>NC_141694.1:1571318478-1572067612 GCF_964263255.1 Lissotriton vulgaris | reverse complement strand
AAATGTTTGTTGTTAGTTGCAGAGGTTAAAGAAACAGACAAGGGGATCCAGAAATCCCCATCTCTACTTAAAATGGTAAACAACATACGTGCTGAAGTAGTGCACTCCAGCAGACCCATCCTCGCCACGCAAATAAAAGCACCCGTTTTTGCATTCAAGAACAAGATTATTTTAAAGTACATCAATCACGGACCAGGTGCCCGAAGACCTTCATAGAACCTTTCTTGAAACAATAGATAACATTAGCCTAGGGTTCTTATCGATAATATACATGCTACGATGGAAGGGTGTCACTCATGTTGACCTACAAATCAGCGGTTCTTAACCTTTTGACTTCCATGGACCCCCACCGAAACACTAATGGAAGCCGGGGACCCCCAACTAAGCAGTTTCTCAAAACAATATAGTCAAATACATAAACAGATGGCCACTCAAATATACAATTTATGGAATATTTTACTTAACTCACAAACAAAATAATACCCAACATTTTTAGTTTTAATCAGAAGATTTGGAGCGTTTCAACGTGTAGTATTATATCTAAGAGATGAAGCCCAGCGTATCACTTAAATTATTTTTGCTCCAAATGCATCCTCTCTTTTGTCTCCAACTACCAGTGTTTCAACTACGGCCATTAATAATCCATATCGAATCCTTTGGATGTACATGCACTACTCCCACAAATCAAGATAAGGATACCAACTTCATTTTTATACTTCAATTTAAAAAAATTCAGACAGAGTTTACAGTGAAATAAGAGACACTTGAAAGGAAATGTTCACAATATTTTGGTCTTTTCGAGACCTTCCTCCCAAATATTATGTCACACTGCCCACCATTGCTTTTGTTCTTTCCCACATCAGCAACTCAATTCCTTAACTCCTTTTCATTCTCACCACCTATGCAACTCCTCTCACCAACAAGAACAGTTCCTAGCGAGACATGATTTTTGTTCCAGAGCAAGCCACCTTCTGTTTTAACAACAATTTTTATAATGCTCAAAGGTTTTGCGAACTTCAACGACGTCTCTCTTCCTAACAGCACACTTTCACCCTCAATTCAGCATCCACTTTCCTCCTTTCATACATCTTCATTATTCCATCTGGTCCTGTCTATCTCTTTTAACCATTTCACCTTCACATTTGCAACTTTGGTACCCTTATATGTCTTCATCCAACCCAGCCTCAAGATTGTATCCAACATATAACTGTTGAACATGTCAAGTGATGTAAGACCTGTAGTGGCATGAGGCTTTCCCTAATGTGAAAAATACAACTTTGCAGCTCTTTTTTATATCTATATCTATATCATTGCTTTTGGCTAACTGAATGCCTTCTTTAGTGGTCCTATTGAAATGTTCAGAACTCCATTAATTTGCAAATGATAAAGCAAATGTTTCTTGTGTACAATATCTACCTCACTCTGAAAATGCTTTATTTAATTTAAACTATTTTATTTTCTGTTAAAATTGTCATAGGGAAGTCTTCTCTTTAAACGACTCCACAAGAAACATTTAAGCTGTGGGGGTATCGATTTCGCTCCCAAATATATTTCAGGCCATCTCGAGTGAAGACCCACTAGAATAATATAATCTCATTTTATGTTGCTATTTCTCCAGTTAAAGTGCATTTGATATTCAGAGCGCTCTCTTCCCACAGTTTATTGGGAACTTTTATGCAACTCATAAAAGGGATAGGGGTGCCTCATAGTTTAACACTCTTGCAACAGTCAACACAGTCGCCAATCATTGACTCCACATTGTGATCTAAACCCCGCAACCACAAAACCATTGTAAGTTTCTTTTTCATTTTAACCAACCCAGATGGCACTCTTGAGCTATTTTGAAAAGGCATTGACTCAACACCTTTTGTAAAGAAAGTTCAGTACCATGCTTCAACAAACCCTCTACATAAGCGAGTTCATCTCAAACTATCCAATATGATCTTATATTTTCCAGTTCGTTCCACCTTCCATTTCTCTGTTAGAATGCCTTGAGTTATTACACACGCCTTTTCTAACAAAACCTGTTCATTCTCATAACTGTCTTCTATTTCAGTAAGTGCCACCAACCTGGAGAGTCAATATGAAGCATGCTTATCTCTTCTAGAAATGTATTCCACACTAAAAGTACGCTTTAGTATACACATTAGCTATTTGCAAATTCTTGAAGAAACTGCATTATATCCTTCTTTGTGAGAGTCTCTTTGACACGGTTATGATTAATTCCTACAGTGTAATCGGTTTCCTGGATTAAAACTTTGAACTAATTACTTGCCAAACCTACAGCCAAAGCCAAGTTTATGTCTGCACCACCTAAATGAGCTTGAAGCATGCCCTACAGATGTTATGCAACCGTTAACTCGTGCCAACATCACACTTAAACCTCTAATTCTGGCCTCTACTACTACCACAAGATATAAAAAGGACCAAATCTTTGCAGACATGGTACTTATTCTAAATACTGTATATGCATTTGAATTCTAAGCACTCATCACCAGCAAGCTAGACTCTAAATCAGAATCTCCACCCAACTCACCAAGTGTCTCCAAACCATGCAGAAGACCTACACTCCACCTCTCTCCGCAAATCACATCTCCCTACATCAGAGACCTCCACTGGCTCCCTATAAACAAGCATACACATTTCCAATTACTCACACATATACATACAAAGCACTACACAATTTAGGGTCCACTTCCTGAACAATCATATCAGCTTCCAACCCCCCACCAGACATATTCGCGCACAAACCTCCTGCTAGCCACTGTCCACCATGTTTGAAGAGCCAGAGCCGGTAGCTTCACCTTCTCATAACTGGCTTCTAAAGCTTGGAATGCACTTCGATTTCAAATTAGATTCACCAGCTCAGTCCCAGAATTCAGTAAGAAACTGAAAACTTGACTTTTCACATTCTTAGCAGCCCCAAGATACCCTCCCGCGTAGGATGTGCGCTTTACAAGTACACATAACAAAACATAAACATAACCCAACTCATCACTCTCTGATGTTGCAAAACCTACGCAAACCAGCATGTGCAAGATACTTGGCGAAACCATGCAAATAGTAAAAGCTGTTAAATCATGTGTCTGAATGTATTTTATTTTATCACCGGTATTTGCACATTGCAAATGATCAAGACATGGGGCCATTTTACCACCTGTGAGCAGCATGCACTAATCACAACTCAAAAGAAGAAGTTCAACCACACCAAACTCAGGTTAAGCATGTCAACCACTGGGGGGCGTGGCTTACGTGCCGACGCGAGATGGCGGCTCTCCCGTGAGCTCTGGAGAGTTGCGAACTCCCGATGTGTTTCTAGCCTCATTTCTCCGTGTTTGAGGCCGAATTTTCGCATATTCAGGCGGCAGAGCATGTCCAGCGTTGATTGATTGCAGTCTTGAGGCTCTACAAGCTGTTTTGCTGTCCTGTGAGCCTTTCCCCCAGCTGCGATATCGGGACGCTGGTTGCCGCCATTTTGAGCTGCCGTGCCCGCGGTTCTCCTCAAGAAATTACCGTCGCCTCAGGCTGCATTTGGAACTGCTCTTGCTACGTGCTCCTCCTTCATTCTAACCCCGCATAAGGTATGGCGTACTTTCACCACTGGTTTCTCCCTCTATGACTTAATTTTTCTCAACATGAATTTTCGAACTGAGTAAATGTCAACCGCCATTTCCTGAATTGTACTGCAGGGGTGTATTGCGTTCATACATCTTTCAACCGCCGCAATGTGGTTTTTCAAAGCCAGTTCTTACTCCTCAGTTCTTTCATGAACGATTTGCGAATATATTATTCTCATCACCTATTGTGACTTTCCTCACTTTGCTAGCTTGCGGAATCTGACTGAATTACGCTCTTTCACTACATTTGTTTGAAGTTTGACTTGAGGTTCTGGAGTAGGGTATCTCAGTCATTTAACCATTCATTTTGGAGGATTTTCCTCGCGCTTGGAGACTCTTTTGTGCTACCTCTTGCAACCACTATCTTTTTTATTCATTTTTCATCTGTGTTCCTGGTGTGTCCCTATATTGCAATAATGACGCATGTCACGGGCAGCTTAAAGTCATCAAACACAGGAACCACACCCAAGCGCCTTAAAAATGACCCCCCTTCTCCGATTCGCACCTTCCAAAATCCTATTCTGGACTCCATCCTAGAGGAGGTTCGGGGTCTTCAACCCTTATTGTCTGCCACGAATGAGGAACTCAAGCAGATTGAAGAGAGGTGGGTTGTTATGGAAGGCAAGGTCTTGAATCTGGAACAGCGTGTTAGTGATATTCAAGATGTCTCTACTAAGATACCCCTCCTGGAAAAGGAAATTCAACAACTCAAACTACACACAGAGAACCTTCAAAATCGCAAACGTAGGAACAACCTACGTATTTACGGAGTTCCGGAGAATCTTGGGGGGTCTGACATGGTGTCTTTCATTCGTCGGCTCCTACATGAGCTGCTAGACCTTCAACCGAATGCCCATCCACTGAATATCCAGAGAGCTCACCGTCTTGGCCGTCCTACCTCTAACTCCTCAAAACCTCGGGGTATCATCCTCCTTTCCTCGAATTCACTGAATTAATGACTGTTCTTAAAGCTGCTAGGCTCAAACGTCGCCTTGTGTGGTCGGGTAATAACATCTTTATCTCTCAAGACCTATCAAATGCCAACAATGCCCGCCGCAAGGAATTCCTGAATCTTCGCCCTCAGATGAGACAGTTAAACATTCAGTATGGAATTCTACACCCTTGCCTCTGCAAAATCACTCATAATGGTCGTACTCGCACATTTGATGATCCTCAGAAGCTGCACGAATACCTGCAACTTGCCTCTACTCCTAATATGGATGTTACCACCTGATGCCTCCCATAGGCATCTTTTGTCTCTCCTTTTATGCCAGCTTTCTGCTGTATTATTGTTGTATTGTTTCTAGCCTCAACATGTTCTCCTTCGTTATGTCGTGCCGTTCTTGGCTTTTCTCTTCTTCTCTCCGGGCGTCCTGAGGGGGTCTGCTTCTCCTTCGGCGTCTCCTCGCTCCAGATGTCTTGGTGTTTTCTTTCTTCTCAGATCTGGCATTCTTGCCTTGATCTGTCCACTTATTCCTCTTTCTTCTTCTATCTCTTCCCTTTCCTACTCCTACTCTTCCTTTTCTTGTTCTACCACTATGAATTTTTGTTCAACGTCTCTTTCCCTTGCTTTTCTTTTTTGACTGTTCTACTCCTTGCTTTTTGTTTTCTATTCCTTGTTAGTTCGTCTTTGGTACTTTTTGGCTTGTTTTTTCGAATTATTGTACTTTTCTCGTATATTATTTCTATCTCTAATGTTTGTGTTCCTTCTCTCTTTTATTTTAGTCATTCTCCTGCAGTGTGTTCACCCCAGATGTTCGCCCCCTTCCTCACCTCCCATCATGTGTAATTTTGTCTCGTGGAATGTTCGTGGTCTGGGTCACCCCGTCAAGCGTCAAAAGGTATTGTCACATTTATCCAAGCTTAATTCACAGGTTGCCTTTCTTCAAGAGACCCACTGTTCAGATACGGAATCCTCTAAGCTCAAGAGACAATGGGTGGGTCAAGTAGTATTTTCTCCTGCTGTAAACAACAAGGGAGGTGTTGCAATTTTATTTCACAAAAGTTTATGTGCCCAAATTCTCTCTTCCAAAGCGGATACTGCAGGTCGCTGGGTTATGGCTAAAGTTGTAATCCAAAACAAAACATTGGTTCTTCTGAACATCTATGGTCCCACCCGCCCTTCTCCTGAATTTTGGATTGAGGTTAAAGTTCTCATTTCCTCTATTGACTGTCCCAATATTGTTATTTCTGGTGATTTTAACCAATGGTTGGATCCCTTTTCTGATAGACTCTCTTCCACTAAATTCCAACCTGACAAAACTCATAAATGTTTCCAATCTGCCATCTCTTCCCGTCCCCTATATGATGTGTGGAAAACTTGTAATCCTGATACTTTGGAGTACACGTTTTATTCTAATGTACATCATACTAGATCCAGGATTGATTACATTTTAGTTAGTAAATCTCTCCTCCCCACATTGCATAAATCTGAAATTGGCTCTATTTTTATCTCAGACCATGCCCCCGTCTTTGCAACCCTTGATCTTACTCTTACCTCTTCCAAATTCAGTCGCTGGAAAATCAACACCTTCCTCTTGTCAGATGCTGTTTTTATGAAGGAAGTTCAGAAATTTATAGTTGAATTTTTTACTTTCAATGATCCCTTGGACACATCAGTTCCCAATAATTGGAATGCCTTCAAAGCTGCCCTGAGAGCCTTTACGATCTTGTATGTCTCTAAAAAGAAGAAACTTAATGCATCTAAATATGCGGAACAACTCACTTCCATTAAGAAGTTAGAACATTTGTATTTCTCATCTAAAGACTCTACTGCCCTTCATAATCTTATAAAAGCAAAATCCGATCTGAATAAAATTGCTACTACGGAAGCATGTAATACTTTATTGAAAATTAAATCTAAGTTTCATGGAGGTCAGAATAAAGCTGGTAAAATGTTGGCAAATTACCTAAAAATCAAATCTGAGCGTAAAACTGTGGGCCCTATCCTGAATGACTCTACAAATTCATTAGTTACCTCTGACGTAGATATTGCAGAGGTTTTTCATACCTATTATCATAATCTTTATACTGATGATACTCGCCCCACAAATCAAAATGTATCCTCTTTTTTTGATAATCTCCCCTCTCCTCCTACACTTCCTGATAAATTTGATCAGTTAGAAAAAGAAATCACATCTCAAGAAATTCTCCTGGGTATTAACTCCCTCAAAAAATCAAAGGCCCCTGGCCCAGATGGATTGCCAATTGAGTTTTGTTTAATTCTTTCATTGCTGATGCTAAGGCCTCTGGCTCTTTCTTAGATGCCCTCATCGTCATGATTCCCAAACCGGATAAAGATCATTCCCAATGTAAAAATTATCGCCCTATTTCCTTGATCAATTATGATTGTAAAATTTTTGCCAAAATCCTTGCATCCCGCCTTGATTCTATCATCCCACTTTTAATTAAAATGGACCAAGTTGGTTTTGTTAAAGGCCGACTTGCTGCTGACAACGCCTGTATGTTTGCTAATGTCATTTCCCATAGTAAACACTTTAAAGCCCCTCTAGCTGCATTATCCTTAGATGCGGAAAAAGCTTTTGACCGCATTAACTGGCAATTTATGTTTCGCACCCTGCAATGGTTTGGTTTTGGTCCCTATTTTATTTCCTTGGTCAAACTCCTACACTCAGCTCCCCGTGCCAGCATTTTTGTTAATACCCAATTTTCTAGATTCTTTCCCTTAGGTAGAGGAACGAGAAAAGGTTGTCCTTTATCCCCGTTACTTTTTATTCTCTGCCTTGAACCCTTTCTTGAGCGAATTCGCTCTAATCCCCAAATCACCGGCTTTAGACTTTCCTCTGTTGAAACTAAATTGTCTGCCTATGCTGATGATATTTTAGTTTACATGTCTAATCCTGTTACGTCACTCCCCCCTTTCTTAGATGAAGTCCTCCTTTATTCCTCAATTTCTGGGTATAAACTAAATTTATCTAAAACTGAAGTACTACCTTTAAACTCTACTTGTTACCAATACATGTTTTCCTCCACTGACTTTGCATGGTGTCCCTCCAAAATAAAATACCTGGGCATTTGTCTCTCTCCTTCTCTTACTGACACTCTTAAAGCCACATTTGCATCTCTCACTCAGAAAGTCCAATCCCTCCTCCAAAGTTGGTCTCCTTTATTTTTATCTTGGTGGGGCAGGCTTGATACCATCAAAATGATGATTACACCTCACATATTGTATACTGTTTCAATGCTCCCAATGAAAATTCCCAACTTTTATTTTACTCGTTTAAACTCCATTTGCTCTAAATTCTTGTGGAATAACAAGCACCCTCGTATTGCTTTACATAAACTCATACGCCCTAAATTGGAAGGTGGGGTTCGCTTTCCACATTTCAAGCTTTATCACTCAGCATTTCTCATGAAGCAATCCTTTTCTTTAGCATTTGATTTCCATGAATCCCTGATTCCTAAATGGATTGTCTTTGAATGGTCACTGTTACAAGGTTTTTCATTTCAACATACTGTTTTTATGTCTAACTGCTCGTTTGTATCTAAGCATACAGTTTTGAAATATTCACAAACTCTACTGCATGATATTTTTGCTAAAGATTTATCTCCACTCCAGTGTTTTTTATCATCATGTGTCTGGTATACCAAATTTCTGAAATATAAGGGCAGATCTTTCTACTACAAATACTGGAAAGAAAAGGACATTATCTTTGTACATCAGTTTTTCGCCAATAATGCCATTATTTCTTTTTCCGAACTGCAAGTTTTATATAACCTACCCATGTCTTTTCTCAAGGAATATATGATTATTATTCATGCTATAACTTCATACTTATCAACCTTTCCTTCCTCTGATTCTCTACCTTCATTTTCTCCTTCCTTCCCCCTATATCCTTTATTTTCCCTACACCAACCTAAAGCTGCCCTTGTCTATAAATTATTATCTGAAAATGTTTTGGAACAGTCTAAGTCAGTACCTAAGCTTGCTTGGGAATCTGATTTGTCAGTATCTCTTTCTGTAGATGAATGGAATTGTATATGGAGCAAATTGTTTAAGACTTCTGTTGCAGCCCGCATTACTCAATCATTATATTTTATTTATCATAGATCCATTCTCACCCCTCTTAGTATTGCCAAGTTCTCTCCGTCTTCTACTACTCTATGTTGGTCATGTTCTTCACTCACTGGTACACTCAAACATCAATTATATGACTGTCCCTCTGTTTTAGCTTTTTGGAACTTTGTTTGGGTTATCTGCATGCGTATATTTCATTGTTCTGTTCCCTTATCATTCTTAAATGTGTTTTTAGGATCTGCTTCAGTTGATATTTATATTGCTCCTTCTAGTGTTAGATTATTGGATCTTTTTATTGCTATTGCGTTTAAAGTAATTTTATCTTGTTGGAAGGATAATTCCAAATTATCTGTTCATACTTGGTGGAACTTTGTATGGGATGAACATAGGATTTCTATTGCTTCCTCCTCTTCTGTCTCCTCTAAAATTAAATCTGATCTTCTTTGGCTCCCTTCTCCAACTATCTTTCATCACCCTCTTCTCTCTGATTGCTGGGCCTGTATATCCACTGTTTCTCTTCCCTCCTTCTCCTTTCTTTCTCCTTTCTCCTTTCCTTTTCTCTCTTTCCCTTCTCTTTTCTTCTCTCCTTTTCTCTCTTCTCTCTCCCTATCTTTTCATTTTCTTCCTTTTACAAATGAACCATTATTTTATAGCTTTTTCTTTGCATCACATTGTATCACTTGGTTCTACTGTATTATTATGTTTTCTTTGCTTTGTACTTTCTTTTAACAAAATAAAAAATTCTTAAACTGAAAAAAAGCATGTCAACCACTGTAACACAAAGTACTTTGCCTCATTCCTTTAAAGTATGACTAATCTCTGTCCAATATGGTGGCTCACTGACGCCGTGACAACATGCTGTAACTATCAATATGGTACAAATGAAATTCTTGTGAAATGCAGAGAATCCCCTTGGCTGTCACTGCCTCCTCAACACAGGAGATTATCTGTGGAATTATACTACCTTGCTCTCAACCCCTGCTTCAGTCTGAGCAACTAAGCAGTAGGTGTAGTCTTCTCTGTTAAACAAGCCGACTGTCTTTGTATGTTACAAGTCTCTCGCAGATAACATTTGCACCTCCTTTCTTCTAGTACCTAGATAAACAGTTGTTCTATTCAAAACATTTCTGTATATCATACTGTTAAGTAACTATCAATTATATACAGGACACTGGCTGCCAGTTTGGCATTGAAAACACACTGGGATTTACCCTCACTCTTATGTTATGTTATGTTAAAATACATTTATATAAAGCGCACATACACCGAGGAGGTTTCTTGGCGCTACCATGTCTTCAGAGCCCAAGTTCGAGTGCAAAATTAGAAGGCTTGACGAAATAGCCAGGTTTTGAGACAGGTTCTGAATTTAAGCAGGGTGTCACAGAGGCGTATGTCGGAAGGGAGAGAGTTCCAGAACACGGGCGCCAGGACAGCAAACCTGGCACCACCTGTGCGTTTTAGTCTATAGGAGGGTGATGATAGCAATAATTTGTGCCTGAGCATAGGTTGCGGGAGGGAGCGTGTCTGTGAATCAGTTCATTCACAAAAACCGACCTTAAAGGCACAGCGCAGGATTATAGGTAGCCAATGCAGTTGTTTCAAGAGTGGGGTGATGTGGAGATGTCTGGGATGGCGAGTAATCAGGCGGGCCGCCTGGTTCTGGACCATTTGAAGGCGTTTAGAAAGATAGATGGGAATGCCATGTTAGAGAGAGTTGGCATAGTCGACATGGGACATGACCATAGCAAGAATCACCTGGATTCGTGCTTCATGGGTTAGGAACCTACAGATCTTTTTTATTTTCCTTAGTTGGATAAAACAGGTAGAGATCACTGAGCCGATCTGGGCCTTCATCGTGAGGTCTTGTCTAATAGTGACCCCCAGGCTTTTGGCCGTGGACGATGGGGAGGGAGCATGACCAGGTTCTCTGGGCCAAAAGTGAGGGCCCCAGGGGCTCTTGGTGATACCTCCGGTAAGAACAAGTTCCGTCTTATCCGGATTGAGTTTTAGATGATTACTGTTCATCCACTGACTGATGAACAGTATGGTGGACTGGAAAGTGAGAACGAAGTCAAAGTCAAAGTCAAAAGTCAAAGTCAAAGTTAGTTTATTTGTGTTGGTACTCAACAGAGGACCACAAAAAGAAAATTTTTACATTTTACATTTAAAAAAGATAGATTCAATTTTATCAATACAAAGGTAAAAAAGATTTTAAAAATTTGTACAAGTTGTAACAGACAAATTCATTCGGGGGTTGTTTACACAGAGATATAAGTTCTCTTACCATTGTGATTCTACAAGAGCGATAGATAGGATCTAAGAATCTAGTACGGGCTAAAGTTACTTTCAGGTTTGGGCATACAAATAGAACATGCTCTAAAGTCTGATCGCCCCCTGCGCACAATGTACATATTGGAGATCCTCCCGGAGTCCATTTTGAGGTATATGTTGATACGGGTAGGATGCCCAAGCGAAGCATAGCAATTGCCCACCTTGCGCCATGAGTCAGAGTAAACCCGATATAGGGCCGGCTTTGTTTATAGTCTATTGAGTCGGCAAAGGGTTTATAAGTGGCTAGTTTGTTGCAGTGTCGAGAATCCACTTCGTAACTCAATTTTGGGGTGAAGCATTTTAAAAACAATTTTACTTGTGCTGGTGTCCAAGTAAGCAGCATTTCTGTGTTTATATTTGCTATACGAAATGCTTCAGTCATGTTCTCTAAGAAAATTTGTTTTTTAGCGTCAGACCCAAAAGTCTCCTTTTTCAGCAATGTCCTTAAGGTGTTCTGTTTTGCATGTAATAGATTGTAGGCCCACCTGATTACATTTGCGATTGCTACAGCATAGGAGCTTGTGATTGATAGTTCCAGTCTCAATGCTTGGACAGGTACAGCATCTGATACTTTCATAATTTTTCTTAGAATCTTTCCTTCTTTGCGATCCATAAATGCCCATTGTTTTATGGGAATGTACTCTTACGCATAGGATAATACAGGTGGTATTTTTACTTTGTAGATGTTTATCAGTGAGGAAAAATGCCTACTCCCTGTTGCACTATAAAGTCTCAGGAGGGCTGCAGCATGTATTTCAGATTTCCTTTCTAAATTTTTCAACTGCGCTGTATTTTTTAAATTTTTAGAGAGGATCCTTCCAAGGTAGGGATAATCATTGACTTCTTCTATCTTTTCTCCTCCTATCTTCCAGGTATATTTGGCATTTTGTTTCCTCCTCGAGAAGGCTATCACTTTTGTTTTCTTGATGTTTGGAACCAAGTAGTTTTCGTTGGAATACTTATGCAGAATATCCAATGATATTTGTAATCCGAAAGGAGTGAGATCCAACAACACTATATCATCAGCATATAGTAATGCATGTATGCTATGATTAGCAATTTTTGGAGGTAGGCTGGAGCCTAATTGCAGATGGTAACACAAGTCACTTAAGTAGAGGGAGAATAGGATTGGGGCTAGAAGACACCCTTGTTTTAATCCGTTTTTGGTTTTGATTCTTTTTGTAAGACCTTTTTCTCCCCCCATTTGAACTTGACACCAGGTATGGTGTGTAGGCTTACTATAGATTGTAGCAGTTGTTCGTGTATTCCAAGCCTCCTTAATTTTCTCCATAATGTAGTTCGATCTACCCGATCGAACGCCGTAGAGTAGTCTATAAATGCGGCGTAAACGACCTGGGTTTTTCGGGTTACGTATTTATCAAGAATGACCTGGATAACTGCAATATTATCTGTTACCGAATGTTTGGGTCTGAAACCCGCTTGGTACATGGGTATCAGACCTGACGAAAAGGCCCATTCTTTCAAGCGGTGTAATACTTCTGCTGCAAATATTTTTCCCACAGCGTCCATGAGTGCTATTTGGCGGTAATTACTTGCTTGAGTTTTGCTTCCCTTTTTGTGAATGGGGATGATTATGCTTCCCTGCCATGATTGTGGTACCTGGCCTGTGTCAAAGATATAGTTGAAAAGGGGGTATAAAAACTGACTCCATTCCTTCGGGGCGACTTGCAGTACTTTGATCGGGATCTGATCTGGGCCAGAAGCTCCCGTTGTTCTTGCATTACGAATATTCAGTTCAACCGATATAGCTGTAGTTTTAATTATTGGGCATTTATCTTTTTCTGAGGTATTAACTTCACTACTGTCTGATGATATTATTATGTTTTCTTTGTAAAGATCTATCAGAAAAGTTTCCCAGTCGTTCGGAGGGACCGGTATTGTTTGTAATTTCTTTTTTGATCCAGTTAGTCTTGCAATCAGGGACCAATATTTGCGCTGATTATATTTGTTCGCTGCTATCTGGATATCGACCCAATTGCGATCTTGTAAAGTTTTTTTATTTCTTTGATTCTCACGTCTCAATTGATTTTTCAATTTATTTATTTCCTTCTTCATATATGGTGTAGGGTTCATATATTGGGCGCGTATAAGTTTATTCAGTTTTTTCTTTACTTCAGAGTTCTTTAAGTTACGCGTATTTGTATCTGTCTTCTTGCTGTTACCTACTGCCTCCTTTGTTATCATATTTAGGATGTGTTTTTTGTAGTCTTTTATAATGAGTTCAAAGTTTTCAATAGGATTTTCAGAAAGAAGTTTTGTTAGAAGTTGAGAGTGATCTATCAATGAAGTAATTTTATCAAGGGTCGAGGAATTCCAGAAGATGCGTCTCTGTTTGCTGTTTATCACTATGTTACTTTTGCGGTAAATGATATGACAGGCTGGTGAAGTTATGGGTATCCAATCTGTGGTTAAATGCATTAGTGCATGGTCACTCTCTTGACAAAACAGGTTAAGCAAATACGTAACTGTATCAAATAGGTCCATACTGCTAATAATGTAATCTATAATGGAAAAAGTCCCATTGCCCCGTCTGGTATAATTTGCTGGGATGTCCCCTTCTATGTTACCATTCATTATTATTCCATGCAGGTTAGTCAGTGTTGCTAATAGCAACTTACCTCTTTTATCAATTGATATACCCTCAGGAAATTGCGGAGTTATTGTTTCCATTCCTTCTTCTAAAAATAGTGTAGCCCACTTGTTGATTTCAGAGTTAGAGATTTTACTATTGAAATCACCAGCGATTAAGAAGGATGAGTAGGGATGGTTTTCTGTTATTTTCACGATCTTTTCCATGATTTCAAGGAATACTATATCATGTTTTTTCCCTGGAGGGGCATATACGTTAAAGAGGAGAATTGTCTTTAAAGAGGCCGTACTATATGTTTTTATGGAGATTTTAATGCACTGTAGGTTTTCTAGATTAGTATCTACTATTTCCTGCGCCCATAGATATTCTTCGCTCAATAAAATGGCTAAACCACCTTTAGCGTGTCCTCGTTTAGTTGGTATTGCTAGGATTTCATATACGTAATAGTTTTTAAGAGTGATAGGTTCAGTTGCCCACGTTTCTTGTAGGATCAGAATATCTGGCAAATTTCTCAAGGCTGTGGACAGTTTGTTCTCAATTCTACCAGCGATATTCCATGATGTGATTTTTAAGCCGGTGCTAAACAGATTGATGTTGAGAGTTCTTAAATTTTTACTATTCAGAGTCTCAGAGACCCAGGCCCAGGACTTTAGAACGAAATCCAAAGAATTACTAATGGGAAAGATAAGTTGGAAGTCGTTGAAGGTGCATACTTCACGTTCTCTCAGAGCTCGGATGAGGGGAAGAAGATACAGGTTGAATAACAGGGGAGAGAGTGAGGAACCCTGAGGGACTCCACAGGAGATGCTCATTCTGGGCGCAGTGAAAGGTGCAGTGCTAACTGCCTGAGATCGATTCTCCAAAAAGGGGATAATCCAGCCCAGGGCAGGTCCCATGATCCCCGCGTCTCTGACAAGATTGACCAAAAGATTATGGTTGACCGTGTCAAAGGCCGCGGAGAGATCTAGCAGGACAAGGGCCTGCGAAGAGCCGGAGTCAACCTTGTCACGAAGAGAATCACGAAGAGAGTCTAGGACTGTGAGGATCACTGCCTCGGTTGAATGAGCCGGGCGAAACCCAGCTTGGTTAGAGTCAAGAAATTCAGAGTCTTCTAAGAACTCAGTAAGGCATCATGTGACATGCGTCTCCAGAACCTTCTCAAGGTAAGGTAAGAGAGAGATAGGGCGGTAATTGGTTAACAGTTGGGGGTCAGCCCCAGGCTTCTTTAAATCTTTAAAAGAGGAATGACAATAGCTTCCTTAAAGGAGGCAGGGACAATGCCCTGGGAGAGTGATTGGTTTAGAAGATGGAGTGCAGGGCTAGGGAGGGTAGAGAAAATTTCTTTCAGAATGTTGGGGGGGCAGCTGTCCATGGGAGACCCTGACTTGACTTTTGAGAGTAGGTCCAAGAGGGCAGGCTCGGTAATACTGGGAAATTACGAGAAAGTGGTATGGTTTTGGACCACAGTGGGACAGAGCAGCAGGTTATTACAGGGCGGGATGCTGGCCTTTATCAGTGCAATTTTATCAATGAAAAAGGAGTTCAGAGAATTGCAAAACATTTGCGAAGGGACGGGTCTGATGGAGACTCTGTCAGGATTGGACAACTCATTTACAATAGAGAAGATCTCTTTAGTGCGGTTGTAGGTGGACAAAATTTTGGAAGAAAAGTTTGTGGCTTTAGCGGTTAGGATGGATTTTTTATAGATCTTTAATGAGTTAATATATAGACGTTTGTCTTCTGGAAAGTACTTGCGTCTCCAGGTTCTTTCGAGTTGCCTTAGGCCTAATTTCTGAGTTTTTAACTAGTCAGAGAACCACTTATGAGCGTCATGGCGACGGGGGGCAAGTGCTTTCTTAAGGGGCGCAAATTTCTTACTGGTGGCAAGTAACCAGTTGGTGAGCTGATCAGCAGCAAGGTTGATAGAGGGATTGAGAAGGGGGAGCGTGTTAGTGAGAAAACTGTGGAAGGATGTTTTATCGCTTATCTTCCAATTTCTATAAATGCCTCCTCCGAGGCAGGATGATTTGACCCGAAAATTGTCAAATATTGTGAATTTGACAATATAGTGGTCAGACTAGCACGTTTATCAACCTCAGACTGGGTGCCAACTGAGTGCCTAAGAACATTGCTTAAATACAACCAGAATAATGGTCCAAATTTCTAAATAATGATATAAAGGTGATGGGGAAGGATGTTTCAGAGTTCTAATCACCAACGTACCTTTTATTGTAAGCATACAAGTATAATGAAAAATACCTTCATTTAGTCCTGACAGAATCTCGTTAAAGGACTCCTGTAAATTGCTGTACCGTGAATGTAGAGAAACACGCACTGGTAAATCCCATAGAATGGATGGCATGGGGCATTTCAAACTGTAGGTTGCCTCAGAATTTGGATTACGCAGAAACATGTAATTTTGTGGATATTCTCAAACTGCATTCCATGCCTTTCCAACCTAGGAAGTGAAATGAACTACTGCTGTCAAGGCTTCGAGTAACATCTCTTCCAGGATGGAAAATTTAATTGATCAAACTCATTTTATGATAGAGGGGAAGAGCTTCCTCCATTGGAAACATTGTTTTCTCAATGGATAAAAAGGAAAAAAGAAATATCTGCGTAGGGTGTTCCATTCACCCTCCATGTGCATAATTTAACAATACATACACTTTCTTTTCTTTTTTTTTTTTTTTTTTTGGTAAACCTTTATTATTTCAGTAAGCAGATACAGGTATGGGCCTACAACCATCACGGCTGGCCGCTAGTACGATTAGATCAAAGCAAGTCAAGCATATCGTAGAAAACAGTAGTCCGCCACCCGCCGGCACAATACTGAAACTAAGTACCATTCGCCCACTGACTGTCGCGTATATAACAGGATTAAGAAAGGGTTCTTTTAAATGTTTAAAGAGGAACTGGATCCGGAACCGTATATTCAATCAATAACAAAGTACGGGATTGCGATATTACAGGATATTCATAGACAGGATGACTGTAGTTGAAATAGTAGCGCCGGTACGTTTTAACCAGGATAAACAATAAAATCTGAACACATTACATCGTCATAGCAAACCGGCCATCGTGCCTTGGGACATCCCAGGAACATCTTCCCTAATAGAACAGACTATAAAGGTATAGGAATACACTACCCAGATCCCAAAAAAGAAGGAAAGGGAAAGAAAAAAAAGGGCCATAGAAACAATAAAAGGACAAGAATAAGAGACCCATCCCCCAACCCCCCCACCCTGCACTCCTGTAGATGGCTACGGCCTACCCCCCCTAGCAGTGTGCCTGTCGCCCTAAGGAACTGAAACCCCCAAAAAGAAACTAATCCATAGAAAGAAAAGAAAACAGTTACGAATAGAGTGGAGGAGGATCTCCAGGCCAGCTCCCGGCCCCACCCTACCTCGCGCCAACCCGCTACACAGTAAACAATGCTAAATCAGATGCAGTCAAACCACAAAAGGGTAATAAGATACATTGTTAGCCCTCATAGTTACATAGTCACAACAGTCCCAGGTCTCGAATACATCCATCAGCCCGTCAGCAGTCCCTGCGTGGTGAAATCATCTCTAACCCTGGCCCACCCTATCAAGCTCACCCACGTGTAGCGACCAGTCAGTGTCCGAAAAGAGTGGTCCGGGAGATTCAGGCACTCCAAGTGGGAAGAACAGGCGGCCATGTAGAAGAGAGTCAACACGGGGATCAAGCCACACCAATATGTTCACCAGACGTCGCGGCCGGGTTGTACACGGGGCCCTTAGCAATTGGGGGAAAGTAGTAGTTCCAATCCACCGTCGAGACCTCGTCGGAGCATTCAAAGGCGCTGCATGGTCAGCCGACCCCTTCGGCGTCACAGGTCCAGTGTTTCCCGATGCAGGAGAGACTCCCGGTGGCCAGCTAGGAGTTGCATGAGTCGGGCCCCCCAAAGTATCCCTAGTCGGTAGGGTACCCAAGGCGCAGCACACTGGTGTGGAATCAGACAAAGTTGCAGTCGCCCAGGATACGACTGGCGTCTGCTTCCTCGGGATGGCAGTAATGGCGTCCAGCTTGTCCCCCAGGGTCCGTGCGTCCCGTTGTAGGGCACTGCGGAGGGCGCCAAGGGCCAGAACTAGGTCACCAATCATCGGCCCTTCGTAATGCACCCCGATGTCAGCACATCTCCCAGCTCCGAACATTCCATCTACTTGGGGCAACCGAAGCCGGGTATAACTTTCACGAACTGCCTCTCGATCAGCAGCCATCACTTTGGAGGACCGGGAGTGAGCCCCAAACAAAGGAGAGGGGGAGTGCATGGCTCCACGAGCAGTCCAAGAAAACAGGGTGCTGCAATCAGGGCCACCAACACCTCCCGGTGGGCCCCGCCAGGGTGGAAGGCACTCTCCTGCACAATTCGGGGGATTCCCACTAGTGTCGGGAAAGGCTGGAGTCCCCGTCTGATGGCCGCTGCAGTGCCCGTTCTGGGAGCTGCAGCCCATACGGTGGTGGGTCGGGACCTCTACGTGGCACCGCTGGGAGAGCTGAGGCGCAACCAAAGGATCGGGGCAAGTTTTACTCCCGATCGGAGCGATCAGTCAGGCTTACGACTGGCGGCCGCCATTTTCGCGCCGGCGGTCAGCGTAGCATTCCACTCCAAGCCCCGGCTCCGACGTCCTCACAGGCCGCAGTAGAAGATAGGACGTATCTCCGGCATCAGGGCAGGTAGGGATCCAGGAGACACATGATCGGCGGCCACAATCTTTCCCCCACACGAAACCGTGATGCGGGCACAGGATAACGGCCAGGATAGGATCGCGAGGCTGGAAGGTGTGCGGAGCCGGGCGCCTAAGCGGCCATCGCGGTCGCCGCCCTGGCTCCTCCCCCAATACATACACTTTCAAGCAGGGGGAACATTACCCCATGGGTGATGCCACGTGTAATTTACAGACATTTGCCTGAATACCTTTGTCTGGTGCAGCTTTGCAGACATACTAAGAATATTCATCTAAAAGTTGTGAATTTCAGCTCATACTTTTACACGTTTTACCACGTTTTCCAAAGGTTCCTGGGGAGCACCACTTGATAGGGTTAGGACTCATTCTATCAGAGACAGGTGCTGGGCTCCAGGTCTCTGGAGTTTGTCATGTTCCTCTAGCTCACACATGATGCCAGACAAATAACCCTTGAAATCACCCTGGTAGTCCTGGGTTCACGGAGATGCCCCTCTCTCCTTCAAGCAGCAAGGCAGGCCTGATGCAGCTGAACAGTCCTCCGAAGAAAAAATCAGACCTCAAGCAGCAGGGAAGTCCTCTGAACTACGAAACAGTGCTTCTGACATCTTCCACAGGTGCAGGAGTGCACTGTAGATTTGGATCAGGAGCTCCAATATGTATACCTGGTGCCAGCCTTTGAATTGGAGTTGACATTCTGGCTACTATCACATCTGGTCCTGAAAAGTTATTCCCTTCCCCTGCCATGGTTCCAATCAGTCTAGTGTGATGAAAGACTGGTGTCAAGTTCCTTTATGCATGTGTTGGAGGCAGCTCTTTGAAATGTAAACGGAGCAGGCCCCACCCAGCCTGACAAAATGGCCCATCCTATCAACCACTAGTCCTCATTTTTCTCACTGTCTGGGAGGAATATACAAAGGCCAACTGACTGGCAATTCATTGCCATGTGACCCAGAGAAAGACAGCAGGCACTAAATGGCTAGGACAAGTGTAGGAAATTGGGTTTTTGGTTGAGTGGGGTGTAACTCTGCTGAAGCAACAGCCACAGTCACTGTCAGGGTGAACTACTAAAGCAGCTAAATTAACCTGCACTTAACTCGCTGGTACCTTAGTAACAAAGCAGTCAACACAAGATAAAGCACACAATAATTTATAAGAATACAGTACATTTTAATACATTATTTAACACCAAACTGACAAAAATCCAATTAGTAGAACTAGAGTTATACATTTTTAAACGTTAAGGTGAAAACTGGCATGTCAACTGAGGACATCTAGTCACTCCGCACTGGGGCAGATCGAAAATTATGCTGGCCGTGATGAAACATGTTATTGATTCAAAGAGTCGATTGGGACCAGTCGGCTCTTATCTTCGGACTTATGAGAAATTTCATGAAAATGTATCTAAAAAGGTAAGATTCAGTGGGGCAAGGCTGCAGGTGGTGTCTGAGAAGGAGGCATTGTCTTCGGGGAGCAGCTGTATGAAGTTGCAGTGAAGATTTCTTAGTTTAGACTTAGTCTCTTTTTTAGGAAGTTCAAAATCTACAGAGGGATGTAGCTGCAGGATGTATCGAATGAGGGCTCAACCAGGCCGGATACTCCTTTTCAGAGGTGATGCTGAACAAGAGTTGCTGCTGCAGAGAAGAACATAACAGGACCTTCTGCGAAGTTGTACCAACCTGCGATACACCTTGGCAGGTCCCGGTCTCCTCTCGATTCTCAGAGCACTTTTTAGACAGCAAAAACTCTTAGTTTCAAGTTAAGAAATCGGACTATATGGGCACCTTTAGTACCACTTCCTAGAGTCCAGGATAGGAGAGGCACCACTTGGAGTGTCAGGGCTCACTCTGGATGGGTCCAGATGCGGGTTTAAAATAGTTGGAGTCTTTTCTCTCCCTGGGGCTCTGATCAGGAGGCCAGCTAACTAGCTCTAGGAGTCACTCTAGTAGTCATAGGTTCTACCCAGTAGCAGAGCAGGCCTCTGAGAGGGTCAATGCAGGTGTCACACAGCAGAGCAGTCCTTCCCGGTGCAACAAAACAAACTTCTGAAGTTCACAGCAGGCAACAGCTGCAGGCAGTCTTCTGGGAGTCTTTCTGTAGGCCCAGAAAACGAATTGAAGTGTTGGTCTGAAGGTCCTATTTGTATACCTGGAGCCTTCTTTGAAGTAGTGGTTTCTAAAGATTTCCTCCCTGCTCTGAATCCAGCCTGGCTGCAGGAACAGTGGGCTAGTGTGAAGTCTGTTGTATGAAGGCAGGGCACAGCCCATTAGCTTGTAAATGAGGCTGTGCCCAGGTCCCCCTTACCATCCTGCCAGTGATGGCCCACCCAGCAACCCCTAATCCCTCTATCCTATGGATGGCTAGGAGGAATATACAAAGTCCAGCTTCCAACTACACCTAGTCATGTGACCCAGGAACACAAAGCAGGCACCAAATAATTATGACAGGAAAATGCCAAATTGTAAAAGTGAATTTTCAAAATTGTGAGTTAAAATCTGACTTTCACATTAAAGAGGTTTTTAGATAACAATTATTCAGCTTCATTATGTATTTACTGCATTTGCCACATGTTTCTAGCTCAAACAGATCAAAATGTTTCTAAAAATGGAGATACACATGTTGCAGCACAGTGGAAGGCCCTTCACAGAGGTTGACTGGTCCCCTTTCAGTTGCATCTTGCTACATTTGAATTTTAAACTTGTTCTAATGAGGTGGATCCTTTGCCCGGAGATGTTAGCATGGAACAAAATTGCAAATTAATGTTGCAATATTATCATGTAATATATTACATTTCACTGCATAATTTCCAGTTTCTCGCCAAATTATTTAGTTAACCGTGCCGCATCATTTGGTCCCCCTCTGCCGCTTAATTCCAGTGGCCTTGCTATGATGGATAATGTACAATGTAGTACAATATTTACAAAGAAGGCAAAGCCTACGCATGCAGGAGTCCTGAGACATGGTGTGCAGGGCGGGCCAATCTAAGGCAGCTCACCCCCACTATGCAAATAATGTGCCAACACTGTCGGCAGCAGGGTACCTCTGAGGCAGTGCTTTTGTTTTTGCAAGCATCTGAACATGCGAAGATCTCCATATTTCTGCGGGTATTATTTAGCAAATAAAAGCATAGCACAGCATGAAAAATCAAAGTGTTTGCCTGAAGCTGATCTGAGAAACTCTTACTCAAAGAAAAAAGTTTCACACAAACAACTACGCCACTCACACAACTAAACATAGCAACCTGAAATAGCATCCCTGCCGCAATGATTTCCTGATGCTATTTCCCCCCCTCAGCGATATCTTTGAGTGTGCCGGGGATAGCTTTCAATTTATCATGAGCGACACTAATGCTATGATATCAGCACTTACGGGCGCTTCTATAATTCAGAGGTTCGCTCTCCCGCATGCATCTTCCTTTGGATTTCTACAAATAAAATGCGCGCAGATGTAAGAGCCGTAAACATGTATACCAAAGTCCAAAATAAATCCACATTCGCATTTCCTTACAAATGTTATTTTTTCCCAAATATAAATCTATAATCTCATATTAACATAAAATGGGATTTTGCAGAGAGAACTGAAAAATAGGTAATTTGGGAAAACCCATGATCACAAAACCAGCATTTGGCGATAATCCTAATGTTTCCCAAAGTCATTGCAAATTCAATGTTTCACATTAATGAAACTGATTAACAATAGTGCATTTGATGTAGAAATATGAATCCATACTCAGGTCTCGCTTGACAGCACAGTTATTGCATCACCTTATGAAATTAACAGTTAAAAGAGCTGTAAACATCAATGCATAGCAAGAGAATTTGGACGCGCCAACATGTTAATGTGCTCCCCATTGGATTCGACTGGGCAGAAGTAGTATGATTCCACTGAAAAAGAGTGCTTTCATTGCAAAGATATGCTCATTATGGTACATATAAGTTGGCTATGGAAACAGCCAAAAAGGTACGCGAGGTGCCATTGGATAATCTGTTTAGTGCAAAAATGTATGACAAAGGTAGTAAGTCTGAATTATATATCGTGAAATGCAAATACTAAAGCTAATACGACTTTATGGGTGGATTATTATTACTCTGTGTCACAGCGTAGACAACTATTTTCTAGCATGGATTCCTACAGATTTCAACGGTATTCATGTGTTTTTGTTACCCACTCTGACAAACCCTGTTTTTGGAATTTCATAGATTTCATAGATTTCTAGGCCTGTTGTAACAACAACAGCTGTCTTCAAGGACATATGTAATTAATAGAAAAATGATCGCAAGACTTAGCACTTAGAATGGGGCTGTGGCTCTACCCACACGTTGAACTTCTTGTCTACAAGCATTTGTTTGAAATAATGTTGTTTTTCTCTGCCTAGGAAGTTGTTCCTTGCTCATAATCGAGAGGAACATGGTCATCGGAAACTCTAGAACAAATACAGTAGGAAGGGAGTTTCCATGGGGAAAGCTCTGTCATATCCAATGGGAAGGGATTTTACATTGTGAACCCCTTTCCAAAACTACAAGAAGGGACTTTACTTTAAGAACCCACTGACAAATCCAATAGAAAGTGTTCTTACATTAGAACCCTCTGTCAAATACAAAAGGACATACAGCCTTATTCATGAAGGGGCCGTTTTGCGAGCCCCTAATAGCGAATCATAGCGATTCGCTATTAAGGACTCGCAAAACGGTAATCATGTAGGAATCGCATAATAAAATGCGATTCCTACTGATTCCTTATTTGCGATTAGCAAATTGCTAATCGCAAATAAGGAATAACTCGCCATTCATTCCTATGGGCCAAAAGGCCCATAGGAATGAATGGGGAGTATTCCTTATTTGCGATTAGCAATTAGCTAATCGCAAATAAGATTGCGATTTGAAGGGTGCCAGGGGTGTCCACAGGACACCCTGTAGCACCCCTCAAATGATCTGTGACACAGGTGTTGCACACACACATGTCCAAAGGACATGTGTGTGTGTAACATGCAACTCAGAAAAATGCATTTAAATGCATTTTTCTGAGTTTTCGCAATTTACCGCGAGGTCTGACCTCGCGGTAAATTGCGCCTAGAAATAGCGAAATCGCAAATTGAAATAGGATGTTGAATAGCATTTAAGGAATCTCAAATAGAGATTCCTTAAATGTCATTTCCTCGCACATTTGCGACATCGCAATTAGCGATTTTTGCTTTTGGGATGCTGAATCCCAAAAGCAAAAATCGCACTCGCAAAGGGCCGGATTCTCAGAATCCGGCCCTTTGCGAGCCGATTTAGCCTTCATGAATAAGGCTGTAGGTTTTATATTATAAGACAAACACTATAGCAAGTAGATTACATTTTGAGCAGTTTGGCAGGTACAATAGGAATGGGTTTACATACTGAAATATCTGACAAATGTAAAAGAAAGGGATTAGTACAGTGGTCCCTTTTTTGGTCAGGCCATGGTAAAATATTAGTGACTCGAGAGTTGGTGACACACAAACATGAGCTACATTGAGAACATGATGAGCACACATGTAAACTAAGGGGCCGATTACAAGTCTGGCGGTCTATGACCACCAGACTCCTGGGGGTGCAGTGGTGGTGGTCCTACAGCAGCCCTATTCCAAGGTGGCCATTTGTACGGCCAATGCTCCACTGGCTGCACCAGAGAACCGTAGTTCCACAGCATTTGCACACTGAACAGAGGTATCCAATATGCAAGGTGGGACCGCTGTGGTCCGCCAAGCATTTTCATCGAGTTTCCCCAATACCAGAATTTACATGGGGCTGAGCCTGCCATGATAAGTTTGGTGGGGGGGAAACAAAGTGGGCCTACATGGCCCCCATGCCCCCTCCGCCTTGCTGATGCAGTCAGGGGTGCACAACATGTGCCCCCCTGTTTGCATGCACCCCAAGTTCCAGCATGGCATGGACTTCACACTCCATGTCGTTGTGGAACTTCTTTTGTGTTCCCATTGCAATTACCGTTTTCAAGGCACCACGGTGGGAACAGCAAAAGACAAGCCTGCCAGACACAAACTGCATAATCTAGTGGGTGGGCCATGCTCGTAATCAACCCCTAAAGCTTTTTTTTATTGTAAAATGCCTCATATCTCTCAATAGCCCATAAAGGACAATTCCTGGCTTTTAAGATTAGAGCCTGTTGGTGCACAAATTATCACATGGCACCTCACAGATATTGGAAGCATACCACATTTATAGTGCTAGCTTCTTCCTGTGGTATTTCTTTATGGTCTTGATTCACAACCTGGTTAATCAGCAAGGTCCAAGTATGAAGGACTCCAATGTGTCATGTCCCCTCTAATCTTTTAAATAACTTTTATTTTCGTTGTAGTATTTAATTATGCGTGCATTAAAAAATTGGTTTTAAAGAAAAAGCACTGGCTGCACATTGATTTAGTGAGTATTAATGTTGTGTGCGCTGTGTTCTGAGTGTCTATTACACAGCACTTGCAAAAGTCACTCCTGGAATGTTCTGCATAGCTACCTTTAGATACAAGCGTTAAAATGTTCAGAGGGTCTGGAGGACTGTAACGATGGGTCTTGCAGCAGGTAAGTATAAAAGAAGCGTACTTTATTTCTACATAGGAGCCCATGTTCACAGCTGTCCACCTCCAGGAGTTCTTCAACCGACTGACTGGAAGGAACTCCCATAAGCGTTGGGCTCGAACATGTGCTCATGAATGTTAGAATACAGGAATTGAATGAGTGCAGTAATGCACGTAAGAGAAAACAACCTATGCAAGCATGAGTACAAGCAAGCAATGTCATCATTGCCTCAAGCACGAGTACAAACAGGCAATGTTTGCATTGTCACATCATCTTCTCCCTTTCAAAACAAAACCGAAAAAAAAACCATAAAATATTTAAGGGGAAGAATACAACAGCTGGTGCATGCATAGATCTTTACATCTAGTTAGACTGTTTACACTGTGAACTGGTTTACCCTGACTGCCTCCTTGTTCAGCAAGTGAATTGACTGATTAAGAATTTCCTCTGTGAAGGTTAAAATATCATCAGAGTCCTCTCTCCGAGAATCTCCAACACCCATAATAGTGGATGGTTTTAGAGGAAGAGGAACTATCATTATCATTCGCACTTACCCACCATGAACCATCCAGTTTACTAGACAGCACTCGGTCCTTAGATTTCAGCAAAATAGCAAAATATCAGTTTGATCTTGTGCGTTTTTCACTATATGTCTTTTGCTCCAGCATTCTCTGCCCTTTCATACTTTCACAATTCCCACTGGGACATGAACTTACACTTTCCTTTTTACACCTTGCATGTTTTTTGATGAGCACCCACATATCAATTTTGATGATAAGTTCTTTCAACTTTTTCTTACTGTGAAGAGGTCTTTAGAACACTTCTGACAAGCTTGGACTGTACTTAATACCTCATTATGCATTTCCTCATCAATCGCAGTCAATGATTTAAGTTGTAATGAATCAGGACACAAGTCTGATTTGGGGTTAGGTTTCCTAATGTGTCTAAACAGGGACACACCAGTGGTGTTGTGAGGTGTGACAGAGTATGCTTACAACTTCTGCCTCAAAAACTAGCCCACATCCAAACCACTAGCTACAGCAGTCCTTAAGCCTTCCTTCAAAAACCTATTAACTCTCTTCACCAGGCCATTAGAAGTAGGAGAGTACAAGTCTACACTCAAGTGAGCAGTATAGTTAAAAGAACCGTTTCATAACACTATGGAGTCGATTCGGATCCGGTAAAAAGCGCTCTGAATTGCCGTTCGGAGCGTTTTTCCCGTACGAATCGTACCCTGCAACGTCCCCCGTACGTACGACGAAGTACGATCCGTACCAGGATTTTGACTCCGTACGAATCGTACAGGGACCGTACGAATCAAATCCCCGTATGAATCTCCCTCGGAACCCGCTGTACGGTTCGCGGCTGCTTATTCCGAACCGGCAAGTACGATTCGTGTTGGGTATGCACCGTACAACCCTTTCTCTATGGGAGCTGAAAACAGCCGTAAAAGCAGAGTTCGGCCCAAAACAGGTACGGAATGGCCCCCCCATACGGTGCGTACCCCCCATGATCGCAGGGGTATGCACCGTACCCCTGCGATCACGGGGTGTACGCACCATACCCCGAGATCTTGGGGTGTACGCACCGTACCCCATGTACGCTGGATGTACGGTAAATACCCCATGTCCGCTGGGTGTACGGTGCGTACCCCCCATGATCGCAGGGGTACGGTGCGTACCCCTGCGATCATGGGGGGGTACACGCCATACGGTGTGTTTGTGAATGTTCGCTTTTCCGTACAAATCGCCCTTACCTGACGTGGACCGTACGATTCGCGTCCTGATACCCCGGTCCGGATCGTACTCATCAAGTCGTACGGTGTGTGAACGAGTCATACGGAAATGGCTCCCGATGCGAATCATACGGGCGAGATTTTTACCGGATCGGAATCCGTCCCTGAATGTAAAATGTGTCCCATTATCAGTAACTAGAACAGAAGGGACACCTTACGTTTGAAATGTTTTCTTCAGAAACATGACAACAAACAAAGTTGTTGGAGAACTAGTAAAATCAAAGTACTCCCACTTTGAGTAATAATAACTAGATCTTAGAGAAGCATTTTTTTCTGATGGTAACATTTCAAAGGTTCCAGTGACATTCTAGGCAACCTTATCTCAAGAGTTCTCAGGTGGTTCAGTGCCATGCAATAGTAACTGAAATGTATTCCAGTGCTTGTCTGAATGAAGACAAATGCTACATCAATCTATTAGTTTAACTTCCTCATAATCCATGGAAGGCCACCAATTGCATTGTTTCAGAATCTTGCACATGGTACTGACGCCTAAGTGACCCTCTTGAGCAAACAGAATGAAGGTATCACAAATGGTAACGATGGCATGCACAAATCATTGCACATGGACAGATCATTAATGATGGTTAGTTCTTCTGAGATGTTTGCAAATGGTTTGAGTTCAGCATCCAACCTTTGATTATAAATCCATGAACCCTTTTTAACGCAGAATCATATTCCAGCACCTTATGCCATTCTGCCAAGGAAAATACCCCTTTGCTTTCACAATATTATCAACAAAGGTAAACACACATTCCACATCTTCTTCGACCTCCACGGTTGAATAAAAATGTAAAGGTACCCTTGAATAATAATTTGCTATCCTGTACTTCCTACCAGGAATGTTCTTCACTATAAAGGAAAACTCATGAAGGAAAGCCTGGCCATTCTAGACAAAGCCTAACCTGTACCACTACCATGTAGCAAGTAAATTAATGGTTTATTGTAAATGAATATTTCAAATTTACATCCCCATACGAATATTTTGAATGTCTTCACTGTCCAACATCAAGCAAGAGCTTCATGCTCAATAGTAGAGTAGTTTATTTTGGGCTACAGAAGGCAGCAATAAGCAAATCCCACTGTACCCTCCTTACCATTGACCCACTGAGAAAGAACAACCCCAATCCAACTGACTTACATCTGCTGTTAAAAAATAGTTGCCTTCTGAATCATAGGATGAAAGCGCAGGAGCCAAATTGACCAACCCTTTGATTTTGTAAAAGGCCTCATTGACCATCAGATCACATATACATTTTGAAGCATTTCTTGAGCAATGCATGTAAAGGTTGTATAGCACAGGCATACCTCTCAATGCACATTGAATATTACTCACTAAGCCCAAAAACTTACTGAATTGAGTCTTGGGTGAAGAGGCTTCTTGAATGGCCTATATTAATAAAAATGTGTATTTGATGTCCTCAACTGAGATATGATATCCAAAATCATCCAATTCTTGTACCAGGAATTTGTACTTGTCAGACCAAAGGCTAACTCCTATTTTTTTGAAAATGTGTAATACTTTTTCTAGAATGGAGTTATGATCCTCCATGGACTCTGCAACAATTATTATGTTGTCCTGAAAAGCCTGAGCCCCAGCTACAACACTCAAAATTACACCCATGAATCTCTGAAAAACACTGGCAGCTGAGGCTAGACCAAAAGGTAAGCATAACAATGTAAGTGTCCCTACTGGAATGACAAATGTGGTCTACTCTTGAGACTTCACTGTTAGAGAAATCTGGTGGCAGGTCGAACGTAGATTAATTAAAGTAAAATATTTAGCTTTCCTTTTATTTGCCAGCATGTCCTGAATTTTGGGGAGGGGATGGTAATCAACCACAATAGTTTTGCTCAACATATGAAGATCAACACGTCCTCAAATATCTTCTCTTCAATAAGAAGCTAATAATATTATTAATAATAAGACATTTATAGAGTGTCTGGCTACACCGGCTGGTGTGTCCCTGTCCTAAGAAACAGTTTCAGCAGGAGCAGCTGGAGAGAACCTGACTATATCTGATAGAGCCAGGATTTCAGACTTCTTTGAAAGGTGAATTCCGATTTCTCTGCTTGTAGCAGAGGTGGGAGTGTGTTCTAATTCTTGGCTGCCAGGTAGCCAAATAAGTGTGCTCCCATCCTAGCCCTTTTTATCTTCGGTATTTTGAGCAGGTGAGTTCCTGTCGATTTAAGCTGTCGACTAGGATTGTAAGGGGTTATAAAGAATTCTTTTTCCCACTGGCAGCCAGTGAAGGGAGTCAAGATTTTTTGTCATTGAGGCACGCCACTGTGTTCTGAATTCATTGAAGCTGTTGTAAGCAACATTTTGGGACACCCAGGAACAGGATGTTCCTGTAGTCCAATTGGGAAGTCACCAGGGTGTGCACTATAGTTTTACTTGCTGATACAGGGAGGATGTCTAAGGTTTTCCTTAGCATCTTGAGGGTGCCAAAGCATTTCCCTGCTACCTTTCCAGTATGAGACTTGAAGGATAGTTTTAGATTGAGCCACACTCAAAGATTCTTTTCCTCAGTTTTAGGCGTGGGGACAGGCCCCAGGTTCTGGGGCCACCAGGCTGATCCCCAAATAGAGGGAGATTTCCCAACGATCATGAGCTCAGGCATACTCCCATTCAATTTTAGGCAGTTGTTTGACATCTATGAGGCCAGATCATTGAGACAAGAAAAGAACTGTGTTGCTGATTCACCAGAGTCTTAAGCAAGAATCACCACAAGCTAGGTGTCGTCAGCATATAAGATCATATAGATCTTATATTTGTCCATAATATCGGACAGCGGGCCGATTTATTAATTAAAGAGGGTGGGGCTCAATATAAAGCCCTCTGGGACCCCTTGGAGGACTGGGAAAGTTTTGGATCGGTATGGGTGTTGTGCCACCTGGGAACTCCGGTCCTCTGAAAAGAACTGCATCCACTTAAATGCTACCCCATCCAGTCCGCAGACTTGGAGATGCTAAAGAAGTGTGTGGGAAATAGGTATGGGCGGAAAATCCGTTTCGCTCGCGGATTTTGCGGATTTTCGGGAAATTCGCAATCCGCGAGATTCGCGAATCTCCCGCAAAATCCGCAAATCCGCGAGCAGCGGATTTTGCTCGCACTGCTCGCACTGTTCGCGTGAGTTCGCGGCTTCCCAGTACAACTTCGCGCCCCGCGAATAAGTGCTAAATTGCAGAAATACGATCTTAGCAAAACTGAAACTACTTACCAGGTTCAAAAGTTCAAGCTCATCATTAGTAGCCATTTCCTGTAGTGCTTCCTGAGGGGCCCCTCCAGAGTTCAGTTGCCAGTTGCAACTATTATGTGACCCTGCTCTGAACCTCAGAATAGTTACACATATGCCATAAAGGTCCTGAATTACAGCTAAGGGAGACAAGCAGGAGCCAGGCTGGAAGTTAAAATCCATTAATCAGCCCCTAATTCATTATTGTCAGTTGGGGCAGGGCAGGTGTTGTAACTAATTTTGCAACAATGAAAGCACTTAGCAAGTGCAAAAGATCACTAATCAGGGCGCACTAAGGAAGCAGGTGCCAGCTAAAAAAATATTCTGTGACACATTAATCAGCCCCAAATTAATTCAGGTCACTTGAGGCAGGGAAGGTGTGCTTTGCTTTGCCGAAAATAATGTACACTGGACAACCAGAGGGTGTGGTGATGAAACAGAGGGTGGCATGGGTGGGCCAGAGGGTGGCATGAGTAGTCAGAGAGTGGCAGTGGTGACAGAGAGTGGCAGTGATGGAGAAGAGTGTCCCAAACAGGCTGGACACATAGAAACAACAAGTTCGCGAAACTTGCGACCCGACAGGTAAGTTCGCAATTTGCGAAAGTGTACAAAACCCTCGCGAACTGGCAGAAACCCGCGCAAACACACAAAAAAAAAAAATCCGCAAATTCGCGAGAATTCGCAGATTTTGCGGATTGCGAGTTCGCAAATCCGCAAAATTCGCGAACGCGAGATTCGCAAAATTCGCCCATGCTTAGTGGGAAACCGTATCGAATGCAGCGCTTAGGTCCAGCAGGACCAGTGCAACTGTCTGACTAGTGTCCACTTGTCTCCGTATAGACTCTGTTGCGAAGAGCAGTGCACTAAAAACTGATTGTGTAGGGTGTAATAGATTGTGTCTGTCAATATGAGCCACTAATTGCTTATTCACAACCTTCGCCGTGATTTTGAAGATGTAGGGGAGTAGAGAGATGGGCCGGAGGTTGTCAAACAGCTCAGGGCTAGCTGAGGATTTTTTTCTTTAGAGATGTGACAATTGTGCACTTCGATGACCTTGGGACCTCCCCACATTTAAAAGATGCATCTATAAATTGTTGCACGTAGGGAAGAGCCAGTTCTATGCCCTCCCTTATTCTCCTAGGTGCATCAGGATTGGCAGGGGAACCAGGTTTAATTTTCAAAGCCACTTCCTTGAGCTCTGACATGGAGGGGGAGGGAATTCCTGCAGTGGAGTGGACTCCAGCTCAATAAGTTCCTTATATTGTCCATTACGTGCTTCCTCAGGGAAGAAGTTCTATATACTAGATATTTTTTGTAGGAAGAAATTGGCAATCTGGTTGCAACTCTCCTCAGAGGTGAAAGGGGTGATCATTGTCCTCTAAAGCAATGAAATCTCTTTAAGAGCAGCAAATAGTTCCTTGGATGAGTTTTCAGCCATTTCTATTGTCTCCTTGTAATACACTGTGCGCCTTTAGTAGCGAATGGTACTTGTTTTGTGCAATCTTATAAGCTTCCTTAGATTCTTTGAAGAAGGCTACCCTCCATTTACGTTCTATATGCTTGCAGCCTTGCTTAGCGATTCTCAGCTCTTCATTGTACCACGGAGCTGATTTTGACCCTCTCTCCAGTGTCTTAGTGGTCCATGGTGCTACCTCATCAAGTGCTTCCATAATCTGTGTCTCTACTAAGGCATTGGCCGTAATAATGTCAATACTTAGGGGCAGATTCAGATCCCGTCCAGAAGGCCTCCGAATCGGGTTCGGCAGTAGCAGATCCGGTTCGGAGGCTTATTTTCTGACTGAGTCGTACACAGGTCTGGACGTCCGAGTGCAATGTGAATGAACGCGTAAGCGCCGACTGGCCAGTATCCGGTTCCGAACCGCTCTGAATGACCCGTCCGGACATGTTTCATACCATGCAATGGAGACATTTTAAGACCGAGCGAGTACAATGCACAAGTCGGGCAGCCGGATCGAGCCGAAACCTCTGACTCGCGACACGTCTGGGAAGTTGCCTTTGAGGGGTTGTACAGGGCCCCCCTCCACCTGTAGCCTTACGAATTGGTCACAGGAGGAGACCCAAGGGTCCCCCCTACACATGTATTTACGGTGCAGATGGCACCAATTCATGCACACTACAGGGGGCACCCTTGTTCACAACGTACCCATTCAGTCAATGGCAACCCGTATACGCGTTGTACGACCGGCTCCCATTGATTCAATGGGAGTCTGAGCGACTCGAGTCTGTCAGTATATGGCTGCATCATTCTCGCTCGGTCGGACTCCAGGGGCACGGTTCAGCTGGAAAACCCTCCGGATTCAATTGGGACGGAGAGCTTTCCTAACGAGATCAGAATCGGCCCCTTAGTAGAGGTGGATTTTTCTGTAGCACACTGGAGAAGATCTCACAATTGAACCTGGCCCAATTTCTACGTAGGAGGAAGAGACACTTTTTTCGTGGGTCATGGTTTAGGTAGAGGGACATGGAATACTAAGAGGTGGTGATCGGACCATGGGAAGCGGTCGGTGGCCTGACCACTAGTACCGTAAGGTTCGAGAAGATAGGGTCTAACAGATGACCAGCACGGTTAGTAGGTGCCATAGATTTAAGTTCAAATTGTAGGCTGGTCAGTTCATTGCATAAGGCTAGCGCCTCCGTCTTCAGGTGATCCTCCATATGGAGGTTTAGTACACCCAGAACCATAAAGTCAGTGTACTGGATGGCAATTTGAGTGGCCACTTTTGCAAGGTTTGTAGTAAAATTGGTTGGTGGCCCAGGTGGCGGGTAAATTAAAGGACTGCTCAAAATATGGTCATTTGCCCTCAAGGTGAAATGGGCTGCTTCAGCGCTATCTATTTGAACTTTATTCAAAGTGCCCTTAAATGATGGCATCAGGCTGATGGTCAGTGAGGAAATCATAGATTTCAATTTTGTGCTTGGAAAGGGACCTGCAGTTTACTATGGCGAGCATCATAGTATTTTTCTGGAATATCGAATTACCTGGCTTGAAAGCAAAAGGGCAGCTAGTACAGTGTGGGGTTTCATCATTAACTCACAGTGAATGGTAGCAATACCTGGCAGGAGGCCTCTCCAGTGCCCTCAGTGCCCTCCTGAATATCATAGGGACTAACCTGGCCAAAGCAGGCATAGTGGGTGGCCCCTGGCCACGACCGGAAATGGACCGGCGCAGACGGGCTTGCCTGTAGCACGCCAGAGGCGCACCCGCAGTGCATGTCCGTGCCGTGGCCACTCCTGCATACTCCACCCAGCCTGCATATTCTGTGTGTACAATAACTTTTTCAGAAGTTAACTTCTGTAATAACTTCTTAAGATCTTCCCTTATGCATAAATGAACAGTTTTCACTTTATGAATAATCGTAACATCATTGGTTTGGGCTTGAACTTGTGCACGATGGACCCTATCTTATTACTAAACACAACTGGAAATATATTGCCAGCATCAGGCCTGGATATGTCGATCCCATTAATAGACCATATCTCATTACCAGTAACTTCTGACCGTTTCCGTCTGAAAATCAGATGAGTGTGTAAAATTGGTATCAAATAATTAATGAAAAGAAGTGGCCAATCAATTGTTCACAGAACACCACTTGTTGGTAACAAAGGTACGCTATGTGAGTTTCTGCCCCAGGGATCAACATAAGGCCTAATGTGGCTAGGTCAAGTCAACCCACCGAATTCCTACCTTTGACAACAACGTACATTTTTGTGGTAGCTGTTCTACGTAAGCATGTGAATGAATCAGTGAAGAAACCCAATAAATCAATATTTTCCTCCCTGAAAGCTTTTGAAGTGATATCCAGTTTTCCTAGAACCAAACTTTCACCCCAATGATGACAAAAACATACATGAGACAGTATGGCTGTTGGGGCACATGAATCAGCCATTACATTAACACTGAAATCATCAAAGGAAACTTCACACCATGGTCCCTTAATTCTACTAACTGGGTGGGTGGACACAGTGGACACATTTTGTTGGTAATCATACCGAATGTTAAGAATGACTCTTGACAGATCTGAAACACAAAGATATCCACATTACTAAACTTCATTGATCATTTACCCCACTACAGACACTTTGGAAATGGCCTGACTTTTTAGAGTTGATGCAACATTTCCCCAATGCTGGACAATTGATACTATTACTCATTTGAGATTTAGACCCATATCTGAAAAAGAACCCCTGTTTTTTCTTTTGTACATTTCTGTTAAACTTATTCTTTATAGAAATAAAGACCACATTAATACTCTGAATACACATTAATATGTGAAGTGGAAGGATTTTCAATAGACAAAAGTTTTCTTGAAACCATGTACCATTCTATTGCTTTGGCCACATCAATAACCTCAGCTAAAAAGGATCTCTACAGCTTAGAAATAATTCCTGGATTTTCTTTGAGGAGCAAGCAAAAACAAATTGATCACTCAAATAAGTGTCTAAAGATACATGGCAATTGCAAGTGCACCCCAATAGTCGTCAATCAATGTCTTTCTTTTGAAGAAATTAAATCTCTCAAGGAGAACATTTGGTTGTTCTGCAAAGTTGTTCCGCAAATAAGAAATTTCTTCTAGATACTCATTCCACCCTTCACCTTCACCACCAGGTACTGCAAACACAGGAAGTTTATAAAATATCTGCTGCCCTTCACGTCCAAGGTGATTGAACAGACCAGCCACCTTCCTGTTAGGTTCATATTTAGTAGCATGAATGGTCACAAGAAAATGTTAAAATAAATGAACCCACTATTTTCAAGTGACAGGAGTTCTCCCTGAATTTTGTAAAAAAGAAGATATTTGAACTAGACATTGAGTAAAAGCCATAGTACATAGAAATTTGAGGAAAACTGAAAGAAAACATAACAAAAAAGCACAATATTAGATTACCTCAAAATCCTTGACTTTTATGTAAAACCCCTTAAAACAACAAACTGATATACGCAAACTTAAAACACACACCATAAACTGATAAAAGCATTTTTACAAGTACACCAATCCCAAATAGTGGTGAGGAGTCAATAACCAGTTCTGGAGCACTTAACCAATTAGAGGGCTTGACTCTGCAGAGCCACCGTAGCTGAAAGTGCCTGAACTGGAAATGCTGCTTGTCGCACTTAAGAGCAGCACTCCTCAAAATCCTAGAATTTCCTTCTACTCAGCAGCCACAGAGGTGCCGCCCAGTTCAAAGAGGCACTTCTTCGAAGTCAGAAGGCCTCCTGCAGCCCTCCAGAATCACCAAAATTGCCACAACACCTCGTCACAACCTGCCAATAAGCCCGGCGGCACTGCGCCCAAGAATGAGCATACAAAATTAGCTGCCATCCTGATGACTCAATCACGAGGAGCTAATGAGCTTTGGGTACTTCCAGCTTGAATGTGAGCTCACAGCTTAAAAAACTCTGCAGTTGAGAAAGTCGCAGCCACAGGTTAGTCAATGCCCCAGGAAATCTAAAACACTGAGGAGTGCAGCCACCTCAACCTAAACACAGAGCAGCAGCCTTTGGCAAAGGTGCAACTTCATCAGAATTTGCACATATTTTTTTTCACAAAGGCACCAGTTGATCAGAAATAATGAGTGAAATGCAATTAAATCAGAACAATGGGCTCCTACAGTCATAGTGTATCCTTGTTCCCAAATGTAACAATAGGTTTTGCAGCAGGTAAGTATAAAACAAGCATAGTTTATTTATGGTATTCAGACAGAATATTGAATTGGAAATGTCACAGAAATATTGACAGCAAGAATATTGTGGTCGGTGGGGGTGGAGCTTGTTCGTGACCAAGATGGCCGCTTGCGCCCTTAGCTCAATAACACCATCTACAAATCCAAAATTTATCCATTAGCAGCATGCCGTGTAAATCCTTTTCTACTGAGAATTGTCTGTCGTAATATCACCGCAGGATGGGGAGCGAACTCCGGCTCGCTTTTGACTTGTTGCCTGCAGTTATGAGCACCTGAGGAATGCCGCTGACCAAAGCCTGAAAGCCCCACGCTCAAGTGGAGTTGTGGGCGGAGTCGTGTTCGGCGGAGACATGATAGTGTGCTTGCGGTCTGGCCTCGGAGGAGACTTGCGAGTGCAGTGGACCATCCTTCCAGGACGATTGCTGATATCGGGATTTCTGCAGGAACTGCAGCCAATACTGGGTCCCAGAGTGGAGAGGAAAACTCGGGGGCATTACGGCGCCGTTGAGCTGAGCGGGTGCTCCGGTCGTGCATACAAGAGCGGTCTAGTGACTAGGCAGAGTCGGGTCCACGCTTGTCAGCGCTGCGGTGCACCATTGAGGGTGAGGCTGTGTGCGTCGGGCAGCGTTCAAAGCCAGAGGCAAGATTGACACGTATTTCTCCAGACACTCTGCCTGGGGAGAGGAGCCCCTGATCAAATAGTGAGATGCGGCAGGAAGCTGTGGAGAGTATTAAGCCTGTGCCTCGAGATATCTCCGCACCCAGAAGCTCAAGGCTGAGTGCTAACTGGAGATTGGACTTGGGTGCTCACCCTACCCCCCCTTTTCTTTGCAATATTAAGGGCCAGGAAGCAGTACATGAGAGAGCTTGCAGGTGTGCTTGCGGAAGGTGAGGGTACGGGGACCCCTGCATATTAAGCATTAGAGGTGCGACGGGCTGGCGGCTCGGACAGCCGGAGCAGCGATTAAAGCATGGACACTAGCTCCTAACAAACAGTGACCCCAGCACTGCTCCATTGAACAGGGCCGGTGATGGGAGGAGCTCAGGTGATAGCAACAGTCACTTTGTGGGCGCCCAAGTCTAGTCTGAGAGAGGCGCCCTGAATCACTGTGCCTTCAAATACATCCCTGGGCCATTGGAAGCTGGAACAAGTTGCAAGAGTTTATGACTGAAGACGGGCACACTTTAGCTTACTACACCAGGGGACGACTGCACGAAAGGCCTGATGACATGTGGCCAGGAATGCCTGAAGTGCGTAGCATATACCCAGACCGAGTTTTGTTCTGGGCTCAGGTACGGAAGAATGGTGAGTACCTGACGGGAGGTACCGACCGGCCAAGACATGGGAAGAGTGGACAGAATGCAGCCCAAGCTCTCTTTTGAACAGAAATGCTCAAAATCACATGACAACACTTCAGACGATGCCTCCAGGGTGCACCCCCCCCACTGCAGAAGACTCTAGCCCGGACATCTGCAGTATGTTTTTATCCATGGAGAAGAGTTTGCAAAGTGTAATCACATCGCTAGGCTCGAAAATGGATGCACTCTCCTACAGGATGGACAGAATGGTGGAGCGTCTGGACAAACATGTAGAATGGCTGAACATGTCAGAGCAGAGACTCGCGGAGGTGGAAGAGGCGCACACCACATTAGAAATGGATCACAAGCAGCTCGGGAAGGTTCTACGCTTTCTACAAGATAATATGGAGGATTTGGAGGCCTGTTCGAGATGCTGTAACCTTAGAATCATGGGCCTCCCGGAGTCGACCCCGACTGGAAATATGGAACTTCTCATTGAGAAGCTGTTGGTCAACCCTCTTGGTGAAGGGGCATTCTCGAATATGTTTGTGGTGGAGAGAGCGCATTGTTCCCTGGGTCCCCGTCCTCCCCCGGGCGCACCACTGCGTCCGATCATAGCAAAACTGCTCAACTACCGGGACAGAGACTGCGCCCTGAGGCTGGCTCATGAAAAACAATCCCTAGTGTTTGAAGGCTCTGCCATATCACTCTTTCCGGACTTCACTATTCGCGTGCAGGAGAGGTGCAGACAATTTATCCCTATAATAAAGCAGCACGTGACTTGGTACTGGACTATGCCCTGCTGTACCCTGCTAAGCTGAGGGTCAACAGACTAGGCCGATCACACGTCTTTATAGACCCGAAGGACCTACATAAGACCCTTAAAGGTTGGTCCCAAGAATAGCCCCGGAATCCGGAGCAGCACCTACTAGACGAAGCAGCCGGAGGTTCAATGGAAGAATAGGACTGAATTGGACTGGAGCTCATTGGTTAATAAGTTTTACAGGGGGGGGGGAATTTTCAGAGTTGGGTGGGAGGGCGTCCTGGTGGGAGGAATGTACATTGGTACTCGAGGTCAGAGGTGATTTACACCAGAGGGCTACACTCTGGACTGAACCGAGAGATTATGGGACTTTATCCGCTTCTTAGGCATGTTGACACACTAAGACAAACAGTCGGGTCCTGGATGGGTAGCTAGGGATGGAGGTTGGTAGGGTTCTGGGTAAGAGCCCTGGTGTGTATGCTTCAGACTTCATGAATGCATCTGTGATAGCTCCTTGAGACTCCGGGCCTGGACTGGGGTTGACTTAGAGCCCCGCGTGCTTCCTCAGGTGCCTGTGTGGTAAGAGGTGACACGATTGGTGATGCTGCATACCAATACCAGACGATGTTGAAGAGGCGGGGTAGGAGTGTGTTTGTATAGTATAAAACCTTTCATTTGTTCTTGTCGGGTGACCTCTGCCCACCGGTATACACCAAAGGGGCACATTTTTTTTGTTGTGGGAGTCGTAGGGGGCAGAGGGGGAAGTTGTTGAGATGCTGCCCAACCGAGTTGGGGAAGGTCTGCTGTGGGTGGGGGGGTGAGAAGTGGGGACATCGTAAGGTTGTTCTAGTTGTTTAAGGTACTTATTCTCCTAATACATGGTTTTCATTTTGCGTACACCCACCACAGGTCTGAATGCATTATGAGAAATGTAACACAAGATGGCGACACCAAATGTGATTGGTGCCCTGAAAGCGATTTACTCACTGAGGGCGCTGACGATCATTGTAAATTACGCAAGGTTTTGGGATATTTAAACAGAAAGAATATAGATTTCGTCTTGCTACAAGAAACTCATCTCCCACTGACTAGCGCGATGCTAAGCAGTAGGGGCCTGCTGGGGAATGTTAATGTCTCTGGTTTCACTACTCACACTAGAGAGGTATTGACTTGGGTTAAACCTAGGTCCGACTACACTATTGAACAGCTGTATTCAGATGGCGAGGGTCGCTATGTGATTTCTAAATGTTTGGGTCGGGGCTTGGAATTGGTGATAGTGAATGTGTATGGACCCAACTATGACTGCCCAGAGCTTTACACAATGTTAGCAGACCCAGCAAATGTATACCGAACGCACAGTTTATATGGGGTGAGGACTTCAATTTGGTTAGGGACCCAGAACTGGATAGATGTGGAGGCCCGGTACTGAGGCCAGCAGCAGCGGCTGGAACAGTAGATGGCATCATGGTAGGCATGGACCTCAGTAATGTATGGCGAGCCTGCCACCCGAACAGAGGGGGCTTTACACATTATTCTGCATACTATAATTTGCATACCGGAATAGACTCTTGGCTGGCTAATTCATCACTTCTCATGCAGGTCCGCGACTGTTCAGTACTTCCGCGTACGCTTTCCGACCACTCGCCTATCCTGCTGGTCCTTGTTACACCCAAGCATACCATTCCTCCGTTCACATGGAGGTTTCCCCCTTATTCAATTCTAGATCCCCTCTTTAAAGAGGAACTTGCAGACATGATAGACACATTTTGTGCTGGGAATATAGGGTTGGTGGATAGTTTTCAGACTGTTTGGGAGACCTACAAATTGTATATATGGGGTGTGGCCATGGCTAAACACTCGGGTTCTCATCTCTAGATGTCGGAGGCTAGCGTACTTAGAACAGAAACTGGGAGTTTTGGAGGCACGACAAATAGCAGGTGAAGGCGAGGAGCTTAATGACAAAATGAAAGATGTACTAGGAGAATACCAGGAGGCCTCAGACAGCGAAGTCAAACATCTGGGCAAATACGCCACAGCTCGTGTATACAGGGAGGGAGACAGGCCAGGATTGGTTCTGGCACAAATTTTAAAGGCTAAGCACAGCAAAACGCTGACCACTAAGCTTTGGACTGCCGAGGGGGAGTTGCTGACTAGGGAAACTGATATTGCGTATAGGTTTAAACAGTTTTATTCCGAATTGTATACTTCTCGCATCTCGGGCGCGGAAGATGAGATTCTTGATTATTTGGAACATATCCAGCTGTCCTTCCTCACCAATACGAACAGGGGATTCCTGATGCACCCCATTGAAAAGGATGAGATCACAGAGGCTCTTGCCCGAATGAAGTCAACCAGCGCACCGGGGACGGACGGCCCCACAGTCAGCTTTTATAAAGCCTTTATTGACATATTACTCCAACATCTTTCAATCAATCAATCAATCAATCAAAGACATTTATAGAGCGCACTACATACCCGTAGGGTCTCAAGGCGCTGGGGGTAGGGGGGTGCCGCTACTGCTCGACCAGCAGAACTCTTTGACGATATGTGTGTATCAGTCACAATGCCTCTGACTTTGAGAGAGGGGATTATAGTTGCCATTGCTAATCCGGGCAAACCCAAGGAGGGATGCAGGTCATATTGACCCCTATCATTGCTTAATGTAGATACCAAGTTATTTGCTAAGATATTGGCTAACCGCTTATCCCCCCTAGCCCCAGTTCTCGTGGCCCTAGAGCAAGCGGGATTCATTCCTGATAGGAATCTTACTTACAATCTCTGCACGGTGTTCAGAACTATGCAACATGTTAAGCAGGATACTAGGGCAGTCGCGGTCTTCCTCGACAAAAGCTTTTGACTCGGTAGAGTGGTCTTTCATGAATCAGGTGCTGACCAGGATGGAACTGGGCTCAGTCTTTCTCCAACTGATTGTTGTGTTGTACAATGCTCCCACGGCATGCATAAGACTGGGCAACCTAGTTACGGACTCCTTCGCGATATCCAGAGGGACACTGCAGGGATGTCCTTTGTCCCCCATATTGTACGATTTAGTCTGGCATGTGCACTGAGGGAGTATCAGGGGCATAAAGGTGTAAGATCCCCCAACTACGAGATTATAGTGTCTACATATGCAGATGACACTCTGTTATATGTACGACACCCTGAAAATAATCTTTCCTCTGTCCTAAGGGAGGTGGTGCACTTTGAAGCATTGTCTGGTTTGCGAGTTAATTGGCCTAAGTACATCGTCTTTCCGCTCACCCCTGCTACGGTACAATTTGAGATGGATTACCCTTTACAATGGTCCGCGGATGGAATTCGATATCTCGGGATACGTCTGCAGACAGACTCAGAAATCGTGTTCAGAGAAAACGATAGCACTGCAGTCGCTAAACTGGAAATAACATTGAGGCCTGGATCAGGTTGCCGTTGTCCTTGTTGGGCCGGGTATCCATTATGTTTCTTTTTGCGAATATCCCGATAATGTTGCTGTGTCCTTTCTTCCAGAGACTCAACCAAGCATTGATAAAATTGGCTTGGGCAGGTAAGCAAGCCTAAGTGCGGTGGCAGATACTCACATTACCGTATCACATGGGAGGGGTTAGGGGCACCAGATTTTAATTAATTTATATTACAGAGCGACACAAAACGCTCAAGATCATTGTTGGATACATGGTGTGCCAGACATACCATTTCTGCATATGGAGAACCTTTTTGCAGATTCACTCCCCCTCCCAGCCACAATATTTGAACTAATTCAACTCACCATGCCTGGCATAACTTGCTGCAACTGCAGGCGGGAGCACTGCTGAATTCACCGGTTATGCCAATAGAGTGGACCCGCTTTTTACACCCATGCAGAGATGGAGGGGTCACAAGAGCACTGTGCACATTAAACATAAACATGACGGGTGACCTGTTCTAGGATGGGGTAGTTAAAACCTGGGATGAAGCAGAAGGAATGGTGGAAGATAACACCTTGCTGCAAAGCTTTCAGTTTTATAGAGTACGCAGAGCTTTGTGGGGCATGTTGGGGGATGACCTGAGCGAACTCCGGAGGTGCTGGAACTGTCATAAAGACAAAATGACCCCTCAAACTAGTCTCGAACATATATAAGTTGGCTATGAGCCACAGAGCGAACAAATACACTAAAAGCCAGGCTGACATGGCAACATGACCTACAAATTACAGTAGATGACTCAATGTGGACCTACTGCTTCTCTAATACGAAGCACATATCATTACATGGCAGACACAGTCTCATACACTTCAAATTTGTGAATAGAGTGTATTACACGCCGGAGAGATCCACTCCCCCTCCCAGCCAAAATATTTGAACTAATTCAACTCACCATGCCTGGCATAACTTTCTGCAACTGCAGGCGGGAGCACTGCTGAATTCACCGGTTATACTAATAGAGTGGACCCGCTTTTTACACCCATGCAGAGATGGAGGGGTTTTTGTTTCTAAATCATTTCTAAATCGAAATATGTATTTATTTGAAAATAAATTATTTTAATTTTATTTAATATATAAGTTGTAGGTATTTGTCATATGCATTTAACATTATAATATGTTTTTTTTGGATGTGTAATATTAAATATATTTGTATTTTAATTTTTAACACATTTATATCTTTCTTTAATCTATTTTGTTTTTTTAAATATTTTTGTTGTTGCTAATAATTGTTTGTTTTTAATTTTGAACTGACTGGTGTGAGAATATTAATTTCTATCCCTCCTCAGTACAGGACTTTACCTAAAGTTTCACTGACTGGAGTAGGAATAGTGCATTTTATCCTGCCTCTATCCAATTCTTTCCCTACTATGCACTCACTGGAGTGTGAATAGTAATTTTTACCCCTCCGCTGTCCAACACTTTCACTACTGTTACAATTATTGGAGTGGGAATAGTAAATGCTATCCCTCCACAATCTAACAATTGCCCTACTGTTGCACTGACTGGAGTGTGAATTGTAATTGTTAGCCCTCTGCTAGCCAAAGCGTTCCCTACTGTTGCACTCTTTGGAGTGGAAATCGTAATTTTTACTCCCACCCAATGGCTATCCAACAGCGCCGACATCCTAGCACCGTTGAAAAAACGCCAAATCAAGCTAGGCAGCAAAAACGCATCCTGGTTCAACGATGATCTTAAGAAATCGAAGAAACACTGTCGCTCCCTCGAAAAGACCTGGAAAAAAGATCCTAACACCAGCACCAGGGACGCCTTCAAAAACGCCACCCGCATACACCACCAACTAATCCGGTCTGCCAAGAAAGCCGCATTCAAAGACCGTCTAGATAACAACGCCCACAACAGCAAGGAATTATTCAACATCGTCAAAGAATTTACCAACCCATCAGCCAACTCCAACGACATCACCCCCTCCCAAGCCCTCTGCGACTCCCTAGCTTCCTTCTTCCACAACAAAATCGCAGACATCCACAACAGCTTCGACAACCGACCCGAAGACCAACCCACCCAATCTTCTGCAGGACCCTCACCCCCCTTGAACATCCTTAACGACTGGAACCCAATCTCCACTGAGGACACCATCCGCCTGATGAACTCCATCCACTCAGGATCCCCAACTGACCCATGCCCTCACCACATCTTCAACAAAGCAGACTCCATCATAGCACCACACCTCCGAGATGTCATCAACTGCTCCCTCAACTCCGCCACCTTCCCGGAAACCTGGAAACACGCAGAACTCAGCGCCCTTCTGAAAAAACCCACAGATGACCCCACCGAACTCAAAAACTACCGCCCCCATCTCGCTTCTTCCATTCCCGGCCAAAGTCATTGAGAAAGCTGTCAACAACCAACTTGCCGCCTTCCTCGAAACCAACAAATCCCTCGACTCCTCACAGTCCGGCTTCCGAGCCAAACACAGCACTGAGACCGCCCTCATCGCAGCAACAGATGACATTCGAACTCTACTGGACAATGGAGACACAGTCGCCCTCATCCTCCTCGACCTCTCCGCTGCCTTCGACACAGTCTGTCACAGCACCCTTCTACAGCGCCTCAGAGAAGTAGGAATCCAAGGAAAAGCACTGGAATGGATCTCCTCGTTCCTCACCAGAAGAACACAGAGAGTCCGTCTCCCACCATTCAAGTCAAAGGCCTCTGAAGTCATGTGCGGTGTGCCACAAGGATCGTCACTCAGCCCCACCCTCTTCAACGTTTACATGAGCCCCCTTGCGGCCATCGCTCACCAACACAATCTCAACATCATCTCCTACGCGGATGACACTCAACTGATCCTATCACTCACCAAAGACCCTAACACCGCCAAAACCAACTTACACGAAGGAATGAAAGAAGTAGCCGAGTGGATGAAGCACAGCCGTCTGAAACTGAACTCAGACAAAACAGAAGTCCTCATCTTAGGCACCTCCCCCTCCGCCTGGGATGACTCCTGGTGGCCAGAAGCCCTTGGAAAAGCCCCCATCCCGACGGACCACGCACGGAACCTGGGCGTCATCCTGGACTCCTCACTCTTGATGACCAGACAAGTCAACGCCGTTTCATCATCTTGCTTCAACATTCTTCGCATGCTCAAAAAAACATTTCGCTGGATCCCCACCGAAACTAGAAAAACGGTCACCCACGCACTGGTCACGAGCCGCCTGGACTACGGAAACACACTATACGCCGGTACCACCGCAAAACTCCAGAAAAAACTCCAACGCATCCAGAACGCTTCAGCCAGGCTCATACTAGACATCCCGCGTAAAGAACACATCTCTGGTCACCTGAAAAACCTCCACTGGCTCCCCGTAAATAAGAGGATTACTTTCCGCCTCCTAACCCACGCACACTAAGCACTTTACGAACTTGGGCCCGAATGCCTCAACACACGATTGTCCTTCTACACCCCCTCCCGTCAGCTGCGATCCTCCAACCAAGCCCTTGCCACGGTACCTCGCATCAACAAAACCACCATGGGAGGTAGATCCTTCTCCTACCTGGCAGCTAAAACCTGGAACACACTTCCCACTCACCTTCGCCTTATTCAGAACCACCTAGCATTCAGAAAGCAACTTAAAACTTGGATATTCGACAAGTAATTCCCCACCCTCCCTCTAGCGCCTTGAGACCCTATGGGTATGTAGCGCGCTATATAAATTTCTTGACTTGACTTGACTTGACTTGACTCATTGGAGTGTGAATAGTAATTGTTACCCTTCCGCTGTCCAACACTTTCCTTACTGTTACAAATTTTGGAGTGGGAATATAACATTTTATCCCTCCGTTATCCAACAATTTTCCTACTGTTGCACTGACTGGAGTGGGAATTGTAATGTTTACCCCTCCGCTATCCAACACTTTCCCTACTGTTATACTTACTGGAGTAGAAATTGTAGTTTTTATCCCTCCACTATCTAAAATTTTCCCAACTGTTCCACTGACAGGAGTGGGAATAGTACATTTTATCCCTATGCTATCCAACACTTTCCCTACTGTTGCCCTCACTGGAGTGGTAATAGTTATTTTGATCATGAAAGTAGAACGCTGATTTAGCTGTGTTTAGCATAAACTGACGACGAGCGCCATTTTGGAGTGGGGTTTACATCAGATTCCACTCGATGTCGATAAAAACAAACATGTTTCATTATTCAATTGAAATAACATCTAATTAACTTACAAATCATCATTTAAAAAAATTACATTTACGACTACTATAAGATGTCTTAATTCAATTGCAACAGTTGCGTTCTATCAAATCACACTCTAATTGAGCATTACATGCATCATCGTATATATGTAACAGACTGATTCTGCTCTGAATGAGCAATTATCCTAGTGTCAATAGCATGTATCACAGTCTTTGCAAGGGATGATGAGTGTGTTTGACCAAATTGTTGATGTCCTTAGGCTGAATCCTTGCTCATGTAATCAGAATCAGGAGTCCATATGGTGTAGAAAAATTACTTTTTATTAAATTAGGTTAAAACATGAACAGCCGACACGTGTTTCGCCCCCTATGGCGATTTGCGCCGGGGCTTTTTCAAGGCTATTTACAATATCATGTGTTCATTTTACAGATCTTCATAATATGGACATATTTTCAAAATCTCCGGTTAGTTTTAAAGTTTCAATTTCTCAAGGTGTAATCCCCAGGTCACGTCTTTTTCGTCCGCTCGGTATTGGCCGCTTATTTGCTACAAAACTCAAGCGGTCCAGAGTTTTTTGAGTGTGTTCCTTTCAATATATGAAATGTGAAAACTGATATAGACTTGGCATTTCCTGTGAACCACTCCTTTTCCCTAGAAACAGCATGTATCACAGTCTCTCTCTGTATGAGCTTACGTTACATCAACGTCACATATGTAACTATCTGCTATTACAGATAAAGATGACATATCTGCACCCATCATCATGCGGTTTTGAATGAGCAATTTGCTAGAGCAATACTCCGATCTAAAAAATAATTAAAAATCTTTAAATCATTTTTATAAACACAGGTATCATATCAAAGCAGTATATCTTCCGTTCATGATTAATAACAGGCTGAAGGGAGGTTCTCAAGCCACATAAATGGCCAATTCTTCCTCTGTATTGAAACACCCTGAGAACCTTGTTTGCAGATCAATGATATATCTTGATTCTTATCTGCGTAGTTGGAGTTCTCTGTTTCCCTCTCTTTCGTTAGGTGGGACATGATCAATACAAAAGAATCGTAGGAGATTTCTATTACTGGAGTGCAATTGAGGAAAGTGCCTTGCAATGGGATACGTAGAATCCTTTCTCTCTAAGGCTCCGGCATGTTCTAGAATGTGTTTCTTGGAGGGATGGATTGTACTCCCACTATATAGGAGATTGCATGGGCAAGATAAGCAATATACACAGTATGGAGTATTACAAGTGAGAAATGTATTTATTTTTCCCACGTTGTTAGACCCTGGTGCTTTGTAGGCTACTGTTTTGCTACTGTGTTTGCACGTCATGGGTAAAATCCAGCCAGATCGCTTATACGTGGATTCTTTTTACAGCTATCCAGGTGACTATGGGTTAAGCTATCCCTCAGTGAACTGCTTCTCCTATATGTGATTTTAGGGTAGTTAGACAGATTATTCCCTATTACTGTGTCAGTTTTCAAAATATGCCAATTAGGTTTTCACAATTTTGGAAATGTTTTTAACCTCATCATCAAAAGTCTTGATTAGTCTAAACTCTGGGTTATCTGGATTATTTGATTCCCATTTTCTGTCTTTCAATAGTAGCTTTCTAGGAATTCTGTCAACTCTTTTCATGGCTGATTGTAATGTGTTCTCTGAGTATCCTTGTTTCCTAAATCTGTGTAAAGCTTCTAAGGCTGTTCTTTCAAAATTAGACTGTCTTGTACAATTCCTTTGTAATCGCAAAAAATCCCCATAGGGTATACTTTTTATTAGAGGTGCTGGGTGACTGCTACTGGCCACTAAAATCGAATTGCCAGCTGTTGGTTTATGAAAGAGGGAAGTACAATTAGTACCATCTGCAATAAATACTCTTAGATCGAAGAAAATCACTTCTGTGGCACTTATACCCCACTGAAGTGTAAGTTCACCTCATTAATATTTAGAATAGCAATGTATTTTTCTGCCTCCTGTTTAGATCGTTTCCATAAAATGAACACGTGATCTACATAACGGTGCCACCCTAATATACAGGACGCCCATTTCTTGTGCTCATCTGCTCAGGCCACCTGCTTCTCCCACCAGTTTATGAATACATTTGCATAGCTGGGGGTGAAACAGGATCCCATGGCTGTACCTTTCAGTTGTAAATTCAGTTGTTGCTGAAAAAGAAAGATGTTATTGTAGAGGCAAAATGTTCAATCAACATTTGGCTATGGTCAGCTAGGTGTAGCGATCTACCCTTTAAAAAGTATTCAATTGTCTTAATACCACGACTATAGTCTATACTTGTGTATGTGCAGTACAATCATCCACATGCCCTGTTTCCAGCAGATATTGGTTATAATGCTAATTAAATCTGAGTCTTCATGAGGGGGGCAAGAAAGACATCGACAAATTGAGATGTATGCTCAGTCAGGCTCCCAATCAATGAAATAATTGGGCGGCCTGGGGGTTTGCTAACATGTTTATGAATTTTTGGCAGGTGGTAAAATGTTGGTGAAATCCGATATGCACAATTCAAAAAAATAATTTCTTCATTGTCAAGCAAAGCCATTGAGTAGACCACTTTTGTATCAGTTCCTGATGATCCTTTATACTCTGAATGTATCTCTCTTTCGTGATTTTAGCATAATTTGTTGTGTCGGACAATTGACACAAAGCCTCCATGACATAATAGTCTCTAGTCAACAGGACAATGTTACCCCCTTATCTGATGGTTTGCATACAATAGTGGTGTCTTGTTGAATTCTCTTTATTGTCTTCTTTTGTTCATCAGAGAAATTGGATCTTGAGCGATTTCCACTTGTCCAGTTTGATTTTTAAAAGATTTTTAAAAGTGATGACATCAGTGATGTCATATGATATGTCATCAGTGATGTCACTGACCTTGTCATGAATGATGTAATATGTGACGTCATCAGCAGTGCATTCAGGGGGCAAGAGTTATAGTTAGTTAAACTAACTATAATGGCCGAATTTTTCTGGTTTTCTATGAGTGAAATATCCAACTAACTATAACGTCCCTGAAACCTATGTTTTTTTCAGTTATTTTTGAAGGTTTATTAAATGCTAATTTCTAACTATGCCTACAAAGGTAGGACATATGAAGAAAGAGGAAGAAAAAGGCAGAAAGAAGCAAGATAAATGCAGAAAGAGGCAACAAAAGTCCAGAAAGACACGGAAAAGTGAAGGATGAAGCAAGAGATGTGCAGAAAGAACCAATAGAGGAGCTGAAAGTCTCCTGTGACCCTAACTTTTGGATGACGGGCCTAGAGCCTGTGCTATGCTAAAAGACACTTAGACTGCAGTGAAAACACCAACATATAGTAAGGAACACTATGCGTTGGGATACCCCTGTGATTAGCATGACCTCCTCTGTGTTTGCCATGAGTTAATGTCTGGGCCACTGCATGAGTACATGCATAGTGACTGGATGATTAGATTGCTGCAAGAGCATTTAGATAAGTATATGGTGCTGGTAGAGTGATTGGAAGAGTGCACAGGGAGTGACAGGGGGGTTTCTGAACTGCATAGGTAGTGCTCTTGGGATTGTAGCACTGCATGAGTTAGTGCCTGGCCCATGGCATGAGTACATGGGTAATTGGATGATTAGAGTGCTGCGAAGAGAGTGCATGGTGAATTTGTAATACACATGTACTCATGCAATGTCCAAAGCCCTAATACAGTCACTACTACAATCGCCAGAGCAGTACCTATGCACTCCAGCATTCCCCCGGTCACTCAATAAGCACTGTGTACTTATCCAATCACTGCGCCAATACCCTGGTACTTATAAATTCCCCATGTACTCTCTTGGCAGTACTCTAATCATCCAGTCACTAACCATGTACTTATGGAATAGCCCAGGCACTAACAGATGTAGTGCTACAATCCTCTGAGGAGTACCTATGAATTCCAGCGATCCCCCTGTCAGTCTTTGACCACTATAGGTGTTATAATTGTTTGGATTAGTACATGGTAGTGGCTGTGTGACTGGAGGAGTGCACAAGGAGTGACAGTGTGATTTTGTGACTGCATGGGTACTACCTGGGGAATTGAAGGAGCAAATAAAAAGTGTGTAAGTGGTTAGAGGACTGTATGTGTAATGCATAGGGGATTGTAGCAGTGATGAGTTAGTGCCTGGATCATTGCATTAGTACATTGCTGCAGACTGAACCATTAGAATACTGCAAGGAGAGTGCCTGAGTGAAGTTATAAGTGATTGGGTATTGGCAGAGTGTTTGGATTAGTACATAGTAGTGGCTGAGTCATTGGAGGAGTGCACAGGGAGTGACAGGGTGATTTCTGGACTGCATGGGTACTACCAGGGGAATTGAAGGAGTGAATGAGAAGTCTGTAGGTGGTTAGAGGACTGCATGGGTAATGCACAGGGATTGTAGCAGTGCATGTGTTAGTGCCTGGATCATTGCATAACTACATGGGTAGTGACTGGATAATTTGAGTAGTGCTTGGGTTGTGGCACAGTGATTACATAAGGACATAGGCCTGGCTGGGTGATTGGAGGACTGCATAGGTAGTGCTTGCAAGATTACTGGACTGCATAGGTAGTCCTCAAGGGATTTGCAGCAGTGCATGTGTTAGTGATAGGGATGGGTCATTGCATGAGCACATGGGTAGTGACTGGATGATAAGAGTGCTGCAAGGACAGTGTATGATGAGTTTATAACTGCTTGGGTTTTGGGGGAGTGATTGGATAAGTACATAGTGCTGGCTGGGTGATTGAAGGAGTCCATTGGTAGTGACAGAGGGATTTCTGGAGTGCATGGGTACTACCTGGGTAATTGGAGGAGTGGATCAGTAGTGTGTAGGTGGTTAGAGATCTGTATGGGAAATGCTCAAGGGATTGTAGCATTGCATTTGTTAGTGCTTGGGCCATTGCATCAGTACATGGATAGTGACCGCATGATTACAGTACTGTAAGAAGAGTACATGGTGAATTTATAAGTGCTTGGGTATTGGCAGACTGGTTGGATAAGTACATTGTGCTGGCTCAGTGATTGGAGAAGTGCATAGGTAGTGTCAAGCAGATTACTGGACTGCATAGGTATTCCTCAAGGGATTGTAGCACCACATATGTTACTGCCTGGGTCATTGCATAAACACATGGTTAGTGACTGGATGATTAAAGTGCTGCAAAGATACTACATGGTGAATTTACAAGTGCTTGGGTATTGGTACAGTGATTGGAAAAGTATACGGTGCTGACAGGGTGATTAGACGAGTACTTACAGAGTGACAAATGGAATGCTTGAGTGCATAGGTACTGCTCTGGGGTTTGTAGCAGTGAATGTATTAGTGCCTATGCCATTGCATGAAGAGTGCACAGGGAGTGACAGGGGGATTGCTGGACTGCATAGGTAGTGCTCTTAGGATTGAAGCACTGCATGAGTTAGTGCTTGGGCCATTGCATGAGTACATGGGTAGTAACTGGATGATTACAGTGCTGCAAGGAGAGTGCATGGTGAATTTGTAGTTATACATGTACTCATGCAATGTCCCAGGCACTAATACATTCACTGCTACAATCGCCAGAGCAGTACATATGCACTCCAGTATTCTTCCTGTCACTCCGTGAGCACTAATCCAATCACCTTGTCACCTTGTCACCTTGTACTTTTCCAATCACTTCTCCAATACCCTAGCACTTATAAATTGACCATGTACTTTCTTTACAGTACTTTAATGACCAGTCACTAACCATGTACTTATGGAATGACCCAGGCACTAACAGATGTAGTGCTACAATCCCCTGAGGAGTACCTATGAACTCCAGCGATCCCCCTGTCAGTCTTTGACCGCTATAGGTGTTATAGTTGTTTGGATTAATACATGGTAGTGGCTGGGTGACTGGAGGAGTGCACGGGGAGTGAAAGTTTGATTGCAGAAGCGAATGAGAAGTCTGTAGGTGGTTAGAGGACTGCATGGGTAAAACGTAAGACACAGGGATTGTAGCAGTACATGTGTTAGTGCCTGGATCATTGCATGACTACATGGGTAGTGACTGGATGATTCAAGTGCTGCGAGGAGAGTGCATTGTGAATTTATAAGTGCTTTGGTTTTGGCGCAGTGATTGGATAAGGATAAAGGACTGGCTGGGTGATTGGAGGACTGCATAGGTAGTGCCAGGGAGATTGCTGGACTGCATGGGTAGTCCTCAGGGGATTACAGCAGTGCATGTGTTAGTGACTGGGTCATGGCATGAGTACATAGGTTCAAGGGGAATTAATCCCCCAACTTAAAATGCGACACAGGGCGCGTTTGCACAGTGGTGCGGGTAGGGGGCGGTGCCTAATGTGACATGTGTGCAAACACGCCCCATGGCGCATTTTAAAATGGGGGATTAAGTTCCCTTGAATCCTGAGTGTCCATCGGGTCCAACTAGCCCACCAGGGACCTCCAGTAAGCGCCACAACGCTGCATTGCAGAGTGGTGTAAAAAGTAGGGGTGGGTGGAAATTGCGTAGTCGTGCTACGCAAAGCTCTGCGAAACAGTAAAAAGTCTCAGCGAGCACGTAAAGGTTCAGTGAACACGCGGAATTCCTTGTTCCGCCCGTTTGCGATGTTTTGTCCTGTTCGCGAATGCTGTTTGCATGCTCGGGGAAAAAGTATCTTGCGAACACGCATTTTGAAAGCGTGAACAAGCAAAAAATTGTGCAAAGCTGCAGAATTTTTGCCAATTCCGTGTTCTCCGCGGAACGCAAAATTACCCAAATTCCACAAGCAGAACGGAATTTACTGCCCAAGCCTAGTAAAATGGGGCATGGCCTCAGACCACCTCTCTGCATTGCAGCCCTGTGGCGCTTACTGGAGGAACCTTGTGGGCTAGTTGGCCCCCAGGGACCCTCAGAATTGAATGGGAATTAATTCCCCAACTAAAAACTCACCACAGGGTGCGTTTGCAGAGTGTTGCTGGGAGGGGGCGGGGCCTCCGGCGTGAGGCTGGCTTTTGTTTTTATTTCAGAAGGGCAATGTGTGGCCCCCCCTTATTTTTTTATTTATGGCCCTTGGGACCCCATCCCCCAGGACCTGACCCCTTTAAAAAAAAAAAACAGGAGGTGGCCACGTGGCCCCACTCCAGAGGCCAATTATAGCACCAGGGACCCCATCCCCGGGTCCTGGCCACCCTGTTTATTCATTCATTTTTTGGGGGAGGGAGGCCATGTGACCCCTCTCCTCAGGCCCCTCTCCTCCATTCCCCAGGGCTGGCCGGACGTGTTTTTAAATTATTTTATTTTTTAAAGGGGAGGGGTGGTGCCTGGCCCCGGGAACCCCATTCCCGGGGTCGGCCCTATCCATTGGGGACTGTGGGGGGACCCCAATTCCCCCACGGTCTGCCGTGGGGGAATTGGGGTCCCGTGGGGGAATTGGGGTCTGCAAGGAACACCCAAGGGTTCCTTGCAGAGGTCATACAAGGTGGGTAGCATGGACAAAATACACATTGGGGTAGAGTCTGTGTGTGGGTGAGCTTTGCAGCCTCTGAAGTATAGGATGATTGATGGTAGACGTAAGATTCACTTCCTATTCTGAAACATGAAGGGCATGAGGTCAAAGAAGACGCAGGGTCTCATTATTGGGTCAGCTACACAGTGCGTCATTCACATTTGATGGAGCGAGAATGTAGAACAGTATTTGGTTGACAGCATTGGATCAAATCAGCAAGTTGTAAAACACCCAAACTTACAATATTAAAGGTGCGACAATTTTAATTGGAAGAAATACTGAGATCCAACTTATAAGGCCGGGAGTAGACAACAAGGAGAGATGGGTCATTTGGCATTGAAACTGGAGCATATGCAATTTATTATACAATGGATATAATGGGCCTAATATTGATGATCCTGCCCTTCAGTTGCGACATTTTTTTTTAAATTATTGGAATACAAATCTTCAATAGCATGGGGAGGGGATGTTAATGTTATAAGGAATATTGTATTAGACAGATCTATGGAGTGGTGTGGCTCACTGGTAAGAGGCGGCAGACCCGGGAGCAGAGGACGGCCCGGGACCAGGGTTCAATTCCCGACGCGGCAGGGTCGTGGACCAGGGTCAGCGGACTCGATAATTCTCACCTCGGTGCCTACTCTAACCAGGGATCACACTCGGCAACTCTGGGCATTAGCTTGCCTCATCTCCACAACAGCCCCCCACATACGCTGGGGATTCCTGGTTTCACCTTGGAGATACCCAGTAGGGACCATCTCACAGGTAAAGCCAGGGCGGGTTCCCCTGCAGTCTACTGCGCAGAGATACTCCTTCGGGAGTCGATTCTAGCGCATTACAAACCCACAATTAATTAATTAATTAATTATCCATCGGTTGCATGTGAACTCTCCTAAAATGACGAGGGTCTTAAATTATAATCTAGAAGATTTTGGATTAGGTGACCCTTAAAGAAGGAGGAAGGGGCAGTAGGCGTTCTACTAATTCTTTAATAAGAAATATGATCATGCTTTGGTTAAGCTGCAATTTGAAGTGAGAGACAATAAGCTTATCACAAGGAAACTTTTGGAAAGGCAATCGTTCATCGGCGGGATTCACAGGCCCGACAGCAAAGAGTGAAGGACGCTTAGAACTTGTGAACGCAAACTTGGTCAGCTATTGGAATTAAGACTAGTCATATTAGGAATTTGTAAAGGACGATATTGGAGAAAAGTTTTTTTTTGAATGGCCTAAAAAATAGAAATTACGGATCAGTATAGCCTTGCATTTTGAACTCAGAAGACCGATTCTGACACAAAATCAAGCGATAAAAGAACGATTCCCCACGGCCTAAAAAAATCTGAAATATTAATCTATACGTGAAAAGAAATAAACCGGAATAAAGACGATAATATAGGAAGGTGGATCAATTTATAGTAAGAGGTCATGAGCATCAGATGTACAACTACTGACAAATACAAATAAAACCCCTGATGAAATCCTGTGTCAGGACGAAACGCATAGGCTATGACTGTTAAGAATTTATGATTATAAAGAATTCATGGATTGATTGACAACTTAATGAAGAATATGGAAATGATTGAATTAACTTTTAAGAATAAGACATTTTCAGCATTGAAAGAAATTTGGAAATCATTGGCCTGTGGATTGGATTACTTGTTATAAGGTCTAATAATTTAGGGCTAAATGTGATATATGATTTATATGCGCCTTTTGTTGTATATATGTTTATTATTGAGTGGTCTTATAGCGGCAGGCCACTGACAGTTGAGCGTAGGGATAGAAGTGACTAGAACAGAACTGTTGAGCTAGTGTGCACAGTGTTTTATAACCCTGACAGCTGTAGGGGATTATTAGATTGAAATCCAGAAGTATATGAAGACAGGATTATTTTTGGTACAGTGAAATTTGTATATCGTCAAGGATGTTTAGAATGGTGTCCTCCATATTGTGTTCAGGCCTGGGGCTAAAATCTAAATGGTGTTTGTCTAATAGGTCAAACTTCTTGATGTGTTCACATAGTTGCTCATGGGAACATTCTTGTTCCAAATTAACCAGGAAAGGTAGATTGGATCAAGGTTCGTTGTTGTTTAGGTCATTCTAGTTGGTTCCTGTATTTTTTGTAGTGGGGGAGAAACGTGGCGAATTTTCTGAATTCTGGAAGGGATACGTTTTGGGCAGATGTGTTCACAATTTTTATCCATAGGAAAGTGATGGATTGGTGGACCTATTTTAGTATGGGGAGGGAATGGGATCATTAAAGTGTGTGGTTGGTTTCATTGACTGAATGTTCTTTCTGGATTTCCCCCTTAGACAGAGATCTAAAACCTTTCCAGAAGGCCCATTTTTTTCTTGGGACCCTTGGGTGAGTTGGTCAGTGTACTTGCTGTGATTGGTGAAAGAAAGGTAGATTGATTCTCTAGGTTCTGCACTAGTGTGGCTGGGAATAGATTTACATATGGTTGCAATTTTCTCTTTAACCCCTTCGCTGAGGCGGCTATTCCACCGCAGCGCTAAAGGGGCGGGGCGGCTGCGCGGCGGCCGCATGCTGGTGACGGAGCCGCTCCGTCATCAGCCGCGGTTGAGCTATGCTGGTGACGGAGCGGTTCCGTCATGACCCGCCCCGCTCATTAGAACGCCCGCGCAGGCGCGAAATCAGCGCCGCGCAGGCGCGGCTGCTGAGCCATGACGGAACCGCTCTGTCATCAGCACAGCTCAACTGTAGCTGATGACGGACCGGTTCCGTCATCAGCAGGGGAGGGGTTAAAGAAAGTTGAGAAAGTGTTATAGATATCCATCAAGTAGTTTGCAATTGAGGGTTCTGAATGTTTTCCTGATTGTTATTTTATTATGAAGAAGAGTTTTCTGGGCCTGTTCTTTGCTGTGTCTAGTTGTAATCTGATCTCCGTTGTTTTGGCTTTCCTGGCAACTGTTCTGTATGAGGTTCTATGCTGTTTGAGATGGGTAATGTTTGGGCCCTTCCTCCATATTTACAACAAGGGGTGGTGAGGGACAGAGTCTCTGAATTAAACAGAATACTCTCACCCAGTCAAGAGATCAGGGCTAGATCCAACACCGTTTTTTAGCTCACTGCACCATCCCAGTTTCAGAACCTGGCTGTATGCAAATTAGTCTGTTCCTGTCCCAGTGCATGATGGGAACAGGGCAAACCAAACTACAAAAGCCAATTCTTACACTGGGAAGGAAACAAGCTACCGGGGACCGGTTTCTGGCATTTCAGCCTCTTCGGCCCGGCTTGCTTGAATCCTGATGGTGCAATGAGCAAGGGACTCACATCTGAGTATACCCTTCCACGCTTAGGGTGGACAAAAATATTTACAACAAGGGGTGGTGAGGGACAGAGTCTCTGAATTAAACAGAATACTCTCACCCAGTCAAGAGATCAGGGCTAGATCCAACACCGTTTTTTAGCTCACTGCACCATCCCAGTTTCAGAACCTGGCTGTATGCAAATTAGTCTGTTCCTGTCCCAGTGCATGATGGGAACAGGGCAAACCAAACTACAAAAGCCAATTCTTACACTGGGAAGGAAACAAGCTACCGGGGACCGGTTTCTGGCATTTCAGCCTCTTCGGCCCGGCTTGCTTGAATCCTGATGGTGCAATGAGCAAGGGACTCACATCTGAGTATACCCTTCCACGCTTAGGGTGGACAAAAATATTTACAACAAGGGGTGGTGAGGGACAGAGTCTCTGAATTAAACAGAATACTCTCACCCAGTCAAGAGATCAGGGCTAGATCCAACACCGTTTTTTAGCTCACTGCACCATCCCAGTTTCAGAACCTGGCTGTATGCAAATTAGTCTGTTCCTGTCCCAGTGCATGATGGGAACAGGGCAAACCAAACTACAAAAGCCAATTCTTACACTGGGAAGGAAACAAGCTACCGGGGACCGGTTTCTGGCATTTCAGCCTCTTCGGCCCGGCTTGCTTGAATCCTGATGGTGCAATGAGCAAGGGACTCACATCTGAGTATACCCTTCCACGCTTAGGGTGGACAAAAATATTTACAACAAGGGGTGGTGAGGGACAGAGTCTCTGAATTAAACAGAATACTCTCACCCAGTCAAGAGATCAGGGCTAGATCCAACACCGTTTTTTAGCTCACTGCACCATCCCAGTTTCAGAACCTGGCTGTATGCAAATTAGTCTGTTCCTGTCCCAGTGCATGATGGGAACAGGGCAAACCAAACTACAAAAGCCAATTCTTACACTGGGAAGGAAACAAGCTACCGGGGACCGGTTTCTGGCATTTCAGCCTCTTCGGCCCGGCTTGCTTGAATCCTGATGGTGCAATGAGCAAGGGACTCACATCTGAGTATACCCTTCCACGCTTAGGGTGGACAAAAATATTTACAACAAGGGGTGGTGAGGGACAGAGTCTCTGAATTAAACAGAATACTCTCACCCAGTCAAGAGATCAGGGCTAGATCCAACACCGTTTTTTAGCTCACTGCACCATCCCAGTTTCAGAACCTGGCTGTATGCAAATTAGTCTGTTCCTGTCCCAGTGCATGATGGGAACAGGGCAAACCAAACTACAAAAGCCAATTCTTACACTGGGAAGGAAACAAGCTACCGGGGACCGGTTTCTGGCATTTCAGCCTCTTCGGCCCGGCTTGCTTGAATCCTGATGGTGCAATGAGCAAGGGACTCACATCTGAGTATACCCTTCCACGCTTAGGGTGGACAAAAATATTTACAACAAGGGGTGGTGAGGGACAGAGTCTCTGAATTAAACAGAATACTCTCACCCAGTCAAGAGATCAGGGCTAGATCCAACACCGTTTTTTAGCTCACTGCACCATCCCAGTTTCAGAACCTGGCTGTATGCAAATTAGTCTGTTCCTGTCCCAGTGCATGATGGGAACAGGGCAAACCAAACTACAAAAGCCAATTCTTACACTGGGAAGGAAACAAGCTACCGGGGACCGGTTTCTGGCATTTCAGCCTCTTCGGCCCGGCTTGCTTGAATCCTGATGGTGCAATGAGCAAGGGACTCACATCTGAGTATACCCTTCCACGCTTAGGGTGGACAAAAATATTTACAACAAGGGGTGGTGAGGGACAGAGTCTCTGAATTAAACAGAATACTCTCACCCAGTCAAGAGATCAGGGCTAGATCCAACACCGTTTTTTAGCTCACTGCACCATCCCAGTTTCAGAACCTGGCTGTATGCAAATTAGTCTGTTCCTGTCCCAGTGCATGATGGGAACAGGGCAAACCAAACTACAAAAGCCAATTCTTACACTGGGAAGGAAACAAGCTACCGGGGACCGGTTTCTGGCATTTCAGCCTCTTCGGCCCGGCTTGCTTGAATCCTGATGGTGCAATGAGCAAGGGACTCACATCTGAATCGTTTTTGGCCACTATAGGTGTGGCAGGGTATACTCAGACGGGAGTCCCTTTCTCACTGCACCATCAGGATTCAAGCAAGCCGGGCCGAAGACGGCTGAAATGCCAGAAACCGGTCCCCGGTAGCTTGTCTCCTTTCTGGTGAAGAATTGGCTTGGTAGTTTAGTCTGCCCTGTTCCCATGATGCACTGGGCCAGGGACAGACTGATTTGCATATAGCCAGGTTCTGAGCTGGGATGGTGCAGTGAGATAAATAACGGTGATGGATCAAGCCCTGATCTTTGGACTGGGTAAGAGTTGTCTGCTTAATTCAGACACTCTGTTCATCACCACCCCCTTTTCTGAATCGTTTTTGGCCACTATAGGTGTGGCAGGGTATACTCAGACAGGAGTCCCTTTCTCACTGCACCATCAGGATTCAAGCAAGCCGGGCCGAAGACGGCTGAAATGCCAGAAACCGGTCCCCGGTAGCTTGTCTCCTTTCTGGTGAAGAATTGGCTTGGTAGTTTAGTCTGCCCTGTTCCCATGATGCACTGGGCCAGGGACAGACTGATTTGCATATAGCCAGGTTCTGAGCTGGGATGGTGCAGTGAGATAAATAACGGTGATGGATCAAGCCCTGATCTTTGGACTGGGTAAGAGTTGTCTGCTTAATTCAGACACTCTGTTCATCACCACCCCCTTTTCTTCCTCCATATTAGCGCCAAATGTCTTAGTTGACTTTTTTCATTGTTTATATTTTGGTTGCACAACACAACTGGAGGTTTATTCTTTTGGCTTTTTAGATGGAGCGGGGCAGCCTTCTGAAAAATGTCAGTCATGCTGCCGTTATAGAGATGTATCAGAGCTTGAACCAAAGTTTGGTACGTCCTAGGTGCAAGGGAGCTTTGGCACAAACCCACCAGTTCTTTTCTGTTTATGTTGCAGTAATCTATTACCCAAGTTTTTTCTCTTTTAGTTTGACCCTTGATTTTAGTTTCTTGTGCGGATATCCAAAATAATTTGATGATGGTCTGACCAGTCTGTCAGGGTGACGTCTAGCATGTTACTGATCTCGGGTTTGTGATGATTAGTCAAATGTAGCACCTTTGTTGCGAGTTGGTCCCTTGCATGCTTGAACCATGTTGATGTCCTGAAGCATGTTATTGAATGTAGCCACTGCAGGGTCCTTTTTATTGTTCCACTGCAAGTTGAAATATACTAATAGTGTTGTATTAGAGAGTGAAGTAGTATTGGTAGAGATTACTTCCATACATTGCTCTAGGAAAACGGTGTGGTGATCAGGTGGATAGTGTAAGAGGAAAGTTTTTGCAAGCAGTTTCTTTTCAAGTTTAATTTCAGCTTCCAGAAGTTCAAAGGATGATGCGTTTTCTAGAGAGAGTGGGTTTAATGTTAGAGAGTTTATGTAGATTGCATTAGATAGCTTTCATTTGAACTCTGTCAGGGTGCAAATTAAACAATGAGAAAACTGAAATTGTGAAATGGAATTTATATTATAGTAGCTGGTATATGAAAAAGAAACTGAAGTACTTGGGCATTGAGATAATTCAAAGCCTGGATATGATATGCAATCCTAATCTGGAGAGGGTTTCAGGAAGAGTAAAGAACCTATTAGCAAAATGTCAAAATCTGCCTTTGTCAATTTATGGTTGCATCACTCTGATTAAAATGTGTATCCTCCCCAAACTTACATTGCTTTTCAGCCTCCGTCCACTTCAGTTTTAGAAACGAGAAATTAAAAATATCCAAATCATTATAAATATTTTCATCTGGGCCTCAAAAGGTGCCAGTATATCCTGAAAAACACTAAGAGTAAAAGGTTGCTTCCAATTGCCAGATACCTTAATCTATTGTTGAGCTGTTCAATTTCAATAATTTGGAGGCCTCTTGATTCGCCTCACCAGACCTCAAAAGGCCAACAGTTGCTAGTGATATTAAAAAGTTGTAACTGGCATAGTGGTTTCTTTTACAATTTTAGCTCTCCAACGTTTTATAAAAGCGTCAGATTAAAGACTCTCAGAACAGCAGTCTATTTATGGTTTTATATAAGATCTAGTTGGACAATCCCAACTCGTAGCTGTACAGCCCCCCGCAGCACTACATAATGACAGCCTCTGTGCCGCCATGCGCAGCGGGCATACCACTTGCATTCCAACAGCATGCCTGTCTGCATCCGTCCACCCCTGGCCCACGCCCAGCACCAAGGACCCTTCCTCTCAGACATTCCACCACTATGAAGCCAGTACCCTCCTCGCCATCAACCCTGGATGCCACACCGCCTACTATATAGCAACACTGTAGAATTCTCTTGCACCCTGTGCCTGTCGACATTGCAAACACACCTTCTGCTACATCAGCACACCAGCGCCCCCTGCCGCCCAGCCGACCAACAACGTAGCTGACCTGCTCAACTGCATTCTCCTCAATATGCGGTCCATCTACAAACATGCAACAGCAATATGGGACCTCCTAGATGCCCCCTCTTCAGACATGACCTTCTTCATGGAAACCTGGACCAACCTCTGCTCTGGACCGGACATTGTCATCACCATCTACGACGGCTACAAAGTCACCCTTATGGACCACTCTGAGCAGCCAGGAGGAGGCATTGTCTAAAAAAGGCATACTCCGACTGACCATCCACTCAAATGACTGAACGGTGACCATGGAACACCTCCACTTACAGATCCAGACCACCCCCAGCACCACCCTCTGCGTACCCTCATCTACAGGCCCCCACAGATATGAACCCCCAATCACCAATGCCATTGTAGACCTCATGGCTCCCCAGGCTTTCCCATCTACCGACTACATCCTACTAGGAAACCTCAAGTTCCACCTGGACAACCCCAGTGACCAGAACACCACCCGTCTCTTGGGGTTCCTCACCAACAATGGACTCAAGCAGCTAGTTACCGCACCAACCCACAAAGACTGAATATACGCTTGAGTCAATCTTCTCCACCAGCGGGCACTTCACCTCAAGCCACACTTCAGGACTCTCCTGTATGACGATCATTGCTTACATCACGCCCACCATATACCATCGCCATCATTGCCCCATAGCAGCTGGATCAAGGCCACAGAAGAACTTCCCATCAACTCCCTCTGCACCACCACTCTGCCAACACTTACAGATGCCAACACCGCAGCACGCAACTTCCACTGATGGATCTCCTACTGCGCCAACACCCTTGCACCCCTGTAGCAAAGACCAGGCAAACAACACTCCAAGAAGACCAACTGGTTTACTCCTGCCCTCCACTGGCCCAGCCCCATCTGCAGACCTCTCGAGAAGAGATGGAGCCACAGCATCAATGAAAAGGGTGCATGCATTGGCATATAGGAATCCATTGTGTGACATCAGGGGGGAAAAGACCGGGGGGCTTATGCATGAGACCCACCAGTGTGTCATTTTTTGATGTACTTGCAGTGGGATTCTTGCACCAAGTTACACGTTGCACATTGCACAATGCACCGTATTTGCAAAGAGACCCATTCAGGCATATACGTGACCTTGTGAAGCCCTGTGCCACATTAAACCTGCTTCAGTTATGATGTGTGCAGGGTGGGTGCTCTCACACAACTAATCCTCAAAGGAATGGCACAGTGAAAGCCATCATATTTCAGTGCAACAATTGTAGGACGCCACTGCGTCACTACCAAACTCGTGCCTCATGGCAGGCTTAAGGGTGACGCAGAGCCAGGCGGATAGGCTGGCCCCATGAACTGTTGGACATTCGTCATGCTTGTGACAAAGCTGCAGCAATGCAGGATTTAGCACTGACAGTTACTTCAGGATTCCAGACGTATCTGTCATTAATTGCGACATGGAGAACCAAACAGTGAATACAGCGTATCAATTATGTCGCAAGAAGGGCGTAGTGAAAAGTGTTGCAATGCTGTTTTGTTGCAGCGATGTACCACTTTTCATGAATGAGGCCTAGGAATGTGCCCTATCTTATTAATGGATCGCATTCCTGCCATATAGTTTTGCCGCAGGGCAGTGCAGCAATATTCCTTGCAGCGCTGTCCAGCACTAAAACCTCCTGAAATGAGGCCCCAAGTGTTTGCACCCTTTTTAAGGCCAACTATTTTCTGGTCTTAAAAAAATGCTTCTAACTGGAGTTAGAGGCAGTTTTTTTTTTTTAATCATACAAGGTATTCCTTGTTAATACTATGAAGTGGGTTTGGCTGTGGTTTTTGCATGGAAACGTCTACCATGCATCTCCTTTTCGTTAAGTCCCGCTAACAGAATTGGCGATGTTAAAAATTCACGCTTTCACTGGAAAAGTGCTGCAAACTGCAGTTAGCGGCAACAGCAAAAAAACTGCTTTAACGTAAAAAAATTGACGCTACAGAGCCTTTAAGCCCTTCTACATATGCCCCTAAATTATGGTGGTGGTACAGTACTTGGCTTTGGCTGGTGAGATTTGTTGTCTGCATGCTGCACAGATGGACATCAGTAGCATAACTTCATTATTTGTCTTCCATTTTGTCTTGTCTGAGGACAGAGAGGTCATTTTTGGTGAGGTTTTCGGAGTGGCACGGATTCAGCTTGCATTTATGAGTCTTATTTAAAATGTGGGTGTTCACATGATCTTCAAGACAGGTGTTAAAGTCATTTAAAAAGATGTTAGTGTCGGATGGGGTGTTGATAGAGTGAAATATGAGTTTGATGATGTTGATGATAGAATTTAAAAGTGTAAACTATTACCCTAAAAAAGGTATACTGGTAATAGAGGACAGAGAGGACAGCTAGCCTGTATCTCAGAGTTGTTAAAATAGCCATGTTTTTAATTCCTCCAAAGATTTAAGAAATGTATTTTCACTTCTCAGGTGGAGTAAGAGGGCATTCCATAATCTAGGAGCTAAAACTGAAAGAATCTGCCCCCCTTTCCACATTCACTTAATTTGGGAAACCATTTAGAAAGGAGGCATTTGCAGATCGATATGACTGGCTGACCAAACAGAGCCTAAATTTCTTCATTATCACTCCTTGGCTCGACTTATAGTATGCTTTATATGCCACACAGATAGAAATGAACTAACTTGATAAGTCGATGGGTAATCAGTGTAATTCTTGGAGAATGGGAGAGATCGAGTCATTCTATTTTGTTCTGAATTCTCTGTAGTTGTAGTTGGGTATAGTAATTTTTGGGTACAGACCATTACAATGATCAAAATAATGATTTTTACTTAGCACTCCAAAGTAAGTTACAAAAGCAATACAACTCCGCAGATAATATGAACCAATGGTCCATGTTTCAAAATAACACAGTAAAAAAGTCCCATAAGTAGCTAGTATTCAGTTCTTTATTTCTCATGAAATTTAGAATGAATAATGAATAATAACTGTGCAGGGGACTTTTTTACAGTGCTCTTTTGAAACATGGCCCACTAATTCATATTATCTGTGGAATTGTATTGCTTCTGTAACTTACTTTGAATGCTGAGTATAATTTTTTATTGTGTTTATGAACAAGGTGATTATCTAGCAGAGGGTCTATGGTGGCTGTTCCCTCATACTCATTCACCCAGCCTTCCCTTACTTTTGTTTGGAACTAAGTAACTACACTATAATGATAAGTCAATATTGGTTGCTTCAACAATCTCTAGTAAGTCATTCATTACAATAATCAAGCATAGCTAGAATACTTGCTTGAATTATCTTTTTGTGGCTTTGTTTAGGCAGCATTAGGATCATTTAAAGAGCGGTTTTTAGATACTGGACACATGATCCCAAGTTCAGGTTATTGTCTGCTGTGACTCCCAGATTTTTGCTACTGGTCTGGGAGTGTCACCCAAGTCACCCAGGCACGAGTTTATGGTATTAGAAAGTGATTGTTGGCCAAAATCTTCATTCACTTTTAGGGCATTTCTACTCATCCAGTTCATCACAGCTGACAGGCTATTGTATATATCTGATGCAGCTGGTACTTCATCTATCACTGAACCTACACTTTGGATATCATCTGCGTAGGATATAAAGGAGAACCCAAAGCTTTGGGTACGAGCTGTTAGAGGGGAGCTATATATTTTTAACAGGGAGGGACTTAAGATCGATCCTTGTGGGATGCCCCACAGCAACAGATTTCTCTGGAGGCATAAGATGTCATTCTGTCGGAGATCTTTAGCATAGAATTATAAGAACCAATTGAGGGCTTTTCCTTGCACTCCTATAGTCTTTAATCTCTGAGATAAAACAGTGTGGGATACTCTGTACACCACTGGATTAAAGGTAGCTTGACTGATGTGAAGTTATACCAGTCTAAGGATGATTGTTTCTGGTCCAGGGAGGACCTGGATTGGCAGTTCAGCTGGACTGTTAGTATGATGAACAGGGTCAAAACTGAGCAGAAGAACGATGGATTTAACCCAGATGTCTTGATGGGGATGAATATTTGATTTGGTCTGCATTCTGTCCATCATTGTGTGTCTTTTTCTTTCTCACTCAAAGTGCGCCGGGTATGCTCAGACATCGGTCCTGGGCTCACTATTACACTGGGTTCAAGCTTGGCTGGCTGATGAGAGCTGATACCCTGAAACCGGTCCCAGGATGCTTGTTTCTGGTCCAGGAAGGATCTGGCCAGGCAGTTTGGACTGGACTGTTTCCTTGGACTGCAGGATAAAGACTGATTTGCATAAGGCTGTGTCTAAACAGTGGATTTACCCATATTTCTTGACTAGGGGTGAATATTTTTTTTGTTCTTCATTCCGTACATCATTGGGTGTCTTTTGCTTTCTTGCCCAAAGTGCGCTGGTTATGCTCAGACCTGGGTCTTGGGCTCACTTTGCCACTGGATTCAAGCTAATCTGACTGATGGGGCTGATACCCCGAACTGGTCACAGGATGCTTGTTTCTGGTCCAGGGAGGACCTGATCTGGCAGTTCTGGCTGGAATGTTTCCATGGGGAGTATGGAAAATATTGATTTGCATATGCCTGGGTCTAAACTGAAATAGTGTGGTGTGCAAAAAAACAATGGATTTAACCTTGATCTGTGACTGGAAGACCTGGCCTGGCAGTTTGGGCTGGACTGTTTCAACATGGAGCAGGCTAATAACTGATTTGCATAAGGCTGGGTCTAAACTGGAATGCCTTGGCGTGCAACCAAACAATGGATTTAACCCAGATCTGTGACAGGGGGTGAGTGTTTGATTTGTTCATCATTCCGCACATCATTTGTTCTTTTTTCATTTGTATCAAATTTAGAGGCTCATTGTAGTGAAGAAGGTACACTCAGGAAGGTTGTAATTCCGGATGTTTTATCCATAAAAATAACAAGTAGTAAAGTTGATAACATCAAGTATATATGTGGTAGATCAGAGCCCCACCAGGAGCTGCCTGTCAGCTGCTCAGCCCATGGCCAACTGTCATTTACCTCTCTGTGCCCCAACATTCTGAGTCATCCTCAGACTCTAAAAAAACAATGAGTCAGAGCACAGGCACTGGCTGAGCATGGGTGGTAAAACACCTTACAATATAAAAGCAGGATACTACATATTTCCCCTTTCCTTCCAACAGAAGAACAAATGCAAAGTATGATAAAAGATAACGAGAGTGAACAAAGGACAGATAGAAAGAAAGGAACAACGGAGTGACCGAGAGAATATCAAGGAAGAGCGCAAGCAAAGCAGAGAGAGGAAAAAGATGGGATAAGACAAGAAGGTGCAGGTACGGTGTAAGTAAGAAATGAGATGAAAAACCCATCCTCAACAACAATGAAATAGAAAGAAGGAGACAGAGAGAAGAAAAGGAGTAAATATGAAATGGAGAAACAGACGTGCCCACTGGCCAGGCAGGCAAGAAAGGAAGGAAGAATAAGGCAAGATGCAAACCGGACACCAGCCTACCAATGACACAAGGAAGAGGGATGACTGATCTCCTCCGAAGCCAGGAAGAGAATGAATGGAAATACGAACGAGGGAAGGCTGGAGACAATGGATGACAACAAGCAATGTGGATAGAGAACCAAGGATGAAAGTCTGATAACATCATGAGGAAAGCTGGACACAAGTGAAAACAGAGAAGAGGAAAAGAAATACAATAGCAAAACTAATCCTCTCCCAATTTCCAAAATGACAATAAAAATCAATTATGAGACTGACTTTGCATTGTTAAGACAGCAATAAGACATAATATAGAAAGAAAATAACAGCCAATGGGACTAAGACCCATGACCGGCCTCTACTCCTATGCAAGAGTGTGAGGAGCACTGTAAATGGGACTAAACCCATAATGTGTAAGACCGTGAGAGGACAACCCCGCGTAGAGGTACAGTGCAGAATAGAAATGGGTCAAAAACCCATAAGATGCACCCTGTGAAAGGGTAGCAATGTAAATGTAAATGGGACTGTAACCCACGAGACGGTCCCCTGTGTAAGTGTAGTATTATGTGTTGGCTGAGAATTCTCCTTGGAATTCTCTAATTTCATTCTAGGTAGAATCTTTCCTTTGTTATGTTCTATCTCTCACTTGTATGTCTTTGAATATGTCATGTCATGTTATGTCTTGAAGATCAGTCAGTTGTCAGTTACACTGATGATCTTTAAGAAGGTGGATGCTCCATTAAATACCTGCTTACTTCATCTTGGAGTTGTATGGATTTTATTCCTTCTGAACCACTACTACAGTAAGGGAAAAAAACGTAAATGGCCCGTGTAGGCATGTGAAGCATAGCAAATGAGGCAAAAACCTATTGCCCTTCCTGTGTAGGGAAATGTACAATGGAAAATAGTGCACGGAAGTAAAATGCACAATGAGCCTCTGTAGGTGAGTGCCCATGTAAGCAGAAAACAGAAGTGCCCTATGATATCTCCTATGATATCCCTATGGAGGGAACCATAATGTATAGGACACATGAACCACTGAGAAAAAGTGCCCAGTGTCAAAGAGCGTAAAGGACAGTCCCAATGGTGGCTAAGTATGAATGAGACAATCCCCACAATAAATGTTTTTTAAAAACCGGAGATAGAATGCATAAGGTGGAAACACAACATAGCATGCATTTTGCTTAAAATACACATCTCTGTAACATTTAAATTGCAAACTGTAGGAGTAATGGCTGTTCATGTCATTGTAGTCCTGCATTACACACCAGTTATTTTCAAGCAGGAAAACTAGGTTGAGAAAACATGTTGCCGACAATATCTTATACACCCAAATGTACAATACATAGAGGAGATAGCGTGAGGCGAAGCGTGAAGTTCACTTGGTAGATGAATGAAAATATGCGTGGAAGAACACAAAGTAACAGCCGAATCCCGATGTACAAGGGTGCTCACCTCAGTGTCCAATAATAATCAATGGAGGGACACAGTCACAAAGAAAGAGAACCTTAATGACGCTAAGACACACAAGTCAGGAATAAAAAGGTTTGTTAAAGGCTAGTAGCCTGTTACTTTACTCTTCACTGTACATTCATCATTCCATTTCACCGCAAAGCATGCAACTAAGACACATCAGCGTCTTTGATAGGAACTGCTATGTAGCTTTACTGCTGCCGACTAAGAGAAAAAAAAACATGGAGGCACGTAAACTTCATTATTCCGGGTGGTTCCCGGTGCGTCCTTGCTGAGATGCGTCACTGAGCAGCAGAAGAAACTGCCCAACAACCACATTTATGCTGAGGGCTGACGCGCTGTGCAATTCCAAAGTATGACGTCACAGAAATATTCCTCGAGGATTCCAGCAAGGCACACAGATGAGGTAAACTGCGGGCTGTATGGATTGTGAGAAGAATATCGCGCTCAAGATTAACTGACACTGAGCGGTGGTTAATCTGCCAAATACTCCGTGTCAGAAGTGTGAGGAGCTGTGAAGAAATGTCTGAACGACCGGCAATGTCACATAAAGTTGAAACTGACGAAATGAAGGCAGGGAGGTAAATCCCACAAGTTCAAAAGGATGAGGAAGAAAAGTCACACAAAACATTTTCTTTACAGAAAGTGGAAAAAAAAGAGATCCACATAAACATCTTTTGAACACCATCAAAGACAGTTGTAGGCATACCTTAATAGTGAAAGTTATGAACAGTGTCTAAAGAGTGAAATACCTCAGTCTCTCAGAGTGTACAGCAGATATGCATCTCCCAAGCACACGACCATTGCAGGTGAAAGTTGAAGCCAGCGCGATCCATGGGGTGAATTGTGAACTGTATAAAATGTTGAAGTTGCCATCCCAGCACTCCGACGTGAAAATACACAGCAACCCCAATTCAAATGAATGTGTACAGGGTCACACAGCGTAGGTTTGGAGGTGCAAAAGATCACACAGCTAAATGTAGTAGGAAGCCATTCTGTTCGACAGCCACAAATTACTGCTGTTGGGAAATCAAGATGAAGCAAAGAGCTGTGTGTGAGTAGTAGAAAACATATAGCAGTGCAGCAGGCTGCGATGGTAAAGCCAAAGTCCAAAATGTATAGTGTAGATGAGCACAACTCGCCTGGCGGGGCTGTCTGGTGGTGAGGACACTGGTGGGGCTTAAAGGCATCGTGCTTCAGTCTTACTTGCTACTTGATATCTTCTTTTAGTTTCTTTGCAGTCTTTATTTCGTCCTTGTGGTCATCTTTGTAGCTTTTTGTACAAAACTACTGTTTCTCGTTCATAGAAATTTCCATCTTGTGGATACCTCATCTTCTGAAAATTGTGGTAGTAGCTACTGTAGTTTCTGTATATTTCGCCATCTTTAGGTCCTCTTGTTAGCCAGGTACCAAAGATCTGATTGTAGCGGTAGGTTTGCCATCCTCTTCACCAAAATATGTAGTGAAGAAGGTCCACTCAGGAAGGTTGTAATTCAGGATGTTTTATTCATGAAGATAACAAGTAGTAATGTTGGTAACATCAAGTAGATATGTGGTACATCAGAGCCCCACCAGGAGTTGCCTGTCAGCTCCTCAGCCCATGGCCAACTGTCATTCACCTCTCTCAGTCCCAACATTCCGAGGCATCATCAGACTCCAACATTCCAATGAGACAGAGCACAGGCACTGGCTGAGCATGGGTGGTAAAACACCTTACAATATAAATTCAGGATACTACACTCATCTTTTTCAATTACTAGAAAGGACATACAAAATGTCACCATACCCCCTCTTTTCCCTTTTTTTCTGTCTTGGTTGATTACACTGTATCAATCGCGCAAGAAATCATTGTCCACACCTTCTTTTAGGAGCAAGAAAGGCCACTTTATTTTAGGACAGGTGCATCATAAATTTCATGAACACATTCATTATTTATTTATTTACATAATTCAACTCTACAGTGAGCCTACGAAACCTAAATCCCAAAACCCCGAACAAACTCCTGCCTACTACCCCTAGCCTACCCAACGCTACCCTTCAGGATGGCCAACCCGCTCCAGGCTGCCCACCCCCACTACCAAAAACCCGCCTCCAAAAGAACAAAGGCACCCATCCTAACAGTGGCAAGCCTAAAGAAAACGAAACAGCGCCTAGAGCACCGCAAAATAAAAAACCCATAAATAAATAAAAAAGAGGGAGGGTGGGTGGGGCAAAACAAACCTCCCTTCTCGCCTCCCGCCACGCAGTTCCTAACCGCCAGCCTGTCTCCCCTTTTATCCCTTCCGCTAATCAGCCCCACCTGGTTCATGATCCTCGCGCGAACCTACCCAGGAAGAGACCGGCTCGCGCCTGGCTCTCCCTGGGTCCCCCCTCGCGCAAGAAATCATTGTCCACACCTTCTTTTAGGAGCAAGAAAGGCCACTTTATTTTAGGACAGGTGCATCATAAATTTCATGAACACATTCATTATTTATTTATTTACATAATTCAACTCTACAGTGAGCCTACGAAACCTAAATCCCAAAACCCCGAACAAACTCCTGCCTACTACCCCTAGCCTACCCAACGCTACCCTTCAGGATGGCCAACCCGCTCCAGACTGCCCACCCCCACTACCAAAAACCCGCCACCCAGGAAAACCTTTAGTGTTTTCCTGCCCCACCTAAAGGAAAGGAAGCAGCACACCACAACTGTACCTGAAGAACCTTGCCAATCAAATCCCTGAGTTCAAGAAGGTAAAAAGAAATGCCCAAAGCTGAGAGATGCACACCGTCCTGACAAAATAAATGATGTTCAGAGACTTTTAAATGATAATGATCCAAACTGTAGATACCCCAATGTTGACAAAAAAGTCGCATTGTCCTGTTCACTTTCCTTCTAGCCTTTTCCAGGGCGGAATGGTTCCTAGCCCCACGCCATTGCAAACGAGGCACAAACTCAGTCCATATGAGCATGGTGCTCACCCATGTGGTTCTGATGATTTCCAGGTCCTGCTTCATTAGTTTTAACAAAGACAACCCAGAGAGAGAAACCAAGTCATTCTCTCCCAAATGTAGCACCAGGAGATCCGGAGGGCCCCCCAAACACTGTGAAACCAAAGCAGCCAAGGCGGGAAAAAGCCCACCCCAGCGCATTCCCCCTGTTCCATGCCAGGAGACTTCGTGTGTCATACTGTTCAGACCAAGTGATCTCCCACAGAGCTGACTGGCAGCGGCTAAAGCTGCTCGTTTAACAAAAGAGTGCCCCAGTATCCACACCCTCCGTTTGCATCCGGCGACTGATGGCCAAGGACCTAGGAGAAAAAGAAATGTTAGACAAGCCAAAATGCACTATTTCCTCACATACTTTTCACAGCACTTGGAACGCCAACGACCAATGCGTCGGATCTGGGACCAGTCCCACCCCAACCGAGCGGCCTCCGTCGCCGCACCAATTCTGAAGGAATGGGTACCAAATTGAACAGGATCCTTCCCCAAGCACAACAAAACCTTGCGTAATACAGCCAACAATTGAGATGCAACTATGGGACTACCATCCGCATGACAAAATATGGACCCCTGGAGAAAATGCGGAGAGGACACAAACACTTCCCATTCCCCAACCGGGCAACATGCAGAGACACCACTCCTACCAAGGAACACCCACTTACCCCTCCCCATCTGGTCGGTTTTGGATGCCCGCAGCCACAGTCGCACTCTGTCACTTTCCAACACCACCTCACTGCTGGTCATACCTACCCTGCCCGCAACCCCAGCAACTCTGATGCCCGAAATGCCCCAAAGAACAACCAAACAAAACACAAACGAAATTTGGCACACTCAAAAGCATCATGACAACACACCTCCAATTCCGGCAACAGCAACTGGAGCAACTCAAACGTCACTGGCTGCCGGAGCTGCTGACCACCAGCCCGGAGCCTGGCCAAACCTTTCAACAATTTACGAACCAACACCCCCCCAACCGGATCCCTCCCCCACCAAAGCTGCCCATAAAAAGAAACCCCAGCCAACTTGCCAGAAATGGTAGTGGGCGATAGGCCTTTGTCCGCCAAATGTAAAACAAACTGCAAGATGCATTGTTCATCAGACCAACCAGCCCTGATCGGCCCCATCGAATCCTTACCAAACTGCAGAAACTCATTCCAGGCTTTCACATAACCCCGCCTGGTGGATTCAGCCACTGAATTTTCTACCAAGTGGTGAACCCTCAATCCCCCAGGTCCCATACGTACTGTGGGATCGCTGTTGGTTCCAGGTCCGCCCCAGGAGCTAACTTGCGGAACTCGGACCACTGAAAGCGAGACAAAGAGTCAGCGATGCAATTAGAAGTACCAGGAACATGCCGTGCTTTAAAGACAATATTTAATTGCAGACACCGCAGCATGAATGCGCGCAGGAGCCGCAAAACCCGCAAATCGCGAGCCTTTTGGTGATTGACAAGGTGTACTACTGCCAAATTGTCCACGTGAAACAAGACTGAGCGATTCTGAAACTCCTCCCCCCATAGGTGCAAAGCAACCAGCAGCGGGAAAAGCTCCAGAAACGCTATGCTGCGACCCTGATCCTTCCAGTGCGCCGGCCAGCCGGCCGCGCACCATCGACCTTCCCAAAATATTCCGAAGCCGTGAGCCCCTGACGCATCAGTGAACAACTGTACTTGCCACACCATGTCCTCATCCGCAAAAAACAAGGACACGCCATTAAACTCCTGTAGAAAACGAAGCCAGACAGTCAAATCGGCACGCACAGCGGTGGTAATGCGCACCCTATGATGGGGAAGGCTTGCTCCGGACATGGACAGACCCAGACGTCTGCAGAACGTCCTGCCCGCCCGAACAACCCGGCAAGCAAAATTGAGGTAACCCAACAACTTCTGAACAGTTTTCAAAACAACTTTCCGCTCCCCCAACACCAGATGTATGAAAGCAGACATTTCCTTCACTTTAGCCACAGGCAATCTCGCCACCATAGACAGAGTATCAATTTCAATCCCCAAGAAAGTCAGGGACGTACAGGGACCCTCTGTCTTGTCCGGCGCCAAGGGGACACCCAATTCCTCCGCTAGAGCCTGAAAGATGTTCAAAGCCGACTGACACTGCCCAGAGCGACCTTCCCCAATGAAAAGAAAATCATCAAGGTAATGACAGACCAACACGTGGCCACTAACAAAAGTGAATCGCCACTGCAGGAAGGTACTGAAAGTTTCAAAAAGGGAGCATGACACTGAACAGCCCATGGGCAACACCCGATCCACGTAGAAACTACCATCAAAATGCATTCCCAACAGACTGAAATCCCAAGGATGAATGGGCAATAGCCGGAAAGCCGACTGAATGTCGCTCTTCGCCAGCAAAGCCCCAACACCAGCCGTGCGCACGAGCCGTAAGGCATCGTCCACCGAAGCATAATTGACAGTTGAGTCAGCTGGATCAATAAAGTCATTAATTGATGAACCCTCGGGCCAGGACAGGTGATGGATAAGACGAAACTCCCCTTCCGCCTTCTTGGGCACCACGCCCAGGGGTGATACAATCAAGTCAGGCAGAGGACAATTCACAAAAGGACCAGCAATCCTACCAGCCGCAAGCTCAGCATCCAGTTTCTTCCGCACAACATGGGGACTCTCCTTCGCAGACTTCAAATTGTCCGACCACCTGCCCACCCTGGGTCCCTGATACCCAATCCGAAACCCAATTTTGAAACCCCAAGATAAAATCTTAGCGGCCTCAAAATCTGGATAATCCACCAGCCAGAGATCGAGAACCTCCTGCCTAATAGGAGTAGGAGCCCTTGTAAACAGACTGTTGTTGCTGCCCCCTACCCCCTGAACCTCTTCCCTGATCACCCAATCGCTGGCCGGGAAAACACTGGGTGAGGGCATGCTTCCCTCCACACTGCGAACACTCGTGTTTGTACCTGCAAGCAGGTCTGTTACAGGAACCCCTGTTAAAATGCCAGCATGTGCCAGAGGCGGCTGATTGACCTCTGCCCCAAACCCCCGCCCCAGACTGAGCGGGGCGAGCTGAAAAGGGCCGATAATACACGGGCTGCCCGCTAGCTGTGTGGGTCGTAGCAGGTGGGTTTGCCGATGCCATCCATTGCAACCATAACTCGGAATCAACCTCACCCCACGAACGCTCAGGGAAAGCGCTCATGCGCGCCCTAAATTCGTCATCGTAGGACAACCAAGCAAAGCCGCCAAAATAACTGTGAGCCTTGCGGATAACATCTGCATATTTAAACATGTCTATTGCTTTCTCAGGATGACGTTGACAATAAACGCTGGCATAAATAAGAAAGGCCGAAGTCCAGTTCTCTATGGACTTCGGAACACGCGGCCTCCGAGCCAATTCTAATTCCTCCTCTTTGGACCCTTCTTTTGCCTGAACATCCCTATGGAGAAGCCGAAAAACATCCACAAATGCCCCAGACCATATCAAATTCTTCGTTTTTTCAGATAAATGAGACCCCAGAGGCATTCCCACCCCAGAATAAGGCAACTTTTTCGGTAGGATACTATCCTCCGTGACCCGTGTGGCATCCACCCCGCCCGCCCCCGCTGTAGAAACTTCACTTGCAACTTGCACAGTAGAAACATTCGAAAGTACAGGCCGCTCAAGCCTCGGTGCCAGAGCGACTCGCTCAACCACAACCCCATCACCCGTACCAATAGATCTCGTACTCTTAACAGGGAGACTCTCCCTAGGTTGCCACACAGACCACCACCCATCCTTACCTCTCGGTAACTGCTCCGACTGCTGTGCGACAGCCCCACGATCCTTCTGAGAAGGTCCAGACCACACTGCCCCTCGTACACCTGCATGGTCCGCTCGAGACTCCTGCAAAACACGAGAAACAGTGGGTTGCCCCAACCCACCCCCCTGGGCCCGTGCTGCCAAAAGCCCAACATCTTTGTCTCTCAATTCCCCTTCTTCCAACTCATCATCATGAAAACTCCCACAGAAAACTTCATCAGAAAATGCAACTTGATCACTACCACTGGGCATAGCCCCATCACCAATACCCCCATCATAAAACTGCCAGTGGATGTTGTGAAAGCTATGTGCACTGAAAGCTGTAGAAGAGCCGTCCGCTCCAGACAGCCCCCCTGTAAGCCCACCACTGGAAACAGCCGTGTGGACAGTTCCCGGGCCCGTAGAAACAGCCAACAGCCTCCCAGCCGAAGGCGCAGATTGAAAACTGCGGCCGCTCGAGCCAGACAAGGAAACAGCCCCAAAAACATTGCCCCCCACAGTGGAACCGCAATCACCCCCCGACGCCAGACCATTGACACCCACCGACCCAGCCTCAGGGCCACCCATAAGCCCACCTGGACGACCCCTGGGGACCGGGAACAGTGTCTGACCAGTAGCCGGGGGCGCCCCCCTGCGCAGCAAACCCTTACCACCCGGGGTCAAGGACGCGTGGGGGGGGGGCCGGGAGCCAGGAGCACCAGTTGCAGCAGCCTTGGAGGCCGAGGGGAGCAGCATGTTATGTGCAGCACCCACCGAGACCACAGCAGGGGCCGGGGCGGGGCCTCAGGGAGGGGAGGCGTTGGCAGCGCGGCACGGGGGTGCCTGGCATCAGCGTCAACCGTGGGGGGGGGCCAACATTGTGGGGGGGGGCAGGAACAGGCCCCGGCATAGCAGGGGAGAGCAGATAACACTGCCCATTGAGCCACAAGCATGGGGAGACCCCATCTGACAAAGGCGGCACCGAGGGCAAAGAGGCAAGGGGCACCGCAGCAGTGAGAGAGGCGTGCAAGCGCCCACGCTGCTCCAAGCTTCGCCCACGCTTGGGCTTGGGGCCCGCCTGCGGCTTCCCCGACTTCCCAGTAGCCAATCCGCCTGGGCGCGGAGCCAGCCGGCCCATGGAACGCCCCCGCCTCCACCCGGGCGCCCCTCGTGCACCAGCATCGAAAAACGGTAACTCACATACCTGCTGGAGGGCGCCCGGGTCACACGGCGGGGGTTCTGCATCCACGGCGGGCAAAACAAGCCCAGGCCCGTCTGCCGGCATGGCCGCCTCGCCGTCTTCTTCGTCCTCTGGGCCCGGCGACAGACACGCCTCCACAGCCCTGGCGACGCCCTCCGAAGCCTTGCGAGGGGGGCGGGCCATGCCGACCCACGCTTCCGCCGGGACGCCCGGCATTAGCAAGTCCTCACGCCCTGCCGCACAAAGAATTTGTACAGCCCTCCTGACCTCCGCCGCTTCCTCCATGACCCAGGCAAAGGTAACCACGAGCGCAAAACAAACCTCCCTTCTCGCCTCCCGCCACGCAGTTCCTAACCGCCAGCCTGTCTCCCCTTTTATCCCTTCCGCTAATCAGCCCCACCTGGTTCATGATCCTCGCGCGAACCTACCCAGGAAGAGACCGGCTCGCGCCTGGCTCTCCCTGGGTCCCCCCTTTGCGATCATGCTGGGAAAATTTGACCCTGCACAATCATTTACCAAAGTCTCTGTGAGACATAATAGGTCTAACCTTTCGTTTTCTAAAATGATGGCGATCTCCTGCGAATGCTTACTAAAAGACAAAGAGTTTAGTAACATCCCTTATAGTTTAAAGTGGGTAAAAGCTTTTTGACCCTCAACTTACTTTTGTTTCCTTCTTAGAACTTTGTCTGTGCTTTCTAAATCTAATTTAGAGCCCTTTCTTAGAAGATGTTGTTTCTCACATGTGTACCTTGTGTGAGTATCCATATCAGCAGCATGTTCTGCATCCAGAGCTTACGGGACGCTGATGGGCACATACAGGCTTGACTTTGGTGCGCCCAGTGCATATGGCTGCACAGATGAAACTCCTAATAGTGGAGTGGATGGCAGCACATGAAGAACTAGACCAGCAAGGTCTCTCCTTCCAAGATAGTGGAGCCCGGTATTTAAAATAAATAGCAGACTTTAAACATGAAATAACATTTCTAGCTAATAATAAAAAGTGCAAGTGTGATTTTACTATATATTTTTAAAACAACTCACCTTTGCTAAAACTTTATTGTGATTGTGGTCAGTTGTCACGCAGCAAACTTCACCAAAAATTCAGCCCCTTCTTTCCTCCCTTCCAAACAGATCAGATTCAAGAACACATTCACGCAAAGAAGTCCATAAAAAGACAATAAAATGAGAACACTAGGTTGCCAATAAAGAGGTCTTTGAAGGATCTGATGAGCTGTTATTCTTTTTTTGGCAAACCATAGTATGTTATAATATGTTATTGAAAGCTGAGCAGGGAGATTCTGAGGCCTTCAATCAAAATATGGGATGTTTAAATTGGACGGTTTGTTGGCTGGATGGAAATGTAACCTGCTTTGACATGGAAACAAAACATTTGAAAAATGTATGGTTAGTTAGCAGTTCACTACTGACAGTTTTGGCAATCGACTGTTCAAATAGGTAGTCTTGGGAGTCACAGGGATAGCTTATGCAGTCCAGATAATGTTATGGGCAATACTGGAAACCATAATCAGCCGAGGCAAAAATCCTCAATACAAGCCAACACTGTAGTTAGGCACTACTTAAATGGAGCTTTGGAGTCAATGGATCGTGGTAGTCATTCCTGCTCTAAAATTAACTCCTGAGCTGGATGCAAATGTGGAAATGCCAGAATTAGACGATGGCTAGTTTTTTTTGCATGCCAGAACCTCTTTATTTTCATTGCATTGGTATACTAGTAATCTTGAGTTTATAATGCCATACGACAGAAATAAGTATTGGAATGCAAAGAAAAAACGTGGTCTGGAAACCCATTCTACATGGAATGGAACTTGTTGTGTCTACTCCTCACAATCACTCTGAAAATGTTGCAACAATTCCCATTTGTCCTACCACTGGTTCTACATTTTCATTTATTGCAATGCCCTGGAAATGTTCCGCTATTTTTTAAATGAATCAAAGAAATTGCATTCCCTGAGGTAATTACCTGATCTTAGTTAAGAGAAACATTTTGCTAAATTGGACATTTAGAGCAGTGCATGAGTCTGCAATGTATTGTAACAAAACCAGCACAAAGTTGCTCTTCCTCTCTCTCAATCTGCTGTTGATGCGAAAGCCATTATGATTTAGAAAGACATACATTGTCTCAAATGTTACTTTGAAGCCATTTGGCTATGGTGAGTGTCACCAAGTTCTGACAACAAAATCAAGTACGCTATCAACAGAATGTGCCAGAAAGGAGAACAGTGCTGACAAATTTCCTGTGAAATTTTTATTTTTCCCCAACACAGGACTAAATTTGTTAGACAACACCAAGCTCATCCTCTCCCTCACCAAGGAACCCGACATCACCAGGCTCAACTTCCAGGAATTAATGAAGGACCTCGCAACCGGGATGAGCAGCAGCTATCTGAAGCTCAAGTACGACAAAACAGAAGTCTTCATCCTCAAATCTAACCCCTCTGCGTGGGATGACACCTCGTGGCCTCCGCCCTTGGCATTCCTCCTACTCCCACGGACCACGCACGTAACCGAAGCATTATATGTGACTACTCCCTCACCATGAACCGACAGATCAACGACGTATCCTCTACATGCTTTAACACCCTCTGCATACTCTGCAAGACTTTCAAATAGACCCCTCCGAATTCAGGAAGACCGTCATCCATGCACCCATCACCAGCAGACTGGACTACAGGAACCCCCTCTATGCTGGAATCAACACATCTCTACTCCACAAAATACAGATCATCCAGAATGCCACAGCCAGACTTTTCCTCATCATTCCACGACAAGACCACATCACCCAGCACATACGAGACGTCCACTTGCTCCCCGTCAAAAAAAGAGTGACCTTCAAGCTGCTCACACATGCCTAGAAAGCCCTCCACAAAACCGGACCCCAATACCTCCACAAATAAATTTCCTTCTACGCCCCCAAGAGAAACCTCCAGTCTGCTGACCTTGGCTTGGCCGAAATCCCCTGCATCCCCAGAGCCAGACGGAAGGCAGTTCCTTCTCCTACAACACAGCCAAGACCGGCACTAAACTTCCACTCAGCATTAGACGAAGCCCCACATTGCAAGCATTCAGGGGGAGCCTCAAGACCTGGCTTTTCGAATGACCGAGCTGCCCAATTCCCCCCCAGCGTGAGTGAGTAGCGTGCTCTAGTAAATCCCTGATTGATTGATTAAGACAAAGATACCTAACTTTGTTCTGCTACAATTTAATAAGTATAAGATTCTCCAATATTACTATGTTCTATTTATTATTGGTTGGCTGTGATTTACAGGGGCATATTTACCAATATTCTAGCAGCGCAGTGAATTTAGTCACCTTGCTGCGCTGCATGACAGAAAAAGGGTTGGAATGCAACATATTTAACATAATATGGCGCATTCCTGCCTTTTCCCAGTGCTGGCACACAGTGTGCTGCCTAGCGCCAATACAGGCACTCTTGCACCATGATGCAAGGGTGCCTGCGTTGTAACCAGGATTGTTTTTTTGAAGTGAGGGACACCTTCCTGCAAATAAAAAAATCCCCTGAGGGATTTTCCTCTTTTTATGTGTTCTGTTAAATGACACACACATAGAAAGAGGGAAAAACGAGGAGAAATAAACATATATCTCCCATTACACCTCACCTAGGGATGCATAGCAGTTTTGGCGCATTCCCAGCTCCACAACTTATGTTAAATCTGGGAATGCATCAAAATCTTAGGGCCTCATTTATGAGGCTGTGCGTCACTCTTACTCTGCCGGTGCATCACTTTTTGTGACGCACCAGCAGCGTTAAAAATGCGCCTTGTTGCACCATATTTACACAGTGACGCATCTAGGTAGATGCGTAACTTTGTAAACCCCTGCGCTACATTATACCTGTGCCAGGTATAATGTATGCAGGGGGGGGGGGCGTTTTGACGCAAGAAAGGGTTATAGAAGTGACGTAGTGAAATCTGTAAGATTTCACTGTGCCACTTCTAGGATGCAAATGTGTTAATTTCTTGTGCCTGCCTCACAGCAGGCGTAAGATTAACGCAGGTCCTTTCACATGGGGCTAGCCCCATGTGAAAGGACACATTGCTGGAGTTGCGTCACTTTTGTGACACACTCCAGCAATGTGTCACTTTTGCGCCATACAAATACGTCAGAAATAGTGACGTATCTGTAACTCCTTGCGCAATGATGCGTCATACTGTAAATATGACTCATCATTGGTGTTGCAAGGAGTGCGCAATGAAAAGTGATGCATCGCTGTTTTCCTGCAGCCATGCATCACTTTTCATAAATGAGGCCCTAGGAGTTTTGCATGGGAACACCCACGTAACCTCCATGGAACGCCTCCCAAAGTAACACAGTGCAGTGATTTGCGATGCATTATTCTGAATTTATCAAGCTACTCAGGGCCATGCAAGGTGGCCTTGCGTGACTGGATAAATCACATTTAAGGGTTGTGTCGCTCATACACCACTTGCGAGGTGCAACACCAATGCAACCCTTTCCTAAATATGGCCCACAGGGTTTTTTAGTCTAGAGAAAACTGTTTTAGACTCTTCATAAAAACTTTAAAAGTATTTGAATTTAATTGTTATAATGATGTTTCCCTGTAAGCATGCACAAAACAGGATGTGGTTCTAAAAAATTAAGGTATATTTTAATTAACAAAATTTCCTTCTGCAGCTGTTGTAGTCATTTTGCATATTTTCTAAATTGTAGTTCATTAGTAAAAATCTCAAATATAATGAGTTAGGTAGATTAGCAAATTTTGTCAAACCAGAAACAACCTTTTGTATTCAAAGCCGGCACATTTTTCATTTTTCTTTTTTCATATGGGACACACATCAGAGTGATGAATTCTGAAAATGGAAAGTATCAGGCTAGCAAAGCTAAGCCTGGGCAACATTTTAAAACACGGCACAGTACTTGGAGAAATGTTTGTGATTTCACATTACTCTTTTGATGCAAAGTTCCTGAAAATTACGAGGTTATAATAGTTCTCCCTAACAAAAGCACAGGAAATGAGCGTGAGCCGTTGATGGCTGATGCTGTTCCTGTTGTGTTGCATTTAGCACTATTTTACTAGTATAAAATGTATCCTAAGGTTGATTTTGGACTTGAGGGTGAATTTTGCATTTCAAAAGTGTTACAGCCCTCACAGAATTCTGCGTAATCTCGGGTAATTTTTCTGTAATGTTTCATAACTATGCCACAGCAAACTTCACAAATTAAGCCAAATCCTATACAAATCCAGGCTACTGAAACTCCATTTTGGTAAAATCTCATAATGAAGAAATCCATGAGAATCTGAACATTTTAGTAGGAAAAATATTCTGACCCAGGTTAGAATAACCCATCCTGTACATGTATTATACGAAACTGTAAGAGTCTGTTTACAGAAGCCCTCTGCACTCCTGATGGATAGGCCCAGTCGTGGGGGACTCTCTGCACTCGGGACAGAATCTCCGCAATGAGAAGTCTTTTTGGAGACATTCCACCCCAAGTGGTGGAGACTTCCCAACAAGTGCAGAGGCCGTTTGTGAATCGGGCCCACTGGAGAATAAATACAAAATTGAAACAGAGTTAAAGGGGTATCCTTTTTTCTACATTAATTATCACATAAAACTGAAGATGCTAAGGAGAAGAGAGGTAAAGGTTAGAGGGTAAAAAGGAATGGAGTGCCAGAAAAGGACTAGGGAACAGTTTGGAGAAGAAGAAAGTTGGCCTCACCATTCCTGAGCAAACATAGAAGAAGAGGGAGAAAGAGGGAAAAAGGTCCTTAATTAACACAAAGAAACTCCCATCATGAATATTTAGGAATACAGGAGAAAGGAGATGAGCAGGAAAGGAGTTTATTTTGGAACTTACCCTAAAAAGAGGAGGAGGCGGGGAAACAAGAAAAGAAAAAGGGTTCCTTGTTGCACGTGGAATAGTATTTATCTGTGGTAAAAGATTAGATTAAAATTATCAATCGTGTTACGGTTGATCCATGAAAGTTGCAATTATTATATGTTCCTTGCTATTCAACCTTACCGGGTTGTATTCTTATATTCTATTCAATGTCACCTTTGTATTAGTAATGAAATATTCCAAAGAATCCTCTGGTATCTGTATGTGAATATATAAAAATGAGTATACAGTTACTCTAAAATGGGGAATGCACGCCCACTGCTAGAGGTATCAATTCCCTACATGAGTCAAACTTACCTCAGGCTCAAACCTCCGTCATAAGTGGCCTGAGGATTAATAATAAACAAGGGGGGAATCCATCAGTTAAATACCACAAAGGTACACTTACTACCTGTACATGTAACTACCGAAATTAAAACTCACCCTCCATCTCCGTATCTTGTGCCGACCTGTCGTATCATCACCGCAAAAACAAGAAAGGAGAACAAAAAAACAACGTATTTTATAACGTGTTTGGTACTATATATAGCACCAAATATAGCTCAATCATCTGTCCCCACTCACCAAGTAACAGCAGCGTGTCGTCTAGTTCAAATACCTCTAGCACTGGGCGTACATTCCCCATTTTAGAGTAACTGTATACTCATTTTTATATATTCACATACAGATGCCTGAGGATGCTTTGGAATATTTCATTACTAATACAAAGGTGACATTGAATAGAATATAAGAATACAACCCAGTAAGGTTGAATAGCAAGGAACATATAATAATTGCAAATTTCATGGATCAACCGTAACACGATTGATAATTTTAATCTGATCTTTTACCACAGATAAATACTATTCCACGTGCAACAAGGAACCAATTTAATTGCTCTTTCCCTATAACCTTTGGGAAATGATCTGAGATATATATAAATGGTGAGTTTAGAGTGAAGTGTTTTGCACTGCTATTTCCTAATATGGGAAAGTGATGGATCTATGACTGGGTTATATGTGGCGAGGACACTAGAGTGGGGTATTGTAGTTAAGTTGGAACAAATTACTGATCAGATGTATTTATATTATTCAGAGGACAAGAAAACTGCTGACTGGTCTAGAGGATGAAATTAATCTTCTTTGACGTTATTTTGTTTACATTGAAAGGTGACTATGGTCATATTTGAACCTTATCTTGGGCAACATGGTGTGCACAATGGTGACCCTATGACCCTGGTGGCGTATTAGACTTTTCTTTCTTATATTCCTCATAATCACTGGAGTATACTAGTGTGACCTTTCACTCTATATAATTTACCTTTCAGTTGCTAGTAATTACTTTGGAACTACAATAGTGTATTAATATATACTTATTTGATGTTTATAACGCAGCCCTGATGAAGTCATTGGCTAATGTAACAAGCCAGACGAAACACGTGTTGTGAGATATATATAAATGAGGACAAGAAAACTGCTGACTGGTCTAGAGGATAAAATGAACCTTCTTTGACGTTATTTTGTTTACGTTGAAAGCCCTGATGAAGTCATTAGCTAATGTAACAAGCCAGACGAAACACGTGTTGGCTGTGAACTGAATGTATAGAAGTTTGATACATCAAGCAACAGAAATTAAGAATAAAGAAGAATTCTACGACCTGATATAGACTTTGTGGACAATAATTTTAGACTCTTTCTGATCTGTTGTGGTCTTTGAACCAGGATTTGAGGAATGATCACAGACACTTTGTGACCAGCAACTTTTGGTTACAACCTCATTGTTATTACTGTAACTTGTGTCATAACCGGATTATGTACAACCTTATTTACTATTCATTTGAACCTATACTTGGTCTAATTGAATTTAGATATTTTGGAGCACAGGCGAGATCCTCCATTTGTGTAACTTTAACCCGCCACATTGTTGTGTGGTTCTGGAGGGTAGTCTGGTAACCACCCTCTCTCTCACCTTGCTGCACCACCGACTTGAGAGTTTAGTGTCATTTCCCTGGTGATATTCAGAGCGCCCTTACCTACATGGTTACCAGTGGTAATTTGGCTGCACAGGGAAGCTTGCCTTTTATAAGTCATTGTTCTCTTGCTTTAGCGTACAGTTCTTCAATTGAATCAAACCCAAACTGTAGCTTCCAAAATGCAGAGGCTTGTTACAAACATTCGAAATGAGGTTTTTACTAATCACCCGGACCCTCCTTCATCAGCATGCATCTCACAGAACACTTAATTATCTTTTCCCAACAAACCTTCAACTCTCTCCCCACACCCATCTGTCTCCTCATTGCCTTAACAGCCTACTCCACGGTTGGTTCTTGATCCAGTCGTACTTACTTCCAACTCTTTGCAGTTACAGTATGTATCACCCATCTGCAGACTTTCACACCAGCGCTGTCTAATATTTCTGCAAAGATAATTTTAGTTAAACATGCATTTGTCTGCTTGAATGACTGGCCAGTACTGAATTCTGTTCTGGCAGGCTCCCTCTTTTCCAATGGTAGTAATTCTCTTATGAGATAAGAAATACCTTTCAGGTGAAGAAAAATAGCCTTTGTGTGCCTGAAACTCTCTGTCAAGAAGGTAGCGAGAAGTAATCAACAGGCAACTCACCATTTGGTATCTTGGTATTTGGATGAGGGCATGGACAGGAGCAGAAGAGGATATATCACATACCAGATTTAGGTCTGAAAATTGAAAGTATGCATACTAATCAAGGTCCTATTGCGAGAAAAGTATTTGCAGATGGTGTGTTCCTAGCAAAGATGTATATGCTTACCACCAGAAGGGTCATAGCCTCAGAACAGGCCAGTGTTGGATTTATTAGGACGTCTCTTAAATGTAAAAGCAGATGTCAACACCATGGCACTAGGACTCTATCATCTAGCAAGCACCCGAACTCATTATTTCCTCCGACTAGTTACTATAGAAATGCAGGCCGTGCTGCTAAAAGAAGATTGGTTTCTCTTTATATTGGATTAGGATTTAATGGTCACAAGTCACTGACTAGTACCCCTGTCAGATAGACTTCCTACTGAAAGCCCTGGTGAACACGTCTTGACGTGGAGGAAAAACAAAAACGACCAATCTTCTGTAGCTGGAAGAAAGAAATATAAATCTGGACATGCACTACTTTAGGACCCATTTCTGGAAGGGCTTCTTGAGTCTAGCCAAGCTGGACTCTTGTTGTTTTCAAGAGTAAAAAAGGAGAAGAATTACATATTGAAAGAACCAGTAGATCAACTGGGACTGGGAACCGTCATGGAAGCTGTTGATGGAAAAGTGCCTCAGCATGCCACACATGCTGACTGTGACTTAAGACCACTGAAGCCTCCCTAGCTGTTTGGGAGCAGTAAAATTGAACAGGAAGAGGTTATTAACATCTTCAAAAACTTTGGACTTAAACCTAGGTCAACATCTGGTGCACTGAGACTAGGCAGTAACCTGTCCCAAAAATGAAGAAACCTAAGCAAAGATTTGTAGGTTTCTCCTAATCTGTGGTACTCTGCTGATGGTCCAAGACTACACATAGGACCACTGATAACAAGTATCTAACCTCATTGGAACATTGGTAGCTACATTATACTGACTCACCCTGCTGGGGGGTTTTAAGCTCCATAGACATTTGAGAGTAAAACTCCTGAACTTCATGAAAAAGACTGAGGTTTAGACTCTACCCTCTTCATTGCTAGACTTCTAAGTCTCCTGATTCAGCTGTGTCAATTTTCTGCCATTTAGAGCAGGAAAGTGAGTACTTAGTTGGAAAGAATGTGGGTCTGTCTCAAGGAAATTGATCAGCAATTTGTAGCACTTGACTCGCCAGGGTAGCAAGGCAAACAAGTCCATGGCCTACTCAGGAGATGTGGTGTAGGGTACTACCTCAACACTTATGGCACACAGCACTCAACCCCCCAAAAAACTATTGCCCAGCCAGGGCTTTTATTTAATGTTAATGATATCATTATTTGTAAAGCGCACTGTGACCCTACGGGTATCCTGACACTGATATATGTGTGCCCTGCGAACGTAAGTGCTATAAAGAAAAACTGTGCTACATTAGAAGTAATAAAAAGACTACAATTATGCTCTGGGATAGAGCCAGGTATTTATTTTCTTTCTAAACTGCAACAGGTCTACCATCTGTCTCAGAGCAATGGGAAGACTATTCCCAAGCTGCACTGCTGCAATGCTAAAAGCTCTCCCCCCCATGTTGTTGTTCTAATCCTGGGCACTTTCACCAGATTGGCCTTCAAAGAGTGAAGACTGAGGATGGGGACATACCATTCAAATTTGCTCTGCAATGGTTTGGGTCCAAGACCATGCATAGCCTCAAAAACAATGCAGAGTGATTTAAATTGTATCCTCTGCGATACTGGAAGGCAATGAAGCTCCGCAAGAGTCTGAGATGCTGATGACCGCTGTGGTCTCATTAAAGCAAGCTGAGCCGCCACAATCTGGATTCTCTGGAGTCTCCTAATCAAATACCTGGGAGACTTCAGCAGCAAAGCATTGCAATAATCCAGCCAGCTCAAAATGACACTGATTACTACCAGTGCTCAGGCTTGTGTTGGTAATATCGGGAGAATCCTCCGAAGTACACTAATAAGGGAAAAAATGCTCCCAAAAATCTTATTAACTTGAGTTTCAAGACTCAGCTTTCAGCTTAAACAGATTCCCAGGTTGCGTACCATCTCAGAAGGTTCAAATGATGTACCCGTGGAAATAGGCCACAAACCAGTTGGGAGTAAAAAGGCACATTTCCAGAGGCACAGCATAGGATCTCCATTTTTTCACGTTAAATTGCAGGGAATTATCTTCCAGCCAGTGTACCGTACCCTGCATATAGGCATGGACTTTTCCTAATGAGATGGAGTGATCCCCCTCAAGCGACAAGATGAGCTGTGTATCGTCAGCATAGTTCACAAGGCTGACATCATATGACTTAATGACAGCAATCAGAGGGCTCATGTAAGCATTGAATAATATTGGGCTAATTGCAGACCCCTGAGGGACACCATGCCGAATATCAACAAAATCTGATTGATATGGGGGGAAAGCTACTGCCTGTTGTCTGTTGGCCAGATAGGATTGAAACCATTTCAACACCACGCCCACCACCCCAGCTCCCTCCAGCCTTGCCAGAAGTAACCACATGGTTGACCGTGTCGAATGTGGCAGACGGGTCCAGCAGATCAATATAGCTGATTGTCCCCTGTCTGTTCGCATTCGAAGGTCGTCTAAAACAGTCACCAAGGCAGTCTCCGTTTTGTGTCCTTGACGGAAGCCAAATTGCACATCCTCCATCTTATTATTAAGCTCCAAGAACTGGGAGAGTGCTTTGCTTACCAAAGGCTCTGTAATCTTCACTGGAAGAGAAATAGGCCTATAGCTTTTAGGGCAAGCAGTATCAAGCTTGCCCTAAAAGTCCTCCTCCGAAGGTATCTCCAAATGATCTAAAAGAGCCATCTGATCTGATGGCTTGGTCACACCTACCCAACTCCCCTGCTTATTTGGTATTGACCTGCAATTCACACCACAAGAGATGACTGTATCATCCATTTTCAGCACTTCTATAATTTTGCTAATCTCCACAGAATTACCTACCCCAACACTGTTGCTTCAGGAATGGAAGAGCGGAAATATGGATCGTCTTAAAAAAACATAACTGCAACAATTAACAAGTGAGGGAGAGGGGTTGGTCTAACGGGGTTTGAGTCTTGGCAATGACACTGAACGTCCTGTGATTCTGGGCAAATCACTTAATCTCTCCGTGCCTAACAAAAAAATAAATAGAATGAATGTGTCCTCATGTAATGCAATTGGTGCTATATAAAGCACTCTGATACCCGATTCAGGTCAAGTTTTAGCTATACAAAACTTTGTAAAATGAAATAATCAGGATAATCCAATTGAACTACTCCAATAAAGATAGAAAAATGTGGCCAAGGAATAGTGTCTCATCATCTAACCCAGTGCTTTGGCTGCGGGAAGTCAGTAGAAGAAACTTGGCTAATCTCAAATGGCTAGCCACGTATGAGGATGGGTGTGACCAGCGGGGCTTATATCAGTGCCATCTTGTAGTGGACTAGAATCTATTGAAGAAATTGGGATGACTACAAATAACTGGTTGCACATGCAAGTAGGCGCTGCTGGAGAAGAATCACATCAGCGCCACATTGGAATGGAGCTGATAGGCCCTAGCTTCATGTTTTGTTAGGTGGAAGATAGACCCGCCATTGGGTGCTTGTTGTTACCAGCAAGCGGATCACGATGATACAGGGCTGTAATTAAGTGGACAATATTAGAAGCCCATGAGCCAATATGCTATGTTTGTGCAGAAGATCAAGAGGCATTCCATGAGGGCAAAATCAATTGGTCAGTTCACTTCATGGATGTCATCATTCAACCTACTCATGAGAGTTGACATGGGAGACATCCAATTATGTTCCCTTCTGAATAGGGTGTTTTGGGTCATGTGTGGGTGTGCTGCCAGGACCGTCCGCAATAGATCATCAGGAAAATGTCCCTCAGTCCAAAAATATATGCACATCTTGGTGCTTATTTTCTTACACTTGATGTTGCTGCACTGTTCCATGATTCGTGTTCTGCCCAGTCTTGTGGTCATCCCAATATATCTCTTATTTCCAGGACATGCCACCATATATATGGCAATTTCCAGGTGTTTAAGTTTGTGTGTGTTATCTGCTGCCATTTGGGTGCACCTGTGAGTTTGACCTCTTTTGGTGCATTCTTAAAGGCACAAACGGCGCATGTGGCACAAGGTAAGTGCTCCATCATCGGGGGTAGATCCAGAAAAGGACTTTGTTCAATTCTTGCTGATTTTCTTACTCTAGTGTGCACTAGCATGTTTTTTAGATTGAAGGTGCATTTGAAGGCAAAACAAGGTGGAGGTAATGATAGATTTATTGTATGTAAGATGCCCCAATTTGTTCTTATGATTTTACGTATTCAGTTAGAATCAGGTTTGAAAGTGGTCACAAAGGTCAAATATGGGTTCTTGTGGTCGAGGGCGTAGGGTTTCTTTGGTTATCTGTGATTATAACATTTCTGGTACTGCTACCACAAATGGTAGCATCTGAATCACTTTGTACTCCTACGTGCAGAGTTCCGACTATTTGCAGTTCACTAATATTCCCACTAGTACATCTGGAAATCTGTCCCAGGAGCACGTTTCCAGGTGTACAACTGTGAATGTCATGTGACATTTCGCAAGAGCTCCTAATTTCTCTATGTGAAGTTCTATATAAGAAAGAGCTGTACACAACAGGATTATAGACCCTGCTGTGCAACAAAACAATTATTTAAATTTTTTCGCCACGGGGAAAACATTTGGCAATTACTTATCCTGTTTCTTGTAACTCTGTGTCCATTTCAAGTGTGGAAATGGATAAGAGATGTGTTGGACCCGGCCCGTTGGGCAGGATCACCCCTAGGCTTTTTGCTTTTTCCTAGCCTGTTTATGGAACCTGGTGTTGGTGATTTTAGGCCTCTGCGCACTTTTTCACTGTGGTACAGTGTAAAGTGCTTGAGCTCTCTGTGAAAGTGTGGTGAGTGACCTGCCCTCCCATAGGAATGAATGGGGAATATGTATGCCCATGGTAGTTCCTGATGTGTGGGGAGTGCAGGGGCGAGTTTGGTATGTATGAACTCGTGAGAGTGAATGCTGCAAAATGATGTATGCGGCATGACTGTGTCTAGTCTAGAAGTACTACTTTTGGAAGTTGGCATATTTGTGTAAGTTGTTGCTAGCGTGTGATTGGCTGGTGAGCCTGGCCCAGAGTGCCTGGGCCTGCTTGTGGATTGACTGTCTGGTTTGAGGATGACAGGGGCTGGAGAGCCCAGGAGGTTGTCTGAGTCAGCCCATGGATGAAAGGCAGCATCTGCTGCCAGGGAAGTGGGAGGAGATGGCACCTGATAGTGAAGGGCTGTGCCTGCCTGACTACAAAGCTGGCTCCACCTCCCGCTGGGCGACTGGCACCTCTGTCCCTGATACTGAAGGGACTTGCCTGTAACCAGTTCTGGCTGGTTCTCACACTGCCTGCTTCAAAGGACTTCCAAGGACTTCAAAGGCTTTTCTGTGTATAAGAAGGGGCTCTGTCCCCTTCCAAAATGTTCTTGTTTCTGACTTGAATCTACCAGGGGCGGGCGCTGCCCAGCCCCTGGATGCCTGGAGGACTTCTGGGGGGACCCCTCTGCCTGGGCTGAGGGGGGGACTTTGCTGGACTTTCAGCCCCCCTAAGCACCTTGAAGTGCTTCTTCTTTGCTATAGCGCCTGGGAGCGCTGTGCTGGGATCCTAGCGCTTGAGAGCGCTCCTGGCTGCATTTCGAGCGTTTCGTTGCACGCATTTTGCGTGAGGATTGGCGGGTGCCACCCCGCTTATTTGATTATTTACTTTGCGAGTGCCCACCTCGCTTATTGCCAACTTTACTTTACCTTCGGCTGCCCACGCCGATATTTTGATTGCCTGTCCGCCTGCCTAGGAGAAGGGCCGCAGAAGTGCTTGGCCGGCCCGCCAATCCCAGCGCGGCCGGCCGGAAGTCCCGCCCCCGCAGCCCGGGTGCCGAGGAATGGCGACCGCGAGCCCGGGGAAGGAAGGGAGAGAAGAGGACGCATGGCGGCGGGTCGGCCGGGCTCCCGTGAGCTGAGGGAGCCCGGCGGCATCTGTGGAGAAGGGCCGGGTGATCACCGCCTGGCCCGGGAAGAGGAGAAGCTGCGTGGCCGCTGCTGGGGGCTCCCGGGTGTCGAGGGAGCCCCGGCGAGGGAGAGGAAGGCCAGCGCGAGGCTCCCCGAATGGAGGGAGAGCCTCGAGTGCAGAGAGCAGCTGTGCTTGCAGGCGGGGCTCCGTGGCGGAAGAGGAGCCCCGAGCTGCCCAGAAGAGGAAGCCGCCGTCCGGAGGAGCCCCGCACAGGAGAGCCCGGTGAGTCAAAGGGCTGGGGGGCTCCGTGTGGGCCACTGTGAGTGCCTGCTGAAGGCACAGTGACGGCGAAGAGCGGCCCCACTTGGCAGCAGGCCGCTCCAGCATCTGGGGGCATTTTTCGAAGTTAGAGTCCCCCGTAGGGGGCTCCACCACGAGGGGGCAGAAGAGCAAGGAGGGGCGCCGGGACACATTGTCGGTGTCCGCCCCTCCCCAGTAGCGCGAGCTCGCGCTTCTTGCAGTGTGAAGCTACGAGGGCTTCAAGGTAAGCGTGGGCGGAAAATCCGTTCCGCTCGCGGATTTTGCGGATTTTCGGGAAATCCGCAATCCGCGAGATTTGCGGATTTCCCGCAAAATCCGCAAATTCGCACGCAGCGGATTTTTTTGGCGGCGCGCGGCGTTGGTGATACAATTTTTGCGGCGCGCGGCGTTTATCATCGTTTGCCGAGTTGTTTTTTTCGATAGTTTGCGAGTGCTGCGCCATTTTGGATCTTGCTGTGTGATCCCGCGGGAATTGGCGAGCGCGATTACGTCATCGCGGCTTGCCAGCGATAGTTTGTCAACGCGAGTACGGCGAGATCACGTCTCGCGGTACTTCGCAATTGCGAGATTTGAGATGCGGCGAGCGAAAATATAAATTTGCAATTCTGCACAAGAAATCCACCAGCAAGCAGCATAAACCTTCTAGAAATGATGATTTTTATGTGAATAACTCCTTAGTTTGACATTTGCCTGCACTTTTTTAGCGAGGAGTCCATTTTGGGGAGGGGGGCAGGGGGGTGGGAGGAAGGAAGTGCCCCATAGTCTTCAACTTCCTGTTCCTGTTCAGCAGGCTCCTCCCAGTGCTTTGTCCATCTCCTGGTCACTTTTCATTCGGATGTGGACCTGGAAGGATTACTTTTTGTGGATGCTGCTGGATCTTTGGATTTGAGGCCTTTTTGACTTTCTTTGGATCACTGTTGGATTAGAAATTTTACAAGTAAGTTTGTTTGGGGCATTACAGTTGCTGCAACTAAAATTTTGGGATTTTCGATTTTTGGGCTGTTTTGGGGCCTTTTCCCAGGGGTACTCAGTGGTGGGTGGACTGATTCTTTCTGTGGGTTGTCTTGAATTTAAACATCATGGAGGCCATAGATGAATTGGGATTGTGCTGATTTTTCTGTGTTTTTCGATTTTTTTTTTTTGTAAAATTTTGTGTTTTTCGATTTTTGACCTGTTGTTGGGGCCTTGACCAGGGGTAGTGAGTGGTGCATGGGGCCTAGTCTTTCTGTGGGCTGTCTTGAATTTAAACATCATGGATGGAATGGGATTGTGCTGATTTTGCAGTGTTTTTCGATTTTTGGGGGTGTTCATGGGGAGGGACATGCCATGTGGCTGGTGGCCATTTTGAGTGCAGCTACAGGCACTGGCCATGTGCTGGCAGGCAAGTGGCCATTTTGAATGCAGGCTTTGTTGTTAGGCCTCCAACCATTTTGCCTACTTTTCAACCTTTATTTATGCCAGGGGTAGTGAGTCTTGCATGGGCCTAGTATTTCTGTGGGTTGTCTTGAATTTAAACATCATGGAGGCCATGGATGGAATGGGATTGTGCTGATTTTGCAGTGTTTTTCGATTTTTGGGGGTGTTCATGGGGAGGGACATGCCATGTGGCTGGTGGCCATTTTGAGTGCAGCTACAGGCACTTGCCATGTGCTGGCAGGCAAGTGGCCATTTTGAATGCAGGCTTTGTTGTTAGGCCTCCAACCATTTTGCCTACTTTTCAACCTTTATTTATGCCAGGGGTAGTGAGTCTTGCATGGGCCTAGTATTTCTGTGGGTTGTCTTGAATTTAAACATCATGGAGGCCATAGATGAATTGGGATTGTGCTGATTTTTCTGTGTTTTTCGATTTTTTTTTGTTGTAAAATTTTGTGTTTTTCGATTTTTGACCTGTTGTTGGGGCCTTTTCACCAGGGGTATTTGAGTCTAGCATGGGCCTAGTCTTTCTGTGGGCTGTCTTGAATTTAAACATCATGGAGGCCATGGATGGAATAGGATTGTGCTGATTTTGCAGTGTTTTTCGATTTTTGGGGGTGTTCATGGGGAGGGACATGCCATGTGGCTGGTGGCCATTTTGAGTGCAGCTACAGGCACTGGCCATGTGCTGGCAGGCAAGTGGCCATTTTGAATGCAGGCTTTGTTGTTAGGCCTCCAACCATTTTGCCTACTTTTCAACCTTTATTTATGCCAGGGGTAGTGAGTCTTGCATGGGCCTAGTATTTCTGTGGGTTGTCTTGAATTTAAACATCATGGAGGCCATAGATGAATTGGGATTGTGCTGATTTTTCTGTGTTTTTCGATTTTTTTTTTTTGTAAAATTTTGTGTTTTTCGATTTTTGACCTGTTGTTGGGGCCTTGACCAGGGGTAGTGAGTGGTGCATGGGGCCTAGTCTTTCTGTGGGCTGTCTTGAATTTAAACATCATGGATGGAATGGGATTGTGCTGATTTTGCAGTGTTTTTCGATTTTTGGGGGTGTTCATGGGGAGGGACATGCCATGTGGCTGGTGGCCATTTTGAGTGCAGCTACAGGCACTGGCCATGTGCTGGCAGGCAAGTGGCCATTTTGAATGCAGGCTTTGTTGTTAGGCCTCCAACCATTTTGCCTACTTTTCAACCTTTATTTATGCCAGGGGTAGTGAGTCTTGCATGGGCCTAGTATTTCTGTGGGTTGTCTTGAATTTAAACATCATGGAGGCCATAGATGAATTGGGATTGTGCTGATTTTTCTGTGTTTTTCGATTTTTTTTTTTTGTAAAATTTTGTGTTTTTCGATTTTTGACCTGTTGTTGGGGCCTTTTCACCAGGGGTATTTGAGTCTAGCATGGGCCTAGTCTTTCTGTGGGCTGTCTTGAATTTAAACATCATGGAGGCCATGGATGGAATAGGATTGTGCTGATTTTGCAGTGTTTTTCGATTTTTGGGGGTGTTCATGGGGAGGGACATGCCATGTGGCTGGTGGCCATTTTGAGTGCAGCTACAGGCACTGGCCATGTGCTTGGCAGGCAAGTGGCCATTTTGAATGCAGGCTTTGTTGTTAGGCCTCCAACCATTTTGCCTACTTTTCAACCTTTATTTATGCCCAGGGGTAGTGAGTCTTGCATGGGCCTAGTCTTTCTGTGGGTTGTCTTGAATTTAAACATTATGGAGGGCATGGATGGATTGGGATTGTGCTGATTTTGCAGTGTTTTTCGATTTTTTTGTGCTCTATAACTGAACTGATGTTCCTCTGTCTTCCATTTTTTTTAGGTGCACAAGACTCAAGAGAACCACCAGTGCCAGGAAGAAGTCCTGCAGCGGTGTGTGTGTGCAGCATAACGTCACGCGACGTCACGTCTGGCCTCAGACAACTCTACAATTCGTGCAACTGCGGCCTGCTGTCTGACCTGCTCTGAAGAAGATGGCCCCAAAGAAAGTTCTCCGTAGCTCCTCTAGCAAGAAAGTTGCTAGTAAGGAGCAGAAGAAGCAAGTTACCAAGGAGGCTGGTGTGCCACCCGCCACTTTTTTTGGGAGCAAAAAAAAAAGTACGCCTGCAGCAGCAGGATCTGCTGGGGACCAACCTGAGAGCAGCACCCCTGCTCCATTGGGTTCAGTGCCTCCACCACCACGCCAACTTAAGTCAAAGCCCTTGAGTGCTTCAGAGGCAGTCAGTGTACTTCTCCAATCACCATCGACCAGTGATGTTGGCTCATCGCAAGAAAGTAGCAGCAATGTCCCTGAATCAACACAGGTTGTTGTAACTCATCTGACAAGTGTTGAACAACCACAGCCGCAACAACAACACCATGTGCAAGTACACGCCCAAGTACATGTGGAAGGAGAGGCAGCAAAAGGAGATGCGCAAGCAAAGGTGCATGGACGTTCACAAGTGCCCACAATAGTTGTTCCTCCCGAAGTAGGGGCACATTTGGAAATCGACAATGAAGCTGAGGTATCATTGGAAGCCACTCCTCCTGATGATCATTCATTGTCTTCCACATCCCTAGCAAGGAAAAGATCAAGGGGGGTGTCTACATGTTCTTCAAGCCCACCTCGTTCTGGTGCAAGTGATCTGTCTTGGGAACCACGACAACTGCGGTCTGACAGTGAGGCAGAGGCACACCATGATCTGCCACCGGTACCTAAGCGTAAAAGGAAGGTCGTCCAAAAACTCAAACCTATGGAGTGTGATGAGGCTCAACAAGAAGTGACAGATACTGCTGGTGATGAAGCCTCTCACGATGACGACGAGGCAGTCATCACAAAGGTCACTGCAGCCCCACCGGGCATGCAGCAAAGAGACATTTTGACCCTATCCCGAGAAGCTGCTGAGCGTGATGATGATGTCGGCGAGGAGGCAATGGAAATGGAATCATTAGATTTGGAGTTAAGTAGTACACCAAAACCTACCGCTTCCATATTTCTTCCTCGCAAGAAGGTACCCACCTCGTCCTCGACCTCAATTCGTGGTGGTGAAAGTGCAAAACGTACTGAAGTTCGGCAATCCACATCCTCCACTTCATCTGTCATTAGCAGCAGGACCACCACCACCAGTATCGCCGCCTCCTCCGGCCCCCGAAGACATTTCAAGTCTCCAGTTTGGGACTTCTTTAGTGTTTGCCCAAAAAAGGAAAACGTAGCCATTTGTAGCCTTTGTAAGCTTCGATTTAGTCGTGGTAAGCTTGGTTCTAACTATGGTACCGGAGGCCAGAGAGGTCATCTTGAGAGAAGGCACCCTGTCGAATGGTTTCCGCACCTAGAGGCGGTCAAGAAAGCCGGAATTGCACGTAATGAAAACGTTGATTTGTCATCTGCTGATGACGAGGAGGTAGAAGACGATTCAAACACTTCACTTACACCCAGTTCCCATGTCAGCAGCACACCCCATGGGAGCCACACTAAGAGTGTGGGAGAGAGTGAGACATCAATGCGGAAAAGTTCATCAGCGAGCGTAACTGGGTCGAAGAGATCATCATCATCCCGTAAATCATTGGTCCAGGGCAACATTAAAAAGATGTTGTTTACAGAAGCGCAATATGAACGCAACCACCCAATGACCCGTCTGTATAACACTAAGCTGGCTAAAATGCTAGCTCTGGACCTTCTCCCTTTTTCTTTTGTAGAAGGGGTTGGTTTTCTAGAATTAGTGACAGTGCTCTGCCCTAAATGGAAGGTTCCTAGCCGGTTCTATTTTGCCCGAGTTGCGGTTCCAGCACTACATGAAGATGTTCTGAAGGTGATTGGGGCAGCTTTGCAGAAGAGTGCTGTTCACACTATACATCTGACAACAGACATGTGGACCAGTGGCGCAGGCGCTGATTACATGTGCATCACTGCACACTGGGTCTCTTTTTCAGGGGCTAAAGCAAAGCTAAACTCAGGTGTTGACACTAACATTGTTTTTAAAGGTGCTCGGAAACATGCAACACTAGCCATGTTTGGTTTGGAGAAACGTCACACAGCAGAAAACATTTTGGATGTCTTTAACACAAAGGTCCTTAACTGTCTGTCCCCACTAAAACGCAAGGTTGGTTATGTTTCCACAGACAATGGCTCCAATATAGTTAAGGCCATGAGGGACGGTTACTATTTCAGAGTGCCGTGTTTGGCGCACTGTATAAACCTGGTTGTCCAAAAATTCTTGGGTAATAAACGCAGTGCAGCGTACAGTGTATTGGAGAACTGCCGAAAAACTTGCAAGCATTTCAGGCATTCTTTTAAGGCCCGCAAGCAGCTGAGGAGCATGCTATATCAAAGTCAAATGCCAGTGAAAGCACTCATCCAGGAGGTGGTAACACGTTGGAACTCAACCTTCTACATGCTTGAGCGTCTGTATGAGCAGTATACGCAACTCGATCAATATTTCTTGAAAGAGGGTATAGAGGAGCTGAGGATGGGTGGGCCGCAATGGAACATAGTTGAAAGCCTAACACGCATGCTTCGTCCTTTTGAGGTCTTCACACGTGCAGTCAGCAAGGAGGACTCTAATTTGGGAAAAGCTATCCCATTGTTGTACATGCTGGAGGACCAACTGAAGGAGGTGTGTTCTGTGTTTCGAAAAGATGACAAAAAGAAAGACTCTTTGCTTCTGGCTGAGAAATTATTAGAGCTCCTACAAGGTGATGAACGTCTTCAAAAGATCCACTCAGAACAGCATTACATTTGTGCTACTATTCTGGATCCACGCTACAAAAAGGCGCTGGCAGGCAGAGCATTCTTTCCTTTTGCTGATGAAGATGTTACAAAGTACAAACGTTGGCTAGCCTTGTCAGCCAAGAAGTTTGAAACAGAACGGCTGGAAATTGAAGGAAATGGCAGTACATCAGCAGGCCATCCCCAGTATAAACAATCCACTTCTGCACCTGTGGCTGTGGCACAAGTGACCTCTCAGCCGTTAAAGACACCGGAAACCGCATCATCTGCACGAAAGACAGCAGAAACATTGGAGGCTGAAGAGGATTGGCTAGCTCTGCGTGGGTTTGGTTCTCAAAAGGCCAGAGGCACAGCAAGAGCTACGCAAAGTGGAGGAACCTTGGAGGAGGACCTTGAGTCGATGGTGAAGGACTATCTGAATGACTCCACAGAGGTCTATGTTAATTCTGACCCATTGGCGTATTGGCATGGGAAAAAAGAATTGTGGCCACAGCTCACCAACCTGGCTTTAAACTACTTGTCTTGCCCACTCGCAAGTGTGTCTTCTGAACGGGTTTTCAGTGCGGCTGGTGGGATTGTAACTCCCAAACGGAGCCGCCTCTCGCCCAAAAATGTGGAGAGGTTAACAATGATCAAGATGAATCAGCACCTCATACCACCAGATATAAGAGTACGAGAGAGCGTGCCGGATGAAGAGGAGGTGGCCAGCACCATAGATGAGGGAATTTCTACTCTGTCAGGTGGCACTGACCTCACCCGGGCTGAATTCGCAGAGTATGATGACGAAGCCTTATTCTTATTCCTGGACCGTGATTCCGACTTCGAGCCCTGAAAATGAGACAACGAATCAATAACTTTCTTTTTCATCCTTATTCACTTTTATTCCTGTGTGTCTGTCTTTCTTTGTTGTGCACAGTTAATATAATTCAAACTTTAATCAGATAATCACAAAGACAAGCCCATCAGCAGAACTGTCTTCACTTGTTTGCTAATTTATTTGAAGGTGCCGCAGTCTGCATTCCTCAGGTTCACAAGTTCAGAAGAACATGCTCCTCTATCCTCCTCCTCCAGACTCCTATTTCCATCAAAGCAGAGGGCTGGTTTACGCCCAATGAAGAAAGACTCAGCACTTGTGGGGGTGTTGTTCTACCTCTTTGCAGGTGAGTTGACGGGTCTGGGGCCATTGCTGGGAAGCACTAAAAGTGGTTTGTGCCAAATCCGAGGCGGAAATTTTTTTGTGTTTTTGATGACTTGCTTGCCTTTGAGGTGCTCTTAGGGGGGGTTCCGTCTGTTTGTGGGTGAGTTTCATGGTCTGAGAGCATTGCTGGGACACTCTAATCTTGATTGCATTTGCTTTTCAGGAAATCCGTCGTGCCAACCCCGACTTATGGCCTAGCTACGCAGCGCGTTTGGACCGAAGGCCCAGAAATATTGCAAGTATGAGATTTTGCTTTTGGCCTGTTTGGGGGTGTTACGCTTCTTGGCGGGTGGGTTGCCGGGTCTTGGGGCATTCCTGGGAAGGTCTAATACCGGGTAGAAGTGGTTGGGACAAAATCCGCGCGGAAAAGCCTTTAGTTTTGGCACTTTTTGTAACTTAGGGTTCGTTAGGGTTAGCCCTAGCAGCAGGATTGCATGTGTTTCGGGGTGTTCTAGATTTTTCAAACTGAGTTCTGGGGTCTTAGAGCACTCGTGAGAATGTGTAATTTTGGTTGCAAGTCATTTGAAGAAAATCCATGGTGGGAAAGGGGGGATTTGGCATAGTTAAAGAAAGCCTTTGCCACTATTCTTAACTTAGGGTTCGTTAGGGTTAGCAGTATTTCTATTGCATGTGTTTGAGTGGGGGGGATTTCGAGTCTTGGAGCGATGCTGGCTATGGCTACTTTTGCTTGGTTGCTTGCAAGTGGTTTGAATGCAATCCACGGTGGGTAATGGGTAATTAGGGTACTTCGGCCTACTTTTACTTTCAAAGTAAGTTTTGTCACCAGTTTTCTGCTAGGCCTCGTTTTTTGAGATTTGATTGGGGGTCTTCTACATTTTTGCGACTGGCTTTAGTAAGGGTCTGGGTGGGAGCACTGCTAGGAAGATCTAATTTTGTTCTAAAACACAGTTTACAGTACACCTAGCTTGAGGGGCAAGATCCGATACATTAATTTGCCCATACATCCTTCAAAAGGTGACTCAGAGTACGCACTTTCAAAAACATTGTACTGTCTACTAGGAAAAACAAATTGTGACTTTTTGCACTCCACAGCCTACATGCCTTATATTTATTTATCAGTGGTGTTGTAATATTATATCACTTCCTGTTTTTCGTTGAATAATTACAGGCCGGGTTTCAGTCTCTGCAATGGGGAAAAAAGGATGGAGTCAGGCTTCACAGTAGCGAGCCACAATTCAGCATCAGGCAGGCAGTGGACAGGGTGTCTTCTGGTGACCAACATCGATGGACGAAGCGTCGGCTGCAATGGAGGAGTGCCGCTAATAGGAGGATTTTTTTTCTGCGGGCAACTTACTTACCACTTCCAACAGGACCACTACAACCACATAGATACAGTATCCCTTGCCTTTTTCTCTGACTGTGACTGCATTTCTTGGCTCTCTCTCTGCTTCTACATTGATCCCTTAACACATCACTTAGTCCACTCCACTATCACATCTGCACCACACATAGTCATTTGTAAGTGCTCCTACGTAATTCGCAAGTCGCAGCACGCCCCAGGCCGTAGAGGACTGGGATGGCCCCAATGATGAAGCATGTCACCAAGGGGCAACCCTGGTGAGTGAGGGGACACCTAGAAAAAAAGCAATTTCTCCTTTTCTATCTACTATACCTTCTGTCAGGTTACGCAGCCCCTAAGCGCCTACCGTACTATGAAACTACATTTCCCATGAGTAGGCGGGAGACTTGCAGACTATTTAGTGAGACTATATGAGAGTACCCTTGTATGTTAGGACAGCACTTCACTGATGCCTGTCTTGTCTTCTGTTACAGGTATCCTTTCCCTGCTGACCCTACCTTTACCCATCCCACATTTTTTATTTTAGTTTGTTATTTTTCTCCCCCGCCTAATGCCTCGAACACCCTGTGTTTACACTTCTGGGTGTTGGTGACATTTGGAGGTGGAACCATATTTGCATCGACTGGATCACGGGGAGTAAACCTGACACCTTCCAGACCAACCCCATTGAGTGTTGTTGTGAATGGATTTATAGTGACCAGCAAGGCTCTCAGGTATCTGGCTACAGAGACCTTATGTTGAATATAGTTATCAATATTTCCACCCACGCCCTGTACTGTCGCATTCTTTCTTCCACAGTTGTCGAAAGTACTAATTACTTTTAACTGACATGCATGCAGTTACAGTAGTGTATGCACTTTCAAAGATTGAGGGATAGGTTTGTACCCAAAGATTTGTTTATGTTCACAATTGTTCGTCCATGCTGTGCTACTTTTTCTTGTCTCCCAAAACCTTTCCCAAAAACCCCCGTACCCATCCATTTTTCAAACCCTAACCCTCTTCCCCCGGGCTGTGTGGTTTTGATTGATGTGTGACTAAATTACAGCAATAAATCCACACACTTGCTGGGGAGGATAAGGTGATAGCAACAGGCTGGTGAAGAAATCCGAGGATATATTCTTACTCTGCTTGACAAAGACCCATGGCTAATGTCAAAGAACTTCAACCGAATTAGTTATACTTTAACATTTGTTAGGCTACAACGTGGCACTGTTCTATTGTACTTCTGTCACCTGCTATATTCTGTATTGTACCTTTGTATTGCTCAGGAGGACAAACCAGATTTCATTTTCTTTTTTTCATAGGCAAGCAACTGCCACTGTGTCACACCAGTAGTACCACCGCTATGAGGAAATTTTATCCGCCCAGGATTGCCAACCTTATTTGCTGTTTCCCGTGGAGCCAGCCCTGGGCCTAGCCCTACTTGCAAACAGAAATTACAGGTAAGATAGGCGTTTGGTTGGAGGTAGTATAATGGAGTATTAGGAGAGACGAGAGATTTGATTGACGGTAGTACTACTAAAGTCCTAGGACTATTCAGGAAAACAAACTTACTGTTATGTTAAACCCCCACCCACCAGACTCAAAAGCAGTAAAAAACAGGTATGGTCAGATAAAGTTTCAAAAAGTATATTTTTATAGCCCTAACAAAAGAATCTCCCGCAAGACCCTCCCTAACCCCAACGATTGTCCTTCAAAAGTCCCCAAAAATCACAACTCCCAATTCCCACCCCCCAAAAGTCTCTAAAAAAGGGGCAAGGGACACTATGGCAGGGTGCTGTTGGAATTAGCAGCCAGGGCATCATGCTCCTTGCGGAGGGTGGCAAGTTCGAAGCGGAGGCCCTCCACCACGTTCTTATAATTATGGACCTCCTGCTCCAGGTAGGACAGTCTGAGGGATAAGCGGCGCCGGTGTGCCTTGCAAATCCTGTGAGGGGCAGCTGCTTTCTTTGCTGCTGGGCGGTGGCGTTTGGCTTTGGTAGCCCGGCTCCGTACCGCTGGAGCACTGCGCTGGCTGGCAGCCCGCACGGAGGAGGAGGCAGCTGTCCCAGTGGACGTTGTTGTTGTTCCAGACTGCGTCTCCTCCTCCTCCAGGGCCACCAGCCGCCGATATTCAGCAACAGTGGCATCCAGCCTCCGTTGCCGGGCCATTCGAGCCTGCTCCTTCCTCCTTGATGGTGTCTTGGATTTGGAAGGAGCAACTACATGAAAAAAGAAAGACATAGTCTGTAACCAATGCTCCTTAAGATTAACACAAAATGATTGAGCAGAAAGTTGTCACAGTACAAGTAGCAAATTGAAAGCACAGTGCATAACTATTGAGGACAGTATCTATGTAACCTCCGACTTCTTCATCCTTGCTCTAACATTAGTGGGAGTTTAAGGAACAAATTCTACGAGCACTATGGACTTCTATTACAGTCGACTATGACAGTACACCACTCTTATTCTTCTTCTTCTCTCTTGTTTAGGACAATTGGTACGTTATCTTATGCAAGCCGGCATAATGCCAGCGCAGTGAACTTGCACCCGAGAAAAACAGACGCACACCATGGTGAGTGAGACAGACTTGCGTTACTGTACCGGTCCAGTACATGCAGGTGGTGAAGCTCTTACTTTTCTATTACGGGTGGCACTGAGAATACTCTGTTAAAAGGGCTACTGCTTAATTAATTTAGCTTTCACCCTACAGTGCAAATGAGTATTAGAAAAGGAAAATGAAGAAGCTAAATTATCTGATTATCTATCACTTCACATGGGATGTATTTGATGACATATGGGATGACTTTAGGTGCTTTGCTTATTATTGAGTGAACAGTGATACCCCCACACATGAATGACGTACTACTACTAAACTAAAGTTATTAAGGGAGGTAGGGAGTGCCCACCGTAATAACTGGATATATGCTGTGCTTGCAGTTGCAATACAAACTACTGCTACTATTCATGGTAGTCTTTGGACAACGTTACAACTTCTTTTCCTTGCCTTTCCTACACTGGAACGGACGTGCGGGTGCGGTGTTACATGCTCTTCAAAGTAACACTTAGTTCATCCAGTGACCGTCTACTCTCTCTAGATTCACATATACTATCTAAGAGTCAGATAGTACCATGAATGATCCAGGCATCCATCCATTCAAAGTATATTGCACACATACAGTTTCTGTCTCACCCACCCAGGCTGTTCTCCTTCCACCCATCCTTGCTTCATCATTCACCCAGCCATGCACCATACCATTTTCTTACCTTCCCAGCCACCTCGGGGACCAAGCAAACACATATCATTCTTCTTTGCCAGTCATCATTACATTTCTCGTGCTTCCACACTTACTTACACCCTTCTTTCGCTTTTGGTTCATCCCATCCATCAAGTTCACCTCAGATCTGATTGGGATTCTTCTCGCCAAAAACTTCACAGCTAAGTCGAAGTACATTTAGAGGAGGCTACTACCTGCTTTTTTTATAATACACCCGTGCAGAAAGCACACTCTGCAGTCTTCAATCTCAATGACTAAGGAATGTATAGCTTACCTCTGCCCGCCACCACCGTGTGAACCCTCACAGGCATGTCCTTTTCCGGCACTTGCACCGCCTCCTCCCCAGAGTTGTCCTCCTCGTCCAATGCCACCACCTCCGCGCTGGCCCCGTCTCCAGATGTTCCACCTACAAAGTACATTTAATAATGTTAGAATACACCACTCACTACTATATAATATTTGGTCTAGGAGGAAGAAAGAAATGTGAAAAAAAGTGTACAATTTAATAATTTTTGACTGTGTACTCTAGAGTAAAAAGGTCCCTTTTTCCAGGGAAGGCTGTTGTCTTGCTGCACTTTTTGGCACAACTGATGAATGTTTGCTTTTTACTTTTTAACACGCACCACTTTTTCTCCTAACAGACAGAACCTTGACTTCTAAGAACACGAGCAGGATCAAGTTCAAACCAGGTGAGAGCTCGGCTCGACCACAAGAAATGTGTCCAATTAATCGTCAGCACTAAGCACTTTTCCATTTTCAGTTACACGTTCACTTTTATGACAAACTTGAATTTAATAAATGTGTTTACTTTTAATAAAGCTTTTAAACTTAAATAGAGTCTGTGGTTTTTGGTCCTCCAGACTAGAGTGGATGAGCTAAAGGTTTTCGAATTTTTGCAAGCATGAGTCCGTGCCTCTGCCATCGGTGACTTTGGGAGCTAAATGACTCTGCCACACTATCTAGTCAGTAAGGAGATTGGGGCCGGGGTTCAACTACAAAGTCTGTTATCACTGAGGTATGTGGAAAGTCTAACAGTTACAGCACCTATTATAATTGATAAGCTAAGCGATGCATTATTTAGTGTCCATAGTTCTGTTTGTGCAGATTTGTCCCTGCAACAGTAGTAGAATGGATTGTCCTATCCAAACCAAAAGTAAAGTAGTATCTTATTATTTCTTGGTGGTGGTCATTCACCTTTTTATTGTTGGCAATGGTCAAAGCATAAACATTTAGAATACTTGAAAAGACAATATGGACAATCCCAGAGGACTACACTCAGTGCATAGAGCTATTGCTGACTAGAATGGGAGTCCAATGGAAATGCCAAATGTGCAATCTTAGTTAGCTACACAGACAGACTAATAAGAATAATCTAGTAATACCACACGGAGTCATAGGGATAAGAATTTAGATCCTGTCTACAAGAAGATCAAAGACGATTTAGAAAAAATCGAATGAGGAACGCTAGGAAAAAATAAGTACTCTATATTAAAATTAAAACTTACTGGGGCCAGCAAAGGAGCCCTCGACTGCCCGGTCCTGGCCTGCATCGACAACAGCACCCTCCTCCTCCTCCTCCTGTGTCCTCCTCTTGCCCCTGGGGGAAGCTGATGTACAACATGAAAGAAAGAAAAACAGAAAACATGGATGATATTTATTTCTCAACCAAATCAAACATTTAAAAAAGAACTAACAAAGTAACAAAATATTTTTGCGAAATAGCAAATAGGGAACGACTCCACGGGATATATTATTGACCAATCTCATGTGGTCGACTACGTCATTACTTTAGTATTGCTTGATTTGCGGACCGTCGAATTGGAAACTACCCTATGTAACTCACTAAACAAAGTACTAAAAAGGTTTGCCTAGGATTGGCAGGCAGCAGTCCGCAGCACGCAAAGTGACAGCCAAAGTCCATCGTGATTGAAGATCAGCGACAACACTAAAGTTTCCTACTACATTCACCAGTCATTAAAATACTCAAACTATTAATCCACCACCACTATTTCTTCTTATCGCCATGTGTACAAAGGAAGGACTGGACTTGAGTCTGTAGGGGCTGATTTATAAGGCCCTTGCGGCTCTTTTGCTCCATTGTTGCGTGACTTTTGTGACGCAGCGACAGCACATAAGAGGCGCAATGGTGCGGCGTATATTAACAACGTGACGCATCTGGGAGATGCATCACGTTGTAAAGCCCTGCGCCAATAGGGGTGTTCCGGCGCAAGGGAGGGCGTTCCTGCGCAGGAACGCATCCTAAAAGTGGCTGAGGGAAATCTACAAGATTTCAATCAGTCACTTTGAGGACAATGATGCGTGACTCAAACCCTGCGCCTGCTTGAAGCAGACGTACGGCTTGACGCAGCATTGGGGAGATAGGGCACCCCAGAGAATTGATGGAGCTGCACCATCGTTGCGACGCAACTCCAGCAATGCGCCACCTTTACGGCACAGATGCGTAACGCTTTGGTGACGTTTTGGGCCCATGGCGCGCCGCATTGTAATACGGCGCACCATGGGTGATGGTGGCGTGACGCACAATTACTGGCGCATCCCTGCAACTTTGCAGGGATGCGCCGGTAATAAAAAATCTGAACCTTAGTGTGTAGCATTGCGCAGTTCTTTCAACTACACTCATACATAATTTCACAGGCCAATGAAATGAACACAAAATCTAAAACAAATAAGCATAGTAGCAACACTACTGAGAAGGAGAGCAGTGTACCTGAAATGCACAGAAGATTTTGAAATAAAATGTACCTACAATGTAATGAGCAGCATTATTGCTCTTGTAAAAAAAACAAAAATTTGCAATATAATAACACAGCAGGAGAAAACATAGTAGTAAAGACATAGCTACTACTACTCACCAAGCCCGGGGATCTCAAGGCCAAGGAGGTCGAGCAGATCTCGCTCACGGGTCAGGACATCCGTCCAGCGGTGGGTGGCCTGGTTGTAGGTGCGCCAGACCCGAGAGTGGTGGTAAATGGCCTGGCACACCTTCTCCCACCGCTTCCGGCGCTCCCGGGCCCCGTACCCGGCACTGATCTTGCCGCCTCCCATGATGGTCCTGGGGAGGCGGCGCTGAACATAAAAAATGAGTTGGCCCACCTCCTCCGGGGTAAAGATCTCCCGTGGCATCACTAGCTCCCCCCTCAAACGCCCGCACGGGAGCCGGACACGGGGTGCGGGACCCTTCCCCTTCTCGGGATGCTTCCCGGCTCCCTTCACCATGGTCTGGGCGGAAAGGAATAAAGAAAATAGAATAGGGAAGAGAAGAAAAGAAAAGAGTTTACAAAAGTAGTTTAAAATTAACCAAAAGTAGCAGTAAACACAAAAATATAGGGCTAGAAAAATAGAGGGATAGATAATAAGTAAAATAGATAAAAAAAAACTTCAAACAAGCAAAGGATGGCAGAGATTGACAGAGGATACAAAGACCATGCCCAGAACCATAGCAATGAATGAGAAACAAGATGGCCGCGCCCGTTCACGACCGCGCGGGTAAGTTCGCGCGAGATTTTCCTTGCGAACACGCGCGAGACTGTACTGGCAAACCGCGGACTTTGCGAGATTACACTTCGCGCCCGGAAACGGAAATACGTCAGGCAAACAAGATGGCTGCGCCCTTGCACGACCGCGAGGGTAACTTCGCGTCTTGCGCTACGAGCGGCTCGCAAAAACGCACAAAACCTTGCCAACTAACACGCTGCAAAAAAAACAAATTGCATATTCGCACGAATTTGCGGCTTCCGAATCCGATCTTGCGCGTGTTCGCACCCCGCGAACCCCGCGAAATTGCAGAAAAACGAGTTTTTCAAAAGTGAAAGCACTCGGCAGGGGCAAGAGTTCAAACTCATCATTAGTAACAATTCCCGGTAGTGCTTCCTGACTGGGGCCCCTCCAGAATTCAGTTGCTAGTTGCAACAATTGTATGACCCTGCTCTGACCCTCACAGCAGGCTCATACAATAGCTACAAGTAGGCCACAAAGAAGGTCCTGGGGAAAAAAAATGCACTGCAACAGAAAGCAAAATTACAGATAAGGAAGCAGGTGCCAGACTGGAATTTTAAAACAGTGACACATTAATAAACTAACCCCAAATTAATTCATCTGAGTTGAAGCAGGGATGGTGTGCTTGCTTTTCCCCCCCATAATCTACAGTAATGATGAACCAGAGGGTGGCATTGATGTAACAGAGGGTTGCAGTGGTGAAACAGAGGGTGCTGGGAACCTGTGATGATGAACCAGACGTAGAAACGACATAATTCGCGACCGTTGCGCGACGAAATGTAAGTTCGCAATTGCGAACTGGTACGAAACCCTCGCGAACTGGCAGAAATCCTTGCGAACACAAAAAAAAAAAAAATCCGCAAATTCGCAAGAATTCGCGGATTTTGCGGATTGCGAGTTCAAAAATCCGCAAATTCGCGAACGCGAGATCCGCAAAATTCGCCCATGCTTACTTCAAGGGCGGCCCCGGTTGGCAGTGGGTCGCCCCAACGCTTGGAGAGTCCAGGGAGGCTCCAGGGGGCATGTTGCTTTAGAGCCAGTGTAGCTCCAACGTTTGACCAGTGTTGGTCAGAGCCTGTGTGGCTCCAACGTGCGCAGTGTTTGTTTTAGAGCCTGTGTGGCTCAGGTGGCGCAGAATTGTTCTAGGGGCTACTGAGAACCCTGCCACAGCTTTCTGATCCCAGTTGCCCAGCACTTTGTGGGCAGCTGCCACGTTTAGGCTTTTTGTACTGTGAAACTGGCGCTGCATGGCAGCGCACCCTGACTTTGGACTCAGGGCATCTTTGCCCCACAAGGCCAGTTGGCCTAGGGACTGCCACAGGTGGTGGCTTATGTAAGTCATGCGCAATGTGATTTCTATGCTTTTAATAGTAATTGCCTACTGTGTGTTTTGTTTGCGCTATTGACTTCTGTTCTGGCACCTCTGAATGTGTAGGTTTATGCATCATGTGCTCTATTCTTAACACCTCTGAATGTTTATGGCATCATGTGTTTCTCTTTATTACTCCTCTGAATGTGTTCATGCATCATGGGTAAGGTGTTCTGGTTTATACCCCTAAATATGTTTATTCTTAGGGGGTTGTCTTTCCTACTCCTCTGAATGTAGGTTTATTGCATCATGAGTAATGTATTCTTTCTTAGACCCCTAAATGCTGTGTGATACTTAGGTGGTTCTTCTCCTTTTAGTACAGGTGGTCCTAGTAAGGTCCTGGTTCCTGTTACCAGTAGTTACTGGTTGTTATCTTTGATTAATATTTTATGTTACATTCATTCTTTATCCTAGAAGTGATTTTATATTCTACATTTTATCTAGCAGTACTATATCTGATTCTGACGGGCGCCCATGTGGCCCTGTCTGGTGTACATAATCCCTGTGAATATTGCCCGTGCCAGTTGGCACCATGCATATGTGTGATTTTATCTGATATGTTTTTACAATACAAAAGTTATTTTTATAATAACCTTGTGTGGAGTCTCTTTTGTGGTGTGCCTAGTATGTTGTTGCTGTTGTGCGCTGGCGCAAATGCTTTACACATTGCCTCCGAGTTTAGCTTTACTGCTTGAGCCAAGCTACCAAGGGGGTGAGGAGAGGTTATCTTGGCGTGTGACTTCCTTGCCCTTACTAGAATGGTGGTTTCTGCCTGGCTTTGGCGTCAGCCTTAGCCTACCAGAAATAGCCAGTTCTAACATTGTTGGTCAGCGGTGTGGATTTTGGACTTGTGTTTGCGCAGTGCCATAGCGACAACTGGCTACATTACAAAACTCTGCAATTGTTTTTTTCAGATAGTCACATGTTTGGGATTATTGTTTTTGATTTTTTTTCCTCAAGAGTGTCATTTTCAAATGTGTTTCTGCGCTTTATGTTTAGTGGCAGATGAGAGAAAGTGACAGGGCGGGACGCCAGTAGAGGGGGAGGTTTCCATAGATTAGGAATCCCTTGCTGGGTACAGCGTCCAATCCCAAAATCCTGTCCCTGTGTGGGTAGATGGAAGAGAGGGAGTGTGAGGAGCAATGACTAGATCAGGAGGGTGGTTGTTCCCTGAGTGTAGTGTGTGTGTCTGGATTCCCCAGTGTGGTAGGATCCAGTGGTGGCAGCTTAAATGTGTCCAGTGTGTTAATTCCCATTCCCCGCTCCCAGAGTTTGGTACCTGCGTCACGTGTGGTCAGGTTGAGTGATCAGGGGTGGTAGAAACTGCCTTACCATTCCGAGGGGGGGGAGTGTTAGAATGGTTGATGTGCTGAACTGGAGGAGTTGGTGTGAGTTTTCTTTTTGTTAAAGAGCTTGCATGAGAGGTGTACCTCTGATGGTGTGCAGGAGGTCCTGCAGAGGCACTGGACAGGAAGGTGGATGTCTGGCGGTGTGCTAGATGTCTTGCAGAGGCATTAGGGAGTGATTCTAAAAGGAGTGGCTTGTGTATCTGATGATCCTGTGAAGGGGAAGAGGTTCATGTGTAACCCAGCTAGGTCCCAGTAGTATGGTAGGGGTGTAGGGGCTCACGCCCTGTCTCAGTGGAGGCGGAGTGAGTGTGGGACGGTGTGACCCACGTTGGCCTGAAACCCTATCTCAAGGCCTGGAGGGTTCCATAAAGGAGCGCCAGGTGAGGAGCTTAAGCTGTACATAGGTCATTTGAGGAGGATCTTCCTGTGTCTAGAGGACGGGGAGTGTCTGTAACCAGAACTCCGGCGGTCCTAGTGTTGGGCAGCACTACTCCTAGTGGAGGGTGCAGAAGTCCTGGCTCGCTGAGCATTTGACCGTCTAGAGTGCTTGACCATTTGTGGGGCCTCTGGAGGTCGTTCCCCGAGGAGGGGGGAAAGCCAGGTTGGGGTGTGGCCTGACCTGGAAGGAGTACTGGAGGAGAGTGTGTCGCTGATACGCCGCTGGCGTGTGCTCTGTCTAGCCTGAGACATACTGAACTGGGAGGGGGTGCAGAGGGACGGTGTCCTTACTTCTGACCCCGGTGTAACCTGAGGGTTTAAATCTTAGGTTGGGAGATTAGGAAACTTCTAGGTCAAGAGGAATCTCCACCAAAGTGGATCAGCTGAAGAGACTGAGGGGGGCTGCCCTTGCTGTGTGTTCTGGGGCTCACCTGCAGTTTGTTGTTTCCACCAAGGTAGAGGAAAGGGGGCTTTGCTGTGTGCTGTGTCCCCCCAGCTGCTTGAAGAGGGACTGTGCTGTGTGCTTTGTACCTCAGAAGTGGAATAGTTTCCAGGTGGTAGACCAGTGATGTAGTGAGGTCCTGATCTGGTAGGAGAATTGTTTTCTGGTGAAGTGCTTTTCTGTGAGGGTGCGGAAACCCAGAAGTAGAGGTAGGGTGGGGCATTCTTGCCCGTGACCTCTGTCAGCCTGAGGGTATGGTCCCTAGGTTGTTGGATCAGTGGTAGTTGTAGCTACACTGAGAGAGAGAGTGGAGAATGGCTATTGTATGCCAGGGGTTACTACCCCCCCGCTCTGTGGATTAGTTAGGACCTGTGATTTGGATGGCCTATGGCCTGGTCTTGGCTGTGGATGACTAGTGAGTACCAGTGGGGTATCCTAGTTGTGTCAGAGAGTTATTGTTTGGAGGTAACCAGGTGGGTTCAGCGTGGCGTAAAACCGGAAGGTGTCCCTGCTGTGCGGGTCCGTGTCTGTGTTTTTGTCGCCCAAAGCAAGGAAGCCCATCAGTGGAGTGATTGGTCTACCCTGCGTTTTAGCTGGAAGGGGGTTGTGTTGGACCCGGCCCGTTGGGCAGGTTCACCCCTAGGCTTTTTGCTTTTTCCTAGCCTGTTTATGGAACCTGGTGTTGGTGATTTTAGGCCTCTGCACACTTTTTCACTGTGGTACAGTGTAAAGTGCTTGAGCTCTCTGTGAATGTGTGGTGAGTGACCTGCCCTCCCATAGGAATGAATGGGGAATATGTATGCCCATGGTAGTTCCTGATGTGTGGGGAGTGCAGGGGCGAGTTTGGTATGTATGAACTCGCGAGAGTGAATGCTGCAAAATGATGTATGCGGCATGACTGTGTCTAGTCTAGAAGTACTACTTTTGGAAGTTGGCATATTTGTGTAAGTTGTTGCTAGCGTGTGATTGGCTGGTGAGCCTGGCCCAGAGTGCCTGTGCCTGCTTGTGGATTGACTGTCTGGTTTGAGGATGACAGGGGCTGGAGAGCCCAGGAGGTTGTCTGAGTCAGCCCATGGATGAAAGGCAGCATCTGCTGCCAGGGAAGTGGGAGGAGATGGCACCTGATAGTGAAGGGCTGTGCCTGCCTGACTATTTTATTTTATTTTATTTATTTATTTTATGTAGTTTGTAGAGCGCACAGCTACCCCCGAAGGGGTGTCCCGGCGCTAGAACCTGAACCTCCAGAGGAGAGGAGAGGAGCAAGAAGGGGAAGTAGCGTAGTAAATCAGAGTCCAGAGAAGAGCCAAGTTTTGAGTCTGGCCCGGAAGATGGATTCGGAGGGACAGAATCTAAGATCGACTGGCAGCGCGTTCCATAGTTTTGCCGCAATGACACTGAACCCTCTGCCACCCATTCTGGATAGTCTGAAACGGGGAGAGATCAGAAGGCGTAGGTCATTGGATCTCAAAGATCTGATGGAACGGGATATTGAGACACGTTTTTTCAAGTAGTTTGGTCCGCGATCGTTGATGGCTCGGTGAGTCAGAGTGAGGATCTTAAACTGGATACGGCTGGCCACAGGTAGCCAGTGCAGTTCCTTACGATATGCGGCAACTGATTGACGATAGGGAATATTGCCAATCAGTCTGGCCGCCGCATTCTGAACAATCTGCAGCCGGTCAATCAGGTATTGGGGAGCACCAGCATAGAGGCTATTAGCATAATCCAGGTGGGACGTGATGAGGGCATGGGTAACTGTACGGCGGGAGTCCAGAGGGAGATAGGGGAGTATTTTTCTAATCATGCGCAACTTCAGGAAGCAGGCAGAGGTCAATTTTTTAATCTGAGTCTTGCATGAAAGGGAGTCGTCAAACTGGAAACCCAGGTTGCGGGCCGAGTGGACGGGAGAGGGAGCGGGATCAAGTGCCGCGGGCCACCACCAGGAGGAGGGGATGGAGTTTTTCTGGTTAAAAAACAGCACCTCTGTCTTGTCTGCATTGAGTCTTAGATGGTTTTCAGACATCCAACCACTGATGTTGTTGAGGCACAGGCGGAAGTTGGAGAACGCGGAGTCAGAGTGGTCTCTGAAGGAAAACACTAGCTGGGTATCATCAGCATAGGAGACCACCCTGACTCCGTAGGACTCCACCACGCCGGCCAGTGAGGCAAGATAGATGTTAAAAAACAGAGGGCTGAGGGCAGAGCCCTGTGGCACACCGCAAGACAGGGGTTTTTCCTCCGATTTAAAAGGCCGCAACAATACCCTCTGACTTCTTCCTGAGAGGAAGGACTCGATCCAGCTAAAGGCAGTGCCGCCAATGCCAGTCTGTTTTAGTCGGTCAAGGAGGATGGGGTGAGAGACCGTATCGAATGCAGCGGACAGGTCGAGGAGGACTAGCATGGCCTCCTCGCCCCTGTCCACGCACTCCCGGATTGTCTCCGATACTTCCAGCAGAGCCGTCTCTGTGCTGTATCCCGCCCGAAATCCAGATTGTGAGTCGTGCAGTAGTGAGTTGCTTTCCAAGTACTCCGTGAGTTGCAACTGCACGGCTTTTTCCAAGACCTTTGCAGGTTTGGGGAGAAGGGAAATGGGGCGGTAGTTGGAGAAAACAGTGGGATCAGCATCTGCCTTTTTTAGAATGGGGATCACCAAGGCTTCCTTCCAAGTGGTAGGAAAAAAGCCATGGTGCAGGGAGGCATTCCAGATGGAGAGGAAAGAGTCGGCTAACGAGGGGGCCAGTTCACCCATGAGTTTGGCAGGGACAGGGTCAGAGGGTGCACCAGACTTGCAATGGATGAGTAGTCTGATGGCATCCTCCTGGGTGAGTTTATTAAAGGCAAGAAAGGACGGTAAAGCAGGGGGACTTGTGGACGGAGGCCGGGATATTGGCCCTTTAGGGAAGGAGATGCATAGCTTGTTGATTTTTTCAAGGAAGAAGTCCGAAAGTCCTTCGCACAGGGTCTGACTAGCTGAGTTCTGAGTGGCCCTGGCCGGAGGATTGATGAAATCTTTAACGATGGAGAAGAGGGTTTTTGAAGAGTTTTTGGCCTTGGCAATTTGAAGCGAGAAATGATCTTTCATGGTGATTTTTTTATGTTTGAGAAATTTTTTCAGGGCAGCTTTGTAGGCAAGCTTAGCTTCAGGGTCGTAATTTAGTCTCCACTTCCGTTCGAGTGCTTTGCATCTGCTTTTTTCCTCACGGAGAGAGGTGGAGAACCAAGGAGCGGAGGGGCGAGATCTAGTGGAGGCAATGATTTTCTGGGGAGCAATGTGGTCGATAGCATTGATGAGGGCGGTATTAAGCCTGGCGATATTTGCGTCGATATCAGGGGATAGATGATCCGTCTGGAAGTGGAATACCGGGTCCAGGGTGGCGCATGTTACTTTGTGCCACTTCCTTCCCAGCTCTTTCCTGGGTGCAGGAGGGACAGATTTCCGGTCTAAGGCCAAAGAAAAGGGGATGAGATAGTGGTCGGACCACGTAAGGGGGAGGGAAGGGGAGACAGTGATAGTGGAAAAATTGGCGAAAATAAGATCTAAGGTGTGACCAGCCACATGAGTAGGACCGGTGACTAGTTGAGTGAAGTTAAGACTATCCATGATTTCCAGCAAATTATTCGCTTTCGCGCAGAGAGGGTTGTCAACGTGGAGGTTAAAATCACCTAAAACTAGAAAGCATTGATATTTAAGGGATAGATCAGCCAACTGGTGGGTGAGAGCGGTAAGAGAAAGGGAAGCAGCAGTGGGGGGGTTATAGATTAGTGAACCAGCCAGTATAACTGCCGCAGAATCGGATACAGAGAAGTATAGGGCTTCAATTATACCAATGTTGGTAAGTTTGGTGGTGGTCAGCTGAAAATGAGATTTGAAGATGACTGCTAGTCCGCCTCCCGATTTACCCCCAGCCCGGTTAATACATTTTATGTCATAGCCTGGTGGGATGGCCAGATAGATGTCCCGAGAGGAGGAATCAGTTATCCAGGACTCAGTGAGAAATAAAATATCCCACTCGTCGGAGGAAATCGACATCCAGATGTCGTTGGCATGACGGGGGAGAGACCGGCAGTTGACCAAGCCTGCTTTCAGCATCCGGTGGTTAGATGCTGGGAGCTGCGGCATGGGATGAGAAGGCAAATGAAAAGGGTAGGGCGGGAGAGTAAAGTTGCATTGAGGGCAATGAAAAGGAGCGGATTCTAAGTGGTTAGGGTTGCAGGGAGTTGTGGCCGCACAGAGGGAGGGATTGAGTGAATGAAGTTGGGAATTGGTCCAGCACGTGCGAGCGGAATCAGCGGAACAAACAGGGGGACTGGCCCTGGGCCCGGTCCAGGCCCGGACGGGCCCAGACGGGCTTGCCTTTGGCGCGCCTTCGGCGCGCTGACGGCGCGCCCGCTGCGCTTCCTAGCGAGGCACATAGTTTATGCCTGAGGGGGAGGGCGTCACGGGGGCGTGGCCAGCTGAGGTGGGCGTGTCTAAGGACGCGCCTCGCCCTCGGTAATGGCGATGATAGGAATCGTTGCAGCGCTGAAGACGCTGTTCGTGACCAGGAGGTGAGTAGGTATTTTTAAAAACAAAGTAAAGCACAAACAATTTTAAAAGAATTAGGCTCACTCCCGGCTTCCGCCTCAGGAGACTCGTAGTTCTGTTGTGTCGCGCTATCAGCTGCGCGCACTTTTATAGCCGGTATCAGGGGGCGTGGCCAGCTGAGGTGGGCGTGTCTAAGGACGCGCCTCGCCCTCGGTAATGGCGATGATAGGAATCGTTGCAGCGCTGAAGACGCTGTTCGTGACCAGGAGGTGAGTAGGTATTTTTAAAAACAAAGTAAAGCACAAACAATTTTAAAAGAATTAGGCTCACTCCCGGCTTCCGCCTCAGGAGACTCGTAGTTCTGTTGTGTCGCGCTATCAGCTGCGCGCACTTTTATAGCCGGTATCAGGGGGCGTGGCCAGCTGAGGTGGGCGTGTCTAAGGACGCGCCTCGCCCTCGGTAATGGCGATGATAGGAATCGTTGCAGCGCTGAAGACGCTGTTCGTGACCAGGAGGTGAGTAGGTATTTTTAAAAACAAAGTAAAGCACAAACAATTTTAAAAGAATTAGGCTCACTCCCGGCTTCCGCCTCAGGAGACTCGTAGTTCTGTTGTGTCGCGCTATCAGCTGCGCGCACTTTTATAGCCGGTATCAGGGGGCGTGGCCAGCTGAGGTGGGCGTGTCTAAGGACGCGCCTCGCCCTCGGTAATGGCGATGATAGGAATCGTTGCAGCGCTGAAGACGCTGTTCGTGACCAGGAGGTGAGTAGGTATTTTTAAAAACAAAGTAAAGCACAAACAATTTTAAAAGAATTAGGCTCACTCCCGGCTTCCGCCTCAGGAGACTCGTAGTTCTGTTGTCGTAGACTACAAAGCTGGCTCCACCTCCCGCTGGGCGACTGGCACCTCTGTCCCTGATACTGAAGGGACTTGCCTGTAACCAGTTCTGGCTGGTTCTCACACTGCCTGCTTCAAAGGACTTCCAAGGACTTCAAAGGCTTTTCTGTGTATAAGAAGGGGCTGTGTCCCCTTCCAAAATGTTCTTGTTTCTGACTTGAATCTGCCAGGGGCGGGCGCTGCCCAGCCCCTGGATGCCTGGAGGACTTCTGGGGGGACCCCTCTGCCTTGCCTGGGCTGAGGGGGGACTTTGCTGGACTTTCAGCCCCCCTAAGCACCTTGAAGTGCTTCTTCTTTGCTATAGCGCCTGGGAGCGCTGTGCTGGGATCCTAGCGCTTGAGAGCGCTCCTGGCTGCATTTCGAGTGTTTCGTTGCATGCATTTTGCGTGAGGATTGGCGGGTGCCACCCCGCTTATTTGATTATTTACTTTGCGAGTGCCCACCTCGCTTATTGCCAACTTTACTTTACCTTCGGCTGCCCACGCCGATATTTTGATTGCCTGTCCGCCTGCCTGCCTAGGAGAAGGGCCGCTGCGCTGCCCGCAGCGACCCGGAAGTGCTTGGCCGGCCGGCCAATCCCAGCGCGGCCGGCCGGAAGTCCCACCCCCGCAGCCCGGGTGCCGAGGAATGGCGACCGCGAGCCCGGGGAAGGAAGGGAGAGAAGAGGACGCATGGCGGCGGGTCGGCCGGGCTCCTGTGAGCTGAGGGAGCCCGGCGGCATCTGTGGAGAAGGGCCGGGTGATCACCGCCGGGCCCGAGAAGAGGAGAAGCTGCGTGGCCGCTGCTGGGGGCTCCCGGGTGTCGAAGGAGCCCCGGCGAGGGAGAGGAAGGCCAGCGCGAGGCTCCCCGAATGGAGGGAGAGCCTCGAGTGCAGAGAGCAGCTGTGCTTGCAGGCGGGGCTCCGTGGCGGAAGAGGAGCCCCGCGCTGCCCAGAAGAGGAAGCCGCTGCCCGGAGGAGCCCCGCACAGGAGAGCCCGTGAGTCAAAGGGCTGGGGGGCTCCGTGTGGGCCATTGTGAGTGCCTGCTGAAGGCACAGTGACGGCGAAGAGCGGCCCCACTTGGCAGCGGGCCGCTCCAGCATCTGGGGGCATTTTTCAAAGTTAGAGTCCCCCGTAGGGGACTCCACCGCGAGGGGGCAGAAGAGCAAGGAGGGGCGCAGGGACACATTGTCGGTGTCCGCCCCTCCCCAGTAGCGCGAGCTCGCGCTTCTTGCAGTGTGAAGCCACGAGGGCTTCAAGGGCGGCCCCGGTTGGCAGTGGGTCGCCCCAACGCTTGGAGAGTCCAGGGAGGCTCCAGGGGGCATGTTGCTTTAGAGCCAGTGTAGCTCCAACGTTTGACCAGTGTTGGCCAGAGCCTGTGTGGCTCCAACGTGCGCAGTGTTTGTTTTAGAGCCTGTGTGGCTCAGGTGGCGCAGAATTGTTCTAGGGGCTACTGAGAACCCTGCCACAGCTTTCTGATCCCAGTTGCCCAGCACTTTGTGGGCAGCTGCCACGTTTAGGCTTTTTGTACTGTGAAACTGGCGCTGCATGGCAGCGCACCCTGACTTTGGACTCAGGGCATCTTTGCCCCACAAGGCCAGTTGGCCTAGGGACTGCCACAGGTGGTGGCTTATGTAAGTCATGTGCAATGTGATTTCTATGCTTTTAATAGTAATTGCCTACTGTGTGTTTTGTTTGCGCTATTGACTTCTGTTCTGGCACCTCTGAATGTGTAGGTTTATGCATCATGTGCTCTATTCTTAACACCTCTGAATGTTTATGGCATCATGTGTTTCTCTTTATTACTCCTCTGAATGTGTTCATGCATCATGGGTAAGGTGTTCTGGTTTATACCCCTAAATGTGTTTATTCTTAGGGGGTTGTCTTTCCTACTCCTCTGAATGTAGGTTTATTGCATCATGAGTAATGTATTCTTTCTTAGACCCCTAAATGCTGTGTGATACTTAGGTGGTTCTTCTCTTTTTAGTACAGGTGGTCCTAGTAAGGTCCTGGTTCCTGTTACCAGTGGTTACTGGTTGTTATCTTTGATTATTATTTTATGTTACATTCATTATTTATCCTAGAAGTGATTTTATATTCTACATTTTATCTAGCTGTACTATATCTGATTCTGACAGGCGTCCATGTGGCCCTGTCTGGTGTACATAATCCCTGTGAATATTGCCCGTGCCAGTTGGCACCATGTATATGTGTGATTTTATCTGATATGTTTTTACAATACAAAAGTTATTTTTATAATAACCTTGTGTGGAGTCTCTTTTGTGGTGTGCCTAGTATGTTGTTGCTGTTGTGCGCTGGCGCAAATGCTTTACACATTGCCCCCGAGTTTAGCCTTACTGCTTGAGCCAAGCTACCAAGGGGGTGAGCAGAGGTTATCTTGGCGTGTGACTTCCTTGCCCTGACTAGAATGGTGGTTTCTGCCTGGCTTTGGCGTCAGCCTTAGCCTACCAGAAATAGCCAGTTCTAACATTGTTGGTCAGCGGTGCGGATTTTGGACTTGTGTTTGCGCAGTGCCATAGCGACAACTGGCTACATTACAAAACTCTGCAATTGTTTTTTTTCAGATAGTCACATGTTTGGGATTATTGTTTTTGATCTTTTTTCCTCAAGAGTGTCATTTTCAAATGTGTTTCTGCGCTTTATGTTTAGTGGCAGATGAGAGAAAGTGGCAGGGCGGGACGCCAGTAGAGGGGGAGGTTCCCATAGATTAGGAATCCCTTGCTGGGTCCAGCGTCCAATCCCAAAATCCTGTCCCTGTGTGCGTAGATGGAAGAGAGGGAGTGTGAGGAGAAATGACTAGCTCAGGAGGGTGGTTGTTCCCTGAGTGTAGTGTGTGTGTCTGGATTCCCCAGTGTGGTAGGATCCAGTGGTGGCAGCTTAAATGTGTCCAGTGTGTTAATTCCCATTCCCCGCTCCCAGAGTTTGGTACCTGCGTCACGTGTGGTCAGGTTGAGTGATCAGGGGTGGTAGAAACTGCCTTACCAGTCCGAGGGGGGGGAGTGTGCGAATGAATGATGTGCTGAACTGGAGGAGTTGGTGTGAGTTTTCTTTTTGTTAAAGAGCTTGCATGAGAGGTGTACCTCTGGTGGTGCAGGAGGTCCTGCAGAGGCACTGGACAGGAAGGTGGATGTCTGGCGGTGTGCTAGATGTCTTGCAGAGGCATTAGGGAGTGATTCTAAAAGGAGTGGCTTGTGTATCTGATGATCCTGTGAAGGGGAAGAGGTTCATGTTTAACCCAGCTAGGTCCCAGTAGTATGGTAGGGGTGTAGGGGCTCACGCCCTGTCTCAGTGGAGGCGGAGTGAGTGTGGGACGGTGTGTCCCACGTTGGCCTGAAACCCTATCTCAAGGCCTGGAGGGTTCCCTAAAGGAGCGCCAGGTGAGGGGCCTAAGCTGTACATAGGTCATTTGAGGAGGATCTTCCTGTGTCTAGAGGACGGGGAGTGTCTGTAACCAGAACTCCGGCGGTCCTAGTGTTGGGCAGCACCACTCCTAGTGGAGGGTGCAGAAGTCCTGGCTCGCTGAGCATTTGACCGTCTAGAGTGCTTGACCATTTGTGGGGCCTCTTGAGGTCGTTCCCCGAGGAGGGGGGAAAGCCAGGTTGGGGTGTGGCCTGACCTGGAAGGAGTACTGGAGGAGAGTGTGTCGCTGATACGCCGCTGTTGTGTGCTCTGTCTAGCCTGAGACATACTGAACTGGGAGGGGGTGCAGAGGAACGGTGTCCTTAATTTTGACCCCGGTGTAACCTGAGGGTTTAAATCTTAGGTTGGGAGATTAGGAAACTTCTAGGTCAAGAGGAATCTCCGCCAAAGTGGATCAGCTGAAGAGACTGAGGGGGGCTGCCCTTGCTGTGAGTTCTGGGGCTCACCTGCAGTTTGTTGTTTCCACCAAGGTAGAGGAAAGGGGGCTTTGCTGTGTGCTGTATCCCCCCACCTGCTTGAAGAGGGACTGTGCTGTGTGCTTTGTACCTCAGAAGTGGAATAGTTTCCAGGTGGTAGACCAGTGATGGAGTGAGGTCCTGATCTGGTAGGAGAATTGTGTTCTGGTGAAGTGCTTTTCTGTGAGGGTGCGGAAACCCAGAAGTAGAGGTAGGGTGGGGCATTCTTGCCCGTGACCTCTGGTCAGCCTGAGGGTATGGTCCCTAGGTTGTTGGATCAGTGGTAGTTGTAGCTACACTGAGAGAGAGAGTGGAGAATGGCTATTGTATGCCAGGGGTTACTACCCCCCGCTCTGTGGATTAGTTAGGACCTGTGATTTGGATGGCCTATGGCCTGGTCTTGGCTGTGGATGACTAGTGAGTACCAGTGGGGTATCCTAGTTGTGAAAGAGAGTTATTGTTTGGAGGTAACCAGGTGGGTTCAGCGTGGCGTAAAACCGGAAGGTGTCCCTGCTGTGCGGGTCCGTGTCCGTGTTTTTGTCGCCCAAAGCAAGGAAGCCCATCAGTGGAGTGATTGGTCTACCCTGCGTTTTGGCTGGAAGGGGGTTGTGTTGGACCCGGCCCGTTGGGCAGGTTCACCCCTAGGCTTTTTGCTTTTTCCTAGCCTGTTTATGGAACCTGGTGTTGGTGATTTTAGGCCTCTGCGCACTTTTTCACTGTGGTACAGTGTAAAGTGCTTGAGCTCTCTGTGAATGTGTGGTGAGTGACCTGCCCTCCCATAGGAATGAATGGGAAATATGTATGCCCATGGTAGTTCCTGATGTGTGGGGAGTGCAGGGGCGAGTTTGGTATGTATGAACTCGTGAGAGTGAATGCTGCAAAATGATGCATGCGGCATGACTGTGTCTAGTCTAGAAGTACTACTTTTGGAAGTTGGCATATTTGTGTCAGTTGTTGCTAGCGTGTGATTGGCTGGTGAGCCTGGCCCAAAGTGCCTGGGCCTGCTTGTGGATTGACTGTCTGTTTTGAGGATGACAGGGGCTGGAGAGCCCAGGAGGTTGTCTGAGTCAGCCCATGGATGAAAGGCAGCATCTGCTGCCAGGGAAGTGGGAGGAGATGGCACCTGATAGTGAAGGGCTGTGCCTGCCTGACTACAAAGCTGGCTCCACCTCCCGCTGGGCGACTGGCACCTCTGTCCCTGATACTGAAGGGACTTCCCTGTAACCAGTTCTGGCTGGTTCTCACACTGCCTGCTTCAAAGGACTTCCAAGGACTTCAAAGGCTTTTCTGTGTATAAGAAGGGGCTGTGTCCCCTTCCAAAATGTTCTTGTTTCTGACTTGAATCTACCAGGGGCGGGCGCTGCCCAGCCCCTGGATGCCTGGAGGACTTCTGGGGGGACCCCTCTGCCTTGCCTGGGATGAGGGGGGGACTTTGCTGGACTTTCTGCCCCCCTAAGCACCTTGAAGTGCTTCTTCTTTGCTATAGCGCCTGGGAGCGCTGTGCTAGGATCCTAGCGCTTCAGAGCGCTCCTGGCTGCATTTCGAGCGTTTCGTTGCACGCATTTTGCGTGAGGATTGGCGGGTGCCACCCCGCTTATTTGATTATTCACTTTGCGAGTGCCCACCTCGCTTATTGCCAACTTTACTTTACCTTCGGCTGCCCATGCCGATATTTTGATTGCCTGTCCGCCTGCCGGCCTAGGAGAAGGGCCGCTGCGCTGCCCGCAGCGACCCGGAAGTGCTTGGCCGGCCGGCCAATCCCAGCGCGGCCGGCCGGAAGTCCCGCCCCCGCAGCCCGGGTGCCGAGGAATGGCGACCGCGAGCCCGGGGAAGGAAGGGAGAGAAGAGGACGCATGGCGGCGGGTCGGCCGGGCTCCCGTGAGCTGAGGGAGCCCGGCGGCATCTGTGGAGAAGGGCCAGGTGATCACCGCCGGGTCCGAGAAGAGGAGAAGCTGCGTGGCCGCTGCTGGGGGCTCCCGGGTGTCGAGGGAGCCCCGGCGAGGGAGAGGAAGGCCAGCGTGAGGCTCCCCGAATGGAGGGAGAGCCTCGAGTGCAGAGAGCAGCTGTGCTTGCAGGCGGGGCTCCGTGGCGGAAGAGGAGCCCCGCGCTGCCCAGAAGAGGAAGCCGCCGCCCGGAGGAGCCCTGCACAGGAGAGCCCGGTGAGTCAAAGGGCTGGGGGGCTCCGTGTGGGCCACTGTGAGTGCCTGCTGAAGGCACAGTGGCGGCGAAGAGCGGCCCCACTTGGCAGCGGGCCGCTCCAGCATCTGGGGGCATTTTTCGAAGTTAGAGTCCCCCGTAGGGGACTCCACCACGAGGGGGCAGAAGAGCAAGGAGGGGCGCCAGGACACATTGTCGGTGTCCGCCCCTCCCCAGTAGCGCGAGCTCGCGCTTCTTGCAGTGTGAAGCCACGAGGGCTTCAAGGGTGGCCCCGGTTGGCAGTGGGTCGCCCCAACGCTTGGAGAGTCCAGGGAGGCTCCAGGGGGCATGTTGCTTTAGAGCCAGTGTAGCTCCAACGTTTGACCAGTGTTGGCCAGAGCCTGTGTGGCTCCAACGTGCGCAGTGTTTGTTTTAGAGCCTGTGTGGCTCAGGTGGCGCAGAATTGTTCTAGGGGCTACTGAGAACCCTGCCACAGCTTTCTGATCCCAGTTGCCCAGCACTTTGTGGGCAGCTGCCACGTTTAGGCCTTTTGTACTGTGAAACTGGCGCTGCATGGCAGCGCACCCTGACTTTGGACTCAGGGCATCTTTGCCCCACAAGGCCAGTTGGCCTAGGGACTGTCACAGGTGGTGGCTTATGTAAGTCATGCGCAATGTGATTTCTATGCTTTTAATAGTAATTGCCTACTGTGTGTTTTGTTTGCGCTATTGACTTCTGTTCTGGCACCTCTGAATGTGTAAGTTTATGCATCATGTGCTCTATTCTTAACACCTCTGAATGTTTATGGTATCATGTGTTTCTCTTTATTACTCCTCTGAATGTGTTCATGCATCATGGGTAAGGTGTTCTGGTTTATACCCCTAAATGTGTTTATTCTTAGGGGGTTGTCTTTCCTACTCCTCTGAATGTAGGTTTATTGCATCATGAGTAATGAATTCTTTCTTAGACCCCTAAATGCTGTGTGATACTTAGGTGGTTCTTCTCTTTTTAGTACAGGTGGTCCTAGTAAGGTTCTGGTTCCTGTTACCAGTGGTTACTGGTTGTTATCTTTGATTATTATTTTATGTTACATTCATTCTTTATCCTAGAAGTGATTTTATATTCTACATTTTATCTAGCAGTACTATATCTGATTCTGACAGGCGCCCAAGTGGCCCTGTCTGGTGTACATAATCCCTGTGAATATTGCCCGTGCCAGTTGGCACCATGTATATGTGTGATTTTATCTGATATGTTTTTACAATACAAAAGTTATTTTTATAATAACCTTGTGTGGAGTCTCTTTTGTGGTGTGCCTAGTATGTTGTTGCTGTTGTGCGCTGGCGCAAATGCTTTACACATTGCCTCCGAGTTTAGCCTTACTGCTTGAGCCAAGCTACCAAGGGGGTGAGCAGAGGTTATCTTGGCGTGTGACTTCCTTGCCCTGACTAGAATGGTGGTTTCTGCCTGGCTTTGGCGTCAGCCTTAGCCTACCAGAAATAGCCAGTTCTAACAAGATGGGTTTGGTGACGCCCACAAAAATAGGTTTGTGGAAATTCCAAAACGTCCAAGGAAAGCCAGTACTTGGAATGCCACCTTTTACCTCATACCTGCCTATTTCTCAGCACTCTGGTAGTGAAATCTGTGGTGAATGCATTCATAGTCGAAAGGCATCCCGTTGTAAATTCCTGGCAATAGAGAATTTATGTATATTCATCAATCTGGTTAAAGGCATGCAAATCTATGATGTTCTTCGAGTCCCAACAAAGTCTAAATGTGGTCCTCAATTCATTTTCCTAAACTCAATGAGATTTCAATAACATTAATGAAATATATAAGGATTATTTCACCCAGGACAATTTGATATCTTGCAGCATTTAGGGCTACATGTACGTAGGTTTCATCTTGCGATTAATAATTGTTAAAAAAAAATGTATATTAGGAAATCACAAACACCTATATACTAATGGGTCTTTGACACATTTAGAGATTCCTAATGGGATCGCAATTGACCTACCTCATTATTATTAATGAGGTAGGTTGCAATTTGTGACCCTTTGGGATTCGTAAAAACACAGGGACGGTGGCCTGCAATGGCAGCAGACCATCATGTCTCTGTTTGCTTCTAAACAAAGCAACATTTTTATTTAAGTCGGTCCATTTTCATTAAAGAAAAATACTATGCATTTTCAAAGAAAAATTTACTGTTTCAGTTCAATTTTTTAAGAGAAGGCAGAGGTCCATGTACCACTGCTTGTTCTGAATAACATTTTTGCATGTATTCACAAAGGGCAAGTGGTCCTTTGGAGACCTCTTCACATTTGTGAATGGGTAACACCTACTTGAAGTAGGTAGTAAAATGCTTATGTTTCGCGACCACATTCCGGTAGCAAAACATTTATACATAGCACTCCGAGACGTTATTAGGAAGGGAAGACCTCAATGCACCCCTGCCTAATAACAAATCGCTAACCCGTTTTGTGATTTGCCCCCAGATGCATCAAAGTTATGTTTTGGGAGTCCTTAATAGTAAATTTTAAGGAATCGCTATTAAAGACTCGCAAAACGGGATGCATGTAGGAATTGCAATGTTATTAGCAATTCCTACTGATTTCTTATTTGCGATTCGCTAATTGCTAATCGCAAATAAGGAATGGCTTTCCCATTCATTCCAGCCATTCCTTATTTGCGATTAACAATTAGCGGATCGCAAATGTGCCGCAATTTCAAGGGTGCCAGAGTGTCCAAATGACACCCTGTTGCACCCCTGAAATGGTAATGTTCACTGGTGTTGCGCACACACATGTCCCAAGGACATGTGTGTGTGTAATATACAACTTAGAAAAATGCACTAAAGTGCATATTTCTAAGTTTTGGGTTTTTACCACGTAGTTTGGATTCGCGGTAAATAGCTACCCCCGATTGATTCGCATTCTTGGAATGGTTCATGCATTGCATTTAAGGAATCGCAAATTATGATTCCTTAAATGAAATCGCAATTTGAGAACTCGCAATTATTCACGAATTCTTAAATTGCGAGTGCATGAACCCTTGATGCATTTCAATTGCCATTTTTGCGGGCTCAAACGGCCGAATTTTGCGATTCGCACCGTTTGCGCTCGCAAAAATGCTTGATGCATCTACCTGATGGTAATACATTACCAAATCGCATAATGGGATTGGTACAAAGGAACATGCAACTTTTCAGTCGCAAATGACCCTATTTTGCTAGACGGGCCATTTTCGACTGGAAAACCCTATGTACATATGGCCCCTAGTATTATAATCTACAATTAAATAGTATGTTTCACAGTTCTCATTTTAGATATTTCCGCAAATCCGTATAGATGTCTTAAAACTACATACATTTCAAATGTGACATTGCTTCGCAGATACATGCACGTTTTTCATTGTATTGATGAATTTGCTGGCTGCATTCCAGCGTGAAATGTTTCCATACAATTTTCTCAAACTTTTTAAATAAACTGTAAAGCATATGCTAGGTCGGAAACCCCAAGATAAGTATGCTGAAATGCAACAGATGAACATGATACATTGAACATAAGTAAGCATGATGTGTTTTTTCATTTCAAGAACACGCATCTGATTATCTGAGTACTCACTTTTTCCGTACAGTAAGCTTAAAACACGTTCGTGAATACACAGCAGTTTCCTTTTGGCGAATACATTATTTTCTGTTAAGAGTTGACTAGTGCATGCCAGTCATGCGCATTGCTAGGTATTTCTTCACTTGCACATTTATACTGTTATGTTCATTTAAATTCTGATAAATGGTGCAATGTTATATTAGGTCACCTTGAGGTGCAACATTAAGTGAAGATTCTCTTTCTCAGAGTGACTCTATGAATATTGATGCATATGCAAGTGCTTAAATCCTCAAGAACTGAGCACGGTAAGCAATTTCAAAATGCATTGCCGCAGAGCAATATTGATATTCCTGAACAGAATGATGTGATTAGCTACAGACTCTTCCCTTATTTGATTTCCGACGAACCTATATGAATGCATCAATATATTAAACTAAAATATACTTAGGACATAAAAATCACCTTGAGTTTCTGCGGGGAGTCTGCATACTAAAGCAGTATGAAATTTAAAATATAAAACAATAACGTCGCTTACAGTTGCTTGAAAGAGGTAAAACCACAAAGCGTAAAGAAAAAACAACATTTCAGCGAAATAAGATGCAGTGTAATCTCATAAGAATGTTCAACTCTTCCAAAGCCGAGGGGATCGCCACAAGAGTAGAAGTTCCGAGTTCCGCTGACAAACGAAGTCCAATGAAAACCATGAATATGAATCCTAGCGCTGCTGACAAATCCTTCCACCCTTTCCAGGTTGATAAATTGAGTACCAAAAATTGGGTAACGGTAGCACCTGTTGTTTACTGCGCTAAGAAAAGCTCCCTATACAAAATTGTTATAACAACATATTGAACTAGGTTTGTCAAATAAAGTTTCTTCAAAGTTATGTCTCTGCAAGTTAAATTCACCAAATCCTGACGTGTTTTGTACGAGATGTGACACAGATTGACACATAACTTTGCACAGTAAAGGCAGACACATCTGTACTCATTCACACCCAGTTGTTTACAGGAATGGAGTGTTAATCAGGCAATGCAAAGTTACCTGTTACTACTCCTAGAACCACATCACAGATACAGCACACCCTTGCCTGCATTGTGCTGCACCTTCAGCTAGATGCATCTGCCAAAGGCCAGTGCACCCTATCACAATGAATGTGCTGCCCATTGTGTGGCTGCAAACACCAGGATACACTGAAGGAAGCACATCGGTGAAAGGCAGATCAGCTATTTATCACCACTGATTTGCCTATAATTTCGCAGGTGGCAACTCAGCCTGCTGGTTAAAAGGGGTGAGCGATACTTCTGCAAGTGGGTGAAGTGATTAATTGTGCCCGCATGCGGGGAAAAATCATGGTGATTTTAGTACTCACTTGCTCCCTTTCGAATGTCACACTTGGAGAGTGCACTGGCTTTGTGGTGCAGTTTTGCAGACCTGACAACTTCTTTGCTTCTGTACCTACTTCTATAACATAGTGCAGAATCAGAGGCAAAATGTTAGCTCATTTTCATGGCACAATGCCCTCATGCAAACGAGGGACACCATCGTGAGGGTACTTTTGATATTATGGTCCAGTTAGTCAATTATTATGAGTTTCTATTTATTCCAATAGGGCTGGTGACAAGGTATCTAAAGATTTATATTTTTGTGTATCATTAAAAATGTGTAATATTCCTTTTCACATGATTTTATATCTACAGACTGATATGACGTTATTGATTTGAAACAGACTTTCTATGACTCGTAGAAGTGTGTTTATAATGTGTTTTAATTATGTGCCATTTCTGTGCAAAGCGCCATCTTGGACAAAATGGATGCCATCTCCGTCACTCACTCATGCTTTTCTGCCCCTGCAAACACCCTCTCATAAGCTTCAAAGCACATAATTAAGTAGAGGTCATATTAGTTTATTTTCATTGCTGTTTTGTTTTGCTTACTGTGACCTTTTCATGGTGTGCAAGTAAAATTGTTACTTGTAGCCAGATCTGTTTCTTCACTGGACCTATTCACTTGATGAAAGTTCTATTGTCAATGTTTCATATTTTCTTCGGACATCTCTGGATGACATTAGCATAGAGGGTGTTGAATAATTATTTTAAACTTGGTTAGTGCTTAGGCGTGTGGTAAGCAATAACGAGGTTTTCGAATGATTTTCTTAAGTCCATTTATTAGCACCCATTCACTGGACAAACATGACAGAAATGCCAATACCAACAATACAGAACTTGGAATTACCTTTGAACCATAACACTCCATGAACCACAGTAGCATAGTGAAAACTCTAAGCTCATGCAGTGGAACAGTGTAGTGACCATGGTAATAGAACACACAGATAATAAAGTTAAAATATTAAAGATAAACTTATATTACTGCACATCTTCCTCCTTTTATAAAATACAAAAAAAATCAAAACAGAATAAAGTCTTCATATCTTTTAGCCAATCGCATATTTAATTCGGGTATTTGCACTTTTTTTCACAAACGATGTTATGTTGAAACATAAACAAATTAGATTATCCATTCCTTCACTGTTAACTCCACTAAATGGTTTCAAAAACTATCAGTAAAGAAATCAGGTAGCAAAACATCATCCACATTATGCAAAACATCCTCCAATCCACCATGAACCATTTTTCAATAAACCCAACGTCTTTCCAACTCTATCCATCTTCCATGGTTTTAAAACTTGGAGAAAATGTTACTAACATGTCCAGACGATTTGAACTTAACAACATCACTAACATGGAGTACACTGGATCTCACACCCACCTTAGTGAGCACTCTTTCTAAAACCAAATTTTTATATAGAAAGAACATATTCTCTTGCTTTATCATAAAATCATGAGCCAGCTCCAGTAGGAAGGCTCTGAAGCGCTGGGGTACCACCAGCACACAGGCTGACCCAGGCTCAACAACCTTAGTCTCGCTATACAGGAGACCTTTCTCCTATTAGATCCAATTTGACCCAGACTGATCACCTTGTACCTGGCTTGCAGCCTGTTGCCGCAAGCCCTCAAGAGAAAGGCATTCTCTCTGCTCCCTGCAGAATTCTTCCCTGAAGAGGCCTCCTTCTTGCTGCCAATAGGTCAGCTCAGACAGGTCCCTCAGTTCAGCTACTTGCCTCCCGGTAGGCTCCAGAGCATCCCCCTCAGGGTCTACCTCCTCCTGGGCCATGGGAACTTCAGGGGCTGGTTTCCCGCGCCCCTGCCACTTCTCTGCAACTCAGGTTCCTGGGCCTCCCTCTCAGGCCCCAGGTCCTTTTGAGCACCCCTACTGGCTGCCATTGACTGGGTGGTCACGCAGGCCCAGTCAGGCAGTCCCACCATCCTCAGGAGTACCTTCTCCCAAGGTGAGCTCTCCAAATCGTTCCCTAACAAACAGTCAACAGGCATTGCGGGCCTCACAGCTACCTGAAGAGTACCAGAGACCCCCCCCACTCAAAGGGAAACTGAGCCATTGGACAATGACTCTCTGTGTTGTCGGTGTTAACAACTCAGCGGAATGCATGTGGGACAATCTGCTCTTGAGACACCAGGTGACACCTGACAGCTGTCACACTGGCTCCCGTGTCTCTAAGAGCCTCCACCTTTTGGCCATTGATGGTCAACCACTGCCCATATTTCTAAGTGTTCCTGGGCAGTTGGTTTTCTTTGACCATCTCACAGTCTCCTAAAGAGACAAGGGGCATCTCAGCGGGACCCCACCCATCTTGGACTTCAATCTCCTCCCCAAAGGCTACACTAGCTATCTGCCGGGGTGGAGCACCAGTGGGTGCTGGTTTACCAAACAGACGGAACCTTGGATCATTCGCCCCATGACCCAGGTCCCCACATTTGTAACATCTGAAGGGTCCCTGTGGAACAGGACTACCTGTTGGGACCACTGGCTTTCTCTCAGGGGGAGGCTGGGAACTTTTCACTTGGTTCCCTTGGGGACTACTTTGGGGCCCTCTGCGGAACTCCCTCTGTTTACCCTTGTCCCCCCCACTCTTCTGCTGGGGATCCTGCCCACCTCTGGCTGAGTCTCCCATGTGACCCTTGTGCACCCTGGTACTGACCAACCCGTCTGCCTCCTCAGCAAGCTTCCTAGGGTGAGTTAACTAGCTATCAATCAGGTGATGGTGCAGCTCTGGAAAACAATTTTCAGACAAGTGCTCCAATGCAATCAAATCCAAGAGACCCTGAAAATCGTTCACTTTGCTGCCCTTAACCTAACCATCCAATGCTCTGCAAAAGAAAATGACATACCCATGTACTATTCTCTATCTTCTTGCATTTCCTGAACCTCTGCCTATAGAGTTCAGGGGTCAAACCATACCTAGTCAGGAGTGCCTCTTTCATGTGGCTATAGGTGTTATGGACTTCAGAAGGCAAGTCCAACAGTGTGTCCCGCCCCTCACTAAGGAACCTTCCCACAACCTCACTCCACAATCTCTCTCAGGGACCCGGTTGGAAGACATGGCTACCTCATAGGCTCTGAACCACTGCCCAATATCATCATTCTTAAAAAACTCCTTTACCACATCTTTGGGGATATACACTCTACCGTTCCCATGCGCTGGCGATGTGCTGCTTCCAGAGGGAGTGCTCTCTAGGCTCCTAGCTTTCAGATCCAACTCCCTCAAAACTTGATCATGCTCCAATTGCAATCTCTTTTCTTCCAGAGCCAATTTCTTGCTCGCTAGCTCCACTTCTAGAGCCATTTTCCTGCTTTCTAGCTCCAGTTGCCCATTCAATTTGAGCCTGGCCATCTCCATTTCATGCACACTGTTTTCTTTTCTGTCTGCCAACTCTTCTGGGGACAGACCTCGGGCAGAAACACTGCTACACACTGGGGAGGGTGCACCCCTCCTATCAGGACCCAGTGGCCCACCAAGCCGCTCCTCTGCATCCTCCTCATTCAATACCCCACCAGGGGCATTCCTTGCTTCCACCTAGGCCCTTAGCGCCTTGTGGTATTGCTCCTTTTTGGTGATTACAGCTACTGAAATGTTAAACTTTTTGCAGAAGCTCTTGAGCTGGGTGTTGGTGTAGCTTTCTAGTTTCTCTTCCTCCCAATCGCAGTCAACAGATGCAATGCATGCTGCCTTTTCTATTCTGACTGAACCAGGCATGACTTAAAAAAAGAAATGGAGATTTCTGGCAAAAACAAGTATCAGAAGTACGTGGTTGCGTTATGGTCTGCACTCACTAAGTAGTGTTCACCAATCACTGTACATGAGTCATAATTGCAAATTCAGAATCCTTTCCGCTTGACTTCCAATGTTAGAATAGGGGGTCTCTGGTTGGCACAGGTAGGTACTTGTGACAAGCAGGGACCCTCTCCTCTAGTCAGGACAAGGGAATTACTCTCCCAAAATAACCCCTGCTCACCCTCTAGGCATAAGTTAAGCATTTGTGACCACATACAGTAACCCAATGACAACCCTACAAATGGACACCACAAAGGTTTTGTATCAAAAATAAGTTATACTTTATATAGAGTTACCACAAGACCAATAAACAACAAAAAGAATCCACAGTACTGTCAAATTTGAAGAGTTCAGGTTTAAAAAGCTTAGTTCAAGGTTCTATGCGAGTCGGTAGCCTTGTCTGGCTACAGCGTTGCTGAAAAGAATACAGAGTCTAACAAATCCAGTGGACCGCGGCGGTCCGGGCCCACTCAAATGTCGACAGACTCAGTCACAGTACCTTTTCCTTGAGGCGGCCAGAACGGATGTGCGAGCCAGTTCTGGGCCTGGTCGCGGTGTAGAAAAAAAAAGCGTTGCAGGTCACGTTGTCCTTCTAGTCGCAGTGCAGGCTATGGCTCGTTGACGGAGTCGGTGAGCTCAAAGCTTGCGTAGTTCGAGGCGGACGTTGCTCGTGGCAGTGCTTCCAGCTTTACAGTGTGGCAGACGAGCAAGAGTTCAGGAGGTGGCGTCGATCAGTCCGGACAGCAGTGCGAGTCGGGCAGTGTGGTGCGAGCGTGCGATGCGGTGCTCAATTACGGTGCGGTCACAGGACTCGAAGTCAGCAGCAGTGACCAGTTCGAGTCGGTGTAGCGAGGCATTGCACATTGCAGTGTCCTTACAGTCGCGGTGCAGGCTACGGCTCGTTGACCGCGTCGAGACGGAGTCAGTGAGCTCAGAGCTTGCGTTGTTCGAGGCGGTCATTGCTCAAATGCGGTGCCTACAGGACACCAGGCCGGTCGTGAGAGTTGGTCACAGCTCCCTGCCTATGTAGCCACTGAAACAACAGCAATTCACAAAGGCTGGTGAAGTCCACTGGTCATGGGACTTCGGTCAGGGAGCAAGCTCTCTTCCAAGCCCTTGGAGATCTTTGCACAAGTTGAAAATTAAAGGTAAAGTCCACAAAGTCATTTCTCCTCTCTTTGGCAGTCAGGCAACCACTGCAGGCCTATCCCCCAAGCAGCACTTCAGCTTGGGAATAGTCTCTTCTCATTTTCTTCAGGTTCCTTGTCCTCAGCAGAGGTTTTGTCTAATCAGTTCCAGGAGTGATCTAATTTCCTGGGCTCAGGGTCCCAATACTTATACCCCAAAATCCTTTGTTCTCCGAGGGGAGAGGGCCTGTGACTAGTCCAAAACAGTTCCTGAGCACTCTGTTTACCAGATTGCTCCTTTCCTTTCACCATGCAGGGCAGGAACATCAGACGCCTCACAGGAGGTGGAGCCTGCATTGTGGAAGGCAAGTACAGTACTGGAGCACTCTGTTGGCTGTCTTCCTTCTTTTCTTTCAATGTGCAGGGCAGAGACATCAGACACACCACAGGAGGGGAGCCGGCATTGTAGAGGGAAGGCCCAGCAATATTCAGGTCCCAGGTGCAACTCCTTCCTCACATCTGGACGCAGATCTCCATATTCACCACCAGGCTGCCACAGCCTGTCTCCTGGAATTCCCCAGTCCAGTCACACACAAACCTAGACAAGGAATACACAAACTAGCAGAGGCAGGCTCAAATGGTTAGGCAAGCAAATACCTACTTTCTAAAAGTGGTATTTGCAAACACAGAATATTAAAATAAACTTTACTAAAATATGTATTTTATTATTCAGGCATACTAAACTCGAATTTCTACCATGTTCTATGAGACTGCTAGGATTATAAACATGTAACAATCCAGCAGCCCATTCTAGCCTATGGAGAACAGGTAGCCTTGCAATAGTGAAAAACGAAAATGGCTGTAATTCACTATTAGGACATGCCACACACATCAGGGCTTTGTCTACTTTATATTTACAATGCACCCTGCCCTTGGGCCTACCATAGGGGTGATTAATATGAAGAAAAGGGAAGGTTTAGGGACTTGCAAGTGGGTGCACTTGCCCAGTCAGCATGACAGTACCTGACTGCATGCAGGCTCAGCAATGGCAGACCTTAGACACGTTTTACAAAGCCGCTTCGGTGGGTGGCACAACCATTGCTGCAAGCCCACTAACAGCATTTTGATTTACACACCCTGAGCACACTCAGTGCACTGTTCTAGGGTCTGACAAGTAAACCAAATAGCCAATCAGGGAACCATTAATCAATACATTAATGTACAGTAGGGAGCACTTGCACTGTGGCACTGGACAGCAGTGGCACAGTGCCCAAATCATCTATTACCAGGAAAACACATGAGTCAACAGCGAAAATGGGAAGGGAGACCCACGCCAATGGTGCCAGGTCTAACACATCTCCATCCCTTGATGCTTGTGCATCCAGAGACCCACCATCACTCCACAGCCTCCTACATCAAGCAGAGAAAACTGAACATTCATCAGAGACTTTAATCTCATTGCTGTTGAACAGAAGTTGGCAACATAAACATTTATATCAAAATATGTTTAACAAAACTAAGCACACTGTGAAGTTTTAAAGTAGACTCAGCACACTAGAATAGTACGTATTATCAAGCCATATTAAAACAATTGTTGGTATATGTCATGTATGAGTGTCACTTTTAGCTCGTTTAAAATTATGACTGGACATACAGAGAACAACTTACATAAGTGATCACATTAAAATAATTAACAAATCACCTGCTCATGTCGACATGACATTTCTCCTTCAAGTGCCTGTGTGCTAACTGCATCCAAATCGGTATGCATTTTGCAGACACTGAATCCTTAAACTTTTTATACTTTCAAGGACACATGTTGACTGCGTCAAGTGAAGGAAACATATCAACTAGGCTTTGAGTAATATAAAGTGCCTATATAATAATTTTTTAACCCCTAGCCAAAGGAGGGAAAACACATATCCGCTGAGGACAGTTAATCTGAGGCTCACTGTCTGTTCTGTTTTTTTATTTGCCAATAGCATTTTGAAGAGTCATTGGTCAACTTGTATAGCATGATCTAACACGTCCTGCTGCTTCCCCGGTTCCCCCTACGAGTACCTGCGATTGCTCGGAGGGTAGAGGCACTTCCCCCTTGTTTGCTTGAACTTCCTGTGGGGCCACGCTCTAGTGTTTCTTGACACTAGCTATTAGATAGCATGCTGGGCCGGACGTGCACTAAATAGCAGGCGGGTACGCTGTATGCTGGATGATTACCGTCTAAGCTTTCCGACTCCGCTTTGCTGAGTCACTGGAAATGTGCTGCTAAGTTGATTTATTAAACTTTTTTAATGTATTTTAACTTGTTATTCATGCTTTAATTCATTACTGTAGGCATTGTACTAAATTTTTATATTTCTATCTTACCTACTTACGTCCAGGTGCTTCCCCGGTTCACTGTTGCAGTTCCTGACGATTGTGGTGGGATCACGCTCTAGTATTTCTTGACACTAGCTATAAGATAGAATGCTGGGCGGGACTTGTGCAGCGGATGCGAACATTGGAAGCAACAAAGGCACGCCAAAGCAAGCTATCTACGCCTGTTCATGCCTGGCCCATGCACAGCATCAAGACACCTGGCAGTATCAGCTCAGAACAACAGAGAATCATACAATATACGAGTACTGAGTTACTCAATCCTAAGTCATGTCTTGGAGGGTGCCCTAGTCTACATATGGCCTCCCTATGGGTAGGTAACAGGAATTGTTGCACAGTCTGTGGTTACTCCCCGATGACAGTCAGCCCAATACTAGATAATCACTCTCCTTCATTATACCGATGTGCCCTTGTGAATGCCTGCTCCTTGGTCAAACATGCTACAGAAATAGCCATGTTTATAGATTCTCAGAAGTTGGATTTTTTGTTTATTACTGAAACTTGGGCGTTCATCTACACCTGATCTCTTTTCTGTAGTCCCGCCTGATTTCACTATTTTCAGACTTGATCGACCAATAAAAAGGGGACTGGGAATTACTTACAGGAACCAGATTAAAGCAAGATTTGCCGTCTCATCAAATGAGGACTTTGAGCCTCTATACTGGTTCGAAGTAACCAAAAACAAACCTTTTAGAGGGTTACTCATGCCAGGGAAGTAGATTTCTCAACTCTATTAGAACACTACTAGAAGGCTTGTTTTATATATCAGAATTAACAATTCTGGGAGTACTACATTTCCATCTAGACAAAGGGAAGATAAAGACTCAAGAGACGTCTTAGAGATAATGAATACCTTTGGGCCCACCAAGGAGACACAGTCTCCCACTCACACTGCTGACCACATTTTAGATGCCATTTTTATCAATCATGATTTGGTCAACAACCCAGAGATTTTTCCTCTCCCCTGGTCTGATCACTCTGCCAATATCTTTGAGCTCAGAGACACCAAGGGAATCCCAAAATGCCAATCCGCTGAACAGTCTGCCCCTCTATTGAGCTTGGAAAGACATAAACTTTAGCCATCTTGAGACCCAACTATCTGACAATGTACCCCTGCCTTTACCTGACCCTGAAACATCTGCCTTGGACTACCTGACCTGGCTTAATCGGGCCCTCACAAAATTCGCTCCCTGTAAATCCAATAAATACAAGAGATCCAATCCCTCAGAAACCTGGTATACAGAGGTACTACATCTAGAAATACTTAAATGAAGTAAACAGGAGAGAAGATGGAGGCTAAATTATGTAACTAATGAAAATGAAGTATACAAATCTGCCCTTGCCAAATATAAAAATCTTCTGTTCAAGGAAAAAACTAAGGGGCTGATTATGATGGCGGGCGTAACGGAGCGCAGGTCCCGCCCGCCGATGCTGTGGCGGTCCCGCCATGCACATTAGGATGCTCCCGCCACACTGGTGAGCGCATCCTGTGCCTTTTCAATTGTGGGTGGATCTGCTGGCTGCAGGTCAGCCTGCAATGGAAAAGGACTGTGCACAGCATTACCATGTACTACATGGCAGGCACCACATGAGCATCCACCCTTCCTCATTCACCATGGGGCCCCGCAAAGGGCCCCCAAAGCATGGACCGTATGCCGCGGCAACGCCACAGTGGAAAGGCATATGACCGCCAGCATTGTAATATGGATGGCAGTGTTTTCAGAGACCGCCACCATATGCAGGCACTTTTTCCGCCGGTCGACGAGTCGACCGGCGGAAAAGCGGTGGATGGTCTTCCCGTCCGCCGCAGACCCCCCAGCCATCATAATATGGCGGGTGTTCTTTGCTGTGTATATGGTGGGCCGATCGCTCTGCCAGGCCGGCTGTGACTACCGCCAGCCCAGCGGGGGCCATCCACCCGCCATTCTAATGGGCCCCTAAATATTTTATAGCTCAAATTGAACAGTCTATTAACTCACCTAGGGAACTCTTTAAAGTGATTAATAAACGTATGAAAGTCCCAGCAGCTAAAGGATGTACCAGCTGTCAAACCTTTTGTGACAATGTTGCCCTTTACTTGAAGAATAAGGTAGAGCTTATTAACAATACTTTCATTGCATCAGGAAATTTCAACTCCACATCTCATCAATCCTCAGTAACTGTTACCTCTCATGCTGACATTGAAAGTTGAATATCTTATCATGACTACTAAATTGGGATTTTCGACCGATCCATGACCCCCTCAGTGCTTAAACAAATTTATGAACCCATAGCAAAATGCATGGTCGACATCTTCAATTCCATGTTCCAAACAGGAATTTTACCTTCAGCATGGAAGAAGGCGGACATTCTTCTGCTTCTAAAAAAGTCAAATCTCGACCAGGATACTCGTTCCAACTATCGACCTATTTCTAGGCTCCTTTTCCCCGGCCAAACTTATTGAAAATATTGTGAATTCCCAAGTCACTCAATTCATGAAGAATCATAGTTTGCTAGATCCAACTCAATTCGGCTTTAGATAAGAGCATAGTACTGAGAAAGTACTTATCAAAGCTAAGACAAGCTCAAGCACACTCTTCATGCTGGGGAAACACTGCTCTGATCCTATTAGATCTATCTGCAGCCTTTGACACTATGGATAACTCAACAATTTGTCTTTGCCTTGAGACCATATGTGTCAAGTGAGTAGCAGTAGACTATTAGAGAAAACACTGTGATGCTAAATAAGTTCAGATCTAAAACCTTTTCACTTCCATGTGGTGTGCCTATGGGATCTTTGCTAAGCCCCTCACTATTCAATCTTTTTGTGGCAGATTGCTCCACTGGTTCATTCTTTGTCTCTTACTCACTTAATATGCAGATGACGCTCAAATTGTGATCTCTGCTGCAAATAAAGCCAGCAATGTGAATGCCCAGCTCTACAGCTGCATGAAATAAATCTGCACCTGGATGGGAAGGCAGTGACTAAAGTTGAATTCAGAAAAGACGAAAATGATCCCTGCTTCTGGACTACAGACTGCTGGCCTCCAGAGATGAGCCCACTTCCCAATCCCACTACTAAGGTTAAAAACCAAGTAGTAATTCTGGAAGACAAACTTAATCTCAGTAAACAGGTCAATTCTATTTTATCCACCTCCAATATTTTGCTACAAATAATAAGAAATATTCTGCCTTTTATTCCAGTTAGTACAAGGAAAACCGTTATCTCTGATATCATTTCGACTAGAGTTGATTATTGCAATGGTCTATATACCAATTTGCAGAATCAATACTCAAGTAAATTGCAGGTTCTACAGAAATCAGCTGCTAGAGTCCTGGTCAACCTGTCAAAATATCAGTCTGCTACCTCAGCCATTAAAGAACTACCTTGGCTGATGGTCAGAAATCGCACCAAATTCAAAACTCACTCTCACTTATAAGGCTCTATATGGCAGAGGTCCAGAATTTTTAAAAAAACTCGATTTCATGGTATATTCCGAAGAGCAACCTTAGATTAGGCCTGGGCAGTGAACTCTGCTCCGTTCGCTGAGTTTTCTGTGCTCCTCGGAGCTTGCGGAGTGCAGAAAACTCCCGTCCACGTAGTGCAGTGGAGTTTTTTCTCCACTCGCGCTTGTGACAGGTAAGTTTGCAAGTGTGAGCTGCTGCTCGGGTAGAATTCTACCCGAGCGGCAGGAAGACCAGCGGGAACAGCCGTTCGCACTGCACTTCGCCACTTGCGGAACTCCGAATAGTTTTTTTGTCACTTTGCATAGTTTTACATAGCAAAACTCCACAAACAACACCCATGCCTGCTTTAGATATCTGAGTTCTTATACAGTTACTCCGTCCAGGTTTAAGAAAGCCAGATGGGAAGAAATAGCTTCCATGCAGGAGCTACCAGACTCTGGAACACCCTTCCTCTCCATATTAGAGATTCTCCCTCTCTGAAAGCGTCTCAAGACCTGGATTTTCAACCTGTAATCGACTCCTCGCACCATACTCCTGTACTTTGCCTACAATTAGTGCCAAGACACCCTTAGGTATATGTAATGCTATATAAATTTATTTAACATAACATAACATTGCGACTTTTTGATCACTCCATGGGTTGTGCATGTCCCTTCACAATATATGTATAAAATCAATGTAAATATATTGTTATAGCAGAATGATGTAGTTCATTTGAAGTCACAATGTGTCACAACATTCATAATGTGGGCCACTATGTACCCTTAATTCCAGGATTTACTGCTATCTCTGTTGACATGAACATAGTTTTGGAAAATACACATTATAGCATTGTCATATTTATAGAAAATGTGCCAGAACATTATTTATTTCTTGAGCACTAGCATAGATAATCACTGTACTCTCACACCATCTACAAATATCAATAATGAATCTTGGATTTACCACTAGCAAAATCTTAGTGTATCACTGTGATAATATTGAAAATTTGATGTTAATATGAAAAACAATACATTCATGTATAAGAACGAAATCCTATCTTTATTAAAAAATGTGCCTGCTGTTAACTCCACATCATTCCCAACTCGGTAATACATAGTCAGGCTGGCTCTGAGGCTTAGGCCCAAAGTCACTGATTGATAGGTCAAAGGTGGGATGTCATGTGGCCAGCTGTCAAATGCACAAACAGTATTTCTCAAATCAATGTCACAGATAGGGGCAGCAATACCACAATGGTCGAGGGAGGCTAGCACCAATAAAGCATGCATGGCCAGAGAGTTATGTGCACTGTAAAACACACCATAAAGTCGGATGCCACATGAGTAAGGAATGTATAACCAATCAGGACACAGCACATGCGATGACCATGTGCTCCTCATGCCGAACATCTGGACACATTACTACCCACTGGCTGCATTCTTTCCACGCAAGGTTGAGGCCCACCTGTACTTTCCATTAGACAATTCCATTAGACAATTAATTTATGATTCTGAAGACAGTATCTACATCCCTTACCTTACATGGACTTCTGGAAACACTTTACTGCTTACAATGAATTGTATAAAAAGAGGCCGCAGACCAATTGTAAATTGAGACAGACGCCAGGTCCTGCACCTGCAACTGTTCTCCTTGCCTCTCTGTTTAACTAAATCAAACTGTTCCTGTTTTGTACAACGCCTCTTGTTTTTTCAAGGATTTAATGGTCAATCAAAATTTGGGGAACCAGATAATAGCTGATTGCAGTAGTGGCTCCTGGTGGGAGTGCTACCGGGCGGTGACGTGGGGCAGGGTGGGGGGTAGTAAACACTGGAATATGGATGAATGCAGGTAAGGTGACAATTAAATCAATAAAATGAATTCTGTTGCAAAAAAAACTAATTCCGTAGCGCACGCTGCATCGCATTAGGCAATGCAGCGTGCGCTACGGAATTAGGTTTTTTTTATTTGTCAACGTGCCTGCATTCATCCATTTTTCAGTATTTACTACCCTCAGCCCTGCCCCTCCCCGCCACACATTTCTACCCGGTAGCACTCCCACCAGAAGCCACTACTGGCTGATTAATACCTCAAACCTGACTGCAGTCAAAGAAAGGAGACCCCGCCCATATTGATTCACATTTGCGCTGCAAGGAAGGTGAGCAGAGACCACAATTGATTGAAAGTTTTACTGAATATGCGGAGCAGAGATACGTCTTAAAGCAGCTGTCACAGAGGGTAAGAGACTACATCAGAACCTAACAGAAAACATTTGCCATGTACCAAACTAGGGAGCTAACCTGAGCACACTGTCACTGACAGAATCTGGCATATTACCTATTTTATATGTCCTAACTTAGTAGTCGCAAGGCAGCCTCGGAGGCAATCCCTGGGAAGTCAACTTTTTTGATAGTCAGCACGCAAGGAAAGGAGAATATTTATTGTTTAGTCCTTTATTGGTCTCAGGATGCTATTTCTGTGATAGAGCTATCCTGATTGGGCAGAGTTGGCACCTCAATCTCATATTCTTTATTCTAAAAAGGTTTCTCAGTTCCTCTGGTTTCTTAACATGGCTGGTACCTGAAAGAAAAGAGAAGACTTGGTTGCTTGGACCAGTTGGGCGTGGCACAGATGGTACTCTTGGACCCTGGGTGTGAAACTGGGTGCGATTCCGATACTTAGGGAAAAATAATTGGACATGGGCCTGTGGTTCTCGAGTTATTCCTTTTTCTGTATCTATTACTTTGACCTTTGTCCCAGAGATGGTATTGGCAGATTATCAGGCTCACTTAGTACTGTGTATCATGCAGAACCTTCCCCAGTCACAGGATAGCATACGATAGGAGCGGACTAAGAGATTTTTGAAAAAGCAATACTTTTTTAAATTTGTTTTTCTGAATGGCAATGTACATATGATGTAATGGTGCTACTATTTATTGCAAACTGTATATAGTTGATATCATGCAGAACTTGTCCTAAGGTTTCAAGTTTTGTTGTCTCTTTTTAAACTTCATATGAGGGTGCTGTTTTTCATTAGAAACTGCATTTTGTGAAATGTAGACACTGTGGAGATACTGTTTCATTGCATTGAGTTCACCTATGTTGCAACCCTTCATATGCACTATCATCTATGTTTTTGAATTGTTCATATTGAATTGTTTGATGCATCTGTAGATATCACTGAGCTCATAGTAACTAAAACTGTGCACCACGCATATTTGTCCCCATGATTAGATCCATACAAAGACACAGAAAAAGACTGAGTTAACAAGGATTCCCAATTAAAACAAATGGAAACTAGGTTCCCCACACTGGCAAATAAACGTAATAATTGTTGCTAAGAACGGCATGCACACACAAAGGCATGCACATTCCCTGGCCTAAGGAGGGAACTTTAGACACTAATGTAATTGAAAATTCAAGAACACACATTTAAACTAGATACACCGGTCATAAGAAAGACAGGAGAGAGACATTACTAGAGTTATGGGCCAACTTCGAGGGGCCCGGATCTATAAGATTACACCACCAATAGCAAGCAAGACGTCAACGCCTCCCCACCATATCCAGGAATGGAGGTGCTCACACCACCTCCCCCTGCTTTAGGCTAATCCAATCCACCATTAGTAGGAGCAGGTGGGCCCCCAACAAAAGATGGACACTTAGGACCAGGCATGAGAAACAGGCCACCATAACCAGACAACTCCAGTGCAGCCCATGTCCCTTGAATAAAACTCCAGAAGCTCGAGCTCTCAGCTACCATGTCTAGCACATAAAACCTTAGCAGCATGGAGAACACACACTTGAACTGGTTCAAGCAAACATACACGAATGGAAGAGAGATTTGTTTCGGTTCGAAATAGTGACACAGCAAGCGGGTGACAGGAAGGTAGCACCAGTTCCATGAGAACCCATGATGAGGACTTATGCTGCTCCACACAAGCGCTCCAAAAAGATGATTTAACCTCCAGGGAGAGAATAGCAAGGGAGGAAGGTAAGATCTTTGCGCATCCATTTTGCAAACTGTTAGCAGACTGGACTGAGGGAAGGACCCAAAATGACCATCTATGGCATAGGGGAGGGTCATTCGAGCCAGAGGACCTGACTCTAATGGAATATTGCATCAGATATTGAAGGGGAAATCCCAACTGCAATTTCCCTTATATATAGTAATACATTTTGGAGTGGGAAAAGAGGCAAGATAAAGAAAGAAAAAAAGAGTATAGAAAGAAGCTGTGAAAGAGCCCAAGCATCACTGCAAAATCTCTGCAGAGTAACTGGGAATGAGTACCCTGGGTAGAATGACTGTGCTCAGAGAGGAAATTCACCAATGGGGGTACCACTGTAGAGGTTCATAAAGTAAAAAGTATTTATTGTAAGACCCAACAAAGTAGTACAGAAAACTCCCACTTGTGGAACATGATCACAACACCTCCTCAGTTTCCAGAAGTCGATAGGACACGTGGTCAACAAAGGTTTGTCCCTTGTCCGGTGGATTGGGAACATCCACACTTTTTCACATGCCCTGTCTTATCAGTCATGTATTGATCTGAGGAGAAACCCACCATAAAAGTGCTAGTAAACAACACACCCTACCATTTCCTGATTGACACGGGGGCAACCAAGGCAAGGGATTGTCCAACTATCAAAAATTCCATTGACATGTAAGTGTTCTTGGATATGATCATGAGGGTTTTCTTCACAAAAAACCTAGAGTTGGACATGGGAGATAGACGTATGAAGGGGAAATTGCTGTGTCATCACTTGTCCCCCACTAATCTCCTGGGAAGAGACTTAATGTCCAAACTAAACATGACCATTAATTTCTCTGATGATGGGAGATGACCTGTTTGACCCCTGTGGTTTTGCCACTAAGTCTCATGTCCTTAAACCACCCCCACCATACAGACAGACTGAGGGCAACACCCTCCGACCTGACTGCCACTATGACTGCAGTCCTCCTGATTGTCGCTAACACACCAGAATTGTTGGGACAGACGTTGCAGCTGCCCAACAAATTTGCATTCCGCTGGGAGAGAAAAAATGACTGGGAGCCCCAGGAGGAAGAAATGTTCCACTTAAAGTCAGTTGAAATGCGGCTTGACTACGGGGTTTTGAAGGTCACTGACCAACCAAATGTGATGTTGGCATGTATCATTTTTGGTACACATGGCCCAATGTACAGGAGGTAACAGATGACCAGCTGGTTGGTGAGTGACCAGGGTCCTCAGAAATTATTTTTTTAGACTTGATAAAGGTCAGGGTAGAGCTGTGGAATAAGGCGCCGCTGCCCATGGTGTTACAACCATTGTGGCAGGAGCAAGACTTGACAGTAGTGCTGTGGCTTGTGGGCGGCGGGCCGTTTGATGAGGGTCTCATTAATACCACCAAACCTGTAAAGATAACATTAAGAAAAGGGGCTACTCTACCCAGGGTGCACCATTACCTACTCTCTATGGAAGTTGATAAAGGTAAAGCGCCCACATGTAAGGCACTATCCCCCAGCAATACTCCAATTTACCCAGTCATAAAGAACTATGGGGGAAAGTGGTGCCTGGTGCAGGTCCTGCACCTCTTCAATGACATTATGGTCCCAGAGTTCCACATAGTACCAACCCCCTCTATTATTTCAACTAACATACCAGCTGATGCAAGTAATCTTTCCATGACAGATATTAAAAATGCATTCTTTAGCAACGTACTGCACACCAACAGTCAGTACCTGACCATATTTATATTCCGAGGGGTTCCGCTGTTATTTTTGAGGTTACCACAAGGGTACTGTGAGTCCACAACTAAATACTGAGGAGGGATCCCTCTAACTTCCAGTCAAGTAGCACTGTGATACAATAAGCGGATGACATATTGATATGCAGACCCTTTGAAGAAAAATGTCACCAGGATATGCTAGCCCTCTTCATTACACTTTCTAGGAAGGGCTAAAAAGTGGAAAAGGAGAAAATGCAGTATGTACTGCCATAAGTTAGGTATTCAGGCCAACTGGTCTCGGCAGCCGTTTGATCCTGAGCTTGCAAGGTCCATCAGGTCTATGTCACCACTGCACACAAAAATAAATATGCAAAAGTTTTTAAGACATTGTAATTAAATCTGGCAGTGGGGCTTTGACTACAGCCTCTTATCAGCCCCTGCTTAAGGCCATGAAAAGGATGAAAACCGGCAATGAGAAACTGACATGGACGCCCGAGATGCACAACACCTTCTGTAAATTTAAAAAGTAGATAACATGCTCCCCAGTGCTAGGGACACTCAACTGTAATAAGAAGTTCTTATTTAGCCACAGTGATGGGCAAATCAAGTCAGCAGTCTTGACATAGAAGTATACCTTGGGGCACAAACCCCTTGCGTACTGCAGTGGGCAGTTAGACTCAGTTATTCTTGAACATGAAAAACCTTGCTAAAAAGAGACAAGAGGTGTTTGGCAAAATAGGAACAGTTCATTTAATTAAACATTGCAGACAGGAGCACAGTCACAGGCATAGGGTCTGCGGACTGTCTCAATTTACAATCAGTCTAACATAGAATTTATAAAGGTGATGGCATGCAATAAAATAGTTCCAGCAATCCTTTTTTACTAAAGAATGTGGACCTCTGTCTTTGGAGCTATAAATTAATGTAATGGATGTGGAATCCAAGTGGGCCTCAACTTTGCATGGACACAATGTGACCAGTGGGTAACATGTCCGGATGTCCGTCATGGGGAGCGCGTGATCACAGCCTGTACTATGTGTGCTGTGTACTGATTGGCTAAGTGTTCCTAACTTTATGTGGCATCTTACTTCATGGTGTTTTGGAAACGAGGGCACCCCTCTTTCCCTGGGTGCTTTATTGGGCGACAATCTTCCTAGACCATTGTGGTGTCACTGCATCTATCAGTGGGATTGATCTAGGATGTGCATTTGTCTGCTGGCGACGTGCCATCCAACTTGTGATCTGTCAATCAGTGACCTTGGACCTGGGTCTCAGGGCCTGACCAACTACGTATTTCTGAGTCAGAGTTGACGTGGAGTTCACAACGGGCAAATTCATCAATGCAGATACTATTTCATTTTCATACATGAATGTATCATTATTCATATTGACATCGACCGTGTCAATATTAACATTAACCCAGTTGAATTTTCAACAATACTTTATATCCCATACTTTATGACAGTTATTTTATTGGGAGACTGTTGCTTTTCTGTTATGACAATTAATACTTTCCTAATTACTTGCACTCTACCCAATTTGAGCACTGCATTTCACAGCAGGAAATCCCCAATTGCACTGAGCCACACACAAACAAGAACATGATTAAAACCAGCAACATTGATATGCACAATCCAATAGGCTACTAGGGAGCCAGGAGAACCGATTTGAGAACCAGCACTGCTTATGGGCACCTTCCTCCTGAAGTATTTCTTATTGTGCAGTGCTTAGATGACAAGAGTCAATGTTCCATTATCCCGGTCATTTCCAGGGATAAGCGTGCAGCAGGATGCACCAGTCATGGCAAACACCCCTCCCTCCATTGCGGTCATTAAGACTAACACATTACGATGCAGCATTAGCATGAGGCGAATTGCTCTTAGTTCTTACTTGATCTCAGTAAGAATGAGCTAATTGTTGTTCATCATTTTAAGTATTTCTCATCTGATAATTTAGAAACAGTGGGCATTGGCTTTCATCAGCCCGGTAATGAAGGGTATGCACCCTCCCTTCGATATTTGTGAGTCCAAAATAGTCTAAATTTTTGCTGGATTGTCCTTGTAATGAGCCCAGCCAAATCACTGTACAGTTCCTTTTCACATGCCTTATGCAACAAGGTTGTCTTCTTCCTTAGCAGGTGCTGGTACTAGTCTGAGTTTTTCTCTGGGAATGACAAGGGTAGGGGTGCGCATAGTTATCAGAGAACAGAGCCCACACCATCTAGGGACGAGCTGAGTGTAGACAAACGCGATGCACTTCCATTAATTTCCATCAGCATGAAGGTGCTCCATTTCATATGCAGAATGTGCAGGATTGTGCCATAGTATTCAATCCCTCCCAGAGTAAGCGTTCCTTTACCTCTGAAAATATAAGGAATGCAGTATACGTTTACGTAAAATTAGAGGTTGCCCCATCCCTTCTGGACAAGTCGATCCACCCACTTCAGTATCCCAGATTTACTGACAAGGGCTAATTTCCCACTAGGCTGCACGTATGCGTGCGCATGCAGCTTTGCTTCTTAAAGCGTCCCAGACACGCACTGGGAGCGCGTGCTCCCCTAGAGGACCAAAACATATAACAAAAGGGAACATTGAAAACTTCCTATTTTATGGCAGTCAGTTCACCAGGAGGCCCAGCAAATCAATTAAATGATAAAGGGGCTGATTCTTATATGAGCTGAGTGATTCCAGAGTGTGGATGTGGCATTATGGGCAATGCTGATGACTTTGGAACCAGGAAAACAGGTTCCAGTCTTGATGCTCAAGTAAAGTGCTCCAATACTTAGCAGTCGAGGTTGCTAGGAAAACTGTAAAAAAAACTTTCATCTTGAAGAATAGGCAAATACTTTTTATTTAGTGGATATACTTTTTTGTTGATCATCTCAAATAAAGGCACCTTGATTTGCACAAATTCCTGCTTTGCACTGTACAAAGCAACTCATGTGTTTGATTTAATAGCCTATAAAGTTGCTCAAATGCACAAATTCTGGCTTTGCCCTGTACAAAGAAACTCTTGTGTTTGGTTTAATAGCCTATGAAGTAGCTCCATCTATAATTATAGCCTAGGCCACATATAGGGTACATATGACCCCTGTTTTGCCTTTTAGATCACCAATAGCATTTTCATGTGGGGATCCGGGGCTAGTTTGATGTTTAAAAACTCTTCCTTTTAATGAATACTTTGCACATAATCTGATGTACTAAGGTGAGGTGTTTCCGAAAGATTGAATCAGTGGACAGCATAATCTGTGATGCATGATTGACATGTTGGATATTTTGAAGGCTTGGCTCATGTATGACAGTTTAAGAGCCAGATCCATCCCTTGGCTCAACTGTCCCTATTACTTTGTTGGTTTGCACACCTCTGCCTTGCACCATAGTCAGGACTATTGGAATTATGCTGCAGGAGAGGACCAAATTATGCGATAGGGTTTAATTATGCAGCGAGACAAGGTAGGTTATGCGGCTTAAGGCTGACATTCTACACATGCTTACACTATCTGAGCAAATGTTTCACCTCATTAGTACCAATTTAACACCTAAATATAACAATAACAACAGAAAATAACAGAAAGGTGACCAGTCAACCTTCGTGAAGGGTCTTCCACTTTGTTGCAATAGAGGTCGTCCCGGTGTTAGTGACTTTTTATCCATTCAAGTTAGACACAAGTCTTTGGGGTTAAAATATAAAATTATACAGCAGATTATGGATTATGTGGTGCATGTGGCAAATCTATAATTATGCGAAAAAGGTCACAGCCGCAAAATCTTATAATTCCAGCAGCTCTGACCTAACTACAAAGATGTTTGTGTTCTGTCAAGCGGAGATTTTGTACTAGAAGGGGATATTCCCGGGACAAAAAGTTTCCTTTAATACATTCACCACTGTGTTTGTGCTGTGCTGTGCTGTACAGTGCATTACACTTGCAAAGTTTGAAAAATATTGAGGCATTTTTAAAAGTTGCTCCACTGTTACGCCTTCCTTGAGGAGATACACTTTTTTGGTTCAAATCCCTGTCTATAAATGTATTAGAAAGGGATTTGCCTGAAAACCCATAGGTGATTGCATGGGAACACCCATGTACCACCCATGACACACCCCTCTTAATGCAAAGTAGCACAATCAGAGGCATGTGCTACTTTGCTTTACCGTGGGAAACTTTCCTACACACATCATGAATTGCGTTGGTAAGTAAATCCCTCCACAACACTGTGTGCTGGGTTTGTGTCACTTTTCTGATGCAAACTCAGCTCAAAGTGTTAATAAATCTGGATCAGAATCTCTAGAGAGGTACTTGTCAATATTATGAGGACGATTTGTGTTCTTACTGCAATCTAATGTAAGGTTACCAAATGACCAATGCTGAGCAAATACTGCTGTACTGTGTCAAATCAGAAGGTAATGAAGATGCCAAAGAGACGGGCCTCTAAAGCATGAGAGAAAAATGGTTGTGCTTTGCACTGAAGCATTTCAAATTCCTATAGAAATGTTCCGGATTGTAAAGAGCTAAACTTGCTTTAACAGCTCTCATTTAGTTATGGTTTTTGAAGAGTGCTAAATCACAACATTTTCAAACACCTAACATACAGGGGTGCCTAAAAACGTAGCTATGCAAATTCACCTAAATGAATTCAGTGTTGTTATCAAAATGGTAGGCACATTTTCACTAACTGTAGCACCTCATATTTTCTTGCGCCAATGTTTACAGAAGCATGTTTGAATCATGGCTTTGAACTTTATGTCCCTCACTCAACATCTCCCATATTGGATGCCCTACATGCAACACCCTTTCAACCATGCAGTCCAAAAAGGTGCCCAGATCACAGGACAAATAAGAATGCCTCACAGCTTTGTCCAGAGTATTCAGTGCTATATAAATTAAAGAGGGCCAAACAACCACATCAGTTTTTCGGTTCTGTACCATCACAAGTTGTTAGGTGCAGATGTGGGCCTGTCAGTGGTAGCAAGGGTGCCCCATTACTTTTGAGGATTATCTAGGACGTTAGACAAGTGAGGCAGAGGTGACAGCGAGTGCCACCTGTGAGGTTAACTTGCGATTTTAGTCAGGGGCATGGCTATTTTCATTGCAGCCAGTGCAAAGGGACCAAGGCCCAGACATGAGAGAGAACCAGTCTTCTCAGCACTGGCTGCAGTTTATTTAACAACAGAGACACAAAAGAGGATGGGAGGAAGGCTTGCAATAAGTCTAACCATTGGTAGTCACTCAGAGTATCGTTCCAACCTATTTTTGCCCCCTATGCCACCTCAGTTTGGACCCATCCATATGCAAATCAGACTTAAACCTGCTCAAATAGGAACAGTCCACTATGAACTATGCCAGGTCCTTCATGAGCCAGAACACAAGAAATCCAAGACTGGTTTCGCCCTGATTGGGACCCTTCAGTTGGGTGTAGTTTGGTTTCAGTGGCACAGTGAGCAATGGGCTCATGTATGGACATACCCTTGGCCACTTAGTGTGTTTCATAAGACTCACAAAAGCTGATGGCAGAATGCTTGCAGTAGGCATACCCATTGGCAATCACTCGGGTAGCATTCCAAATGTTTGTTCTTCTGCCTAAGTAGCCAACTTAATTTGGACCCAAGCATATGCAAATCATCTTGGCCCTCAATAGAGCATTCCCGCCCAAACTGCAAGGCCAAGTCCTCTCTGAACTAGTACACAAGCAACCCAGGAACAGTTTTGCCCTGATTTTGCTAAGAATTATTTGGCCGTCTGTCCCTAGGTTTAGCTCTGTGTGGTCTCTTCCTCTAGGAGGAGTTGGGGAAGATTTGTTGCCACAGAGATTAAAACTGGGCCCCAGCAGTCACTAGTAAAACTCATAACGGAGGCTTTTGTAGAGCAGAGGCCAAACATTCAGTCAAAGGTTTGTTCAGGAGCTTCTCATGAGGCAGAAAAGAAGACAAGGAGACAGTGTGAAGTTGGGGGATGAAGCGAAAAGGCAGCATAAATGAAAAAAAGTAAAAGGGTGGAAAGAAATAGAGGTAAATACAATGAGGTTGGGAGAAAATGGGCAGCTATGAGGTGAGATATTAAGGAGGGAAAGAATGAAAGGGTCAGACTGGGATATGACGTAGAGAGAACAAAGGAAGGGGAGAGACATGGTAAGAAAATGTACTAGTAAATAGGAAAGGCACATTGAGAAGTAAGATTGGAGAGTACAATAAAGGAGAAAAGATAAAAACAGGGATTGCAAAGGAAAGGAGAAAAGTAAGAGGGACAGAAATGATAGAAAAATAGAGAGAAAAGATCATTTGGGAGGGAAAGGTGAGATTTAAGTATAGAGAGAAAGGAGGTTGGTATGGAGAGGATGAGCTATGGTTGTGAGATAGAAAAAGGAAAAAGTGCATAAGCAAGAAAGGGCAAGGAAAAGAAAAAAGGGGAGTAAACCATACAAATGAAAAGAGGAAAACAAGAGGGAAGAAAAGGACCAAAAGTGGATAGGTAGACCATGAGGTGACTAACAAAGAGGTTGGAGCTAAAAATATGAACACGATGAGAAAGTAGCATAGTCAAGATATAGATCTGATATGTTAGGGGTGGAATGAGAGAGATCAGGGAGATTAGAGAGACTTTGTGGGACAGAGAGTAGGATGTAGATTGAAGAGAGGAAACAGAATGAGGGGCAATTAGGCACAGTGGAAATAGAGTACAAAACGTTGGAGTGTAAGGAGGAGCAAGGAGAGAAAAAACTAAAAAAAAGAGATAACGCCAAGCTAGTAGATTGAATGGAAGTGGACAGGGATAAGAAAAGGTGTGAGGAGGGGATCAGAGTGGCAAGGAGATAGCAGATAGAGAGGTATTGTTGTAGAATGGTTAGGACACAAAATTCAGTGGTACCCATGCCCAGGGGTGCAAGGAGCCCTCTACACCCCAGTAATGGGTGTATTTAATACCAACCCAGAGGTGTGGGAGAAGGGGAAAAGGAGCATTTCTTTCAGCCAATGACACCCTTACTATGTCACTGATTTTTGTACCTTGCACAACGCACATGCTTGCACATTATGTTGTTACTTATCTTAGTGCATACAGCCATAGCTGAGTGTACAAAGCACCTTTTTGTCACGCATAGAGGAAAAAAGTTAGAGGGAACATTGGAGATGGGATATCTATGCTTTCATTCAACCTTTCCCAATGACACCAATCTCCCTTGTGTATCATCGAGTTGGATGTACCTACAAAGAAACCTCATGATGGGGGTCCACTTGTTGTTAAAGAAGACTTCCCCAGATATGCTAAAGCCACCATTGGACCACAAATGGAGGCAGGAGTGGATGCGTTTGTGCAATGAGTTTGGGTTTTTGCTACCTCCAGGAATCTTTTCTTTGGTAAGTCTCAGGGCCAAACAGTATCGTCCTCTGTGGTGCTTCGTATCCACATCCTGTCTAACTCAGTTTGAATATCGCTAGGCTCAGTGAAAAGTTAAAAAGCTGTTGGATTGGTCTCATAATGGTTCGATTCACAACTATTACTCTATGGGGTTCTACCTTGTTGGGCTGAATTTATTGGCCCGATTCTGCGTAGGTTATAAGTGGGGAAGTCATTTTACTTTTTCAGGGCCTACCTCTTGGGACAAGTACATTCTATATGAGCCTACTGCATGCAGTATCAGTGAACAAACAGAACACAACATGGCTGATGTCTTAGAGCCCATGGTAGCCCACTTGTTGTGTAAAAGGGAGCTGTGTAGTGCATGTGGAATGCTAGTGTTTGAGTTGGTGCAATTATAAGTGAGATGATATAAAAGCGCTGTGATAATTTCTGAATAGATTCCAGTTGGCAAGGTGGTTCTTTAGCAGTAAATAGGTGCAACAGCACCCAAACTAGACAGAGGGTACATAGAAGTGCAAAAATACATAACCTGTAATTTAAGATTGCAGGTCTATGATATGGATTCTGGGGAGATGTCTGTGGTCCTCTGGTTATTGGATGTTTTCATTCAACAGTTCATTCAACAAGTTCACAGTGTAGTTTGTAAGTTTAATTCACATACTTTGGGGTGAAGGTTTGGCTGCTGCAAGGTGTTGCTCTTGGAAAGTCGATTGCAGACCTGTTGGATAAGATCTTGGGTAATGTGCTAAAACAGAAAAACATTGCATATAAACACCATTGTTAATGCTATTTTCTTCTGGGCTCCTTTATCTCCCTCAGGTGTGTGTTCTCCACATTCCATTTACGCAATTTTAGTGAGGCCCTGATCTTGGTATCTTTTTAATATTTAAAGTTTAAACGTGGCTTATGGGTAATGAGACAAATTAGTCTATTTTATGAGCCTTTGAATTTACCTTGGTGCTTGGATTAGTGTTTTATGAAATTTTCTTCTGATCAAACGAATGGACCGTAGTAGTTTTAACCTAGTATTTTATGGGTGCTGTCAGTTTTCTGAGATCTTGTCTCTCCTGATGTTTGCATGGGGATGTCATTGGTGCAGGTTTCTTTCAACCTACAAGTGCACAGGACTGTACAAGGAGGGGCATCATACTGTTAAGTATTGTTGGTTGTTGGAACATGCCCCGAGATCACTTGCATCCCGGCATGTGGCATGGAACGTGCCCCTCCCTTGTGGCCCCAGATATCTTTGTCCCACCCTTTCTCTATAGACTTTTTTTTGGCTTAATGTCTGGCTAATTTTGTTGTTTTTTGAGGTGCTTTCCTAGATCTCACGCGATCTGCTATTTCACTTATCATGAGGCGGAAAGTCGTTTTGTGGCCCCCAATTACCCTTGATTATACCATCTTTTGGAGACCGAAGACAGGCTTACAGCTTTCCCCAGGTGGTGTATGTGAGGCCTGGTGAATTGGTTAAATTTAGGCTTGAAACAGGGGTAATTTCATTCTGTGTTCTACTCTCAACTGGAGCTTTGATGGACTTTGTAACCTCCCCTCTTCCTGGCACCCCCCTCTCCTTAGGACCACGTCTTCTCAGTTGTGTTTGGATCTGTGGTTCCTGGCTTGTGGCTAGGGACTTCCAACTAGCGGGCATTCTCCTGTTGCTATTTTGGAGGAGTATTGCATAGTGACCATACTTTGGAGATTTAAAAAACCTTAAGGAAAGGAAAGAAAACATCACAGAGATCATAAGAAAGTGATGCATCCTGGGCCAATGTCAATAACCCTCACCGAACTTTGCCTAGGGATGATGACTGGACCAAGACTGCCTCACAACTCCAGGATGTCTGGCTAAACTGACAAACTTCTCGACTGGCTTTGCACCACGGGTGCCTCACAACATATTGGTGCTTATGCTGTAGAGGTTATAGGATCTTCACTATCCCAGGTTTGTGGGAATTCTGGTCAGTATCATTTTAGAACTGAAAATGGGCCTCCATCTGGCTGGAGGGTTCTAGTTTTTGTGGGCACTGTTGGAGCTTTCATAAAGGAAATATGAGTCCTGGGCCAAATGCCCAAGAATGGTGACATTTTGACCCTTTTATTGGAACCCGTTCCTTTTGCCTTTGGACACAGGGATCTTCTTCCTAGTTTGCCGGATTCCACATGCTTTACTGGGGTGCTGATGTAGTATTTTACCCTCTGTGATGGCTGCTTCAGGATGGACCTCTGCCCCCCGGATTCAGCAGAACTTCAAATCAATTGCAGTGTCTGCTCACCTTCTTTGTTGCACAAATGTGAATCCGCCCGGGCATGGCTCTCTTCCTTTAGATGCACTAGGCTCAAGGTATTAACGAGCTGAGATGGTGGCTCGCCAAAATGTTACTTAAACATGAAATACGTTGAAAAAGAAAGACACAAGTGAGGTTCCGTGACGATTGTAAGTGGTGTTTTCGACTCGCACGAATATGGTCGAGTCTAGTATCTATGAACCGCAAATGACGAGTTTAGTAAGTGTGCGCAGTTTCGCTGTGCTAACTTAAACCGTTCGTTTGTTACGTGGGCTTTTCATCTGTACCCACGGGTTCCATCTTAGATACGGCATCCATTTTGTCTCTTGCCCTCAAGTAGTCAGCGAACGGACGTTGTCCGCTTCGCGACCCTGGGACTCCCGAGATATTTGCGGAAGACACATGTCCTTTGAAAGTGTCTTTTATGACGAGGGGGTTGCTACTGTAAGGCAGGTGGCGCCGCTTGAGGCTCATCTTGCCGCACGGACTTATTGTCTCAGCCGTGCATTTCATTAGGCACGTCCCTTTGATGCCTGTATCTCGTGCTTCCCGGCACCTCCCCTTTTACACCCTTTCCGATCTCCCCACTGTCTCCGTCTTCCTCTGCACCTGTCTTCGTTCCTGTTTCAATCCACTTTACTGCTGATTGGAATTTGCTAATGGTGGGAAGATGGGTTTTTACAGTTGGGAACCGCCAAATGTTTCCGCACTTATGTTCCGGACCTTGTATGTTTCAAAGCGACCAAAGCGACCCCTCTGGGAGCTCGATGTGGGAACTGAGTTGTAAACCTTTGTGTTCAATGTTAGCCTATGGGTAAAAACTGTATAAAAGGAGCGATCCACAAAACCAATTTGAAGCAGTCTCCCCAAGTTGCACGTGGTGTGCTTGTCGTGACTTCTGTGTTCCCTGCAGTAAATAAACCTTGACTCTTTGACGCCGAAGGAAGTGTCCCGTGTCTCTGTGACTTGTACGCCGGAACAGGTTACCCACGAAGGTTTCAGGTGTTGTGCCCTGGCACCGCTGGGTCCAAAAGAACCCAGTCCTTCAGTTGGCGCCCAACGTGGGGCTGCATCAGTGGTACCGGTCCAAGCCCGACGATCGTGAGGAACTTCGTGTGAAATCTCCGAGGGAAGGTGCACCCCGCTTCATCGATCCTGTTGTCGAAATAAGTGGCCCGAAGACTTTTCCCGCGAAGATTCCCGCCTCCTAACGGCTGCGACGGACTGCTGCCCTGACTGTAGACCTGTTTTGGCGCCTGGCGTAGACCTTGGTATAGCGAGACGATTGACGGGCCTTCCTGAGGACGCCATTGATCTTTGAGTTAAGTATTTGTGGGTCGCTCCCAGAATCCTTGGTTGTAGACACTTTAGCGAGTGTCTTTGTTGTAAACACTAGTGGTTTGTTGTTGTTGTACACGCTGTGTGAGTGTTTTTGTCGGTGACACTTTGCTAGCGTAACTTTGTTGTTGTATTTGTTTGACGACTGCAGCCGCCAAAGACCGAGGGTTTTGTTCTTGCTGGGACTTGGTAAATCCCGTAACCCTTGAAGTTTGTGAAACTCGGCTAGCGTGCAAGATGCCTGGTCGCAGTACTTTGTTCAGTTGCTTTAGACCTTGTGGTGCGGATTCCCTGCTGGAGGACTCGTGTCCGATACCTCCGGTAGGAACTCCTACTTATGACTTATATAGCAAACATGGGCTAGGCCCGATTGCTTTTAACGATTATTGGATAAAATATACAAAGAAAGACGGCGATCTTCGTTGGCCACCTCACGGTAGCTTCGAAGCGTCGATCTTAGATAATTTGGAAATTAAGTTGTTCGAACGTAAATCTAGGCCGGCCATGTTTGATGCCTTTCGGTTGTGGCGCAAAGAAGCCCGACAGAAAGAGATCAGACAGAATAAACGTAGTGAGCGAGATAATGTTGCTACTATTGTAAAGAAAGCTGAGCAGTTTCAGCGTGATAAGGAGGATAAGGATAGGGAAGTGTTTGAGAGGCTGCAGCGTATGACCATCGATAAATGCTATCCTGCTTTGCCTACGGAGTCGGATAAGAAGGAAGAGGCAGTTGAGGATCCTTTAATGTCCTATCTTATGAAGTCGCCACCTCCGTACGTACAGGGTACCGCAGTTCCTGTGGTCCCTGCCGTACCTGCTCTCCCACTTGTCATTCCTCCACCTATTCCTCAACCTGCACCCGCTCTTCCGACTGTTCCTGCTCCTGTGCCTGTGTCTATTCCTACTGCTCCTCCGCTTCCACATACTCCTGCTCACACTACTGCTCCTGTGTTGTTAACCCCTGTCGTTGCTAATGTCTCTACTCCTTCTCTTGTTAGTCCTGTGTCTTACTCTTGTCCCTCTACTCGTAATCGTAATTCTCCCATTGCGACAAACTTCTTTCAGTCGCTCGGACCTGTTTTTGGGTCTGCTGGTTCCGATGGTCCTCAGAGACGTAGCCAGCTTCCTGCTAATAGAGAACGCGCTGCACTGTACAATATGGCGATGGGTTGGATGGACAACCCGCAGAGAAATCCACCCCGTGTTGTTCTTGAAACATTTAGTCAATTCAACATACCGACTCAGAGGTATGTGTTTGACGAAATGTGTAAACTTTTACATGATCAGATAGCGGCTGTTGCGCCTGACGAGGTGCTGACCGCCCTGTCTAATCTTCGGCTTCAGTTCGCAACTGGACTGATAGTCGATACTAATGTCCGACGTGCTATCGAGCAGTTGCTGTCTTTCCGTCTAGCTCCTATTCCTCGCGCACTGTTTGTAGAGGATCTTGAACGCCAGCAAGCTGAGTCTGGCCAATATCCTATGCGTGAAGTTCCGCCGGTTTGGGTACCAGCTGATAATACTGGTGCCCAGCCAGTTCCGGCACATTTCCAGAGAATATGGATACATCTTCCTTGGAAACGATCGGAAGTGCTTCAGGTGAAACAAACTTTGCCCGATCCTCGCAAAAATCCTGCTGGGTATTATAAGGAATTATCGCAGCTCGTAGATGCTACGGTAATGAATCTTGCCGATATCGACATGTTGTTTGGCAATGTCGTACCGCAACCGGTATGGGCCAAGATTCGTCACCAAGATCACACAAATGAATTAGGTGGTGATTGGGCTGCTATTACAGCGGCAGACGCTGGACAAGCGGCTGCTACTAAACCCGATCAGTTGATTGAACTTCTTCCCCAGCGAATCATTACGTTAATGAAAACGCTCATGCCAGCTATGAAGGTAAATTGGGATAAGTTGTCAGCCTGTAAGCAAAAGAAAGATGAGAGTGTTTCAGACTTCTTTACGAGGTTTGAGGAAACATTCGTTGATCATAGTGGACAGGATATGGGTACTGAGGGTGGACAAAGGCTGTTTGTGGATAAATTTGTATCGAACTTATTGCCCGACTTGTGCAATAAATTGAAGAATTCAGAAAGTGCGTGGGCCGTTTCTACCTCAGCTCAGATTCTGGCTACGGCACAATATTACGAAAATAGAGAAAAAGAGGAAACTGACCGCGCTGATAAAAAGACAAAAGAGCTGAAAACCAAAGTGTTGTTGCAACAAGCATATCCGCCGCGTTCTAATCAGAATGCGTCTCAGCAGAATAGATCACAGTCGCAATCGAATCGGTCGCAATCGCGTAATGATTCCTCTTTCAACAGATCTTCCCTAGGGTACAACCAATGTGCTTATTGTAGACAGGAGGGACACATTAAATTTGATTGTCCTGCTTTAAATGATCGTAATAGTGGTAATTCGTCTAGAGGAGGCCGTGGTGGTTCACAGAATGCATCACGTGGTAGAGGTCGTGGTGCTCAGAACGACCGCTCTGACAACTCATCAAATTCTAATAATTGCTTCGATCAACGTGGATCATCACAAGGACGATCTGCGCAGTACAATGTAGACGATTATTACGTCGATCAGGGAACTGACGACAGTAATTACTAGGACAGCCAAAGACAAGGAGAGGGAGTGGTATCAGTTCCGGTCGATCAGAGAGGGCCTTACGTCGCAGTTGCTACATCGGGCGTCGTTGAGCCTTTTCTGTTGGACACTGGTGCAGCGAAAAGTTCTATCATGCATTCGAAACTCCCTGGCGCACCTTTGTCTGGCTTAACAAATGTATCCGTTGGATTCTCTGGCGCCCCTGTTAGCAATCCAGTTTCGCGCCCTTTGCCCCTTAAAATTGGGCCTCGTGAGCTCGAAGCTCCGTTGATTTTAACCACTGGTTGTGGTGAAAATCTTTTGGGTCTGGATTTGCTTAAACGTTTGTATGCAACTTTGTATTGTTCTCCTGCGGGTGTAAAGCTTACGTTCGGAGAGAAAGTAGTCTCTCCCATGTATTTGTCCCTCGATAAGCTTCCACCGGAATTGGATTCTCTTCCTGCGTCTTTGTGGGCGACGGGTCCAAACGATGTGGGCCTACTTGATATCTCCCCTTATGTTGTTCAGTTGAAATCGAATGTGCGATTGCCACGTATTCCCCAGTACCGTATCTCCCTTGATGGTGAACGAGCTTTGTTAGCGATCATCTATGATTTGATCGAGAAAGATGTTATTGAGGAGACTCGGGGAAACGTGTGCAACAGCCCTGTACTGCCCATTCTTAAACGTACTGATCCTACCAAACCGCCTGTTTATCGTTTTGTTATCGATTTACGGGAGGTAAATAAAATTGTGGTTCCTCAATTCCCTGTTGTGCCTGACATCACGGCGCTACTGACTCTGATTCCAGCTACTGCTTCATGGTTTTCGGTGATTGATTTGAAAAATGCGTTTTTCAGCATCCCGATTGCCGAAGAGAGCAGAGACCTTTTCGGTTTCTCTCTTGGAGGACGTAGCTTTCGGTTCAAACGCGCTCCTCAGGGCTACTGTGAAAGTCCATCGATTTACAGTCAAGCTTTGAAGGGTCAACTGGATGCGTTTAGGTTGCCGGTTGGTGCGGCTTTAATCCAATATGTCGACGACTTATTGGTGGCTGCTGATACTCAGGACATTTGCAAACTTGCTACGGTATCGTTGCTGCAACATCTCTGTGAGTTAAATCACAAGGTGTCACCTTCTAAACTCCAATATTGTTGTCAAGAAGTAACCTATCTAGGTCACTTATTGTCAAAGGAGGGAAGGAGATTGACCCCAGAGAGAATTGCAGCAATTGCGCGAATGGCTGTGCCACAAACCCAAAGAGATGTGCGTGCCTTTCTAGGTATCACGTCGTACTGCAGGCAGTGGATTCCAAATTTTTCATTGCTAGCGAAACCATTGGTGGCTCTTACGTGCAAGGATGTTCCAACTCCTTTACCATGGACGGAAGAATGTCAGAAAAGTTTTTCTGAATTACGTGATTCATTGTGTTCGGCTCCTGTGTTAGGCACCCCTGATTACAGTAAGCCGTTCACGTTATATGTTCACGAGAGGGAAGGTTGTGCGTTGAGTGTCTTAACGCAACCTTTTGGTGGTAAGCAACGTCCATGTGCATATTTTTCCTCGACCTTAGACCCAGTAGCTAGAGCATTGCCGAGTTGTTTGAGAGCAACTGCGGCAGCTGCGGTCTCCATCCGACAATCAGCAGGATTGGTCATGGATAATATGCTTACGGTGATGGTTCCGCATGCAGTCGATACTCTTTTGAACCGAACGAAAACTCAGCACTTGACGAGTGCAAGGTTATCTGGGTACGAATTGACGCTCTTGGCAAGCCACATTCAGATAAAACGTTGTAATGTCCTAAATCCGGCAACTTTGTTACCAATTAGTGCAGAGTCAGATGAAGTAGCAGAACATGACTGTTACTTGCGTACAGAGGAGGAAACAAAAGGTCGAGTGGACCTTAAAAACACCCCATTGGAAGACCCTGACGGCACCCTGTATGTGGATGGGTCATGTTTTAAATTACCGAATGGTGATGTGACTACTGCTTATGCTGTTGTGACGTTGAATACTGTTGTTGAGACTGCGAGATTGAATCAGAATTCTGCCCAAGCTGCAGAGCTGATTGCTCTTACTAGAGCATGTGTATTAGCAAAAGATAAACGTGTGAATGTGTACACCGATAGCCAGTATGCTTTCGGTGTAGCGCATAGCTTTGGACGGTTGTGGCGAGAGCGTGGTTTCTTCACGTCGCATGGCACGAAAATACAGCATGGCCAGCTCGTGAACGATCTTTTGGATGCATTGACTTTGCCTGCTCAAGTTGCAATTGTTAAGTGTAGTGCGCATCGCAAGGTGACGGATGATGTTGGTCGTGGTAACGCGTTAGCAGATGAAATTGCTAAGGAGACTGCCCGGAACCTTAGCACTCGAATGTATGTGACGAGTTCGGTTAGGTGGCCTACAGAATCAAGTATGTGTGAGAATACTATAGAGAGCGTGAAAGCAATTCAGAATGAGGCCACCGACACTGAAAAGACGAAATGGAAAGAAAGTACGGGAAGGTTGGATGCGAATGGTTGCTGGATTGATTTGTCGGATCAGAGAAGATGGATGTTGCCGGATGCGTATGTACTAGCCGTTGTGACAATGGCGCACGGGTTAGCACATATTAGCGCGAAAGGCATTTGCAAGTTGTTGGCTGATGTGTGGAAGAATGATGGTATTACGAGGTGTGCTGAACGTCTGGTGAAGAATTGTATGGTGTGTATAATGTACAACCCTGGCAAAGGAACCCCAACTCCCCCTGGCAGTTTTGCTCCTCCTTCGTATCCCTTTGAGGTGATTCAATTGGACTTCATCCATATGGAGCGATGCAATAACCTGAAATATGTTTTGGTTGTGGTTTGCGCATTCTCCCGATGGATTGAGGCCTATCCCCTCAAAGATAATACTGCTTTGTCTACTGCGAAAATCCTGCTGAAGGAATACTTTCCTCGGTACGGAATGCCTAGAGTCGTGTGGTCAGATAACGGAAGTGAGTTTGTTGGAAGTGTGATGAAGAGTGTGTGTAAGGGCCTTGGAATTAATCAAAAATTCCATAGCGCCAATCATCCCCAGTCAGCTGGATTAGTTGAAGGTTACAATGGTACCCTTAAGCTAAAATTAGCGAAGATTCAGGCTACGACTGGACTTTCGTGGCCTGACGCTTTGCCTCTAGCATTACTGTCAACTAGGGCGACTGTACACTCCCGAATAGGGCTTAGTCCCTATGAAATAGTGTTCGGCCGTCCTGCGAATGTGTGGGGGGTTCCTAGGCCAGGTATATTCGTTGATCTTGAGTATCCGATGTTGATTGACTACTTACATGACTTGACTGCTAAACTGAGGTTAATTCATCAACAGGTTTACGACGCCTTGCCGACGCAGACGGAGGGTCCAGGCCACCAGCTCCAGCCCGGTGATTGGGTTGTCACCCGTAATTTTTCGCGCAAGAAGAATCTGGACCCCCGCTTTGTTGGACCTCACCAGGTGCTCTTGGCCACGAGGACTGCCGTTCGTCTTGAGGGACGGAAGAACTGGGTACATGCTACCCATTGTAAGCGAGTCCCTATTCCTTTGCCGGCAGACCCGTGGGTGAGGAAAGGCATTGCGTCAACAGAAGCAGAGACATTGCCGGCGTTTGTACCTTTTAGCGACGCACAGCTTGTTGGTGAACACTCAGCGCAGCAGAAAGCCACTGTTGGAACATTGTCAGCAAAAGACTCAAGACCAAATCAACAAACTGATCAGCAGGACGCTGTCTCTTCAACGGATCCTTTATTTGACGAGCAGACACGTCCCGGGAAACATCGATATTCTTTGCGTTCTCATACTAAGGACAAATAAAATTGTTTTCTTGCTTTGCTGAAACTGATAACTGCAATATCCTCGTTTCCCCTGATCAACTCTGAACATTCCGTATGATTGAAAATTGTTTGTACACATATTGAGATTTTTGTATCTTTTTCCTTCCACAGCTGATTTTTTGTGCTAAATAAAATACATATTGTGTATTGAGGGCCGTAGGGCCGCGCGCGTACTTCCTTCTGGACAGTAGGTCTTGACGCTAGGTTAAAGGCCGTCGGTTCCTAGGAACTCCTGGGGATTGACTATTGCTGTACAGAACGAAGTGCGTCAAGAAACGTTGCGGACGGTCGTAGGGAAATGGCATTTTCGAAGCTGAACGATTTGGAAGGAGCTCAGGCGTATAGAGTCAAACTGCAGAAACTTAGTCGTACTAAATGTTTTGTATTCCAATTGTTTGTACTGTTTTTAACTGCTTCTGCATTCTTGGCGGGTGGGGTGTATTATGCTATGTCTTACTTTTTACTTCCTACCCCTACTCCTACTCCTTACTCTAACGTTACTTCTACTGCTACTACTGCTTCTCCCCATTCCTTTCATATTCTACCGGAACACGAACAGGCTAGACGTGTAGAATTCCGCAACAATTCCTTTATCCAGCTCCTCCATCAGCATCAGTTAGTGGTTAACACTACTAATTGTTGGGTGTGTGGGTTGATGCCACATACTACGGGTAAGGGAATTCCATATCTGGTGTTACCGTATAGTTCCCAAGGGTCAGCTCGAGCATACCAAACAATGCTTCGAAGCGCACTAGGTTTCCACCCCTCTTCAGAACGTTCCCCCAAACCGGGTCCTACCTCGTGGCAGTGGGTGGTATCGATGGCAATACAGGATTTGGAAGATGAGATCTATGATGCTTTTCTCATCCCTAAGGCAGAGGTACAAGCCTATAGGGCACCGGATAGAGGGGAATATAGTACGTTCACTAATGAAAAGCAGCTTAAAAGCTCGCCTCCGATATGGGTCGTACCCCACACTGGTAATCTTTGTATCGTGGGTCGTGGTTCGCAAGCCTCACTTGGAGTAAGTGCTTGCACTGAAAGTTACGTTCTGCCAATGTCCCCGATCCCTGTGTTTCTGGCTGCCAAGGGTACGTACTTCATCTGTCATGATCGTGCATATACATGGTTGCCCTCAGACTTTATGGGCTCATGTTTTGTTGCAAATCTGTTGCCTCCGACGTTTACTGTAGATGCCGATTACCATAAGACTAGAGTTGTACGAGGCGTAATTAGCGAAGAGGATACTGCCGGTCAAGAGGCAGGAGACTTTTTCAAGGGTTTCCTCCCGTTTTGGGGACCTATGGTTAATAGTAGGAACCTGAGACATTTGACTCGAGTGGTGGAATCGACAGCTAATGTTACTGCCAGTGCCCTTGGTAATATCACCACAGAACTTCAGGCGGAGAGACTTATGACGTTACAAAACCGTATGGTTTTAGATGTCGTCTTGGCAGATCGCGGTGGGGTATGTAAAGTGATCCATTCGAGCTGTTGCATTTTCATACCTGATAATGCTCCTACTGTCTATCAAGCCATCTCGAAGTTGCATAAGATCTCCGAATCCATACACGTGGATGTAGGGGATTGGACGCTACTCGGTTGGTTTTGGGGCCTGATGTCGACTTGGGGTTGGAAGATTCTGATGATCATCGGGGTTGTGGTAGTGTTCCTGTTCACGTGTTGCCTTTGTGTGCAGTGTGGTCCTGCCTTATGTGGCCTCTGTGCTACAACGTGTATGAGACAACCACCTGTTACCAAGGGGACTCGGTCGGACAGATCTATGCTACAACGACATCTTGATGGTCTGATGAATATCGAATATGATTCCGACTAGTGCTTGCCTACATGAGGGCAAAAGGAGCGTCTGAGGTTCCGTGACGATTGTAAGTGGTGTTTTCGACTCGCACGAATATGGTCGAGTCTAGTATCTATGAACCGCAAATGACGAGTTTAGTAAGTGTGCGCAGTTTCGCTGTGCTAACTTAAACCGTTCGTTTGTTACGTGGGCTTTTCATCTGTACCCACGGGTTCCATCTTAGATACGGCATCCATTTTGTCTCTTGCCCTCAAGTAGTCAGCGAACGGACGCTGTCCGCTTCGCGACCCTGGGACTCCCGAGATATTTGCGGAAGACACATGTCCTTTGAAAGTGTCTTTTATGACGAGGGGGTTGCTACTGTAAGGCAGGTGGCGCCGCTTGAGGCTCATCTTGCCGCACGGACTTATTGTCTCAGCCGTGCATTTCATTAGGCACGTCCCTTTGATGCCTGTATCTCGTGCTTCCCGGCACCTCCCCTTTTACACCCTTTCCGATCTCCCCACTGTCTCCGTCTTCCTCTGCACCTGTCTTCGTTCCTGTTTCAATCCACTTTACTGCTGATTGGAATTTGCTAATGGTGGGAAGATGGGTTTTTACAGTTGGGAACCGCCAAATGTTTCCGCACTTATGTTCCGGACCTTGTATGTTTCAAAGCGACCAAAGCGACCCCTCTGGGAGCTCGATGTGGGAACTGAGTTGTAAACCTTTGTGTTCAATGTTAGCCTATGGGTAAAAACTGTATAAAAGGAGCGATCCACAAAACCAATTTGAAGCAGTCTCCCCAAGTTGCACGTGGTGTGCTTGTCGTGACTTCTGTGTTCCCTGCAGTAAATAAACCTTGACTCTTTGACGCCGAAGGAAGTGTCCCGTGTCTCTGTGACTTGTACGCCGGAACAGGTTACCCACGAAGGTTTCAGGTGTTGTGCCCTGGCACCGCTGGGTCCAAAAGAACCCAGTCCTTCACAAGAAAAACAGGAACAGTTCATTTAATTAAACAATGCAGCTGGGAGCAGAGTCACAGGCATAGGGTCTAAGGATTGCCTCAATTTACAACAGTTCAATGAATACAATTAAAGAGTTCCGGTGATCCTTTTTTGGTAAGGAATGTAGACCTCTGTCTTTGGAGCCATAAATTAATGTATTCTATGAGGAATCCAGGTGAGACTCGATCTTTTGTGGACACAATGCGACCAGTGGGTAACATGTCCAGATGGCTGGCATCAGGAGCATGTGATCACTGCATGTACTGTGTGTGCTGTGCTCTGTGTGTTCCCAACTTCATGTGGCATCTGACTTTATGATGTTTTGGGAACACACGCACCCCTCCAGCTTTGTGTGCTTTATTAGGGCAACATCCCTAGATCAATGTGGTTTCACTGTGCTTATCCGTGGATTTTATTTGGGATTTCCTGTTCACTCATCTGTCTTCTTGCTACCTGTCACCCCACATTTGATCTGTAAATCAGTGACCTCAGCCTGGGTCTCAGGGCCTGGCTAACTACGTTTTTGCGAGTTCGTGTTGACGTGGAGTTTGCATTAGGTGAATTCATCAATAAAGATGCAAGTTCGTTTTATACAGTAATGTACTGTTATTCATATTGACATCAATGTTGTCAATAATAACACAGTTATGCAGGGTCACTTCCCATGCAGGCAAGCTCTGGCAGCAGCCACTTTTGCTCTGGATAAAAGGACTTCCATTGTATCGAGGGGACCGCTGATACTGTATGCACAATATTCCGTGTTTGTGGTCATATAAAAGATCAAGAACACGCTGACTATGCAACAGGTCTCAGATTATGAGGTGATTGTCTCCAAGCTACCATTAAAAATAGTGCAGTATCACCTGGTTAACCCAGCCACCTTCAGGAGGGAGAGGAGGCCCATGACTGTGCAACTTACACCCCAGATGGTAACTCTGAAAAAGTGCTAGAAGAATGGACAGAATACCACGACCTACCTGCTGCCAATCCACCTAAGCTGCATAGCCAGTCAGCCTGATTTGTTGGTAGCTACAGAATCTTTCTTCTCCGCAATAGCAAATCTTGTTCAGTGGAATTTCTAAGTGATGATATTTGGCCTTGTGGAGTCCTCTTGGCTACAGCGTATGGCAGCGTCTTGCTGGAGGTTCTTGACTTCCCAAAAATTGTCTAAGTTCGAAGATATATATCTTCACCCGGCTCAACAGAGACAGGCTATCCATCATCTATGCCGACCTCCTCAGCCTGGATATCTGGATTCCTATTCTCTGTAAGTAAGTAAGTAAGTAAGTACTTACTTACTTACTATTCTCTGAGCTTTTTCTCGCCATCGTTAACAACTTCACTGAGACTTTGTCGAGTAATCCCTGGCAGCAACAACTCTACCTCGGACACAGCTAACTGGCTTGCTGTACTGAACTCTACTTTCTTCTGGACTTTTCTTCAAAATGTTATCTAAATCCCAAAGTAGGCCAAGACGGGGATCAATCCTCCTTGGATTTTTGGCCCACAATCTGTCCCAGTTGGTTTTAACATTTTACTTTATCCCGGTATTGCACAACCAGATAACAAGGTTGGCACTTTGATGTTTTAGGTGCTAGATTTCACTAAAACTTTAAAAATACATAACTCCTATTCTACTGAATATATTCATCTTAAAGTCATTTCATCTATTAATATGTGCTCTATTTTTCAAAATTGGCGTGGGATTTTTCTTGTGTTTTGTTTTCACCTTTTTGCTGTTTGTGTGCTGCATAAATACTTTACACATTACCTCTAATTTAAATATGACTGCTTGTGTGCCACACTACCAGAGAGCTAAGTATAGGTTAAATAATTGACTTTTTGTAGTTCACCCTGAAAAGTATTGTGATTGTTGCTTGAATAGGGGTTCCACCCTCCCATGAATAACCTATTGTGCCACATCTGCTATTGCAGCACAGCTTAAATTAATCTCATACTATCATATATCTCATGTGTCTGCAGAAAACTAGAGCCAATGCAGTGGACAATTTCAGATCAAGGCCAGTAACTATTCTCAAAATGTAAAGAATAACCGTAAGTGGTAGGATCTTTACCGCAGCCAGTTATTTGTACTTTGATCATGGCACAGAACTTTTAAGTTAGTGATCTCTGGATCAGAATATAATTCTTATAATTCAGGACTTCTAATGGTATAGTTTCTTGGAATAGTGGGTTATTTGTATTGTGTGATGTTACATTGTTGATTAACGTTCGATATGCTCTGAAATAACAGTTAAACTGAGTTGTTGTCCTAACACTGCTGGATGTTCCTGCATTATTACTACATCTCCTCATTCTACTACATAGCACCTTGTCATTTAAGGTGCCTTCCTGGACAAGATTTTCACTTACCTCACTGAATTAATTTCCAACATTGACACATATTGTAGTGTAGTTCCTAGTTTCCCACTAGGCCCTGCGCATTGGAATAACATAAACAGTAGTATCGACGTAGAAGTGCGGATCTTCCAGGCCTCTACTGACTATGCTAAACTTAATTGGGTGTGTTACCAACTAGCTCAGAGGTCACTGGAAACTTTCTTCTCTGTATAGGAAGTGATCAGCTTCCCTGGCACAGACAAGAAGGGATTCAGCTTTCCAACAACCATGCAACATGACAACTTTGCTCCTCAGATCAAGAGTCAATCTCTAGGGTCGTGTGAAACAATAGACATGTATTTCACTCAGTCAGGTTAGTGCAGTTTACTTTCACGATATGTAGAGAATAGAGAGACGGGCGTTTGTCAATAAAGGGTTAACATTTATTGAACAGTCTTTCTTCTTGTACAAGAGAAATGTATTGCCACGATTGCAAGACTTGTTATTATAAAAAGTACGTACAGTAAGATAAGTATTGCGAAATAATACTGTAAAAGCATTGATATGGTTTCTTAGCCATACAATGGTTTAAAAGTAATAAAACATATATACAGTCATATATATATTAGGCTAAAATACTCAACTGGTGCTTCTAACTAAGCCTACCCCAGTGTGCCTGACCTAAGCCTAACACGTGGAAGGGGAGTAAGTAAGTAACTTTAAGTTAAGTTGGTTTTGCCAAGGTTTGCTTCAAGAATTCTCATCTAAGGGTTTAGTCAACACCATACCTCTGAATAGAATGATGGAAGTCTGGTATTTCCTTCAGGGGGAACTCGGTATCCCAGTCACCCGCGAGGGCAGACTTGATACGCTGGAGCTGGATTTCTCTGTTCAGCGCGTCAAGAGGAGGAGGGGGGACAGAGTCCGCGGGCAGCTTGGCATCTGCTGGGCTCTTCGCAGAGGGACGGCTGTTCAGCTCCTAAGCTCACCACACCATCCTTCGCGCTTTAGCAGTGATAATGGTATCAGTAGCTTCAACAACAGCAGCGGGGCAGCAGCAGCATCAGCGTACTGCATACAGCATACAACAGCAATGGGACACCAGCTGCAGCAACACGCTATTGCTTAAGGCAACGTTGGTAGTATTTATACCTGACAGTTGCCTGGTTTGACGCAAGTTTGCTGGACATAAGACGTCAATTAAAGATGTCACTAGAAAGTGATAGCTATCAGTTGCTCATTAGAGTTCCATTACTAATCAAAACACAGCAAGCGGGGATTTCCAGGTTTGCTAAGTTTTTATCTTGTTTAAGAACTCGGAGTGTTAATCTAGGAATATCAGATAGTAACTTCTGCTCTGTCATTGCACTAATTGGTTGCAAAGGAAGTGGCAGAGAACTATTCTGGAATGTGGCTCTGTTCGTGTGAGGCCAGAGATGACTTTCTGAATATCGCACTTGAACGGTTATGCCAATATAGGGAATAAATGGATTTATAGCCGAATAGGGGCATAAGGTCGCAGTATCGATCAGGAACCTAGATAAACACGCAACACCCACTCCACGTTTTCATGTCCATCAAATTACTAAAACTAGAGCAATAGGATGCATGTGTAACATTGCCCACCCCAAAATACATAAATGCATTCGAAATAGGCGTATATTGTAATACGTGAAATTTAGGTACTGTACGTTTTTGAAGCATAGAAATCATTCAAAAATTATTGCATATAAAATCAATGAACGATTATGCAAAAAGAATTACACATGAAGTATCTCTGAAACAGAAGAAGGGCTAGATAAATCATCACATATAAATGCATTGCAATAAATGTGCTAGAGGCTGATGTAAGTATGTTATGTCTCTAGATGTGTTTAGAAATAGAAGTTTGAAGCTTCTGTTCTCTAAGAATAGTTTTTACGTTAAGCAAAGAATTGTTCGTGCCAAAAAAGGGTCAATATTAAAAAATGCCCAATTCAAAAGAATTAATGCTTGAACGGGGAAGTAGAGTTCCAACGCTTTTAGCAGTTTTTGTTGATCAAAACTGAAGGCCGAATTCAGAGTTCATGGGAACGCTGTGTGTCGGAAAGCTTCTCTAAAGTTATTGTTTCTGTTCGGGTGAGAACATCGTATCAGACAGGCTCTCAAAGAATTGGTCTACAAAATCAGGTGACAGTTCAACCAAATTCGATAGTGCTGTAACTTGGCAGGTGTGAGAATGATTGCTGTCATCATAGTCGGGAGCAGCAATGCTCACAGATGGTCGTACCTGGGTGATGTTGCTTTTGTCACTCGCTCCACTGTTACCACCTAGTACAGGAGTCTCAACGAATGCCGTCATCAGGATTGGTAGCCGCTGGGGACAACACAATGCGTGAGCCGTTATTGGACTGAGCAAAGTATCGACGTCCATTGGTACTGCTGATGGAAGTGAAAGACAGATGTCCAACACGCATTCATCTCCGCATAGCATACATCGAAGTACCGGTAAGATACAGTTCTGCCATATAGGTCTGAATGAAAGGAACCAGGTCATGTTTAGATTTTTCAGCCTGGCCAATCCAAGGATGTTAGCTATCCTGTCCCGGTAGCGCATTGCTAGGATTGTCTCTTCCATTTCCATGGGAGCTATGTCTGAGTTTCGGCTTGCCATAACGAAGCAGGAGGGTCAAAAATAAAATCCCTGCTACAAGTCCCAAAAATAATGGTATGCCGCCAAAAACAGAGTGAACAAAATTAGGAACGATTCCCAAAATTGCCTGAAAAGGTGTTAGCAGTCCCATAAAGACTGTCTTAAATATGCCTGGGATGCTTGTGGCACTAGACATGTTAAGGAGTTGGCTAAGCATTTCTACGAAATGCACGGGGCAATTTGTTGATAAAAGTTCATGAACTTCAGTCGCTGTCCTTGCAACTAGAAGATCATACGTCTCTTTTGATGACGTTATAGGCACTGTTGTCTGCAAAAGCACAGACTTCATTTTGCTTAAAGTATCAATTCGTATAGAATAGAGATTCAGACGAGGCCAGATGGGAGTCACTGTGTCTGCAGGCCCACTCGGGAACAATGCCTCCATACAGCATTTGACCATGGATGTTACGCTTACTAGATAACTTTTCCCTGGCACAAGGCCACAACATCTGTGATCCGTTCTAAGAATGTAACTCCCGTTCGCAATTTGCATAAAGAAGGGCTCTATCTGAGTTGCAGGTGTGACTAGCTGGTGGCATGAAAGGTTGTTAGAATTTCCATCACATGCTCCGTGTAAATTAATACCCTGACACAAAAGTATACCGCTTAGTGAATGTTTACAGTTGTCACCACTAAGAAATACATTTTTGTCGCTGTCACTATAGCAAGAATGTGTGTATGGTAATTTCCATTCTGATTTTACATATCCTTTACCCAATTGTTCATACTGGCCAGAAGGTATGTATTCAAGGCACTTTTTAAATCGGAAAGTTGTTATCGGAATAGTGATAATTCCGTGTATTATCCATTCAATGACAGGACTCTCTGACATTGTCAATGGTAATCTCTCAAGTTTTTCGATGCTCAGGATTGTATAGTCTGCACCTTTCTGTGCCAAACTGATCTGTTTATCAGTAAGGTTAAAAATGGAAAATAATGACGTTGTGTTGATTAAACGCCAAGGCACATAGCCTGAACGAAGATTTTGCAGCGTCCAGCCTAATTCTATAATAGAACGTAATTGAGATTGGCCATGTTGTAACATTAGCAAGTCTCTATCTATCACATCAAAGGCAGAGGATACAATATTGTCCAACGAATATATTCTGGAAGACAGAGTCATTAACTCATTGTCTACTACAGAAAGTGATTTCTCCAAATTAATACGATCAATTTCTCGTATTTTTTCAGCTGTTTCAATTTTTGTGACTTTCCAAGCCTCGTTGTACGCAGCATAGATACTGGTCGCTATGAAACGCTTTTGACGCTGTTTACGTGGTCCAAGAATGAAATCACGCAAATCAGCACCATCTTTTAGTAAAGACAAGTGTTGCTTAATTTCAGCCAGTGTGGATGATGTTAGCCATTCAAGGCAGAGTTTCCCTACACTGTATATTGTTATTATCCCTGGATGTTGTCTCTGGGAATATCTCGGGTCTAGTCTGGTAATTTTTTAACCCTGTGTTTTATTCAGGAATCTATTTTGACAGCTGTTTGTGTCAGTAGGCCAGATTAACCACTTTTTCCAATCAGGATGTGTTCTGTTAAAATGTAAAATTTTTGACACGTCTAACTCAATATCTGCAGTTATATTTTCAGGTATTGGCTTTGGAATAGACGGTGTTTTAAGGTCTTTGATCTTAGCTAGGCCAAGACAGGATGTTTGGTGTATTGTGTCATTTAAAAACAACATTTGTTCTGGTATCATGCAGGTTCTAAATAGTGCTTCAATGCCCTGTACCTGCCAATCTTTTGTACCCCAAATTGTTTTCGTTTCAATGTTATTTTTCTAATAATCAAAACCAAATGTCATCATTTTGTCATAAAATGCTTCTGAATATATCAATTTAGAATTTGTCAGCATTGTTTTCATTCCTGTTTTATCTAACAGTTTGTAATAAAACGTTTCTGCATTACTGGTGTTAAACCCTGAGAAGTATTTGAATTTCTCAAAAAATGCTTTAGAACTACTTTTAGGTGGTGTAGCACAATGTTCCCATTGATTATACATAAAAACATTTCTAGGCTGTGCAGATTTATGCAAATAGTGATCACAATAGTGTGTGTAACAGAATAACTGCTCATAACTAGATGAACCTTGTAAATAATCATGATCTGTGAATCTAGCTGACATTACTAAATCAGACATCATGTCATTAATACTGTTAAAGTCCCAATCATCAGAGAATGTACTAGGTGTTACAAAGTCACTTAAGGAAACCTTCAGTTGATGAGGATACTTCAGGATTTCGACCGGACCATATATCTCATAGTCTGTTTTCTCCCATACTACCCCACCAGGTATTGGAAATGCTGTGACATTTACTGTTGACAGTTCTCTTTTCTTCACATGGGATGATCTGTGTGGTTTCAGGACTAGGTTGATGTTCTGACTTGCTGTGTCCATTCAATTGTAATAAACTTTCCTAAAATTAAAACTAAAATTAGGCATAGTAGGAGTATGAATACCCCTGAAATAATCCAATGCTCAATCAACGGTGAATCCAGATATAATTCTTTGATTTGTTGAAGGAGTCCTGTTGTATTTCTTTAGAATACTTTTTTGTTTCTGGCATCACTTCGGGGTCGTTTTGATCTTCAGAGAAGTTGTCGAAGCTGATGAAATACCCAGAGGCAGTTCTGTCAATTGATGGGATTGTTCTTTTAATCTGTCTCTCGGTAGCACTTTCTGATGCCACATTAGTGTAGACTGGTGTTGTTTCTTGACAAACTGTTTCAATCTGTGTCTCAAGAGGCACGAGTTCCATGGCATTATTGCACAGTCCTTCATTGTGCACTGTAGGCTGATCGAATGTGATTAGTCTTTCAGTTTGAACCTCTTGGATTGTTGCAAGTTTGGGTATTCTGTTGTTTCTTGGGAGTCCACTGGGCCTACTGTTGATTATAGGCCACATGCTTGTGGTTTTACGAGGTCGATGGACACGACTCTGTTCTCCTTTTTACCAGCAAGGGGCGGTAGTACTACTGATCTTGTTCCGGTGACTGCCAAGACAGGTACTGCTTTTCTGTAAGAAGGCCCAAATTCCTTCTTCACCGCGATCTTTTCTCTGACTAGATCCCCAATCTTTGGAATCTAGACAGGCCTTGCTGGGGCTGTTGCTTGTGGTGCCTCGTCAGTGGTATCTGGCTGTTGCTTTAACTTTATGTTGCTTAAGGATTTTCTTGTTTCATTCAGTTCCTGTAAAACAGCCAAATGATCCTTTACATCAAAGTCTGATGTTTTTTCTAGTACCACTGACATCTGACTATCGAGGTCCTGAACGTTCATTCTAATTCCGAACAATAGTTCGTATGGGCTGAAACCTTTTAGGTTTAAAGTATTTTATTGCAGTATCAGAAGGTAAACACAGCACCAAACAGGTCAACAAATACAGGAGTCTCAACAAGAATAGAGCAATCAATATGGAACGGAAGTGCGACCTGTGGCTACAGTGAGAAAAGATCAACAGTACTTTAGGTTGTATGACAGGCGCACCATCAAGTGAGACATGACCAGAACTCAACTCCCCTCACCCAACTCCCCCCCTCCCCCCCTCACTCCTATCCCCACCCCCCGTACTGTGCTAAAAGTGCCCCGCATCGCTAAAGCAGAAGAGTGCTCAGGCCCCCAACAAATCCGTGGCATTAGCAGATCAAGTGGACGGGGTCGTCGGGGACGTCAGACGTAGCAGTCTGAGGTACCGGGGGCAGGTGATCTCTCTGAATTCAGACTGCAGCAAGGTATGAAAGGGGAGCCACAACTCCTCAAATGTATCTACCTCCCCTGCCGCCACCAAAGACATCTTCTCCATCCCCAAGACATGCCACAACCTGTGCAACCAGCCAACCGCAGTGGGGAGTGTAGTGGTGCGCCAATGGATAAGTATATTCTGGACTGCCGAGCCCAATGCAATCGCTATTTGTCTACCCCTTTTGGATTTCAATGGGTACATCAGGTCGTTGGGTAGACCCAGCAGAACATAAGCGGGGAATCGGGGAAGCTCAATCTCAAAACACCAGTCCACCTCCCCCAGCACCTCCTCCCAATAGGGGCCCAGTAAGGGGCACTCCCACAGTACATGTGTGAGTGTCCCGACTTGACCACATTCTCTCCAACAGTTCTGGGGGATATTACGATTAATTTCCTGTAACCGGGCGGGGGTGTAATACTAGTAAGTGGAAAGTTTCGTGAAGGTTTCGGTGAGCCCTGTGTGGTAAGCAGAGTGTCGTGCTCGGTATGAAATGCGTTCCCAGTCAGTGTGTCCTAGCTGTCTACCAAGTTCCTGTTCCCAGCGTTCATGACCAGGATTATAGATGTGGGTCGGGGGAGGTTGCAGAAGCTTATATAGGTCCGAGATGAGCTTGGCATCCGAGGAGCGCGTCACCAACCAGTGTTCGTATGGTGTAAGAGTCCGATCGGCTGAGTCCAGCACCTGCGGCTGAAGCGCCCAGTGACGCACCTGCATGTACCGCAAGCGTTCTGTCTCAGGTAGAGCATACTCCCGCCGGAGGTCTTGAAAGGGAGTGGCCCCTTCCGGGCCATACATGTGGAACAGCGCACAGCAACGAGCCGTGCGCCAGCGCACAAACGCACCAGGCTCCATACCGGGGCCAAAGTCCGGGTTGTCTACTATCGGGGTGAACGGCGACGGGAAGGTAGTAAGTTCGTGTTTGCTGCTCACCGCATCCCATACCTGCAGTGGGACCCTCGTGACATAGGAGGCGTATAGGTTGGGCGGGCGGTGTGGCCTACGCAAGAATGGCACCTCCTGCAGCGGACGGCCCTCCACTGCCTGGTCCTGGAACAACCAGGGTTTGTCGGACTCCCACCTACTCCACTCCACCAGATGACGGAGCTGCGCTGCCTGAAAGTATTTGGTCAGGTCTGGTATGCCCAGGCCGCCGGATTCAGGCGCCAGTGTGGAGAGAGCCCTCTTAAGTCTGGGTTTACGGCCCTGCCAAACAAAGCGAGCGATATCCGCCTGGATCTGCCGGATCCAACCCTTAGGGGGCTGAAGCGGGAGGGCTCGGAAGAGATATAAGACTTGCGGGAGGAGGGTCATTTTCACCGCCGCTATCCTGCCAAGCAGTGACAGCATCCCCTTATCCCAACGGGCGAGTTCGTCCTTGACTTTCCTGCCCATAGCCGTGTAGTTGGCCGAGACCATGGCGGGGAGGGAGGGCGCTAGGAGGATGCCCAGGTAAGGCACCGGGTCCTTAGACCACCTCAAGGGATAAAGCTCCTGCAGGGCAGATTTCGTCGAGGGGGACAGGGATATATCAAGGGCCGCCGATTTCCCCAAGTTCATCCTGAAACCTGCTACCCCGGCGAAGCTGTCCAATTCAGCCATGCACGCGGGAAGGGAACGACCTGGGTCGTCTAGCGTCAGGATGACATCATCCGCGTAGAGACTGAGGACATGCACGAAGCCCCCCATCCGAATGCCCGTCACTGCCGGGTTGGCACGTACCCGCTGGGCGAAAGGCTCCATATAAAGGGCGAACAGAAGCAGCGACAGCGGGCACCCCTGCCGGGTACCCCGTTCTATCCCGAAGGTACCAGAACAGCAGCTGTTCACCCGCACTACAGCGGAGGGGGATTTGTAGCAATTGAATATTAAAGTGCGGAACTTCTCCCCCACGCCTATCTTACACAGCACTCTTTCGAGGTACGGCCAGTGCACCCGGTCGAACGCCTTCTCCGCGTCGATGGAAAGTAGCATACGTTCACCAGGAACTCTGGAGGCTTTCTCCAACAAGTGGACCACCCGTTTGGTGTGGTCCTCAGTCTGCCGGCCAGGAATGAATCCTGCCTGATCCGGGTCGATAAGCCCCGGCATGTGGAGTGCCAATCGTGCCGCGAGGATCCCCGTATAAAGCTTGAGGTCCGTGTTCAGAAGTGAGATCGGCCTATAGGATCCACATTCAGCTCGGTTCTTACCAGGCTTGGGGATTACCGATATCGTCGCTAGGAGCAAGTCCCGAGGGATGGCCCCAGGCTCCAGGAACGAATTAAAGAGGCGCGTCAGAATCGGCGTCAGCTCCTGGCAGAACGTCCTGTAAAAGAGGGGGGTGTAGCCATCGGGACCCGGGGCCTTCCCCAGTTTGAGGCGGGAGATCGCCGAGATCACCTCCTCGGGTCTGATGTCTCGCTCCAAGTACTGAGCCTGTTCCGGGGTAAGGGAGGGGAGAGTGACCGCGTCCAAATAGTCATCCTCCTCCTGCGCCAAGGGGGCCTGTCCCTCGTAGAGGTCCTCGTAGTACCGGCGGAACCCTTCCGCAATTTGGTCATCCTCCGTTACTGTCCCCCCGCCAGGGACAGACAGTTCCTTCACCCGGTGTCTCTGGTGCTGTACGCGAAGTTTGTTCGCAAGAAGGCGACCGCATCTGTCCCCCCCGGTATAGTACTTGTGCTTTAGGCGTAACGCCGCATATTCCGCTCTGTCCATATCCAGTGCGGACAGGAGTTTCCTGGCGGCTTTGAGTTGACGCCAAACCCTGGGTGCCCCTGTCCTTTGGTGTACCTGTTCTAGTTCCCTCACCTTACCCGTGAGCTCCTCCCGCTTCGCACGGCGTTCTCTATTCTCCGCCGCGGAGACCGCGATGAACTCGCCCCGGAGTACCGCCTTCAGAGCTGCCCACTGTGTCGCCCGGGTGGTGTCCCCATTATCGTTGTTGCGTTGGAATTCAGTTAGGGAGTCACGTATGCGTGTAACCACTGAGTGCCTGTGGAGCAGGGTGTCCCTAAGGCGCCAAACCCCTCTAGAGGGGGAGATGGGGGGCAAGCGAAAAACGCCCTCCACTGGCGCATGGTCCGACAGGGAGAGCACCCCAACCTCGGAGGACAAGGCTAACTCGCAGACCGGGCCCGACACCAGCAGGTGATCCAGTCTCGCATAGGACTTGTGGGCATGGGAAAAATAGGAGTACGTCCTAGACGTAGGGTGGAGCCGCCGCCACAGATCGTGTAGGTCAAGGTCTTCCATACGGGTTCTAAGCGTCTGAGAGAATTCGCCCGCCTGTGAGCGCCTCTGAACCGATCTATCCAAGGGCGCATCGAAAACCATATTCAGGTCTCCCCCCAGGACAATATGCCTATCCGGGGTAGTCGTCACCTCCTCTAGAGCCTTAAGCAGAAAACGTTCTTGCCGGTCGTTGGGGCTGTAAATCGTGCCTACAGTGAACGCCAGGCCACCCAGTCTAACCCTGTATGCTAAGAGCCTCCCCTTCTGTTCAGCCACTTTGTGCAGAAACTCCCCCTTGAACCTCCCGGAGACGAGGATGGCAACCCCTGCTGTTTTAGACGTGTCAGAAGAGAAGAGCTGTGTGGGGAACTTCGGTGTGCGCATCCTATGGCAATCTTTGGCCAAGAGGTGTGTTTCCTGTAAGAGACAGATGTCCGCCTGGGCATTATCTAGCAGGGACAGCACTGCTCTCCGCTTGACCGGGTTATTCAACCCTTTCACATTTAGGGTCAAAATCTTGAGGGCCATCAGGAAGATGTACACAGGGTAAGCAAAACCAGTCTGGGCAGGCAGTGCAGGGAAGGCCCCGCAATCAGCGATACAGATGTGTAGTACATAATGAAATCAAGCAATACTATAGCACAGTATGGTCCCCTCGTTCCCCCCCACCCGCTCTAGTAGCAGCCCCCCCCCGAACTCAGAACTCCCCCCTCCCCTGTCCAGTCCCCCAACACCCGGGACTCCACCCCTCGACCCACAACTCCCTCAACCCCCCCCCAACAAACCAGGTCTCACGAACTGCAAACAGTCCCTCAATGTGTCCAAGGAGTTCACCAGCCGGTGGCTCCCCAATCCTCCCTCTACTCTCCCCCTTCCTCTACCTCCCGTCCCTACATTGAACTCCATTGTCCCAGTCCGGTCCCTAGTGGACAAGGCCGTGGAAAGTTTGTAAAGTGGACGTCCAGCCACTACCCACTCCCCCCGCCCCCTCCCGTCCCCGGAACCCTCGCACCTGCGTTGATGATGAGGCTATGTCGATCTCCCCCCGGAGTCTGATTAGGCCGTCAAGGGTACTTCCGTGGACGCCGTCTCTCTTGATACCTCTTGGAGCGCACTGTCCATCTCCGCTCTGATCGTAGGCGAATCGGGCCGCAAGGGCCGGGCCGAGGAACGCCGTCTCCGGACCGACTGCCAGCCGTCTTTGTTGGGCCTCCGGGGTTCAGGCGTGGGAGTCTCTCCTTCAGTGGCCGTGAGTCCCAGCACCTCGCAGACATCCTGCAGGGACCGCAGTTGGTGTAACCTCCCGTTCCATCGGAAAATGAGCCGGAAAGGGTGGCCCCAGGAGTACTGCGTGTCATGCTCTCGTAGGAAGTCCGTGGCAAGCTTGAATGATTTGCGCCTCTGTAAGGTGATGGTGGATAGGTCCTGAAAGAGGGCCACCTGGTGTCCACGGAACGATAGGGGTTGCTTCCTGCGGGCTTCTCTAAGGATCCGTTCCTTCAGGGGGAAATCCGGGAGGAAGGCCAGGATGTCCGGCGGAGGCGCCGAGGCTCTACGTGGGGGGCCCACTCTATGCGCCCTGTCAATCCTCATCGGGAAGTCTCCGGGCTCCCCCAATATATCTCGGAAGTGGGCCAGCAGATAGACGGTCACATCCTCACCCTCCTCTTGAGATGGAACGCCTCAGACGCGAATGTTGTTGCGCCTGGACCTGTTTTCGAGGTCCTCATTATGTGTCTGGAGGTCGATATGCTGTTCTGTGAGCCGCAGGACTTCCTGTTGTAGGTGGGCAATCTCCTCATCTCTGGAGTGGCCAGCCTCCTCCACCGAGGCCACCCTTTCTCCCAACGAGTCGACCTCCCTGCGCACTTCGCGGACCTCTCCAGCCACCTCCTGCTTCAATGCCTGGAAGTCTTCTCTGAGTGTGCCAAACAACGACTCCAGAAAGGACCTGGTCACCGGGGGCTCCCCGCCCTCCGCACCCCGCGAGCTCGATGGGGGACCGTTGCTGGTGTGGCCTCTGTCCTGGCGAGGGGTCCCACGGCCCAACATCTCTGTAAGGGTGCGCTCTCCCTTCTTACCCCCCTTGGATCCCGACATCTCGTGGCCCCCAGGCGTGCAGTAGCTCCAATGGCTCCACCCGAGGGCCGAGTGGATGGGCAGAGTGTGATCCTAGTTCTCTGGGCGTATCTCACCAGTGCCACCTTCGCGCCCAAATCCGCCTGCCGGACGTCCAGACAGGGCCAGGGGAGGGCGGCGTGCTGCAGGACCTGTAGGGGCAGACGGCTCCCGCGTGGGCTGCGCCAGCGGCCGGAGAAACTCCCGGCAAGTGTATCTCCGCCCCGGGTCCGCCTCCAGGGTGGTCCACCTCCACTTTCGCCCACACCGGTATGCGGTCAGGGCAGCCAAAGAAAATGTCAGGGCTGCACCCACGAGGCCCACGCTGCCCAGGGCCACACACACGCCCGGCTCCAACTCGGCGCCGTCGCACCAGGAATCCGCGGTGGCTCAAGGGGCCGAGTCTCAGGGTCGGACTGGGCTCCGAGTGTGGGCAGTCAGCCACCCCCACAGGGTCGGCGATCGTGGCCGAGCAGGGCCAAAAGCAGTCTCACACCCCCGGAGGCCCCCGGCTCAGCACTCGGCCCGGGTCCGGTTTCGCTTTTCCCGGAAGGGGGCGGGTCCAGTGTCTGTGGCCTAATCGGTCCTCGGATCCCCGGGCCGTCGTAGGCCTCCCTCGCCGTCTCCTCCCCGTGCTGGTCCCGCCAGATTGCCAGGCCTACCTGCCCGCTCGGCCAACCACTGCTCCAGCAGCGCTGAGAGAGCAAATCCGGGTGCTCCCCAGGGTCGCTCGCCGCCGCGGCGTCTCCGCGTCAGGGTGTCCCTGGCAGACACAGGGTGGCGGGTCCCGGGCCTCCGGCCGTACTCCGGGGTCCCGTCTCTTCGATGGATCCGATCGGCGTCCGGCGAGGGCTGCCTGCACAGCGATCGCTCCAATGTGCTCAGCGGGGCTTCAGGCAGCGGCGGTCTCCCTCTGCGCTCGATCCGGGGGAGATCAGCGGCTAGGAAACGGTGCAGGGCCTCGGGGACATCGGAGCTCACAGAGAGTAGGTCCTCCTAGCCCGCCATCTTGGCCACGCCTCGCTGAAACCTTTTAGAGAATTTCTTGGCAAGTTATTAAGACCTGTCTGGACACTTATTAAATGTTTGACCCACCCAGCGCCTGAACCTAATACCTTCGCTGTTATAGATCGCTTTATGTCCCGGTTTTTTCTTTCAACAACACTATTCCCTTCGGGGTGCGACGGACAAGAATACCGCAACCCAATTCCCATGCTGGCCATGGCCTCCTTATAAGCTCGAGAGCTGAAAGCAGGACCCTGGTCAGAATGGAACGTGGTAATTGCGTATATGTCGATATGGACTCGCAAATCTTTTATAACAGTTCTAGGCGTCAGCCGAGTGCTGGAGGCCACATTTTTAAGTGTGTTTAGCCTTAACTGTGTACAATGGGACGTGCTTCTCTTCTTTGATTGCGCAGATAGACCGCCTTATGCTGTCTAGCAGGGATCCTGAAACTACACTGGCCTGTTCATTACTGCGATCTCTGTTGCAGTTTTCACAATTTTGAGCAAAACATTGAATATCTATGCTCATTCCTGGCCACCAGTACTCTGATTGTAATTCTTTCAGAGAAACCTTAATTATTTGGTGTCTCAGACCCACCCCATGTGTGCTTCCAGTAAGAGGAAACCCCTCCTGTTCCTGTTTGGAATTACTCTGTCCCCCACTCCAGGGATTCGAGCAAAAGGAACGGAGTTTGCATCGATTACGTATGCATAATTGAGTGGATAGTTCACGGGTAGTGCTGCACAGTCGCCTTTTACAGTCGTTTTTACTGCCAGCATGGTTTCCCCGTCTATGTATTTTTCTGTACGCTTTTTTGTGGCTACGGAAGCCGGTTTAGTTGCTTCCGCTGTCGCTGTATTAGCCAATGAATTCCCTGCAACATGAACGCCATCACGTCGAAGACTCTGTGCGTGAATCACGTGAGTCTTTTGTAGTTCTTTGTGTAAAAGAGCTACCTGTTTCCAGAGCAATTTATGCTTTATTGTGGCACCTGTGTCATCTTTGTAGTCGTTTTCAATCCACCCCTGCAGCTTATTGTTGTAAGAGTTGACGCAAAAATGAGAATCGCACACGATAAGTGTCGGGAATTCACGTTCTGCATTTTCGAGCGCCATCTTTAAACATCTGATTTCAGCTCTCTGAGCCGAACAGTACTTTACTGATTCAGTTTTTGTTACTTTCGGTCTGAATTTACCGCACAGCCAACAACCTTTTATTATCGCACAGGCTGCATCGTAGGATTTGCTCTCTACGTTGAAATGCTGTACAAATCCATCTGTATAAATTATACATGCGTATTGTGGGAGAGGCAGAAGTTCGATTGGCAGAGGATATTCTTCTTCATATTCTAAATCATTCAGTTCTTTGAATTGCGGGGCGAAATAGTATTTCCCATCTTCCGCTCCTAGAGAATCTACACACTGTATCCATTTCGGATCCAGTGACACTGTAGGCAGGTTTACTGGGCTGAATAGCGCCTCGAAGGCGGATTCCGCTGTGAGGATATTAATCCGTTTGCCGTGTGCTAGTTCTCGTTCATTTGCTAATGCAATTTGCACTGCTTTCACAGTTCTTTCTGTGTGACTGAATGTTTCTTCTGCTTGTGTGTACAAATGAGATTTAATTGAAATAGGTGCCTTTTCTCCCTCATTAGAGGTTAGGTACGTGAATCCGCATCTTCCTGGGATGACTCGGATTACAAGATCGCGTGTGTTGTCACGTGTATCTAATTTTGTTTTTGCTAACATGTCTGTTTGCAGTGATCTCAAAATTTCTGTGTGTTTTTGAGTCCAATTGATTTGTTTAAAATCAGGTTTAATTAGTTTGTAGAGAGGTTTAACCCTCTCTGCGTAATTTAGAATGTAAGTTCTTCCGAAATTCAGAAAACCTAGAATGGATTGTAAGTTCTTCAGCGTTTTTGGAGCTTGGAGTACAGCGCACTTCTCTAAGAAGTTGCCCGCTAGGCTTTTCCCTTCACTTGATAATTCGTACCCTAAAAATAGTACTGTCAGATGGGCAATTCGAGACTTTTTAAAGTTGAATTTGTAACCCTCTGCTGCGAACCCAAGTATAATGGTGTTCACTCTTTTCAAGTGAGTATCCAAGTCGTAGTCTGTGAGATAGATATCATCTACGTAAGATAATGCCTCATCATCATATATTTGTAGTAACTCTGTTACCCTAGCTGAGAATAGTCCTGGGCTGTTCTTGAACCCCTGTGGGAGTCGACAGAATTTTTTCTGCGCCCCAAATGCAGAGAAAGCGGTCAAATATCTGCTTTCCGGTGCAATGTTTTGACAAAAGAAACCATTAGATATGTCTAATGTCGTTTTATATTTTTTCCTAACTATGTTATTCATTAGGGCTGCACTATGTGAGTTTTGTACTGCAAAAGTTTTGCAACATGTATTAAGATGTCTGTAGTCCAAAACTAGACGATATGAATTGTCTGGCTTGGAGACAGGAAACAAAGGATTGTTCATTTGAGAGGTGCATGTTTCAATCACCCCCTGGTATTCAAGTTGATCTAAGATCTCCCTGACCTGTTTTTTAGCTTCTTGCTTAATGGGATACTGCCGTTGGGCAGTTGGTTCACTTTTTAATTGGATTTTGTGAGGAGTTGAGTCCTCATCCCATCCTACATGATTTTTATATAATGCAGGTGCCTGGGCCACTGCCCATTTCCTTGCATAAGTATATTTTTTGTGAATCGGAATGTGAGTCGAGAAGGCAGGCATAATCATTTCTTCGCCACGAGGGCACTCCCTGACAAACTCTGGGGGCCAATCTTTTTCAGCTAACAGAATATCATAGCCTTTTGAGAGCTTATCCCAAAATAGAACTCTTATTTTCCTAGTCTTATCACCCTCTATACGCAATGTTATTTCGTATATTTTATGGGGCTCGCTAAGTCTGGTGTCGGCAGTTTCAACCTGAATGTATTCATTCGTGTCCACTGTCTCCAGATGACTCATCAAGATCTTGCGCGCTATACTGATTTCTGCTGCACTGTCCAACATTGTCAATGCCCACTCCCCGTTTTTCAACTGTGTCCTCAGTATTCTCGGCATGGTTGATTACTCTAATACTGGCTACCTTCTTTTTCTGAAATTGAGGTTTTTTACTCTGAGCAGGATCCTTGTCTTTGGACTTGGTGTGCTCTCCTGGGTCTGACCGTCCTCTTCTTTCCGAATTCTGTGGAAAAGATCGAGAGGGACGTGTATCAATACTTTGATATCTATCAGGTTTTTTCAGATTATCCCTATTTCTAAGGTTATATCTTTTCTCAGAGGGCTCCCTCTGGGGAGACTGGCGTTCTCGAGTCGGAGTTCTTTCCCTCCGTCGAGGAGACCTTCCTCTGGACTGGAAAACTTTTTCCTTGGGAGTGGATTGTTTATTTCCATCCCAGCTCTTTTTAGGAGTGTTTAAATTATTTTTAATAAATAATTTTTCAGGATTTTCGAACAGTTGGGGCTTTACCGGTTTCCCACCCAAGCTGTCTCTACCTAATTCTTCATAGCATTTTTCTATGATTTTGGCAAGCTCAACAGGATCTTTTATATCTGTTTCCTTCAACTTCTGGCGGATCGCCACAGATGCTGCTTCTCCTTTTATGTTGGGTAATAATATAGCCGAGACCTGCTTGAAGTCTTTCAGTAATTTCATACCAAGATTTAAAGCGGGCTCTGGACCGAATTCATTTTGAATCTGTTTTAGCACTTCTGGTATTACCGCCATAGACGGAACACCGTGTGTTTTTGTGTAAATGGAAGCAAAGACTGTACCCCAAGTGTCGCAGTCCTCCACATGTGGTGCGATTCCCATAGGAAGGCAGATTGTCAAGATTTTGTGTTTCTCTATAGGGGTAGTATCAGGAAATACTGCCTCTATTTGAGTGATTTTCTGTGCTAACCAGAAAGGAGTTTGTTCCCGTTTTACGGGTGTTTTACCAAGACATGACTGTATGTTCTGTGGTGTAATTTTATTAGTGTTCCCCTGATGAGGGGTCAGCTGTGATACATTAACAGCTGGTTGGACTGTTGCAGTCCGCATTACATATTGGACTAATTGCCTATGTATTTTAATTAGTGTTTTTAGCTGTACTAACAGCTCTTCCATTTTTACAATGTCAGGATGTGGTGTGTAGCTGGCTAGAACCGGCCACGTTGCTCCTGGTCTACCTAGTGGACCGAGCCTGGTTATGTGATCATTGTGTTTTAGGGCGCCATTAAACCAGAGCAGGTGCTCTTGAAATTTAAGTGGAATTTCAATCTCCTCGAAAGGAGCGTACTCTTCTGGAGGTTCCTCTATTTTGTAATAGTGAAACTCTTTTGTTGTAGCGTTTGCCGCTGGAAAGTTTATCCATGAATAGAATACCTCTGTCTGCCGATAGTCGTGAGCCTCCATCACGAAAATTACTGTACCACCTTGAGGTGTCAGTCCATTTTCTATAAGTTTTAAAGTTATAGATTTTCTTAAGTGGACCGGGATGATAATTGCATCCGGGTCAGTCTGTAGGAGACTCGAGTCCTCCTCTATTAGTAGGGATGCCAGTCTAACTGCTTCCCTTTCTTCTTCACTGTCTGTCATTTTTTATAAATGCAGGCTTTGCAGAGTTGGTCTACAAGGAGACAAAGATTAGGTGCACAATATTTTGGAACACTGTATCCTTCAACGTTGAATAAACCAGAGCTTTAAATAGGAATCTCTTCCTACTGAGGTCGGGCGGATTTTAACCTTTCACCCACTCCAGACGTCTATTGGAGTATTTACGGGAGAAAAGGGTCTTTATGAAATATGCACGACTGAGTTACTCTAACGTCTTGCGTTAGTTTATCACCTTACCAAACGTTTGGGCGCCATGTAGTGTAGTTCCTAGTTTCCCACTAGGCCCTGCGCATTGGAATAACATAAACAGTAGTATCGACGTAGAAGTGCGGATCTTCCAGGCCTCTACTGACTATGCTAAACTTAACTGGGTGTGTTACCAACTAGCTCAGAGGTCACTGGAAACTTTCTTCTCTGTATAGGAAGTGATCAGCTTCCCAGGCACAGACAAGAAGGGATTCAGCTTTCCAACAACCGTGCAATATGACAACTTTGCTCCTCAGATCAAGAGTCAATCTCTAGGGTCGTGTGAAACAATAGACATGTATTTCACTCAGTCAGGTTAGTGCAGTTTACTTTCACGATATGTAGAGAATAGAGAGACGGGCGTTTGTCAATAAAGGGTTAACATTTATTGAACAGTCTTTCTTCTTGTACAAGAGAAATGTATTGCCACAATTGCAAGACTTGTTATTATAAAAAGCACGTACAGTAAGATAAGTATTGCGAAATAATACTATAAAAGCATTGATATGGTTTCTTAGCCATACAATGGTTTAAAAGTAATAAAACATATATACAGTCATATATACATTAGGCTAAAATACTCAACTGGTGCTTCTAACTAAGCCTACCCCAGTGTGCCTGACCTAAGCCTAACACGTGGAAGGGGAGTAAGTAAGTAGCTTTAAGTTAAGTTGGTTTTCCCAAGGTTTGCTTCAAGAATTCTCATCTAAGGGTTTAGTCAACACCATACCTCTGAATAGAATGATGGAAGTCTGGTATTTCCTTCAGGGGGAACTCGGTATCCCAGTCACCCGCGAGGGCAGACTAGAAACGCTGGAGCTGGATTTCTCTGTTCAGCGCGTCGAGAGGAGGAGGGGGGACAGCGTCCGCGGGCAGCTTGGCATCTGCTGGGCTCTTCGCAGAGGGACGGCTGTTCAGCTCCTAAGCTCACCACACCATCGTTCGCGCTTTAGCAGCGATAATGGTATCAGTAGCTTCACCAACAGCAGCGGGGCAGCAGCAGCATCAGCGTACTGCATACAGCATACAACAGCAAAGGGACAACAGCTGCAGCAACAAGCTATTGCTTAAGGCAACGTTGGTAGTATTTATACCTGACAGGTGCCTGGTTTGACGCAGGTTTGCTGGACATAAGACGTCAATTAAAGATGTCACTAGGAAGTGATAGCTATCAGTTGCTCATTAGAGTTCCATTATAATCAAAACACAGCAAGCGGGGATTTCCAGGTTTGCTGAGTTTTTATCTTGTTTAAGAACTCGGAGTGTTAATCTAGGAATATCAGACAGTGACTTCTGCTCTGTCATTGCACTAATTGGTTGCAAAGGAAGTGGCAGAGAACTATTCTGGAATGTGGCTCTGTTCGTGTGAGGCCAGAGATGACTTTCTGAATATCGCACTTGAACGGTTATGCCAATATAGGGAATAAATGGATTTATAGCCGAATAGGGGCATAAGGTCGCAGTATCGATCAGGAACCTAGATAAACACGCAACAATATGCACTTTTTCCCGTTTACTTTTAACTTAAATGCCAGCATCCCACAAAGTACCACAATTTCCGGTTTTTTTTCTCTGGTGCTTTCATTATCCATCTACCAGACTTCATTTAACACTCCAATGTTAGTTGTTACAACTATCTGGACAACATCGGGATCATCTAAAATGTTCAAAACCCTTCAGACCTTGGCCTGTGTTCATGAGGGCAATGCCTGTAAGTAGTGGCATTATGATCCTGGGAACATTTATGAACTCTACATCTAGTATCCTATCAAAGGTTTAAGAAAGTCAATGCCTTGGGCCTCGACAACAGCATTATGCCAATGCAATGCATATGGGGGCCTCGCTCCCTCGAAAGTAACCAGACTGCATCACAACATCCGTTCATGCACAACAATTAATTCCATTTTCTATTTTCTCTCCAATGGCTGTCTGTGGCAAATATATAGATTGTTCAATGTTCTTTACACTGCCCCAGGAACATCTGTTTGTTCAATTAAAACATTAGTAACACTCCTAAAGTAGGATTCTCCGATAAATACTGGCCCTCTCTTGGCCATTCCTCTCTTAATGGCTGGTGGGACTTCTTTCTCTGTTCAAATAGCCAACTTCTGGATTCTATCAGCCTGATTCATCAAGCCGAAATGGGCTCGCAAAGGGCCAGATTCTGAGAATCTGGCCCTTTGCGAGCTCTATTTTTGCATTTGGGATTCATCATCCCAAATGCAACAAGCATTAGAAATGCAATAGGTCTCGCAGCATTAGAGTTAGTGCTTTTAGAATTGTTTATAGGTTTTTTGTTGTAAATCTTTTGCATTTTATTTTTTTGTAGGCAATGCAAAAGAATTACAAATCAAAAAAGCAATAAGCAAATGTAAAAGCTTTAACTAAAAATCCTGCGAGACCTATTGCACTGTGTGAGGGTGAGGTGTTGAGGGTGAGTGAGGGTGGGGGTGAGTGAGGAGTTGAGTGTGAGTGAGGTGTTGAGGGTGAGTGAGGTGTTGAGGGTGAGTGTGAGTGAGAGTGAGTGAGGGTGAGGGTGAGAGAGTGTTATTGTGAGTTAGGGTGAGGGGTTGAGGGTGGATGAGGGTGAGGGTGAGGTGTTGAGGATGAGTGAGGATGAGTGAGGGTGAGTGAGGGGTCGAGGGTGAGTGAGGGTGAGTGAGGGTGAGTGAGGGTGACTGAGTGTGAGTGATTGTGAGTGAGGGTGAGTGAGGGTGAGTGAGGGTGAGGGTGAGTCAGAGTGAGTGAGGGTGAGGTGTTGAGGGTGAGGCGTTGAGGGTGAGGTGTTGAGGGTGAGGTGTTGAGGGTGAGGTGTTGAGGGTGAGGTGTTGATGGTGAGGTGTTGAGGGTGAGGTGTTGAGGGTGAGGTGTTGAGGGTGATTGAGTGTGAGTGAGTGAGGGTGAGGTGTTGAGGGTGAGTGAGTGAGGGTGAGGTGTTGAGAGTGAGTGAGGTTGAGGTGTTGAGGGTGAGGATTTGAGGGTGAGGGTGTGAGGTGTTGAGGGTGAGTGTTTGAGGGTGAGGGCGAGTGAGGTTGAGGGGGTGAGGTGTTGAGGGGGTGAGGGTGAGGTGTTGAGGGTGTGTCATTGAGCGTGAGGCTGAGGTGTAGAGTGTGAGTGAGAGTAAGAGTGAGGGTGATTGAGTGTTTTAGTGTTAGTGAGGGTGAGGTATTGAGGGTGAGTGAGGGGAAGGGTGATTGTGGGATTGAGAGTTAGTGAGGGTGAGGTGTTGAGTGTTAGTGATGGTGAGGTGTTGAGGGTGAGTGAGGGTGAGGGTGAGTGAGGGGGAGGGGGAGGCGTTGAGGATGAGTGAGGTGTTTAGGGTGAAGTGTTGAGGGTGTGGGTGAGGAATTGAGGGTGAGTGTGGGTGAATGTTTGAGGGTGAGTGATTGAGGGTGAGGTGTTGAGGCTGATGTTTTGTGGGTGAGTGAGGGTGAGATGTTGATGGTGATTGAAGGTGAGGTGTTGGGTGAGGCGTTGAGGGTGAGTGAAGTTGAGGGTGGTTGAGTGAGGATGAGTGAGAGTGAGGGTGAGTGAGGAGTTGCGGGTGAGGTGTTGAGGGTGAGTGAGTGAGGGTGAGGTGTTGAGGGTGAGTGAGGGTGAGTGAGTGTGTGGTGTTGAGGCTGAGTGAGGATGAGTGAGAGTGAGGGTGAGTGAGGATTTGAGGGTGAGGCGTTGAGGGTGAGGCGTTGCGGGTGAGTGAGGGTGAGAGTGATTGAGTGTGAGTGAGTGTCAGTGAGGGTGAGGTGTTGAGTGTGAGTGAGGATGAGTGTGAGTGATGGTGAGTCAGGTGTTGAGGGTGAGTGAGGTGTTGAGGGTGAGTGAGGAGTTGAGGGTGATTGATGTTCAGGGTAACTGAGGGTGAGGGTGGATGAGGTGTTGAGGGTGAGGTGTTGAGTGTGAGTGAGGGGTTGAGGGTGACTGAGGGTGAGTGAGGGTGTGCAGTTGAAGGGGAGGCGTTGAAGGTGAGTGAGGGTGAGTGAGTGAGGGTAAGGTGTTGAGGGTGAGTGAGTGATGGTGAGGCGTTGAGGGTGGGTGAGTGAGGTTGAGTTTTTGAGTGTGAGGCATTGAGCGTGAGTGAGTGAGGGTGAGGTGTTGACGGTGAGGTGTTGAGGGTGAGGTGTTGAGGGTGAGCTGTTGAGGGTGAGTGTTGTTGATAGTTGTTGAGTGCGGATGATTGAGAGTGAGTGTGAGTGAGGTGTTGAGGGTGAGGTGTTGAAGGTGAGGGGTTGAGGGCGAGGCGTTGAGGGTGAGTGAGGGTGAGGGTGAGTGAGGGTGATGTGTCGAGGGTGAGTGAGGGTGAGTGAGGGTGAGGGTGAGTGATGGTGAGTAAGTGTGAGGATGAGTGAGGGTGAGGGTGAGAGTTTGAGGGTGAGTGAGGGTGAGTGAGGGTGAGTGTTTGAGTCTTAGTGAGGGTGAGATGTTGAGGGTGGGTGAGGGGGGTGTGTGAGAGTGTGTGGGTGAGTGGTGTGAGTGTTAAGGGTGTTGTGTATGAGGGGTGTTAGTATGAGGGATTTGAGGGTGAGGGGGTGAGGGTGAGTGTGATGGGAGGGTAGGCATAGTGAGTGATGTTGAGGGGGTAAGGGAGTGTAAGGGAGAGTGAGGGTGAGACTGAGCGGGTGTGAGCGGGTGAGTGAGGGAGTGTTTGAGAGTGTGAGTGAGGGAGTGTGTGAGGTGTTGTGTGAGAGCGTGAGTGATGGGGTGTGTGAGGGGTGTGTGAGAGGGTGTGTGAGAATGTGAGTGTGTGTTAGGGTGAATGAGGGTGAATGAGGGGGTGTGAGGGGGGTGAGGGTGGGGTGTTGAGGGAGTGAGTGTGAGTGTGTGAGGGGTGATGTAGAGGGGATGAGTGTGAGGGGGTGAGTGTTAGGGGGTGTGAGGGGGTGAGGATGAGTGAAGTTGTTTGCGTTAGAGAGTGTGTGAAGTGTTGTGAGTGTGAGAGTGTTGTGATGATTTTTAGGGGAGCGTGTTTGTGTGAGGGTACGTTGTTTGAGGCTGAGGGGGTGTGTGTGTGTGAGGGTCATTGAGGGTGTGTGAGGAGTTGTTTTTTAGAGTGTGTCTGAAGGTGTTTGACGGTGTGTGAGGGTGAGGTTGTGTGAGTGTGAATTTGAGTCATTGGGAGTGAGTGGGGGTGTGAGGGTGATGGGGTGTGAGGGTGAGGGGGTGTGAGTGTGTGAGTGTGTGAGTGTGAGGGTGAGTAAGTGTGTGTGAGGCTGAAGGTGTGTGATGGTGTATGAGGGAGATGTTGTGTTAGCGTTATTGAGCGGGTGTGAAAGAGTGTGATAGTTTTGTTGTGTGAGGGTGATGTTATGAGTGTGTGTCTATGTTAATATTAATTAAGTAATGTGTTGTTTTTAATAAAAGGTGTCACATGTCCCCTTTGTATTACTTCTGTCTAATGTGTATATTAGTATGTAATGTACGTGTGTATGTTTTGTACTAAGTGTGTTATTTTTTGTTAACGTGTATGTGGAGTCCCTTTTTTATTTTTATGTTAAAATGGCCGACGTATTGCGTCACGTCGACGTCTGCTATGTTTAGCGGTCTAGTTTATTTTTGAGTTGTGTGTGTTTTTTGTTTACGTTTTTTTTTAGCCAATCGGAGCGCGACGTTTTTGACGTAGCGTTCCGATTTGCATACGTCAACTGTGGAATTCCCCATAGATCGAGAATGTTGGTGCGCGGAAGGCGTGTTCTTGTTCCTGTGGTGTTGCTGCGTCGTTTGACAGGTAAGAATGTAATCCTAAGTTTCTTTTAATGTAATGTACTGTAGTATATATACTATGTTAAAGTTAATTACTTGCGAAATTTATTTATTTAGCTCGTAATATTTGAAAATGTTTGTAATGTAACGTAAAGTTTTGTTTTTTATTGGCGATATGTAAAGCATATGTATTGTTAAACTGTAATGTAATGTATTATTTTGTTTTTTTTGGTAATTCGACGTACAAAAGGTGTTTGTTTAATTTTCACGTGCTAAATGTGTTTTATAATATATTGATGTAAGTTGTGTTTGCATTATCTATTTGATATGTTTTGTTAAACTGTAATGGAATCTATTATTTTGCTTTTTTTTGGTAATTTGACGTACAAAAGGTGTTTGTTTAATTTCGAAGTGCTAAATGTGTTTTAATATATTGATGTAAGTTGTGTTTGCATTATCTATTTATGTGATGCTGAAGTAGTCGGATAATTTGTTATTGACGTACTTGAAGTATGAAATGAAAGTTTGTGTATTTGCTGACTGTAGTATTTTTAGCAATGTATGAACGACATGTACAGTGAAGTAATGTGTTATTCGTTTGCTTTTTGTGACTAAATAGTTCTATGTTCGTAATATGTTTTTTCTATTCGAACAAATTCTGTCTGGATAAATGCTATTGTGTTATGCGTATCTCTTTTTGTGTAACTGTAGACTATTGTATTCAATGCGTCCCATTTTCCGGATGAATCGTTCTTGTTTGTTTCCCTCCGAAAAATTTGACTGTTTCCGAATATTTTTTTTTTCGTCATATTTTATTTATATTACATGGAATTCCGTGTGAAGAAGTGCTATTGTTGTATGCGTCCGTTTTTTTGTGTAACTGTTGACTATTGTCTTTAATCCGTCCCATTCTCCGGATGAATAGTGCTTGTTTATTGCCCGGCGAAAAAGTTGCCTGTTTCACTTGTGTCTTTGTACATCCTCGTCCTCGCTTACTGACACATATTTATAATTGTTTCCTTTGTGTATTATTGTTGTAATATCGTACGAATTAGATTTACTTTTCGGCCCGAAGACTGATTAACATCCTTGCATCCTTTTAGGTCAATTATGTTAAGTTTTTTTTGTGTCTAACGTATCTGCTGCAGTACTCGGTCGACCCCCTTGTTTTCCGTTCTGAAATTTCTTTATGTGTAAGAAAATGGGCTAACATTCGTAAAATTGCAGAGTGGGTGAATGCTGCAGAGTGGGTGAATGCTGCAGAGTGGGTGAATGATGCAGATGGGTGAGGAGTTGAGGGTGATTGAGGATGAGGGTTGAATGAGTAGTTGAGGATGAGGTGTTGATGGTGAGTGATGTTGAGGGTGAGTTAGTGTTACGGGATGATGGTGTGATGGTGAGGGTGAATGATGGAGGGCGAGTGTGAGTTTGTGAGACTTTTTGAGAATGTGTGTGGGTGTGTGCGGAAGTGTAATTGTTTGTGAGGCCGTGTGTGTGTGAGGGTGGGGGTGTGTGAGTGTTGGAGCATGTGCAGGTGTTTTTTAGTGGTCATGAAGGTGAGTGTGGGTGAGGGTGGGTGAGTGTGAAAGAGGGTGAGGTGTTGAGGGTGAGTGAGCGTGAGTGAATTTGAGGGTGATAGTGAGTGTAGATGAGTGTGAAGTGTTGAGGGTGAGTGAGGGTGAGGGTAAGGTGTTGTGGGTGAGTGAGGGTGAGGTGTTGAGGGTTATTGAGGGTGAGTTGTTGAGGTTGATTGAAGTTGAGCGTGATTGCGGGTGAGATGTTGAGGGTGAGTGTGTGTGACTGAGGGTGAGGGCTTGATGTTGAGTGAGGGTGAGTGATGGTGAGGGTGAGTGAGGGTGTGGAATTGTGGGTGAGGTGTTGAGGGTGAAGTTAGTGAGGGTGAGGTGTTGAGGGTGAGGGTATGAGGGTGAATGAGGGTGAGGTGTTGAGGGTGAGTGAGGGTGATGTAGTGAGTTCGCACTATGATGTTTATTTTTAGTCTGACTTGGCTTAGTTTTGTGTTTTTTTGAACCGTATGTGACTTTTTTCGCCGTGATGCATTTTTTTGTGTGTGTGTCTTGTTGTAGTGAAAATTTTTATGTATGCACTGTTTATGTTCTCTTTGTGTGTTTTTTTTTTTATATTTTCTTCATTTCAGGGAATGAGCTGCTACGATCGACAGGTAATGACAATTTAATTTTCAAATTATGAAAGAGTGTCTTTGTGACTTTGATACTTGTGTTTATGCATTTGCTTATTGTAAAGCTAATGTAATTATAGTTTTAGGTCTTTGTGCTCGCATTTACTTTCTGCCTGGCTTCTTGCATTAGAGTGTTTTTGTGCATTTTCTCAATGGCTGCTATTTCGGTGTATTTGTTGCCATGGATTGAGTTCCGTTTTGCCGTACGTGTTTTTTGGTCGCACTTGGCTTGTATTTAGTATTTTTCTCTTCCAAGGGATCCCTGAAGTCCATTTCTGCAGCACACAGCAATCGCACATTATTAACATTCGGCACCCCCACAGTACCATTGAGCAACATCACATTATCACTTTTGCCCACTAGAGCCGTATTTAGTACACCCCCAGTGTCATTTAGATATAGTACTGCAGTACTGTACAGCTGCAAAGCATGCTTCTTTTGCTGTAATTGTGTGTGGAAGGTAAAAAAAGTTGTCCTAAAGCGTGCACTTCTGGCTGGTGGTGTGTGTGACTGTTGAAAGCGTGGACTGATGCCTGTTTGTGTGCGTGTATGCATGTTGAAAGGATGCACTGCTGACTGATGTGTGTGTACGCCTGGTGAAAGTGGCCATTGCTATCTATTGGTGTATGTGCCTGTTAAAAGAGCACATTTTTTGATTGTATGACATTTGCCTGCTGAGTAATGCTGTAGTGGTATTGAGTGGTGCTGTGGTGGTAAATGTTTGTGTGTGGTTGTAGTGTGATAGTGTGTTCTTGTTGAATGATACTTTTTTGTTGGTGTAGAGTGATCTTGGTGTGTTGCTGAGTGATGTTAGTCTGGTGCTTAGTAATGCTGTTGTTGTGATGTGTTCTGAAGTTGAGCGTGATTGCGGGTTAGATGTTGAGGGTGAGTGTGTGTGACTGAGGGTGAGGGCTTGATGTTGAGTGAGGGTGAGTGATGGTGAGGGTGAGTGAGGGTGTGGAATTGTGGGTGAGGTGTTGAGGGTGAAGTTAGTGAGGGTGAGCTGTTGAGGGTTCGGGTATGAGGGTAAATGAGGGTGAGGTGTTGAGGGTGAGTGAGGGTGATGTAGTGAGTTCGCACTCTGATGTTTATTTTTTGTCTGACTTGGCTTAGTCTTGTGTTTTTTGGACCCGTATGTGTGTTTTTGCGCCGCGAAGCATTTTTTTTGGTTTGTTTATTGTTGTAGGGAAAAGTATTATGTATGCATTGTGTATGTTCTCTTTGTGTGTTTTCTTTTTTATATTTTCTTCATTTCAGGGAATGAGCTGCTACGATCGACAGGTAATGACAATTTAATTTTCATAATATTAAAGGTTGTCTTTGTGACTTTTATACTTTTGTTTATGCATTTGCTTTTTGTAAAGCTAATGTAACTATAGTTTTAGGTCTCTTTGCTCGCATTTACTTTCTGCCTGGCTTCTTGCATTAGATTTTTCTTTGTATTTTATCAATGGCTGCTATTTTGGTGTATTTGTTGCCATGGATTGAGTTCCGTTTTGCCGTACGTGTTTTTTGGTCGCACTTGGCTTGTATTTAGTATTTTTCTCTTCCAAGGGATCCCTCAAGTCTATTTCTGCAGCACGCAGCAATTGCACATTATTAACATTTGGCGCCCCCACAGTACCATTGAGCAACATCACATTATCACTCTTGCCCACTAGAGCCGTATTTAGTACACCCCCAGTGTCATTTAGATATAGTACTGCAGTACTGTACAGCAGCAAAGCATGCTTCTTTTGCTGTAATTGTGTGTGGAACGTAAAAAAAGTTGTCCTAAAGCGTGCACTTTTGGCTGGTGGTGTGTGTGACTGTTGAAAGCGTGGACTGATGCCTTTTTGTGTGCGTGTATGCATGGTGAAAGGATGCACTGCTGACTGATGTGTGTGTACGCCTGGTGAAAGTGCCCATTGCTATGTATTGGTGTATGTGCCTGTTAAAAGAGCACATGTTTTGATTGTATGACATTTGCCTGCTGAGTAATGCTGTAGTGGTAATGAGTGGTGCTTTGGTGTTAAATGTTTGTGTGTGGTTGTAGTGTGATAGTGTGTTTTTGTTGAATGATACTGTTTTGTTGGTCTAGAGTGATGTTGGTGTGTTGCTGAGTGATGTTAGTGTGGTGCTTAGTAATGCTGTTGTTGTGATGTGTTGTTCTGTGCTAGTGATGAGTGGTGCTGTGTTGGTGTTTAATAATTACCAGCACAGCATATCTCAGCACCACAACAGTTGCACTTCTCCCAACAATGGCATCACTGATGTCCACGAATGCAACACGCAGCAATTCCACTTTATCATTCTGCACCCCCACAGTACCATTGAGCAACAATACAGCATCACTCTGCACCACCACAGCCCCATTTAGCTCCCGAACAGTGTCATTCATACATACTACAGCAGTACTGATGACTGTTGTGTATATACGCCTGGTGATAGAGTCCATTGATGTGTGTGTGTGTGTGCTTCTTAAAAGAATCCATTTTTTTATTGTATGAAGTTTGTCTGCTGAGTAATGCTGTAGTGGTGATGAGTGGTGCTGTTGTGGTAAGTGTTTTTGTGTGTAGTTGTAGTGTGATAGTGTGTTGTTGTTGAATGATGCTGTTGTGGTGGGGCAGAGTGATGTTGGTGTGTTGCTGAGTGATGTTAGTGTGGTGCTTAGTAATGCTGTTGTTGTGATGTGTTTTTCTGTGCTAGTGATGAGTGGTGCTGTGTTGGTGTTTAATAATTACCAGTACAGCATAACTCATCACCCCAACAGTTGCACTTCTCCCAACAACGCCATCACTGATGTCCACGAATGCAACACGCAGCAATACCACTTTATCTTTCTGCACCCCCACAGTACCATTGAGCAACAACTCAGCATCACCCTGCACTACCACATCCGTCTTTCACACAACAACAGTCTCATTTATACCTACTACAGCAGTACTGATGACTGTTATGTGTGTATGCCTGGTGAAAGTTCCCATTGATAGCTGTTGTTGTGTGTGACTGTTAAAAGCGTTCAAGTTTTTATTGTATGACCTTTGTCTGCTGAGTCATGCTGTGGTGGTGATGAGTGGTGCTGTGGTGGTAAGTGTTTGTGTGGTTGTAGTGTGATAGTGTGTTGATGGTGAGTGTGGGTGAGGTGTTGAGGGTGAGGGGATGATGGTGTGAGGGTGACGGTGTGAGGGTGAGTGATTGTTGGCGAGGGTGAGGCTCTGAGGCTTATTGAGAATGTGAGTGGGTGTGCGAGGATGTGTGAGACTGTGTGAGTGTGTGAGTGTGGATGTGTGTGAGGGTGGGGGTGTGTGAGCGTGTGGGCATGTGAGTGTGTGGTAGAGGTTATGAAGTTGATTGAGGGTGTGTGAGGGTGTGAGGGTGAGTGAGGATGTGTGATGTTGAGGGTGTGAAGGTGTGTGAAGGTGGGGGTGGGTGAGGGTGCCTGAGTGTGATTGAGGGTGAAGCGTTGAGGGTGAGTGAGGGTGAGGTGTTGAGGCTCAGTAAGGGTGAGGGTGGGTGAGCGTTAGTGAGTGAGGGTGATTGAGTTGATGAGGGTGAGGTGTTGATGTTGAGTGAGGGTGATGTGTTGTGGGTGAGTCAGGGTGAGTAGTTGAGGGTGAGTGAGGGTGAGGGTGAGTGAGGGTGAGGTGATGAGGGTGAGGGCCTGAGGGTGAGTGAGGGAGGCTGATTGTGGGTGAGGTTTTGAGGCTGTGGGTGAGTAAGGGTGAGGTGTTGAGGGTGAGGGGCTGAGGGTGAATGAGGGTGAGGTGTTGAGGGTGAATGAGTGTGAGGGTGAGTGAAGTTGAGGGTGATGTTTTGTGGGTGAGTGCGGGTGAGTGATGGTGAATGACGTTGAGGGTGATTGAGGGTGAGTGGATGATGGTGTGAGGGTAACGGTGTGAGGGTGAGGGTGAGTGATTGTGTGTTAGGGTGAGGGTGTGAGTCTTATTGAGAATGTGTGTGGGTGTGTGAGGATGTGTGAGAGTGTGTGAGTGTGGGTGTGTGTAAGGGTGGGGGGGGTGTGAGGTTGGGGCATGTGAGGGTGTGGTTGAAGTCATGATGTTGAGTGAGGGTGTGTGAGGGTGAGTGAGGATTTGTAGTGAGTGGTGATTGAGTTGATGAGGGTGAGGTGTTGAGGTTGAGTGAGGGTGATGTGTTGTGGGTGAGTCAGGGTGAATAGTTGAGGCTGAGTGAGGGTGAGGGTGAGTGAGGGTGAGGTGATGAGGGTGAGGGCTTGAGGGTGAGTGAGGGAGGCTGATTGTGGGTGAGGTTTTGAGGCTGCGGGTGAGTAAGGGTGAGGTGTTGATGGTGAGGGGCTGAGGGTGAATGAGGGTGAGGTGTTGAGGGTGAATGAGTGTGAGTGTGAGTGAAGTTGAGGGTGATGTTTTGTGGGTAAGTGCGGGTGAGTGATGGCGAATGACGTTGAGGGTGAGTGGATGATGGTGTGAGGGTAACGGTGTGAGGGTGAGGGTGAGTGATTGTGGGTGAAGGTGAGGGTGTGAGTCTTATTGCGAATGTGTGTGGGTGTCTGAGGATGTGTGATAGTGTGTGAGTGTGGGTGTGTGTAAGGGTGGGGGGTGTGTGAGGGTGGGGGCATGTGAGGGTGTTGTTGAAGTCATGATGTTGAGTGAGGGTGTGTGAGGGTGAGTGAGGATTTGTTATGTTGAGGGTGTGAATGTGTGTGAGGGTGGGGGTGGGTGAGGGTGCGTGAGTCTGATTGAGGGTGAAGCGTAGAGGGTCAGTGAGTGTGAGGTGTTGAGGCTGAGTGAGGGTGAGACTTGTTGAGCGTTAGTGAGTGAGGGTGATTGAGTTGTTGAGGGTGATGTGTTGAAGTTGAGTGAGGGTGATGTGTTGTGAGTGAGGGTGATTGTGTCAGTGAGGGTGAGTTGTTGAGGGTGAGGGGCTGAGTGTGAGTGAGGGATAGTTATTGTGTTGAGGTTTTGAGGGTGAGGGTGAGTGAGGTTGAGTTGTTGAGGGTGAGGGGCTGAGTGTGAGTGAGGGATAGTGATTGTTTTGAGGTGTTGAGGGTGAGGGTGAGTAAGGGTGAGGTGTTGAGGGTGAGGGGCTGAGGGTGAATGAGGGTGAGGTGTTGAGGGTCAGTGAGTGTGAGGTCTTGAGGGTGAGTGAGGATGAGTGAGAGTGAGTGATTGCGGTGTTGAGGGTGAGGTGTTGAGGGTGAATGAGGGTGAAGGTGAGTGAAGGTGAGGGTGAGGTGTTGAGTGTGAGTGTGAGTGCGGGTGAGTGAGAGTTTGTTGAGGGTGAGTGAGGGTGAGGGTGAGTGAGCATGAGGTGTTGAGGAAGAGGGGCTGAGGGCGAGTGAGTTGGTGAGGGTGAGTGAGGGTGAGGTATTGTGGGTGAGTGAGGGTGAGGTATTGAGGGTGAGTGAGGGTGTTTTTTGAGGGTGAGTGAGGGTGAGTCGTTAAGGGTGAGTGAGGGTGAGGTGCTGAGGGTGAGTGAGCTTGAGTGAATGGGAGTGAGGGTGACTGAGGGTGTGATTGGCATATGTGAGTCTCGACCATGTGTTAATGTTGATTATAATGTAAATTTCGTATGTGTATACGTTTGTAAAAGTATTTAGTGTATGTACTTAAAATGTGTTTTATTTCTGTTGTAGTAAAGGGTATTACGCAATGTATTCCCTTTACGTTTGTTACGTAAGGGATGTTAGCGTTCTATTTTTTAGTTGATGGTGATGTAATGTTGAGCGCTACGTAATTTTTAGCCAATCGCAGCTCTACGTTGTGTGACGTAGCGTTGCATTTGACGTGCGTTAACGGGGCGTTTTCTACATTGGTGTGAATGTTCGTGCGGTAAAGGTGTGTTATTCCTCCGTGGTTGTTGCTGCGTCGTCTGACTGGTAAGATGTACATTTATTAACATTGAGTACATGAATTTGAATGTATTAATACTTGTGTGTATATACGTATTATTCATAATGTTTTATTAGGATGTATGAGTGTTTTATTTGTATTGCGCCTTGTGTATTATCGATTTTCGAGTTACAATATTCTTTAGTACTGTTCTAAAAGATATATGTTTGATAAATGTTTTTTTTTCGAAATGTTACATAAAGCAATGTTTATTTTTGTATGTGTTATGTCTTTGACATTGCGTCCGTTGTTATTTCGCGCTCACTTTCCTTGTGTTTTGAATTTTTCTTGATCTTTATGCGAATGTTGGCTCGTGTTTAAGTTGATTGTTCGGGATGCATTGAGTAATCTTTGCTAGTGTCTTCCTGGAATGTAGTTTCCGGAGTTTCGTTTCGCCTGAGGTGGCACTGTGATGTTTATTTTTCCTCTGACTTAGCTTTTTCTTGTGTCATTTGTACCCGTATGTGACTTGTTTCGCCGCTATTCATTTATTTTGTTTGTTGCTTGTTGTAGTTAAAAGTATTATGTATGCACTGTGTATGTTTGAGATGTTGATGGTGAGTGAGAGTGATGTGTTGGGTGAGTGGTTGAGGGTGAGTGGTTGAGGGTGAGTGGTTGAGGGTGAGTGGTTGAGGGTGAGTGGTTGAGGGTGAGTGGTTGAGGGTGAGTGGTTGAGGGTGAGTGGTTGAGGGTGAGTGGTTGAGGGTGAGTGGTTGAGGGTGAGTGGTTGAGGGTGAGTGGTTGAGGGTGAGTGGATGAGGGTGAGTGGTTGAGGGTGAGTGGTTGAGGGTGAGTGGTTGAGGGTGAGTGGTTGAGGGTGAGGTGTTGAGGGTGAGGTGTTGAGGGTGAGGTGTTGAGAGTGAGATGTTGATAGTGAGTGAGAGTGATGTGTTGGGTGAGTGGTTGAGGGTGAGTGAAGGTGAGAGTAGGTGAGGTGTTGAGGGTGAGGGTCATTGAGTGTGAGCATGCCTCCATTAATGTGTGTGTGGGAACGTTAAAATAGAGTGGGGGATTTAGAAGATGGTACATAATTTTTTTTGGCAATAAATAAATCTAGAGACAGGTGTGGCGAAATGTTTTGAGCTGATGTATTTGCCATCAAAGTTGTGTTGTTTTTTTTATAGCATGCCTACCTTAATGTGTGTGTGGGAACGTTAAAATACAGTGGTAGATGGTATGTAAAGTATAGAAGTTTGGATGTAAAAAAAACATAACGTTTCCAGACGCCATTTTCTTCCTTACTGTAATTCGTCTTGAAATGTGTGCTGCAAGTTACCCTTAACAAAATAGCAATAGAGGTTGGCTGCAAGTTACCCTTAAGAAAATAGAAAGAGAGGTTGAGGGTGAGTAGGTGTGGCGAAATGTTAAAATACAGTGGTAGATGGTATGTAAAGTATAGGAGTTTTGATGTAAAAAAACATAACGTTTCCAGACGCCATTTTCTGCCTTACTGTAATTCGTCTTGAAATGTGTGCTGCAAGTTACCCTTAACAAAATAGCAAGAGAGGTTGGCTGCAAGTTACCCTTAACTAAATAGAAAAAAAGAGGTTGAGGGTGAGTGAGAGTGAGGCTGCTGCGGATGGCTCCCTTAATGTGTGTGTATAAGAAATATGGTGATTATCCAAAAGAAGGCAAAATCGGAAATGTTTCACTGAGGCAACATAGAAAATCTTTAGTCTGTAAAAGCGTACACGTAGAATAAGACGATTTTACATACCACGCTGTAGAGGAAAGTTGTAAAATAATAATCATGGTTATGTAAAGTAAATGATTATTGTTAAAATAACTACACGTTTCTAGTGTTAATATTTGCGTACAGTGACATTGTTTAAGTTTTGCGAAAAAGTATCACGTTTCTAGTGTAAGTATTTCCTAGTTTGGATGTAAAAATAACATAACGTTTCCAGACGCCATTTTCTTCCTTACTGTAATTCGTCTTGAAATGTGTGCTGCAAGTTACCCTTAACAAAATAGGAATAGAGGTTGGATGCAAGTTACCCTTAAGAAAATAGAAAGAGAGGTTGAGGGTGAGTAGGTGTGGCGAAATGTTAAAATACAGTGGTAGATGGTATGTAAAGTATAGGAGTTTTGATGTAAAAAAACATAACGTTTCCAGACGCCATTTTCTGCCTTACTGTAATTCGTCTTTAAATGTGTGCTGCAAGTTACCCTTAACAAAATAGCAAGAGAGGTTGGCTGCAAGTTACCCTTAACTAAATAGAAAAAAAGAGGTTGAGGGTGAGTGAGAGTGAGGCTGCTGCGGATGGCTCCCTTAATGTGTGTGTATAAGAAATATGGTGATTATCCAAAAGAAGGCAAAATCGGAAATGTTTCACTGAGGCAACATAGAAAATCTTTAGTCTGTAAAAGCGTACACGTAGAATAAGACGATTTTACATACCACGCTGTAGAGGAAAGTTGTAAAATAATAATAATGGTTATGTAAAGTAAATAAGTATTGTTAAAATAACTACACGTTTCTAGTGTTAATATTTGCGTACAGTGACATTGCTTAAGTTTTACGAAAAAGTATCACGTTTCTAGTGTAAGTATTTCCTTTCAGTCGTTTTTTTTTGGGGGGGGGCGTTTGTTGTTGTTATCGAGCTAACACCCGGCTCGCATCCTGCTGTTCTAAATTAGCACATCCCCAAAGGAACTTCACAAGTGATTACAATCTTGGCGACGGCGCTTAAAGTAGTCTAGCATCCTGTAGTTTTCGTGACGAAAGCCTTGGAGTCTGTGGCCTGAGGACGGAAATAGTAGGCCCGTTGAATTGAACCGACTCTGTGTGTTTCATTTCGTTTATAAACATGTCTAAATATCTCTTTTTTTTTTTAGGTGCAATGCTAGAGATACAAGCGGTATTTTTGCCGTAGCACGCTCTAGAGGGAAGGAATGGGAATAGTAGGCCTGCAGATTAGTGAATGTACAAGCCGATGTAACTTTTAATGCGTATGTCATTATTTCGTGGTGTAGACGATTTCAGTTGTAGGCCTGCAGATTAGGGAATGTACAAGCCGATGTAACTTTTAATGCGTATGTCATTATTTCGTGGTGTAGACGATTTCAGTTTAAAGTCTTTTTGTATTCGGAGAGCATGTATGGGTGCAGGGACAGAGAGGGGAGGTCCTGGCGTGTGGAGAGGGGGAGTTGATTTGCGAGCCTGGCTGTGTACGGGAACAGAGGGGGGAGGTTCGGGCGTTTGTGGGTTGTAAGCTTAACTTTTTTAGGTGCAATGCTACGATGTAGCTTGTAATGCGTCTGTCATGATTTCTTTTTGTCGACCATTTCAGTTTAAAGTCTTTTTTTGTGTTCGGAGAGCCTGGATGGGTGCAGGAACACAGAGGGGAGGTCCTGGCGTCTGGAGAGGGGGAGTTGAAATGCGAGCATGGCTGTGTACGGGAACAGAGGGGGGAGGTTCGGGCGTTAGTGGGTTGTGGAAGAGATGTGGAAGGCTGTACAAATGTTTGGTAACAAATAAGTATGTTTCATTGTCCCGTAAAATAGATTTGGCGAAGTTAGAGTTGAAGAGGAAAATCTTTTCTGAAAGGAAATAGGTCGTGGTAATGGTAAGACTTTCGTGTGCCAAACAGTTTCACGGTGGTAGACAAAATGGGGAGGGGGCGGATCCGGAGGTGCGTCGTGAGGGGGAGTGGAGAAGGAGGGGGGAGTAGAGTAGGGGAGGCACGGCCTAACAGCCGTGCAATCAAAAAGTGAGGAGGCGGAGCTGGGGGAGGCTGTCAGAGAGAGAGAAGGCAATGCAGGCGGTTGGGGGCTTGTGCACGCGCTTTGAAGCTGTTTGCGCATGCGCATTGAGCTTAAATGTCTCGTGCACTGCAAGGAATCGCCACGATTCCTTGCAAGTTGGATAAAGAGTGGATAAGCCCCCATAGTCTCGCAAGCTCGATGCGCATGCGCATCGACAGGCGAGACCTAAAAATCGGTAATAGCGATTTCGTTATTTTGCGATGAATTACATTTAAGGAATCTCAATTTGAGATTCCTTAAATGCAATTCATCATCCATTTTAAAATTGCGAATTCGCAATTTCGGCCCGCTATTTACCGCGAGGTCAAACTTCGTGGTAAATAGCGAAAACTTAGAAAAATGCTTTTAAAAGCATTTTTCTAAGTTGCATGTTGCACACACACATGTCCTTTGGACATGTGTGTGCGCAACACCTGTTCGTATTTACTGTTAAGGGGTGCTACAGGGTGTCCTTTGGACACCCCTGGCACCCTTTAAATCGCAATCTTATTTGCGATTAGCAAATTGCTAAGCACAAATAAGGAATACTCCCCATTCATTCCTATGGGCCTTTTGGCCCATAGGAATGAATGGGGAGTTATTCCTTATTTGCGATTAGCAATTTGCTAATCGCAAATAAGGAATATGTAGGAATCGCTTTTGTTTTTGCGATTCCTACATGAATGCCGTTTTGCAAGTCTGAAATAGCGATTCCTTATGATTCGCTATTTCAAACTCGCAAAATGGCACTATGATGAATCAGGCTGATAGTCCTTGTAATTAAACAGGTCGTCAACAAGCAGTAGTCATTTAGAAGAGAAATGAAGATCTGGCTGCTCAAAAACCGTTGACCGGACTATCCACATTACAGCATTTCCTGCAAGCCTACATCATTATATCTTACTCTTCTCTGCCACTAAGAGCACTGAAAAGCAATTGAAATACCTACCTGACCCCCACACACAGCACCCTCTTTTCTTTGTGTGCTGGGCCACAAATTGACGCTCTCAGTTATTGATTGTACGTTTGAGCTACATTCTTGCCTGTCGTAAGGAATTGACTGCAAATTGGGCTAGGGTAATGGAGTTTTTGAGTATATTGCTGGGACAAATGACTGATGTACGCCAATGTTTGTTAATATTTGAGATTGGATAGAACTATGCCCATTGGCCTATTGTCAATGTGGTTGTAATACCCAGAATGGGTGCGAAATTGAGCATCAAGTCACAGTTTAAAGCTATAAATTCAGAACAGATAGCTGACTAAAGTTATTATCAGAATAACACGAATCACACATCTTTGACATACTTTAAATTGGAATCAGTTGTTTTTTCAGTGCTTTTCAATGATCTACTGTATCCCTACTAAGAAAGAATCAGGATATTACTATTTTTTTTTTTTTGGGGGGTTAGTTTTACAACCGCCATGCAGTACCTCTAAACTTTGTGGATAATAAGTGTTGCAAATCAGCAAATGTTTTTAAAATCTCATTTCCCAAAATTATACACTTAAGTATTATTATAGCATTTCTATTGAGGGAACGTAGTCAAAAGGTAGCCGAGTGCACCAAATGAAGACCAGCATAACGTCAACAAGTATTCAGACAGGAAGCTGGGTTGTTATGGCATTGTGATGTAGTGTTCTTTAAAGAGGTGAATCTTCAACGCTTTTTGAAATTGGTGCAATGTTGGGGCAGTCCTGATGGACATGGGGTTATTATTCAAGACCCAGGATGATAAGATGGATGTCATGTCTCTTTTCTAGTTTAAATCATGTTTTATTATATTTCGTCATACTGAAATAATAGATCATCTCACCTACAACCATCGGCAGATGAGGTAGGAGAGGAAAGAAAAAGAATAAAGCATTTCCCTGAATTCCCTACTGAGATATCTAATGCAAGGGCCCCGCATTTTGTCGAAGCATGGGAATCAGTTTTCTGCCACCATGGTAAGCTTTTCCATCCCTAATAAATCCCACATTCTGTGGAGCCAATTTATGTGCAGTGGTACCTTGTCTGTGCATCATCTACTAAGTAGTGCTTGTTTGGCAGCAAGACAGATCCAATGTCATTGTGCCCCCTTTTATTGACCCAAAGCGGTATGTTAAAGTGCTGGGGCGGCCCAGGAGAGTATAAATCGGGAACCTTGTAAATCGCTGTCAAATATGTCATCTACTGCATCTAGAATTGCCTGTCGGTATACCTGTATTGTAGGGCAATGCCACAGGTGGTGTGTCAGTGTCCTGGTGTCCTTGCATTCCCTTCAGCATGTGAGATCTTCTCCCCGTTTCCGGTGTGCCACGCGTTCAGGCGTATAGTCCCAATAGTTTACCATTTGGAGTCGGGTCCCTTTGCCTGTGACACTATGTGCCACTGTATTTGCTTGTTTTCGAATGTCTGACCACTCCTTCTGTGTGCATGGCTGGCCACATTCTTTCTCACATCCCAATTGCGCTGTTGTTTTAGTTTGTGTCTGCAGGGTGTTTAAATAGGCATATATGTCCAAAATTGTTTTTTTGTCCATGTGCCTGGTGATAAGCCATTTTTCCAAAGGTAAAAGAGGCCTACTCGCTAAGGTTTCAGCAATGGCTGCACGACCCATTGGTGGATAGTGATGTATTGCCAATGTGCTGAGGAGGACAAATAATAACCTTCTTGGAGTTGCTTAAAGCTCATGATACCTTTTTTGATCGAATAGGTCGTCCAACATTTTGCAATTCGCCTGTTTCCATGGCAAGTAATCCGTGCCATGGAACGCTGGCAGAAAGTCTGGGTTTCCCAGTATGGGGGTCATGGGGAGAGTCTTCTGGATAGCTTCTTTGGGGTTGCTACTGCCGCCCATGTACCAACCACAGCTCGGAGTACCCGAGAGATATATACCCCCTGTAGTCAATGGGATTTAGGAAACCAGGGGATATTCCATATGTGTTAGCCTGGTCAATAAAACACCAGTGTTTCTCTGTAGCGGGTCTGTTCAATTCCACTAGGTATTGGAGCTGTGACACTTGATAATAGTGTTTGAGGTGAGGCAACCCAAGGCCACCACAAGCAGAAGTCAAATATATCAGGCACTTAGCAATACAGGCCCTTTTCCCACCCATATGTAGTGTTCTATTGAATGTTGTAAATTGTGGATTATGTGTGGGGGGAAGGAGGGGCAGGGTCTGCATGATGTAGAGTATCTTGATGTTGCTCTTTGCCGAACCATGGGGTGTATGTGTAGGCCCAAGTATGTCACCCCCTGTGTTGCCCATGGGTAAGGGTAGAGGCTCAGAATAGTTTCATTGTCTGGTGCCAGTACAGAGAGGTTCAGGAGCTGAGATGTTTGGGTATTGATCTTGAAGCCAGACACTGTTCCAAACGAGTCCACCTCCACGATAAACTTTGGTAGAGAGCGAAGAATGTCAGACAGCACCACCATCACACCATCTGCATATAGCACCAATTTATGGTCCCTGCCACCCATCCATACCCTCCTATCTCTAAGTTTGCCCTCACCTGCTTCGCAAATGGCTCCATATATAATGCAAACATTAATGGGATAGAGCGCACCCCTGTCATGTTCCCCGCTTGATGTTAAAGGGATTGTATATTGTCCGGTTGACTTGGACCATCACCCGAGGCCCTGAATATCTGACCAAAATCCATCTTATAAATGGGGGTCCTAGGCCTATGGTCTGGAAGACCGCCTGTAGGTATGGTCAATGCACCCAGTCAAATGCCTTTTCGGCATCCATCGAGAATAGAAGTGTTGGTATCTTAGTTTGTTGGACCTTATCCAATAAGTGTCATATTCGCTTTGTGTTGTGGCTGCAGTTACGTTCTGGACTAAAGCCTGCTTGATCCAGGTCAATAAGACCCTGCATCATTGGGGCAAGGCATGTGGTGAGAATAGTAGTAATAATCTTAGCGTCAACATTCATTAATGATATGGATCTATATGCAGCGCACTGAGTTGGATCTTTGCCTAGTTTAGGGGTAACCATGATGGTAGCTAGCCTTTTTGTATTTCCCAAGGAACCATTCTTGTTAAAGGAGTTGTAAACCCAAGTAAGGATAGGGGACAGGTGTGAGTAAAAAATTTATAAAATTCTGGGGGTAGCCATCGTGACTGGGAGCCTTACCCAGTGTGAGGTGGAATATTATAGCTAGCACCTCGTTAATATGGATATCCATCTTCAGAGCAAGGAAGTTTTGTTGATCTAATCTGTATTTTGGTGCTCTGCTTAGATAAGACGCTATCTCAGCATCCGAATGATCTCCAAATAAATAGAGTTTGCTGTAGAAGTGTTGGAATGCTTGTACCCCTGTGGATTCACAATTGTAGTTACCCTCTGACTGTTTGCACATGCCTGGAGCCTCTAAGTCGGTACAAAAGGGGGTGGTGATGGACGGAGCATCTGAACCAATCAAACACTCATACCCAGTCAAAAGATCTGGGTTTAATCCATCACTGTTATTTAGCCCACTCTGCCACCCCAGTTCAGACATGGCCATATGCAAATCAGTGCCTCATGCGAACAGTCCAGTCCGAACTGCCAAGCCATGCCTTCCCTGGACCGGAAACAAGCTTCCTGGGACCGGTTTCTGGAATTTCAGCCGTCTTCAGCCAGGCTTGCTTGAATCCAGTGGCAAAGTGAGCAAGGGACTCACGTGCCAACTTATGGCAAACAAAGCAGTATAAAAGGGGGTGGTGATGGACGGAGCATCTGAACCAATCAAACACTCACAACCAGTCAAAAGATCCATTCTGCCACTCCAGTTCAGACGTGGCCATATGCAAATCAGTCTGACCCTGTGCCTCATGGGAACAGTCCAGCCCGAACTGCCAAGCCATGCCTTCCCTGGACCGGAAATAAGCTTCCTACGACCGGTTTCTGGCATTTCAGCCGTCTTCAGCCATGCTTACTTGAATCTAGTGGCAAAGTGAGCAAGAAACTCACGTCTGAGCATACCCTGCCAACTTATGGAAAACAAAGCGGTACAAAAGGGGGTGGTGATGGACGAAGCATCTGAACCAATCAAACACTCACACCCAGTCAAAAGGTCTGGGTTTATTCCATCACCGTTCTTTAGCCCACTCTGCCACCCCAGTTCAGACATGGCCATATGCAAATCAGTCTGACCATGTCCCTTATGGAAACAGTCCAGCCGAACTGCCAAACCATGCCTTCGCTGGACCAGAAACAAGCTTCCGAGGACCGTTTTCTGGCATTTCAGCCGTCTTCAGCCAGGGTTGCTTGAATCCAGTGGAAAAGTGAGCAAGGGACTCACGTTGAGCATACCCTGCCAACTTATGGCAAACAAAGCGGTACAAAAGGGGGTGGTGATGGACGGAGCATCTGAACCAATCAAACACTCACACCCAGTCAATAGATCTGGGTTTAATCCATCACCGTTCTTTAGCCAACTCTGCCACCCCAGTTTAGACATGGCCATATGCAAATTAGCCTGACCCTGTGCCTCATGGGAACAGTCCAGCCTGAACTGCCAAGCAAAGCCTTTTCTGGACCAAAAAAAGCTTCCTAGGACCGGTTTCTGGCATTTCAGCCGTCTTCAGCCAGGCTTGCTTGAATCCAGTGGCAAAGTGAGCAAGGGACTCACGTCTGAGCATACCCCACCAGCTTATGGTGAACAAAGTGGTACAAAAGGGGGTGGAGAAGGACGGAGCATCTGAACCCATCAAACACTCACACCCAGTCAAAAGATCTGGGTTTAATCCATCACTGTTCTATAGCCCACTCTGCCACCCCAGTGGAAAAGTGAGCAAGGGACTCACGTCTGAGCATACCCTGCCAGCTAATGGTGAACAAAGCGGTACAAAAGGGGGTGGTGAAGGACGGAGCATCTGAACCCATCAAACACTCACACCCAGTCAAAAGATCTGGGTTTAATCCATCACTGTTCTATAGCCCAGTCTGCCACCTCAGAGGAAAAGTGAGCAAGGGACTCACATCTGAGCATACACTGCCAACTTATGGCAAACAGAGCAGTACAAAAGGGGGTGGTGATGGACGGAGCATCTGAACCAATCAAACACTCATACTCAGTCAAAAGATCTGGGTTTAATCCATCACCGTTCTTTAGCCCACTCTGCCACCCCAGGTCAGCCATGGCCATATGCAAATCAGTCTGACCCTGTGACTCATGGGAACAGTCCATCCCGAACTGCCAGGCTTGCTTGAATCCAGTGAAAAAGTGATCAAGGGACTCACGTCTGAGCATACCCTGCCAACTTATGGAGAACAAAGTGGTACAAAAGGGTGTGGTGATGGACGGAGCATCTGAACCAATCAAACACTCACACCCCGTCAAAATATCTGGGTTTAATCCATCACTGTTCTATAGCCCACTCTGCCACCCCAGTTCAGACATGGCTATATGCAAATCAGTCTGACCCTGTGCCTCATGGGAACAGTCCAGCCTGAACTGCCAAGCCATGCCTCACCCGGACCGGAAACAAGCTTCCTTGGACCGATTTCTGGCATTTCAACCGTCTTCAGCCAGGCTTGCTTAAATCCAGTGGCAAAGTGAGCAATTGACTCACGTCTGAGCATGCCCTGCCAACTTATGGCAAACAAAGCGATACAAAAGGGGGTGGTGATGGACGGAGCATCTGAACCAAGCAAACACTCACACTCAGTCAAAAGACCGGGGTTCAATCCATCACCATTCTTTAGCCCACTCTGCCACCCCAGTTCAGACATGGCCATATGCAAATCAGTCTGACCCTGTGCCTCATGGGAACAGTACAGCCCGAACTGCCAAGCCATGCCTTACCTGAACCGGAAACAAGTTTACTAGGACCGGTTTCTGGCATTTCTGCGGTCTTCAGTCGGGCTTGCTTGAAACCAGTGGCAAAGTGAGCAAGGGACTCACGTCTGAGCATACCCTGCCAACTAATGGAGATCAAAGCGGTACAAAAGGGGGTGGTGATGGACGGAGCATCTGAACCAATCAAGCACTCACACCCAGTCAAAATATCTGGGTTTAATCCATCACTGTTCTATAGCCCACTCTGCCACCCCAGTTCAGACATGGCCATATGCAAATCCGTCTGACCCTGTGCCTCATGGGAACAGTCTAGCCCGAATTGCCAAGCCATGCGTTCCCTGGACCGGATACAAGCTTCCTAGGACCGGTTTCTGGCATTTCAGCCATCTTCAGCGAGGCTTGCTTGAATCCAGTTGCAAAGTGAGCAAGGGACTCACATCTAAGCATACCCTGCCAACTTATGGCGAACAAAGCAGTACAAAAGGGGGTGGTGAAGGACGGAGCATCTGAACCCATCAAACACTCACACCCAGTCAAAAGATCTGGGTTTAATCCATCACTGTTCTTTAGCCCACTCTGCCACCCCAGTTCAGAAATTCCCATATGCAAATCAGTCTGACCCTGTGCCTCATGGGAACAATCCAGCTTGAACTGCCAAGCCATGCCTTCCCTGGACCGGAAACAAGCTTCCTAGGACCGGTTTCTGGCATTTCAGCCGTCTTCAGCCATTCTTACTTGAATCTAGTGGCAAAGGGAGCAAGAAACTCACGTCTGAGCATACCCTGCCAACTTATGGCAAACAAAGCGGTACAAAAGGGGGTGGTGATGGACGAAGCATCTGAACCAATCAAACACTCACACCCAGTCAAAAGGTCTGGGTTTATTCCATCACCGTTCTTTAGCCCACTCTGCCACCCCAGTTCAGACATGGCCATATGCAAATCAGTCTGACCATGTGCCTTATGGAAACAGTCCAGCGGAACTGCCAAACCATGCCTTTGCTGGACCAGAAACAAGCTTCCTAGGACCGTTTTCTGGCATTTCAGCTGTCTTCAGCCAGGCGTGCTTGAGTCCAGTGGTAAAGTGAGCAAGGGACTCACATTGAGCATACCCTGCCAACTTATGGCAAACAAAGCGGTACAAAAGGGGGTGGTGATGGACGGGGCATCTGAACCAATCAAACACTCACACCCAGTCAATAGATCTGGGTTTAATTCATCACCGTTCTTTAGCCAACTCTGCCACCCCAGTTTAGACATGGCCATATGCAAATTAGCCTGACCCTGTGCCTCACGGGAACAGTCCAGCCTGAACTGCCAAGCCATGCCTTCCCTGGACCGAAAACAAGCTTCCTAGGACCGGTTTCTGGCATTTCAGCCGTCTTCAGCCAGGCTTGCTTGAATCCAGTGGCAAAGTGAGCAAGGGACTCACGTCTGAGCATACCCTGCCAGCTTATTATGAACAAAGCGGTACAAAAGGGGGTGGTGAAGGACGGAGCATCTGAACCCATCAAACACTCACACCCAGTAAAAAGATCTAGGTTTAATCCATCACTGTTCTATAGCCCACTCTGCCACCCCAGTGGAAAAGCGAGCAAGGGACTCACATCTGAGCATACCCTGACAACTTATGGCAAACAGAGCGGTACAAAAGGGGGTGGTGATGGACGGAGCATCTGAACCAATCAAACACTCACACTCAGTCAAAAGATCTTGGTTTAATCCATCACCGTTCTTTAGCCCACTCTGCCACCCCAGGTCAGACATGGCCATATGCAAATCAGTCTGACCCTGTGACTCATGGGAACAGTCCATCCCGAACTGCCAGGCTTGCTTGAATCCAGTGAAAAAGTGAGCAAGGGACTCACTTCTGAGCATACCCTGCCTACTTATGGAGAACAAAGTGGTACAAAAGGGTGTGGTGATGGACGGAGCATCTGAACCAATCAAACACTCACACCCAGTCAAAATATCTGGGTTTAATCCATCTCCGTTCTTTAGCCCACTCTGCCACCCCAGTTCAGACATGGCCATATGCAAATCAGTCTGACCCTGTAACTCATGGGAACAGTCCAGCCTGAACTGCCAAGCCATGCCTCACCTGGACCTGAAACAAGCTTCCTTGGACCGATTTCTGGCATTTCAGCCGTCTTCAGCCAGGCTTGCTTGAATCCAGTTGCAAAGTGAGCAATTGACTCATGTCTGAGCATACCCTGCCAACTTATGGCAAACAAAGCGATACAAAAGGGGGTGGTGATGGACGGAGTATCTGAACCAAGCAAACACTCACACTCAGTCAAAAGACCGGGGTTTAATCCATCACCGTTCTTTAGCCCACTCTGCCACCCCAGTTCAGACATGGCCATATGCAAATCAGTCTGACCATGTGCCTCATGGGAACAGTCCAGCCTGAACTGCCAAGCCATGCCTTACCTGGACCGGAAACAAGTTTACTAGAACGGGTTTCTGGCATTTCTGCGGTCTTCAGTCAGGCTTGCTTGAATCCAGTGGCAAAGTGAGCAAGGGACTCACGTCTGAGCATACCCTGCCAACTAATGGCGAACAAAGCGGTACAAAAGGGGGTGGTGATGGACGGAGCATCTGAACCAATCAAACACTCACACCCAGTCAAAATATCTGGGTTTAATCCATCACTGTTCTATAGCCCATTCTGCCACCCCAGTTCAGACATGGCCATATGCAAATCAGTTTGACCCTGTGCCTCATGGGAACAGTCCATCCTGAATTGCCAAGCCATGCCTTCCCTGGACCGGAAACAAGCTTCCTAGGACTGGTTTCTGGCATTTCAGCCATCTTCAGCGAGGCTTGCTTGAATCCAGTTGCAAAGTGAGCAAGGGACTCACATCTGAGCATACCCTGCCAACTTATGGTGAACAAAGAAGTATAAAAGGGGATGGTGAAGGACAGACCATCTGAACCCATTAAACACTCACACCCAGTCAAAAGATCTGGGTTTAATCCATCACTGTTCTTTAGCCCACTCTGCCACCCCAGTTCAAAAATTGCCATATGCAACTCAGTCTGACCATGTGCCTCATGGGAACAATCCAGCTTGAACTGCCAAGCCATGCCTTCCCTGGACCGGAAACAAGCTTCCTAGGACCGGTTTCTGGCATTTCATCCGTCTTCAGCCAGGCTTGCTTGAATCCAGTGGCAAAGTGAGCAAGGGACTCACGTCCGAGCATACCCTGCTAACTTATGGCAAACAAAGCGGTACAAAAGGGGGTGGTGATGGACCGAGCATCTGAGCCAATCAAACACTCACACTCAGTCACAAGATCTGGGTTTAATCCATCACCGCTCTTTAGCCAATTCTGGCACCCCAGTTCAGACATGGCCATATGCAAATCAGTCTGACCCTGTGCCTCATGGAAACAGTCCAGCCCGAACAGCCAAGCCATGCCTTACCTGGACCGGAAACAAGCTTTCTAGGGCTGGTTTCTGGCATTTCTGCAGTCTTCAGTAAGGCTTGCTTGAATCCAGTGGCAAAGTGAGCAAGGGACTAACGTCTGAGCATACCCTGCCAACTAATGGCGAACAAAGCAGTACAAAAGGGGGTGGTGATGGACAGAGCATCTGAACCAATCAAACACTCACACCCAGTCAAAATATCTGGGTTTAATCCATCACCGTTCTTTAGCCCACTCTGCCACCCCAGTTCAGACATGGCCATATGCAAATCAGTCTGACCCTGTGCCTCATGGGAACAGTCCAGCCTGAACTGCCAAGCCATGCCTCACCTGGACCGGAAACAAGCTTCCTTGGACCGATTTCTAGCATTCCAGCCGTCTTCAGCCAGGCTTGCTTGAATCCAGATGCAAAGTGAGCAATTGACTCATGTCTGAGCATACCCTGCCAACTTATGGCAAACAAACCGATACAAAAGGGGGTGGTGATGGACGGAGCATCTGAACCAAGCAAACACTCACACTCAGTCAAAAGACCGGGATTTAATCCATCACCGTTCTTTAGCCCACTCTGCCACCCCAGTTCAGACATGGCCATATGCAAATCAGTCTGACCATGTGCCTCATGGGAACAGTCCAGCCCGAACTGCCAAGCCATGCCTTACCTGGACCGGAAACAAGTTTACTAGGACTGGTTTCTGGCATTTCTGCGGTCTTCAGTCAGGCTTGCTTGAATCCAGTGGCAAAGTGAGCAAGGGACTCACTTCTGAGCATACCCTGCCAACTAATGGCGAACAAAGCGGTACAAAAGTGGGTGGTGATGGACGGAGCATCTGAACCAATCAAACACTCACACCCAGTCAAAATATCTGGGTTTAATCCATCACTGTTCTATAGCCCACTCTGCCACCCCAGTTCAGACATGGCCATATGCAAATCAGTCTGACCCTGTGCCTCATGGGAACAGTCCAGCCCGAATTGCCAAGCCATGTCTTCCCTGGACCGGAAACAAGCTTCCTAGGACCGGTTTCTGGCATTTCAGCCATCTTCAGCGAGGCTTGCTTGAATCCAGTTGCAAAGTGAGCAAGTGACTCACATCTGATCATACCCTGCCAACTTATGTTGAACAAAGCAGTATAAAAGGGGGTGGTGAAGGACGGAGCATCTGAACCCATCAAACACTCACACCCAGTCAAAAGATCTGGGTTTAATCCATCACTGTTCTTTAGCCCACTCTGCCACCCCAGTTCAAAAAATGCTATATGCAACTCAGTCTGACCCTGTGCCTCATGGGAACAATACAGCTTGAACTGCCAAGCCATGCCTTCCCTGGACCGGAAACAAGCTTCCTAGGACAGGTTTCTGGCATTTCATCCGTCTTCAGCCAGGCTTGCTTGATTCCAGTGGCAAAGTGAGCAAGGGACTCACGTCCGAGCATACCCTGCCAACTTAAGGCAAACAAAGCGGTACAAAAGGGGGTGGTGATGGACCGAGCATCTGAGCCAATCAAACACTCACACTCAGTCACAAGATCTGGGTTTAATCCATCACCATTCTTTAGCCCACTCTGGCACCCCAGTTCAGACATGGCCATATGCAAATCAGTCTGACCCTGTGCCTCATGGGAACAGTCCAGCCCGAACAGCCAAGCCATGCCTTACCTGAACCGGAAACAAGCTTCCTAGGACCGGTTTCTGGCATTTCTGTGGTCTTCAGTAAGGCTTGCTTGAATCCAGTGGCAAAGTGAGCAAGGGACTCACGTCTGAGCATACCCTGCCAACTAATGGCGAACAAAGCAGTACAAAAGGGGGTGGTGATGGACGGAGCATCTGAACCAATCAAACACTCACACCCTGTCAAAATATCTGGGTTTAATCCATCACCGTTCTTTAGCCCACTCTGCCACCCCAGTTTATACATGGCCATATGCAAATCAATCTGACCCTGTGCCTCATGGAAACAGTCCAGCCCAAACTGCCAAGCCGTGCCTCACCTGGATCGGAAACAAGCTTCCTGGGACCGGTTTCTGGCATTTCAGCCGTCTTCAGCCCAGCTTGCTTGAATACAGTGGCAAAGTGAGCAAGGGACTCACGTCTGAGCATACCCTGCCAACTTGTGGCGAACAAAGCGGTAAAAAAGGGGGTGGTGATGGACGGAGCATCTGAACCAATCAAACACTCACACTCAGTCAAAAGATCTGGGTTTAATCCATCACCGTTCTTTAGCCCACTCTGCCATCCCAGGTCAGACATGGCCATATACAAATCAGTCTGACCCTTTGACTCATGGGAACAGTCCATCCCGAACTGCCAAGCCATGCCATCCCTGGACCGAAAAGAAGCTTCCTAGGACCGGTTTCTGGCATTTCAGCCGTCTTCAGCCAGGCTTGCTTGAATCCAGTGGCAAAGTGAGCAAGGGACTCACGTCTGAGCATACCCTGCCAGCTTATGGTGAACAAAGCGGTACAAAAGGGGGTGGTGAAGGACAGAGCATCTGAACCCATCAAACACTCACACCCAGTCAAAAGATCTGGGTTTAATCCATCACTGTTCTATAGCCCACTCTGCCACCCCAGTGGAAAAGCGAGCAAGGGACTCACATCTGAGCATACCCTGACAACTTATGGCAAACAGAGCGGTACAAAAGGGGGTGGTGATGGGCGGAGCATCTGAACCAATCAAACACTCACACTCAGTCAAAAGATCAGGGTTTAATCCATCACCGTTCTTTAACCCACTCTGCCACCCCAGGTCAGACATGGCCATATGCAAATCATTCTGACCCTGTGACTCATGGGAACAGTCCATCCCGAACTGCCAGGCTTGCTTGAATCCAGTGAAAAAGTGAGCAAGGGACTCACGTCTGAGCATACCCTGCCAACTTATGGAGAACAAAGTGGTACAAAAGGGTGTGGTGATGGACGGAGCATCTGAACCAATCAAACACTCACACCCAGTCAAAATATCTGGGTTTAATCCATCACCGTTCTTTAGCCCACTCTGCCACCCCAGTTCAGACATGGCCATATGCAAATCAGTCTGACCCTGTGCCTCATGGGAACAGTCCAGCCTGAACTGCCAAGCCATGCCTCACCTGGACCTGAAACAAGCTTCCTTGGACCGATTTCTGGCATTTCAGCCGTCTTCAGCCAGGCTTGCTTGAATCCAGTTGCAAAGTGAGCAATTGACTCATGTCTGAGCATACCCTGCCAACTTATGGCAAACAAAGCGATACAAAAGGGGGTGGTGATGGACGGAGCATCTGAACCAAGCAAACACTCACACTCAGTCAAAAGACCGGGGTTTAATCCATCACCGTTCTTTAGCCCACTCTGCCACCCCAGTTCAGACATGGCCATATGCAAATCAGTCTGACCATGTGCCTCATGGGAACAGTCCAGCCCGAACTGCCAAGCCATGCCTTACCTGGACCGGAAACAAGTTTACTAGAACGGGTTTCTGGCATTTCTGCGGTCTTCAGTCAGGCTTGCTTGAATCCAGTGGCAAAGTGAGCAAGGGACTCACGTCTGAGCATACCCTGCCAACTAATGGCTAACAAAGCTGTACAAAAGAGGTGGTGATGGACGGAGCATCTGAACCAATCAAACACTCACACCCAGTCAAAATATCTGGGTTTAATCCATCACTGTTCTATAGCCCACTCTGCCACCCCAGTTCAGACATGGCCATATGCAAATCAGTTTGACCCTGTGCCTCATGGGAACAGTCCAGCCTGAATTGCCAAGCCATGCCTTTCCTGGACCGGAAACAAGCTTCCTAGGACCGGTTTCTGGCATTTCAGCCATCTTCAGCGAGGCTTGATTGAATCCAGTTGCAAAGTGAGCAAGGGACTCACATCTGAGCATACCCTGCCAACTTATGGTGAACAAAGAAGTATAAAAGGGGATGGTGAAGGACGGAGCATCTGAACCCATTAAACACTCACACCCAGTCAAAAGATCTGGGTTTAATCCATCACTGTTCTTTAGCCCACTCTGCCACCCCAGTTCAAAAATTGCCGTATGCAACTCAGTCTGACCCTGTGCCTCATGGGAACAATCCAGCTTGAACTGCCAAGCCATGCCTTCCCTGGACCGGACACAAGCTTCCTAGGACCGGTTTCTGGCATTTCATCCGTCTTCAGCCAGGCTTGCTTGAATCCAGTGGCACAGTGAGCAAGGGACTCACGTCCGAGCATACCCTGCCAACCTATGGCAAACAAAGCGGTACAAAAGGGGGTGGTGATGGACCGAGCATCTGAGCCAATCAAACACTCACACTCAGTCACAAGATCTGGGTTTAATCCATCACCGCTCTTTAGCCAATTCTGGCACCCCAGTTCAGACATGGCCATATGCAAATCAGTCTGACCATGTGCCTCATGGAAACAGTCCAGCCCGAACAGCCAAGCCATGCCTTACCTGGACCGGAAACAAGCTTTCTAGGGCTGGTTTCTGGCATTTCTGCGGTCTTCAGTAAGGCTTGCTTGAATCCAGTGGCAAAGTGAGCAAGGGACTCACGTCTGAGCATACCCTGCCAACTTATGGCAAACAAAGCGGTACAAAAGGGGGTGGTGATGGACCGAGCATCTGAGCCAATCAAACACTCACACTCAGTCACAAGATCTGGGTTTAATCCATCACCGTTCTTTAGCCCACTCTCGCACCCCAGTTCAGACATGGCCATATGCAAATCAGTCTGACCCTGTGCCTCATGGGAACAGTCCAGCCCGAACAGCCAAGCCATGCCTTACCTGGACCGGAAACAAGCTTCCTAGGACCGGTTTCTGGCATTTCTGCGGTCTTCAGTAAGTCTGGCTTGAATCCAGTGGCAAAGTGAGCAAGGGACTCACGTCTGAGCATACCCTGCCAACTAATGGCGAACAAAGCAGTACAAAAGGGGGTGGTGATGGACGGAGCATCTGAACCAATCAAACACTCACACCCAGTCAAAATATCTGGGTTTAATCCATCACCGTTCTTTAGCCCCCTCTGCCACCCCAGTTTATACATGGCCATATGCAAATCAATCTCACCCTGTGCCTCATGGAAACAGTCCAGCCCAAACTGCCAAGCCATGCCTCACCTGGATCGGAAACAAGCTTCCTAGGACCGGTTTCTGGCATTTCAGCCGTCTTCAGCCCAGCTTGCTTGAATACAGTGGCACAGTGAGCAAGGGACTCATGTCTGAGCATACCCTGCCAACTTGTGGCGAACAAAGCGGTAAAAAAGGGGGTGGTGATGGACGGAGCATCTGAACCAATCAAAACTCACACCCAGTCAAAAGATCTGGGTTAAATCCATCACCGTTCTTTAGCCCACTCTGCCACCCCAGTTCAGACATGGCCTTATGCAAGCCTCTAAGTCAGCAAACAACCAGCTTTATTTCCTCCCATGTAATACCTCTGCTTGGTCCACAGTGTGGCATATTCTGCCCTATCTATGTGTAGAACCGTGAGTTCCTTTTGGGCTGTGTTAAGCTTACGGTGTGTCTGATATGCCACAGATCATTTATATAACCCCTCTAGCTCTTTGATCTTCTCCTCCAGTGTAACAGGCTTCGCCCCTCCCTCCTTTTGTAAGGAGTTACGATGTTGATAAAATGCCCCTGTATTACCACTTTTAAAGTGTCCCAGAGAAGCGTGATTGGAGTGACAGGCATCTGGTTTATCTCAAAAAAAGCCTTTATTGCGTATGTGATCTATGAAATTACCATCTTATATCTAAGGATTTTAAGGTACAAACATCATGCACAGTTCTGGTGGCGGGATCTATGTATACACAGCTCGACATGCAAGGAAGAATGGTCTGACAGGGCCGCCTCTCCAATGTCAACTTCCTGGTTGTATGCTTCTTGAGAGCTGATGAAGAGTAAAAGGTCAATTTGCGCGTGTGTTTGTTGTGTCACTGAAAAATTGGAGCAGGATCTCTATGTCAGATAATGTTTGCGCCAAATGTCTGTGAGGCTTTGTACAAGTAATTGACAGTGTCCCTGTGTTGATAATGTGCCTTTGTTGCCCATCCTTTGTACCGAGCGATCCAGCGCTGCATCCATTTCCAGATTAAAATCCCCAAGTCAATTTCATCATCTACGGTTCCTGCTTTCATTATTACACTGGCGACTTTGTAGAAAGAAGAATCCTCGTTTGCTCTCTTGTATGATTTAGAGACAACGGCGACACCTTAAGGAAGAATGGAATCGAAATAATTGGACCTCAACATGACAAGAATCTCACAGCAAGTACTGTACTTTGTTATTAAAGATTTACGATCGCTGAGCTAATTAAGTGTAATGTGAGATTAACTTCACTTATATTTGTAGTAGCTTGCACTCACTTGTCAGTTGAGGATTGTCCCATGCTGTTTCTCGCGTGCTTCATCCTCTGACTGTCATAACTGATATCACTGGAACGCAAAGCTTCACGCTGCGTGATATCACTGGAACACAAAACTTCACGTAGCGTAAGCTCATTGGCAGCCATCTTAAAAAAGGAAAATAGATATTGTCCCTGAGCACAATTTCACAAATGACAATATTTTATAAAGAAAAAAGAAGAAATGCCAAATCGAAATCTTTGCTTTCCAAAGTTCTTTAGCAGTCCTTTTTATTTTATTTTTCTTTTTTCTTTTTTCGTCAAAAGGTTAGAAGTTCATTATTCCATATTTCATAAGTCATACAGTATACAACGAGCATAGCCAAAAAACAATGCCTTAAAAAAGGGAAAATACTCGTTTTTGAAGCATTTTCAGGAATAATCAGCGTGGTGATGCGCACACCATTTGGCAGCATTTTATCTTTATTGGGCAACTTTGCATTATTGTTTTAGGCATAAGAAAACAGCACGGTGATGCGCACACCAAAGGATATCACAATATTTACAACGTGATTACAACAACAATTAACTTTTGTGTCATGTAACAGCGCGGTGATGCGCACAGTTGTTAAATGTCAATTTAAAAGCTTTGTGGTTAAGAGTCAATTAAAATATAACATGTATTTATTATAATAATTTATTCAGTACTATGGCATTACAAAATGTACCTGCTCCTTCATTTTTTTTAAATTCACCAGGTGAACCTCCATTAAAGTGGTCTAAATGGAAGAAAGTGTTCACAAACTATGGTAAAGTATGTGGTGCAAACTTGAGCGTAGAGAGGAAAACAGCTCTTTTGATGCATTGTCTTGGTGCAGAGGGTAAAGAAGTGTATAAACATCTTCCGGAGCTAAGTGATGATACTGTGGCAGATTTAAACGAATATGAAATTGCGATTAAAAAACTTGATGTCCATTATCTGCTAAAATGAAGCATGGTTTTAGAAAGGTACCATTTTGGAAGAAGGATGCAACATGAAGGTGAGACTGTTGAACAATACATCACTATTCTTCGTAAATTGGCTTGTACATGCAATTTTGGAGCTTCCTCTGAAGAACGCTTACGTGATCAGTTCATGTTAGGGTGTAATCTGTAAAAGGCAAAGGAATCCATGTGGGAGAAAAATGATCCAACTTTACATGAGGTTCTAACTATGGCCAAAACTTCCGAACATTCGCAAGCTTGTGTAGAAGTTATGAAGCTTCAGCTTCAAATAAGACTCTGGGCGCTACAGTTAAAGTTGTTGAGAAGGATAAAGAAAAGGAGAAAAATCAAAACAATTATTCCTCAAGCACAAAAAACACTCCGCAGAATAAGTTTGGAAATAGGAACTTTGTGGAAAAGTGTTTTCGTGTGGGGATCCGGGTCACCTAGCTAATAATAAACTGTGTCCTGGATGGAAAATCACTTGTAAAGTTTGTGGTAAGAAGGGCCATGCATCAAAATGTTGTCGCTTCGCGCTTCTAACAAGAACAAAGTCAGCAAAGTTGAGTGTGATGATAAAGATCTTGTGGAGGAAATTGTTATTTATGAAAACAGTGTAGAAAAATTAGATGGTCCACTTGAAAAGGTTTTGGTAAATGACAAAGAAATTCTTATGCTTTTTGATTCAGGAGCAAAAATTACATTGATACCCTTTGCATTTTATGATGCAAAACTTAAAGAAAGTATAAAGTTGGTAAAGCCTGATATAAGGCCGAAAGGCTATGGTGATAAACCAATAGAATTGGCAGGATATTTTTGGGGCTCTATAGAGTTTAAAGATAGAATAATCTCTGGGAAAATCTACGTTTCAATAAAAGGAGACTCGTTGATAATTTGGACACATCAACGTGATCTGTTTGTTTTTTTAGATCCAAATGCTACTCCAACGGTATGTTTAAGAGAAAAACCATCCATCAATTCTGTTGATATTGACTGTAGCAATTTGGTAGACACATTTTCTGAAGGTTTTAGGGATAAACTTGGTTGCTTAAAGAACTATTTACATGAGATTAGATTGAAAAGCAACGCTGTTCCCAAAGCAGCCAAGGCTAGAAACGTACCAATGGCTGTAAGAGATAATATGAAGGTTGAATTAGAAAAGCTTGTAGCCAATGGAATATTTGAGGAAATTGAAGCTTCTCAATGGGTCTCTCCTGTTGTGATGGCTCGAAAGGCCAATGGAGAGGCTCGTCTTTGTGTGGACTTGCGTGAGTTAAACAAGGCTGTTATTGTAGAACACTACCCTTTACCCAATATAAGTGAGATGTTGAGTATGCTAAATGGTGCAAGGTATTTTTCCTCTTTAGATCTTAGTTCAGCATACCACCAAATTAGGCTTACTGAAAATTGTCAAGATCTAACTACGTTCGCCACACCATTTGGTACCTTTAAGTTTTTAAGGATGTCTCTTGGACTCATATTGGCAGCTTCAGTTTTTCAACGTGCCATGCAAAGGATAATAAAGGGTCAGGTGGGGGTGAAGATCTATCAGGATGACATTTTAGTATCTGGTTCAACTGAGGCTGAACATAACACTAGACTTTGTGAAGTCTTAGACATCATTTTAAAATCTGGTTTGACACTAAAAAGATCTAAATGCAAATTTGGCATTCAAGAAATTGAGTACCTGGGTCATTTAGTCACCAACAGAGAGATTCAACCTAAGAAATGGTTGGTTAATACAATAGAAAACATTCCTTCCCCAAAGAATAGAGATGATTTATTTAAGTTCTTAGGAATGGCTGAATTTTATTACAAATTTATTTCAAAGTTTGCAGAGAGGTCGTTAAACTTAAGACATTTGTTGAAGAAAAATACTGAATTTGTTTGGTCAAATCAGTGTGAGAAAGAATTTTTAGATATCAAGACTTGTTAGAAAAATGCATCAAATCTTGGGAGTTTTGATGTGAATGATGATGTGGTTGTGATGACTGATGCTAGTTCTAGAGGTTTGGGAGGTGTGTTGCTACAAAGATCTGATGGTGTATATAGAACGATTGCCTTTATCTCAAGAGGTTTACGTGGAGCAGAATTTGATTATTCTGCAATGGAAAAAGAGGCCTTGGCCGTTTTTTGGGCCGTCAGGAAACGTAAAAAATTTCTGTGGGGACACAGATTTGAAAAAAAAACGGACCACAAGCCTCTAAAAGAAGTTTTTTCTAAGAAAGGTGTAGATCAGATTTCTAATCGAATACGTAGATGGGTGATTGCTTTACAAGAATTTGATTATCAAATAGACTATGTCCCTGGGGCTAGTAATTTACAAGCTGATTGTTTGTCAAGGTTGGTCGATGATTCTGTAGATGAAATAGAACCTTTGGATGAGGACTTTGCAAGTGAGGAGTTTGGGGAAGATTTAAAGGTATGTTTTGTCACTGAAGGTGTAATACAGGAAGATGTATGGAAGGATTTGATAGAAAAGGACACTTCTTTGCAGTGCGTCTTGAAAATGATTTTGGAAGGTTGGGTAGTGAAGAGTAAATGTGAGGAAGTTTTGTTGAGTTTTTGGGAGGTCAGGAACCATAGATGATGAAATTGACTTGTTTATTACAAGTTAGAAATATACAAAGGACCTCATCCACAGAGGAGTTAACAAATGACTCCACTGCACCGCAGTTAGGATCTCTCTGTCCCAACAACTTCAACTCCTAGGTTACAGAACCTTGAACAGCAGGTTCTATAACCTAGGATACCACAACATTCACATCCAGAGTCTCCATTACCTGCCCTATCGCATCCAGGATAAAGGATTCTTGATGCTCATCAGGAGTGTATATGTTTGTAATGGTGAATGTGTAAAACCCTTAAGCTAAATAGAGTGAGAGAAGGCGGATTTCAGCTTGTGTGTGGATAACTCTACCCTCAAAGTGCGTAGCCAACAGGATCATCACTCCTGCCTTCTTCCCCGCATCTGTGGAGTAATACTTGCGGTCTAACCAGTGTGATCTCATACGCCTGCAGTCTGTTGGAATCAGGTGATTTTCTTTTAATAAGCAAATATGACATTTAGGTTTTCTCAACATGGATAGGAGTGCCAGTCGCTTTGCTGGTGCACATTAGGCCCCCTCACATTATAGACAATTATTCTAACCATCAATCAGGCAATTGGGGAGAGCATGTGAAGCTTCCTTGCCATGCATCCTAAGCCCACCCTGTAGGAATTATACAGAGAACAGCCACTTGAGAGCGACATTAGATCTAGAAAAAGAAGAGACGAGAACAAAGAAAAGAAAAGAGACAATACTCATCAAAGACTGGACATCAATTCCCCTTGTAGGTTGTTCAAAGTATAGGAAGCAGGGTCCGTGGTACCAGCAGTGCACTGAAGAGTTCAACTGCTTTTTCAAACTACACACTACGCCGTCCTGTCAACCATGTTATGCTTCAAGTTAGGGGCACGCCCTCAGGCCTGCGTACCTCCAAAGGAAAGTCTGTAGATGCACTGTCTCTATGATGAAGCTGATTCTTACGCTCATTGGATCACTTTATTCACTGTTTGGTTCCTTCAATTTCTCCTGTTTTTGCAGCTGTCTGGGCAATGCCTCCCTTTCTGTGCGACTTCTGTATCCAACCTCTTTGTCACTTTTTTCCTTTTCTGTCGGAGGGATTGCGGAATTTGGTTCTTAGCAGATTTTGATGGTCGATTATCATCTTCTGGTGTGACTTTGGGTGTATCGTGTCGGAATCTATCAGATCCCTTGTTTCCTCCAAGGTACGGGCAGAGTGGGTTTCACTGGCTTGCACAAAATTAAGGTAGAGGTTTTAGCTGGCATAGCCTCTGTAATGTGATGGGGGACAGATCCTGGTATAGCCACACCTTAGAGCCTTTACATTCATTGATGTTGCGGTCTCTAGCTGCCTTCATAATTGTCTCTTTTTGTGTGTAATAATGGAGGCATGTGAGGATAACTTTCGGCATTCCGGCCAAACTCGCACTGTACTTTTAACATTCTAACCTTGCCATATTCCTCCTATGACACATTGACTATGACTAGAGGAGGTGCAAGGATAAATGCCTGCGGGGACAAACAGAAATAGAATACTGCAGCAATATTTGGTCACAGATATATGGAAGTGGGACCATGGGCCAGATGTACGACCCACCAATTTGCGACTCGCAAATTGCATCGCATTTGTGACTCACAATTTGGGATGTACAACAATGTCTCAGGCACTGTTTGTGTTTCCTGGTGGGGTCACAAATGTATTGCCTCATTACTAATAATGAGGCACGCACAATTTGCGACCGCATTAGGAATGGCTAGCACTCACAGGGATGGTGGCGTGCAGGGGTCAGCAGACCACAATGTCTGTGACTGCTTTTAAATAAAGTATCTTTTTTTCTTTGAATGCTGCCCGTTCTCCTTAAAGAAAAATGGGATGCATTTAAAAAAAAATGAAACAATTCAGTTTCGTTTTTTGAGGGCAGGCAGTGGTCACTGGGACCACTGCCTACCGTAAAATAATATTTTATTTCACTATTCACAAAGGGGAAAGGTCCCCTGGGGACCCCTTTCTGTTTGCGAATGGTTTACCACCTACTTGAAGTAGGTGGTAAATTGTAAGTGTTTTAGGACCGCAATTGCGGTCGCAAAACAGTCATCCATACCAATGCGAGTCGCTATTAGGAAGGGACGGCCTTGGCATGCCCCTTCCTAAAAACAAGTCGCAAACCTCATTTTGCGAATCGGTAAAATATCCTGATGCGCAAAATGAGGTTTGTACATGGCCATGCCTAAATTTGTGGTTGTGGTTGCAAACAGGCTGATTGCCCATTTGGGACCGCAATTTAGTGTCGTATATCTGGCCCCATGTATCTTCCATCACGCAAAGGTGAATTCAAGTGTAGATATATAGTGTTAATTAAAGAGAAATACAAAAACAAGTAATTGAGACACAGTTATTACAATGCCAATGTTTGCCATAGTCCATGTGTCATATGAGGAGTATGTTACAAGTAATAATATATTATAGGCCGAAGCATAGAGGTCATGCCTTGAAGTTGGATTATTGGACAAGATTGCAAAGTCTAGGTTATGCAGTGTTAAACCTTAACACAGCTCTAGTACATTCTGTCTATAGTATGACCAGCAGGGGTCCGTGCAGATAACAGCTGTGTGGTGGTGGGGCTGGGTAATGTGAGATTTTGAGGGACGATGCTGAGAGGAAATTATTTATTTAATTTTCCCTCAGCATTGTCCCTCGAAGTCCTTCATTACCTGGCCCCACCACTGTTACCTGCACGGACCGCTGCTGTGTATGACCATATATTGAAATACAGCTATGGAGGTGGTGGAGAGTTCTAAATTAACGCTGTTCAGTCCACCATTCAGTTTCATCCATTCTGGAAGCTCTCCGTTTTCAGAATCAATTTCAGTTCAGTTTTGTTGAGAAATGCTGTTATGTCATCTGCCAGTGTCCTTATGACTTGAATCACTTGCCATTAGATGCTGTTCACATTGTGCCCCAGTGTTTGAAAATGTTCCTCTAATTGTGCATTAGTCACTTTTTACCTGAGGTAATGACTGTATTGGCATATCCTTATTCAGATTTTTATGTGGTTTGACCGATATAAATCAGGGTACAAGGGCAAGCGATTGCACATTTCACGGGCACATGCATCAACTTTTGACTTTGAGAATCTTTATTAGTGAAAATTAAGGAATCACTAATAAAGAATCGCAAAATGAAATGCATCAATTTTTGCTTATTTTTTTGCGATTCGGTAAAAATCGCAATTTTTACTGAATCGCATAAATTATGCGATTTCTTATATGTGAATTCGCATTTTGCGAATTCGAAAATTGATGCATTCAAATGCCATCATACCCAGGAAGTCAGGAGACTAATCACACACATCTGTAGCCCTGTTTGAACTGTAGGAGTGGCAGTTGGCAGTTGGAGGTCTGCTTGGAGCAACTGCTGCAGTGTGTTTGTCTGCTGTTGAAGGGGAAATGGCCTCAGAAAATGCTGGAGAAGACCTGCATGCCAGGAAAAGGAAAAATACATTTAGTGACCAGGAGCTGGAAATACTGATTGAGGAGGTCACTATGAGGCAGGACCAGCTTTTCGGGAAGCAATCTTTGAAGGTGCACGAAGGAGTGAAGAGAAAAATTTGGCTTGCAATACAAGCCAAAGTGAATGCTGTGGGGGTTGCCGACCTTGATATAAATAATTTACAGAAACGCAGCTGTGCGCAGTTGTGCCAAAGAAAGAATTGCAAACCGGATTAAGGCTGCAAAAAGGACTGGTGGTGGCACATCCAGGGATAGGCCTAATACCCCCTTGAAGACTTGGTTGAAGGAACCCTTGCAACTGAAGCTGTAATTGGAGTCATAGAAATTAACACCTCAAAGCATGCTGGCCCATCTCAAGGTAAGAATTCACTCATGTATTTGTAGTCTAAATGTGAGTGCTGGAAACCCCTAATGTTGTCCTAGTTGCTTATTAACAGTCCCCCACAAGTACTATTTTTTTGTAGAACAGAGCAGTAAATAATTACACTTTTAATGAAAGATGCAATGCATCATGGGAGTTGTAGTCCATGTACCTTTAACGTTTACATTTTTAAGTCAATGAGTCTTGAAATGATAGTTACACAACCACACTGTTAGAATAGAAGACCAGCCAAGCTAGATGTGCTTTTATTTGAAATGTACTTAAGTTCATGCTACAGAAAGTGCAAAATGTAAAAGTAACATACTGTTTGCACTCTTTTAATCATAGATGCAGAACAGGACACTACACAAATGAATGGGCCGAGATACATACTCAGGAATTGGAAAACACTGAAGAATTAAATTCAGCCACTTCTTCACCCACTGTACAGCCAAGAAGTCAAAGAAACCAAGTGCGCCAACTGCAGCACTCAGAGAGTGATGAAGACCCAAATGTCCACGTTGAAGAACCACAGACTGCTCAATCCCCAGCAACCCAAAACACACAGCAGAGCAGGCAGAATAGGATCCAACAATTTTATAGGCGCAGGGCACATACATCACAACATAGATCAGCAGTAGAAGATGACAGCAACACCAGTGTTGTAGAGTTAAAACTCCTGAAAGTCCAACGCCTACAAGGGAAAGACATACGTGTTATGAAGGGCAAACTAATTCACATCAGTCATGATATTAGTGCTATAAACAACAGTCTGACCCACATGACAAAGGGAATTTAAAAAGCACATATGGAGTCATCTGAGAAACTTGAGCGTATGGCAACAGTTATGGAAACATTGTGTACAGCTATACAGGCACAGCAGGTAGGAAGTGCCAGTAGGCATAATAGATCATTGGCCAGCATGCAGGGATACACCAGGGCAATGAATCGTCTGTCCAGCAACACTGCACAAATAATCAGGCATACAGTTGGCATGCAAAAGGAAATGACACAATGTTGTGGAGATATTTCAAGAGGAATGATGACACTCAAGAATGTTGTTGATGTAATGCAAACTGATAAAGCAACTGGAAACCTACTACCAGTTGGGGGTAGTGATGGATGCGCAAATGACAGTAGCCAAGTTAAACCTGCTGTACCTAGTGGACGCCGTAGCTCCAGAAAGCAAGACATTGCTAGCAGCATAACTATGGGTGATGGGGCAATTTCAGGCAAGGCATTAGGGGTGCGAGGACGCAAAAAGTAGTATGTGACTTATGAAAACCACTTGCCTGATGTAGGAAGGGGGGAGTCTCTAGTTGGCGCAGTGTAGCACTAGCGACAAGCAGGGACTCTCTCTTCCTCGTCAGGGCTGAGGGTTACCTTCCAGACAACCTCTGCTTACCCTCTAGGTAGTGTGGCTTAAGCAGTCTTAGGCTAATCTTTGGGGCATATAGGGTTAAACATTTGCAATATTACACCATCACAACCAACCCACCACACAATGACACCAAACTGTATCTGTAAAAATATATATCTTTATATAGATTTCAAGCAGGTTTGTAAATACAGTTGTCAAACTTTCAATAGCGGTACCAGTTTACTCAAGTTCAGGTTGCCACAGTTCTTTCTTAGCAATAAGCAATCTTTTGGGCCTTCTGCCCAGGTTTAGTAAGGTTCAGTGTCTTGTAGCGCCTCAATGCGCTTTCCGCTGTCTCTGCTCGCTTCCGAGAGGAGATCGAGCCTCGAGGACCAGGAGCTGTGCGAGCCTCGGTTTCAGAGGCGGCTCGCGTTGGGAGCAGATAGCGCGGTGCGAGCTCGAGTTGCAGGACGCTCGCACCGTGAGGATACAACACAGTACCTTTCAAATTCTTGTGGAGCGGGCGGCTTCCAGGGGAGCTGTCCCACGTCGCGTTGCTTTTCCGGGGTCGCTGTTCGCTGCAGCTCTCAGCCGGGCAGGTCACGGGTCATCCGGGGCGGCGGTGTTCAGTGGCAGCAGGGTCCTCCCTTCGTCGTTCGCTCCGACCCTGGAGGCGGCGGCTGTGTGGTGGCGGCAAGTGGCAGTACGGTCCCCAAGTGCAGGACGTACCCAGCCAAAGTGCCGGTTGCAGCTGTGCGTTCACAGCTGAGCTGTCGGGCAGGCTACCGACCAGAGGGGGGTTATCACAGGGCGGCTGTCCGTCTTCGCAGGTGGATTGACGGCTCGAAGCGCAGTCAATTCGGGAGCTTGGACCGGACGGGTCCTCCTTCACTTTTCTCTCGGGCTCCCGGTGCAGATGTGGTCACGGTGTTCTGCAGCAAGGCACCAGACACAGGCAAGAGTCAGCACCCTTCCTTGTCCTTCCAGGTCCTTCTCGTCGGGCAGAGTTCCTTCTGTAGCACAAACAGGATCTAATTTACAAGGAGCAAGGCTCCTTCCTTTATACTGCATTTCTTTTGTTCTTACAGGCCAGGGGGGCCTTTGCATAGCCACTTTCAGTCCTTGAGTACCTTGCTGGGTGCAATCCGGCTTCTGCTTTCAGTGTGAGGGGCAGGCACATCAGACGCTCCACAGGAGGTGGAGCCAGCATTGTGTGGACAGGGGCAGCCAGAAGTACCTTGTTGATGGGGCTTCGCCCTTCCTGGGCCAGGTGTCGGCTGAGTCATCAGTCGCTCCCCAGGAGGGTGGAGCCAGCATTGTGGTGGCAGAGCACAGCAAGATTCAGAGTCAAGAGCCACTCCTACCTCCCACTAAGGTGTAATCTGCTCATTCACCACCGGTCATCCCCCAGCCCTGTCACTCACACATCCCAGACAGTCAGATACACATACCAGCAGAGGCGGGCTGAAATGGTTAGGCAAGCAAATGCTAACTTTCTAAAAGTAGCATTTGCAAACACAGGATACTAAAATAAACTTTACTAAAAGAAATATTTTATTATCCTGAGTTCAGGCATACTAAACATGACTCTCTACCATGCTCCCTGAGCCTGCTGGGATTATAGAGTGTAATAATTCCAGCAGCCCATTCTGGCCTAAAGGAAGCAGGTAGCCTTACAATAGTGAAATACGAATTTAGTTGTAATTCACTACTAGGACATGCCACACACATCAGGGCTTGTCCTACCTTACACTCACAATGCACCCTGCCCTCAGGCCTACCATAGGGGTGACTGATATGAAGTTAAGGGAAGGTTTAGAGGCCGGCAAGTGGGTGCACTTGCCCAGCCAGCATGACAGTACGAGACCGCACGCGGGTTCTGCAATGGCAGTCCCCAGACACATCTTAAGGCTGCTTCTGTGGGTGGCGCAACCAGCGCTGCAGGCCCACTAGCAGTATTGGCATCTACAAGCCCTGGCACTCCTGGTGCACTTTACTAGGGACTAACAGTAAATCCAATGAACCAATCATGGACATCAATCACATGTACAATTTACAGTAGGGAGCACTTGCACTGCGGCACGGGTCGGCCGTGGCGCAGTGCCCTGAGTATCGGAAAACCAGCAAAACATCGGAGGCACACCAGCAAAAAGTGGAAGGGAAACTCACGCCAAGGTGTCAGGTCTAACATGTGTCCCCTCCAGCTGAAATGTGGGGGGAACTACCCTTCCCCAGGGAGTTCCACATCACTAAGGCGGAAAAATCTGGACAGACCGTCAGCATTGGCGTGATCTGTGCCAGGGCGGTGTTCCACCGTAAAGTCCATACTCTGTAGAGAAATGGACCACCTCAACAGTTTCGGGTTCTCACCCCTCATTTGCATCAACCATCTGAGGGGCCTGCGGTCCGTCTGAACTCGGAAGTGAGACCCAAACAAGTAGGGTCTTAGCTTCTTCAGCGCCCAGACCACAGAAAATGCTTCACGCTCTATTGCACTCCACCTACTTTCCCGTGGAAGTAACCTCCTACTGATGAAGGCTACGGGTTGGTCAAAGCCCTCCTCAGTCATCTGTGAAAGAACAGCCCCTACACCATGCTCTGAAGCGTCTGTTTGCACTATGAATTCCTTGGAGAAATCAGGAGCCAGGAGCACGGGCGCCGTGCACATGGCAGTCTTCAGGGTGTCAAAAGCCTTCTGACAGGTGTCAGTCCAAATCACATTCCTGGGCTGCTTCTTCGAAGTCAGCTCTGTCAAGGGGTTCACAATCGTGCCATAGCCCTTGACAAACCTCCTGTAATACCCAGTGAGCCCCAGGAAGGCTCTCACCGCAGTCTGGGTCTTGGGGGGTTCCCAAGCCAGGATGGTCTCAATTTTGGGTTGCAAGGGTGCCACCTTGCCACTCCCCACTTGGTGTCCCAAGTACACCACTGAACCCTGCCCAATCTGGCACTTGCTTGCCTTGATTGTGAGGCCTGCTCTGCGCAGGGCCATCAACACTTCCCAGAGGTGTCGCAGGTGTTCTGGCCAGGTGCCACTGAACACCGCGATGTCATCCAGGTAGGCGGCACTGAACTCATCCAGCCCAGCCAACACCTGGTTGACCAATCTCTGAAAGGTGGCAGGGGCATTCTTCATTCCAAATGGCATAACCCGGAACTGGAAATGCCCATCTGGTGTAGAGAATGCTGACCTCTCCTTTGCCCCATCGGTCAAGGCGATCTGCCAGTACCCAGACGTTAAATCAAACGTGCTGAGGAACCGGGCAGCCCCTAGCCGATCAATGAGCTCATCAGCTCTGGGGATGGGGTGCGCGTCAGTCTTCGTGACTGAATTGAGTCCTCTGTAGTCCACACAGAACCGGAGTTCGGGTGTGGCTCCCAGCGCAGCAGCCTTTGGGACCAAGACCACGGGGCTGGACCAAGGACTGCTGGAAGACTCAACCACCCCAAGGGCAAGCATCTTGGAGACCTCCTCCTTGATGCAGGCCCGGACCCTGTCAGTCACTCTGTAAGCCTTATGCTTCACAGGTAAGCTGTCTCCTGTGTCCACATCATGGACGCACCAATCCGTGACACTAGGAACCAGGGAGAACAGATCTGGAAACTGCCCCAGCAACTGGCGGCAGTCTTCCTGTTGTTCGGGGGTCAGGGTGGGTGAGAGGTTAACTCCATCCACTGACCCGTCTTTCTCACAGGCCACTAAGAGGTCAGGAAGAGGCTCCGACTCCTCCTCCATTCCATCATCAGTTGCCAACAACATGCCCACTTTGGACCTTCTTAAGTGGGGCTTGAGGCGGTTGACATGTAGGACCCTCAAAGGGTTCCTGGGCGTCTTCATGTCCACCAAGTATGTCACTGGGCTCTTGCGCTCCACAACCTCAAATGGACCTGTCCACTTATCCTGAAGGGCACAGGGTTCCACTGGGGCCAGGACATACACCTCTTGTCCAGGCTGAAGCTCGACCAGAGTGGCATTCTGGTCGTACCACCGCTTCATTTCCTCCTGGCTTGCTTCCAGATTTGCCTCGGCAAGTTGTCTGAAGCGCCTGGTTTGGTTTCTGAAGGCCAGCATGTAGCTATATACATTCTGGAAAGGTTTCCTGGGAGATTGCTCCCAGCCTTCTTTTACCAAACTCAGTGGTCCTCTCACGGGGTGACCGTACAGCAGTTCAAAGGGGCTGAACCCTAGGGACTTCTGTGGTACCTCGCGATATGCAAAGAGCAGGCATGGTAAGAGGACGTCCCACTTACGCCTCATTGGACCTTCCAGGCCCATGATCAGGCCTTTCAGGGTTCGGTTGAACCTCTCAACCAACCCGTTTCCTTGGGGATGGTAAGGCGTGGTGAACTTGTAGGTTACACCACACTCTTGCCAAAGGGACTTCATATACTTGGATATGAAGTTGGTTCCCCTGTCGCTCACCACCTCTAGAGGGAATCCTACTCGTGAGAAAATTCCCATCAGTGCACGTCCCACCACGGGGGCCGTCACTGTCCTCAGAGGGATGGCTTCAGGGTACCGGGTGGCATGATCCACCGAGACCAGGATGAACCTGTTGCCCATGGCTGTCTTGGGGTCCAGAGGCCCAACAATGTCAATACCCACTCGTTGGAATGGCGTACCGACCACAGGGAAGGGTTGGAGGGGAGCCTTGTTCTTCCCTCCGCTCTTCCCACTTGCCTGGCAAGTCGGACAGGTCCTACAATGAGCGTCTGAGCTCTTGTGCATTTGGGGCCAGTAAAAGTGGGTGACAAGCCTGTCATAGGTCTTGTCCATCCCCAAATGTCCTGCTAAAGGCACATCGTGAGCCACCCCCAGTAGGAAGGCTCTGAACTTCTGGGGTACCACCAGCACACGGGCTGACCCAGGTTCAGCAACCTTAGGCTCTGAATACAGGAGGTCGTTCTCCCAGTACACATAATGTGTTTTGGCCTGAACACCATTGGCCTGGTCTGCAGCCTGCTGCCGCATACCCACGAGAGAAGGGCATTCTTTCTGCTCCCTGCAGAATTCCTCCCTGGAGGGTCCTCCTTCTTGCTGCCAATGGGTCAGCTCAGGCAGGTCCCCCAGTTCAGCAATCTGTTCCCCTGTAGGCTCCAGGGCATCCCCCTCAAGGTCTGCTTCCTCCTGGACCGTGGGAACTTCAGGGACCGGTTTCCCGCGCCCCCTGCGCCTTCTCCCTAAAGCCGGTTCCTGGGCCTCTCCTTCAGGCCCCAGGACCTCTTGATCACCCCTACTGGCTGCCATCGACCGGGTGGTCACGCACGCCCAGTCAGGTAGACCCACCATCCTCAGGTGAGTCGTCTTCTCCACCTTTTCCCAAGGGGAGTGCTCCAAGTCATTCCCTAGCAAACAGTCAACAGGCATGGTTTTCCTCACACAGACCTGCAGAGTACCAGAGACCCCCCCCCACTCGAAGGGAACTTGAGCCATCGGACACTGACTCTCTGAATTATCAGCATTGATAACCCTACAGTAGGCATGGGGTACAACCTGCTCTTGAGACACCAGGTGCTGCCTCACTGCAGTCACACTGGCCCCTGTATCTCTAAGAGCCTCAGCTTCCTTACCATTGATGATCACCACCTGCCCATATTTCTTAGTGTTAGAGGGCAGGTAGTTTGTAGGGACCATCTCGCTGTCTCCTAGTGAGACTAGGGTCATCTGAACGGGATCTCCACCCCCCGGGACCATCACTTCTTCTCCTAAGTGAACACTAGTCACTTGACGGGGTGGAGCACCAGTGGGTGTGGGTTTTCCAAACAGGCGACACTTGGGGTCACTGGATATGTGCCCCGGTTCACCACATTTAAAACAATTGAAGGGCCCCTTTGGAACAGGTCTACCTGTCGGGCCCCATTCTGCTTTGGGGGTGGGGGAGGCTGAGAACCTTTCTGCTGGTCCCCTTGGGGATTACTTTGGGGGCCTTTTTGGAACCCTTTCTGTTGTCCCTTGTCCCCCCCACTCTTCTGCTGGGGACCCTGCCCACCCTTGGCGGAGTCTCCCACTGGACCCTTGTGGACCCTGGTGCTGAGCCAGCGGTCCGCCTCCTCAGCAAGCTTCCTCGGGTTGGACAGCTTGCTATCGATCAGGTGTTGGCGTAACTCAGGAAAACAGTGATCAGACAAGTGCTCCCATGCAATTAAATCAAAGAGACCTTGAAAATCATTCACTTTGCTACCCTTCACCCAACCATCCAGTGCTCTGCAAAAATAAGTCACATACTCCACATACGTATTCCCAGGCCGCTTATTACATCCCCTAAACTTCTGTCTATACATTTCAGGGGTAAGCCCGTACCTGTTCATTAAAGCTTCTTTCATGTGGGAATAGGATCTCTGGTTTTCAACGGGCAAATCTAGCAGGGTATCTCGCCCTTCGCTAAGGAACCTTCCCCACAACCCCGCTCCCCAATCCTTGTCAGGGACCCGGTGGGAGGACATGGCTACCTCGTATGCCCTAAACCACTGTCCTATGTCATCCCCCTTAAAGAACTCTTTAACTACATCTTTGGGGATGTGCACTCTTGACTCTACCTGCACCGGCGTTGTGCTGCCACCAGAGGGAGGATGATCCAAGTTTCTCTCCTTTAGACTCATCTCCCTCATTTTCAATTCGTAATCCATTTGGTGCTTTCGCTCTTCCAGCGCCATCCTTTTGGTTTCAAGCTCCAGTTGGATTTTTAAGTCTGCCAGCTTCCTTTCATGATCCCTCGTTTCCTTCCTGTCTGCCAGCTCCTCTGGCGACAGGCCTTTACCAAAGCTGTGCACGCTGTCTTGCCTTTCGAGATCCACCAGATCCACAGGTGCCCTCTGCTCCTCAGTGGCATCCTGATCCTCAAGGGCATCTTGATCCTCCGGGGGCTTTCTGGACTCTATCCAGGCTTTCAGGGCCTTGTAGAGCTCTGGCTTGTTCTTGCAACCGGCGTGCGGAACCTTGAGTTTTTTGCAAAAAAACTTCAGCTCATTCTTTGAGTATTTGTCCAGCTTCGCTGCATCCCATTCCACCTCCAACATCTCAGAGGCCGTGGACTCCGCTCCATCCAGGCTCTTCGTGCCCGGCATGGTTTCTTCACTAGGGATCTTCTCTCGGCAAAATTACAACAAAACCTGTGGCCAAGTAACTGGACTGAAATCACTGTGCAATGGTCAGAAGTTAAGGTATAGACTCTGCAAATGTAAATTCGAAAAATCCTCACCGCTGCGTCCAATGTAGGAAGGGGGGAGTCTCTAGTTGGCGCAGTGTAGCACTAGCGACAAGCAGGGACTCTCTCTTCCTCGTCAGGGCTGAGGGTTACCTTCCAGACAACCTCTGCTTACCCTCTAGGTAGTGTGGCTTAAGCAGTCGTAGGCTAATCTTTGGGCCATATAGGGTTAAACATTTGCAATATTACACCATCACAACCAACCCACAATACAATGACACCAAACTGTATCTGTAAAAATATATATCTTTATATAGATTTCAAGCAGGTTTGTAAATACAGTTGTCAAACTTTCAATAGCGGTACCAGTTTACTCAAGTTCAGGTTGCCACAGTTCTTTCTTAGCAATAAGCAATCTTTTGGGCCTTCTGCCCAGGTTCAGTAAGGTTCAGTGTCTTGTAGAGCCTCAATGCGCTTTCCGCTGTCTCTGCTCGCTTCCGAGAGGAGATCGGGCCTCGAGGACCAGGAGCTGTGTGAGCCTCGGTTTCAGAGGCGGCTCTCGTTGGGAGCAGATAGCGCGGTGCGAGCTCGAGTTGCAGGACGCTCGCACCGTGAGGATACAACACAGTACCTTTCAAATTCTTGTGGAGCGGGCGGCTTCCAGGGGAGCTGTCCCACGTCGCGTTGCTTTTCCGGGGTCGCTGTTCGCTGCGGCTCTCAGCCGGGCAGGTCACGGGTCATCAGGGGTGGCGGTGTTCAGTGGCAGCAGGGTCCTCCCTTCGTCGTTCGCTCCGACCCTGGAGGCGGCGGCTGTGTGGTGGCGGCAAGTGGCAGTACGGTCCCCAAGTGCAGGACGTACCCAGCCAAAGTGCCGGTTGCAACTGTGCGTTCACAGCTGAGCTGTCCGGCAGGCTACCGACCAGAGGGGGGTTATCACAGGGCGGCCGTCCGTCTTCGCAGGTGGATTGACGGCTCGAAGCGCAGTCAATTCGGGAGCTTGGACCGGACGGGTCCTCCTTCACTTTGCTCTCGGGCTCCCGGTGCAGATGCGGTCACGGTGTTCGGGCCAGCGGCGGCTGGACCTCACGTTGCTCTCGCTGTTGCTTTGGGCCCCGGTCACGATGCTTGGGGGGATGTCGATGCCTTGGATTACGGGGAGCGTGGCAGGCTTGCCCAGCGCTCCCAGACCCCTCTGTCAGTACTGCAGCAATAAGCAGCACACTCAGTCGCTTTCTTCAGGATGTAGCGCCCACTGGTCCTGGGGCGCTGGTCAGGGGGCAAGTTCAGCAGCAAGCCCTTGGAGATCTTTCAGCAGAGTTTGGCACAAAGTTTCACAAAGCAAAAGTCTTCTTGTAGTCTTTCCTTTTCCTCTCCTTCTGCAGCAATGCACCAGACACAGGCAAGAGTCAGCACCCTTCCTTGTCCTTCCAGTTCCTTCTCGTCGGGCAGAGTTCCTTCTGTAGCACAAACAGGATCTAATTTACAAGGAGCAAGGCTCCTTCCTTTATACTGCATTTCTTTTGTTCTTACAGGCCAGGGGGGCCTTTGCATAGCCACTTTCAGTCCTTGAGTACCTTGCTGGGTGCAATCCAGCTTCTGCTTTCAGTGTGAGGGGCAGGCACATCAGACGCTCCACAGGAGGTGGAGCCAGCATTGTGTGGACAGGGGCAGCCAGAAGTACCTTGTTGATGGGGCTTCGCCCTTCCTGGGCCAGGTGTCGGCTGAGTCATCAGTCGCTCCCCAGGAGGGGGGAGCCAGCATTGTGGTGGCAGAGCACAGCAAGATTCAGAGTCAAGAGCCACTCCTACCTCCCACTAAGGTGTAATCTGCGCATTCACCACCGGTCATCCCCCAGCCCTGTCACTCACACATCCCAGACAGTCAGATACACATACCAGCAGAGGCGGGCTGAAATGGTTAGGCAAGCAAATGCTAACTTTCTAAAAGTAGCATTTGCAAACGCAGGATACTAAAATAAACTTTACTAAAAGAAATATTTTATTATCCTGAGTTCAGGCATACTAAACATGACTCTCTACCATGCTCCCTGAGCCTGCTGGGATTATAGAGTGTAATAATTCCAGCAGCCCATTCTGGCCTAAAGGAAGCAGGTAGCCTTACAATAGTGAAATACGAATTTAGTTGTAATTCACTACTAGGACATGCCACACACATCAGGGCTTGTCCTACCTTACACTCACAATGCACCCTGCCCTCAGGCCTACCATAGGGGTGACTGATATGAAGTTAAGGGAAGGTTTAGAGGCCGGCAAGTGGGTGCACTTGCCCAGCCAGCATGACAGTACGAGACCGCACGCGGGTTCTGCAATGGCAGTCCCCAGACACATCTTAAGGCTGCTTCTGTGGGTGGCGCAACCAGCGCTGCAGGACCACTAGCAGTATTGGCATCTACAAGCCCTGGCACTCCTGGTGCACTTTACTAGGGACTAACAGTAAATCCAATGAACCAATCATGGACATCAATCACATGTACAATTTACAGTAGGGAGCACTTGCACTGCGGCACGGGTCGGCCGTGGCGCAGTGCCCTGAGTATCGGAAAACCAGCAAAACATCGGAGGCACACCAGCAAAAAGTGGAAGGGAAACTCACGCCAAGGTGCCAGGTCTAACACCTGACTTTTGAAGGACTTCTGAAGATAAAAGCTTTGCTATGAGTGAAAAAAGTAAATGCCATATAATTACTGTCTGAAGCATGCATGCCGAAAGATGTCCAGAATACCCTGAATCCTTGAAGAACATTTAAAAATACATAGATTTCAGTTTGGCACAAAAATGAGTTGCGCAGTTCTTACCTCTGTTAAAAGTAATGTTGTTATCTCTGCCCTTCTTCTTCTCCCCTCTGCTGCGTCTGGTCCATGTAATCTTGGTTGGGGTTGTTGAGGCTGGTTATCAATGTTAGGTAGTACATCCTCCAACTCCAGTTCTAGACCTCTCCTAGTGGCTACGTTGTGCAGCATGGCACATGCTGCAACTATTTTACAGCAAACATCTGGACGATATTGTAATGCTCCACCTGTCTTATGTAGTATGCGAAATCTTGACTTCAAAACTCCAAAAGTTCTCTCAATTACATTGCGGGTTGCTATGTGCGCATGGTTGTACTGCTGTTCTTTATGAGTTGCTGGATTTAGATAGGGTTTGAGTATGAATGTCCTCACAGCATATGCACTGTCACCTATAGAATGGGTAACTGGGAGATACAAATTATAAGTAATATGGGACAGCATGGTACAGAGAGTAGTAACAATTGATTTAAATATATTTACCAAGCAAATATCCATCTCCAAATTCAAGCAGTCGTGTTTGGATGGTACTATGTCTAAAAATATAGGAATCATGGGCACTTCCAGGGTAACTTGCAACTAAATCAGTGATGATAGTTTTTGAATTACAATTGCTTGAATGTTGAGAGAATGGTAACATTTCCGGTTGCGGTAAATGTACTCATTTTCAGATGGGAGACAAATGGAAACATGTGTGCCATCTAGGGAAATCTGGGACACACTATCAGCAATGGCTATGACACCCTGGAAGGACCCCGAGGCAAGGAGGTGTAGGGAACACAATACCTGTACATGGGTAGGTATGGCTTGGGTCCCACGTGTATGTCTCTGCAAGATTGGGTCCAATTCATATCTCAATTCTAAAACTGAGTCAGCATTTAGCCTGTACTTATCATAGATTTCAGCCTCTGTCTGGCCTAGTAAGGTGACGCGCACTCTGAAAATTCTTTCATGAACCATTATTCTCCTCCTTGCTGCTGCTCTCAACCTCAACTTACGTGCCACGACAATGAGTGCTGCCATTCTGAAAAAATCTTTCATGCATTGTGGAGCCCCTTAAATGCACTCCAAATGAGTTTCACCTGCATTGCTTGTTTTTCACAAATGTACCACCAGGTCTGACTTTTTCTAAAAATAAGAATTGCAAATTGTAATTTCTTAAAAAATCGCAAATTGCGATTTTTCATGCATTCACTTTAAAAAAAACCTTTTGCGATTCCTTCAGTTTGCGATTTTTTTAAGGAATCGCAAAGACATTTGCGATTCCTTAAATTGCAAAAAAACACTTTCAACATGATGCATTCCAAAAGCTGAGATTGCATTCACAAACGGGCAAATTTTGCAATTCGCACCAAGTGTACTGCAGTTGGACAAATACATAAAAACAGTTTTTAAATTTGTATGTACAAATTCTTTAGGTTCAATTGTGTAGTCACAAACAATGCAATCACCACATTTATAGTGTTCCCCAAGTCATACAGTAACCCAAAACCCGTGTAATGTACAATGGGACCTGTGGGATGAACGTCATGCCCTAACCAGATGTTCTCTGATATTCTTATTTTTTTTACCACAAACAGGAGGCATTCAATGGACAGTTCTCCTATGTTTTAAGTGTGCCAATGGTGTGCAATTGTTTTCTTTAGCTGGTTTGAAATTGGAGAAAATGTGGTTACATACACCCTTTTATCCATCTTAGTCTTAGTTTTGGGGTATTTTACCACCTCTCGTCAGCTATACAATGCTCTTTTGGTGGACCTAGTGATGAGCTTGAGATTGAAAGGATTTTCTCTGCAAGAACGATTGTAGTCTCAATACTGTCCATGAAAAGAATGGCAAGGTTTAGTGCTTAGACTGCTCCCATGGACATACCCTTCACTTGTTGATAAAATTGTCCATCGAGGAGGAAAACGTTTTTTGTGAGTGTTAATTCCATAATCAGGTGGGTGTTCTCTTTGTTCTAGAATTTATCTTATAACACCTATCCCCTCTGTCTGAGATGTTTGTGTATAAGGATTCAATATCCAAGGTACACAAGAGGTATGATTTATCATTAAAAGGCATGTGCTCAATTTGGCTTTTCATGTCTGTACTATCTCTGATGTAGCAGCTAGTGGTTGGTACATAATCCTTAATGAAAATGACAATATGATGGCCCATGGGCTCAAATATTGACCTACAGCCAGAAAGGTCTGCCAGTGGGAACTGGGTGAATCTTAGTATTTTCAGGTGAGTGTATATCATCAGTGTTCTGGGATTTTTAGTGTTCAAACAGAGGTCCTTACTTTGAGTGATAAATCCTGACTCACAACCTTCCTTAGTGATAGAATAACTGGCAATATGTAGCTCCTTCATAGGGTCCCCTGTGAGTTACATGTAGTGGTCAGTTTTGGACACTTGTCTATTGATCTCATTTTTATACTGGCTCAGATCTTGATTTAAAATTCTATCACCCTTTTCAGCTGGTTTGATAATAAGACTATTATTAGATTTGCCCCCATTAAAGGCATTTTTCTCTGATAAGGGTGTGTTATATGGAACAAAGATTGTTTGTTGTTCCAATATGGAAATGCCTTAAAGCACTAGTTACACAAAGGTGTGCTCTGAGGAATCCCTGGACTTGGAGGCAAAAAGATAGATGCAGGTCTAAAACTTGTATATGCATTATTTGGGGGACAAAGATTGTCCTGAATGAATGCATTCAATCTGATTTTACAGAAAGAGCTGAATATGTCTGTCTGTAGTTCTAAACAATTTGGGGGCACTAATGGAACAAATGGCAAACCTCTGCTTAGTAGTGAGACTTCAGTTGATGATAAGTTGTGTGCAAAGATATAGGAATAATCTGTTCAGCACAAGATGAGGGTTCTTGTTCTAGAACAACCCCTGAGGGGATATATTCCATATTTAATGTTTAAAAAGAAAGATTTTGTGAAAATTCTTTGTTTCTTGTCATTGGAATAAAAGCTGGGAACTATTATGTTTCTCTAAATTTTGCATGTACACTTATTGTCTAGGGATCACTGTTCTTTTTACTACATAGAACCCTTGGTCCCTAGCTATTCTTGGGTTACCCTTGCAGTTTTTAAAACAGGCTCATTGGTAGTATTTTATATACCTACCATGGGTACATGAAGTATCACTTTACAAGCGACTTACAAGTAATTTAAACATGTCTATTGGATGTAATTCAATTCTACCATGTTTAGAGGAGAGAGGACAAGCACTTTAGCATGGGTTAGCAGTGGTAAAGTGCACAGAGTGCAAAGGCCAGCAAAAACAGGATCAGGAAAAAATGTATGGAGGAGGAAGGCAAAATGCTTGAGGATGACCCTGCAGAAAGGGCCAAGTCCAACAGCTATATATTATTATTTGCTTAAGTTTATGTTGAATAATTCAAATGTATAGAATCATTTTGACTTCCATTATAACAATTAGATATTTTCATTTTTCTCATTTACAGTAGGTCAGCCCGCAACCAAAAAAGAAAATCTGGTTGACCTTTGCCACATAAGTACAAGCAATGATGGCCCATTGGTGCTGTAGTCTGCATTGAAGGAAGATATGGGAGGACTTTCATCTCTGGACAAGAGCTGCAGCACTACAAAAGCTTGGAAGGTACTCCCAACAAAAGAGGCATGGTGCAGTTCTCCTTGACTCCCATAATGTTTCTGTTCTGGTGGTGGCCTACCCTGACCTGGCTAGGGACCCGAGGGCCATTAAGCAGCAATAAAAGTATAAGTAGTAGCTCTACTACTTTTAGGTCATTACATTAAATAGGAAATATTACAAGAACATCTAACCATATACTTTGCAGGAAGTATGTAAAAGTAAACTGGTGAGATTTGCTGGTAAAAACATTTTATTGTTATTGTTTTATTAGATGCCTTACCTTTTGGAAAAATGATAGAAGGAAATACAGAGAATTGAAGCAAAATTCAAAATATAATAATAAAATATTTATCTAATAAAAATATCTTCAAAAAGTCATAATAAGCTGATATTTTACATAGGAATTTGCTAACTTTACATAATTTTGTTTTTTAAAAACTAAATGTTTTTATCAGTAAACTATGTATACATTTCTAAAATTATTGTTATAGTTGTTGAATATTTATAAACTTAAGCAGTATTTTATCACACATCTAACATTTATTCTTGCCATTCTGAATTTGAATTTGAATTTGAATGGGGATTTGTAAAGTGCGTAGCTACCCTAGGGCGTCCCAGCGTTGAATTGACCTGTAGTTCCAGAGGGGGAGTAGAAGAAGTGAAAGATTATGGGAAGAGCCAAGTTTTTAGTTGCCTACGAAAGGCCAAAAGATTGTGTTCTCTCCGCATGGCAAGTGGGAGAGCGTTCCACAGTTTTGGGGCACTGTAGGAGAACAAGCGCCCCCCGGATCGGGACTTTTTTATTCTGGGAACGCTGGCCAGGGAGAGGGAATCTGATCTAAGTTGTTTGTTAGAGTGATGGGGTTTGACAAAGAATCTCAGAATCGGAGGGTCTCTGCCTTGCATTATTTTGTGTGAAATGCATAAGGTCTTAAAGGTGATCCTTTCTTTAACTGGAAGCCAGTGCAGGCTTTTGAGTGCTGGTTTAGCAGAGTATCTCGATTTGGTTCCGGTTAAGAGTCTGGCAGCAGCGTTCTGAGCGCATTGCAGTCTGTAAATAACTGATGCCGGTGCCCCCAGGTACAGGATGTTGCCATAGTCCAGTCTGGAGTTCACCAACCCCTGCAACGGCAATTTCCTTGATTGGAAGGGGATCAGATGGAGGATTTTTTGCACCATTCGAATGAGGCCAAAGCAAGTGCCCGTGGTTTTTCTGGCCTGAGTTTTGAAGTTGAGGTCTTGATTCAACCAGATGCCAAGACTTTTGACTTCGGGTTTGGGGGTAGGAGGTGTTCCCATGCATGGCGGCCAAGAATGGGCTGGAGGGAGTTTGCGAGGATTTCCCAGGAGAAGTATCTCAGATTTTTCTCCATTTAGTTTTAATCGAGATTCAAACATCCAGTGAAAGACGCTCTCGAGACACCTTGCCAGATTGTCTAGGCTTTTGCTCAGCTGGTTTATGGAGACCACCAGCTGGGTGTCATCGGCATACATGACTGTTTTTATGCCGAATGGAGAAATAATGCCCTCTAAAGGGGACATGTAGACGTTAAAAAGTCTGGGGCTCAGGAAGGAGCCCTGGGGGACCCCACACTGTAGTGGCAGGGCTTTTGACACGGCTGTGCCATCCGACGCTTGGAAGGTTCTTCCTTCCAGAAAGGGTATGATCCAGGGCGGAGCCAGAGACTCCTATCAAACTTAGCCGGTGGATGAGGATGGCATGATCCACCGTGTCGAAGGGGGCACTCAGGTCGAGGAGGATCACTGCCACTGATCCTCCTGCGTCTATGATGGTTCTTGCCTCTTCGACCACGGCTAGCAGAGCGGTGTCAGTTCCCTGTCCAGGTCTAAACCCTGTCTGAGATTGGCGCAGGAGTTTATTGGATTCTAGGAAATTGGAAAGTTGGTGGTTGACAATTCGTTCGGCCACTTTGCTGATAGCTGGAAGAAGAGAGATGGGTCTGAAGTTGGTTGGGTCTGTGGGATCAAGGTGGAGTTTTTTTAGAAGAGCCCTGACTGTGGCTTTCTTCCAGTTGGCTGGGACAGAGCCAAGTACAAAAGAGGCATTAATGAGGTGGGTCAGAGGAGGGGCAACAGTGGAGGCGACCAGTTTTAATTTGCTCATAGGAACTGGGTCTGATGGAGCACCACTTTTTACGGTTTGTAGAGTGGACAGAAATAGCTCTGTGGTAATTTGTGGAAAATTTGGCATAGAGCCTCGGAGCAGAGGGGGAGGATGGCGGGGATTTGAAAGGAATTGGGGGCTGGGAGTGAAGTAAGAATGTTATCAATTTTTGATGAAAAGAACTGAGCTAGTTGGTTGCATCTAATGCCCGATGAGTCGGGTGTGGGTAAAGGGTCTGGAATTTTGGTGAGTATGCGTACGATGCGATAAGTTTCTTTAGCAGAGTTGGCTGCCGCTAATATTTTTTCCTCGAAGAAGGTTGCCTGCGTGTTTTTTATACAGTTTTTATAGTGCTTGAAGGCGGCCCTATACTCGTTTTTGCTTTCCGTCGCCCAGTCCTTTCTCCAAAGGCGCTCGAGTTTTTTGCACTTCTTCCTGAGATTACGTAATTCTTGGGTGAACCACGGGGATTTAGCTGTTCTCTTTTTACTGGGGAGGGGTTTGACTGGCAGGGTAACGTCGAGGGATTGGTTAATCCAATCGTGTAGTTGGACGTCTGCTCTGGAGGGGTCTCTGGAGGGGTAACTTAATTTTTTTATTCTTTCATGTTGTTTGTTTAGAAAAAAAATACATTCTCTACAACCTCCCAAATAAAATAGATGTCTTTATTCTCAAAATTATTTCTCAATACCTGTTTGTGTCTATGATAATATGTTGTATTTCACAACACAAATTTAAGGCTTGGATTAACTATATACTATTACAGACCCCTCAGGATTTTGTGGGCTAGTATTGCAAACTTTGCAGCAAAAAAATCTCAAAAATGTGGAATCCCAAGCCACAAAATCTGTGGTGTTTTCAGTTTCAGTGTGAAATAACTCACAGATGCAGTGTCACAAACTCACTCAGCTGTTGTACTCTGTTTCCTTTCCCACCCCTAATGTGTTGTATGTCTCATCTTTTGAGTGGATGATTAACCACGCCATATAACAACAAATACTTTCTCAGCACCAGGACACCCATTGGGTGATAGAGCGCTATACAAATTTAGTTTACATTTATTTTTTTTATTTGTTAGATTTATATTGCGCATGGCTGCCCCGGCGACGGGGCGTCCCAGCGCAAACCAACAACTCCTAGACCAGAAACCGCAACAACCAGCCTAAAGCCTGGAAGAGCAAGGTCTTAATGGCTTTCCAGAATGTAAGATGGTTTTGAATTATTCTGATAGACCCGGGGAGAGAATTCCAGAGTTGCGCAGCCAGACAGCGGAAGGAAGGCCCCTCCGCTCTGGCTCTCCAGACGCGCGGGGTGCATGCCAGCGCTAAGGTGGCAGATCTTAAAGGACGTCAGGGTGCGTAAGACTGCAGCAAACCCCTCAGACCAGCCGGTGTCTGCGGTGATAAAATCGTATGTGCCAAGCAAAGCGTCTTAAATTGAATTCGCTTTGCTACCGGCAGCCAGTGAAGCCTCTGCAGGACATGGGAAACCGAACAGGTATAGGGGAGGGCCAGCATTCTGTGCCCTCTGCAGACGTTTAACAGTAGCTTTGTTAGCGCCTAGATATAGGCAGTTCCCGTAATCTAGTCTTGACAAGATGGTCGCCTGTAGGATGAGATGGCGGACTTTCGGGGGAAGAAACCCAATAACGGTTTCAAACCCATCAGAACGCCAAAGCACATTCCGGCCACGGCTTTGGATCGGGCATCGAAGGATAATTCACTGTCAAACCAGATGCCCAGGTTTTTCACTGTCTCCTTAGGCAATGGGGCAGGTTTCAACTTATCAGCCCAGTAACTCTCACACCACATTCTCCGATCCTTTCCGAACAGCAGGATTTCGGACTTGCCAGCGTTCAACTGCAAGCAGTTTGCTGCCATCTAGTCCGCTATCACCGCGAGATCCACCTTAAACTTCAGCAGATTAATAACATTTTTTGGGGAGAAAGCGATCACCAACTGAGTGTCATCAGCGTAAGATACCAGTGCCAAGCCCCTATCCCTCACCAACGTCGCCAGAGGCTGGACGTAGATGTTAAACAATAGGTGACTTAACACTGATCCCTGCGGTACACCCTGGCGCAAAGCAAACTCCTTTGACTGAAACGGTGGAACATGGACGTGGAAGGACCTTTCTGCCAAAAAAGACCAGAGCCACTCCAAGGCCAGATCTCTAATGCCGATTTCCTGAAGGCGTTGCAAAAGAATTGCGTGAGAGACAGTGTCGAAAGCGGCACTTAGGTCCAACAGGACCAAGGCCGCTGAGTCTCCAACATCCAGGTTAGCCCGGATGGTCTCTGTGACCACCAATAACGCAGACTCAGTGCTGTGCCGGGCCCTGAAGCAATGTTGGGACGAGTCAAAGATGTCATTTTGCTCTACAAACCTGGAGAGTATAGCATTTACATGCAATTCAGTTACCTTGGGCAGGAAAGATAGTTGGGAAATTGGGCGGAAGTTAGCAGGCTTGGAGGGGTCCAGCGAGGGTTTTTTAAGCAAAGGAGTGACCTTGGCATGTTTCCAAGCCCTGGGGACATACACTGAAGTCAAAGAAAGGTTGACCAGGTTGAAATTAAGCAGAGCAAGACACAAATGGAATTGGCGGAAGAGAGTAGGCGTCGGAGGGTCGGCTGGCGAACCGGATTTGATTTTAGAACAGAGTGCCACGAACTCAGACTCAATCAGTGGTGGGAAATAGGTCAAGATATTAGTTCCCCTTAATCCCGGAAACCTTGAATTAAGCATGGGCGAATTTTGCGAATTCGCAATTTGCGAATTTGCGGATTTGCGAATTCACAATCCGCAAAATTCGCGAATTCGTGCAAATTTGCGGATTTTTTTATTTTTGCGTGTTCGCGGGTGTTCGCAGGGCGCTTTGCGTGTTCACGCGTGTTCGCGGGGCACTTTGCGTGTTCGCGTTTTTTTTGGCCTGTTTAATCACTGCCACCCTCTCGTTTTTTATGCCCATCTGCCCTCTGTACCACTCGTTTCTGTGCCCTTCTGCCCTCTGCCCCACTCATTTTCTGTCCCCTTCTGCCCTCTGTCCTACTTTTGTGCCCTTCTGCCCTCAGCCCCACTTAGAATGGCGCCGGCAAGCTGCCAGCGCCATTCTAAAATAGCTACAAATAGCTTCAACAGGAAGCACTAATAGATAAAGTAAAGCAGGTGCTTGAGTTGAAGGTCAAATTATGTTACACAATCATTAATCACCCCAAGTTTGGGGTGATTAATGATTGTGTAACTGGATTTGAGCAGTACCTGCTTTACTTTATCTATTAGAGCTTCCTGTTGAAGCTGACTTTTGTAACTATTTTAAAATGGCTCTGGCAGCTTACCGGCGCCATTCTAAAAGAGTTGCAAAAGTCAGCTTGAACTTTTGACCCAATCCGTTCCGCTCGCAGATTTTGCGGGAAATTCGCGAATCTCGCTAATTGCGAATTTACCTAAAATCCGCAAAATCCGCGAGCGGAACGGATTTTCTGCCCATGCTTACCTTGAATCCAACTACCCCTGAGGTGGATTGGGGGTGGGTAACCCCTGGTAGATTTTGTCGACTTTGTTCACAAAATGTGAGGCCAACTCGGTGCACTGTTTGTTTGAAGAGATCATAGAGGTCTCAATGGCTTCTCCGCTTTTCATATTCTTCAGAACAGTGAAGATAGTTTTAGCACGGTTGGTGCTGGACAAAATTTTATTGGCCACAAACTTGGCACGAGCTTGATGGATAAGCTTATGATAATGCTGAATCGCGGTGCGATATTTCCTTTTTGCCATTAGATCATAGGAGCGCCTCCATACGCGTTCCAGCTGCTTGCAACCCTTTCTAGCCAAGACTAGAGAGTTGTCGAACCAAGGGTTGGACGGTCCGCAAAATTTTCCTCCCAGCCTGGCCGGGATGCAATTATCCAATCCAGAGGATTCCCACTCATTGAAACCAGAATTCGCCATATCAATGTCCTGTGTCGCCTGAGGCCTGTGACTAGACAGCCAAGTCGAAATACGGCCCGAGTCTAACTTGTGTCAGGGTCGCTTAAGACCCTGTACATTACATGTACATTACATTTTTGCGGCAGGCAGAACATGTGCTTGCCACAAAAATATTGTTTGGTCTTTAGTCTGTTGCTATTGGATACTCTGACAAGTCACTTTCTGTGACCAGAAACAGTGTTCAGTAGCACCGCGCCTCGAAACAGGGGGGGAGTCTGATGCCAGAGAGCGCATATCTAAATTTGAAAACTCTGCTCTCTCTGACATCAGACAACTAATAATCCAAAGGTGCACAGGGTAGCAGGAGGGGAATAGAATGGCAGATACACCGGAGACTCAGGAGTGGGAGGGTAATGAGGTTGAGTACAGACGCACAATGAGTATCCTTAGTTTGTCAGGGTGCTTACCATGGATGAGAGGAGGCAGAGGACACATGGACGGTGTAGAGGAGAGGATGTGGTGTTACAGTCTGATCTGCTGGTTTTGGAGCTGAAGAAGGAGATTTGAGTCCCGGCGATGACTCAAAATCCAGATGCTGGGCAAATCACTTACTTTCATTAATGCCTAAAAAAGTAACCTTGTGTAATGTAACTCGAGCTCATGTAAATTGCTCCAATACATTTCAAGGTCCAGCTATATAAAGCGGCAAAAATAATGAAGAGTAATGGGAAACAGGTCCCATTAATCTTTCGAATACCCACGCTAGGCTTATGATTTTAGGAGACTTCAATCTTTGGTTGAATGGCCCCCTGGATACAGCCTATAAAGAACTACGCCAGGCCTGTAGCAACATTCACCTCCAGCAGTTGGTGCTTTCTCTAACCCACCTGAGGGGCCATATCTTTGATCTAGTCTTTGCAGATGAAATCGGGGTTAAGATCAAGGAAATAACTATACAATGCTGGACTGATCATGCCCTTATTCAGTTCTCATTGCAACTCCCTAATGACTCTTATACCGATAACAGCATAGCTAACATTAAATCCTGTTGGCAGTGGTCTAAATTTTTGAAATGTTCTACATTACCTAGTCTGTTACCCAGTGGCTTTGAGTGGAGAAAGGAGTGGAAGAGAACTATCAGAGCCTCTGCTTACAGATCACAGAATCCTTAGATAAAGCGATTCCTCTAAGGAAAGTGAAGGATAGACCCAAACGTGCAGCCCCCTGGTACTCTAAAGAACTATGCCAGCTGAAATTGTGTTGTAGACAAGCTGAGAGAACCTGGAGGAAGCACTATCTTGAGTCAGATAAAATCCTTCTAAAACAGCTGCTCCAGGGTTATAAAGCGTAGATAAAAGGCGCTAAAGCTACATTTTTAGAGGTTACGTTGGCACACTCGGCTAATAAGTCACAAACCCTTTTTAAAATCGTTAACAATTTGTCCAACCCTGCCTGCGCTAATAATAGTATTCCAGCTTCTCAGGCACTTTGTGATTCCTTGGCCTCTACTTTTGAGGACAAGATAACTGCCATTTTGAATGGACTTTCTGCCTCAGTGCCTTTAACATCCAGACTACTATAGAATCGTATTGTCTACAGACTCCAGCTGACACTGGGGACTGTACTGCACTGTGTTATCCAGCTTTACCCCTCCATCTTTCGAGGACTTTTGTATCTTGGCCAATAGTGTATCATCGGGTTCTCCGCTGGACCCATTGCCACATAAGTTTTGGAAGTTGTTCCAAATGGAGCTCTTCCCTTTCTTATACTCAATCTGCTGTCAGTCTCTTAGCACTGCCACTGTTACTGACAGTTGGAAATTGGCGGTGGCATCCCCTTTATTAAAGAAAGCCACACTGGATCCCCTCTGCACCGCGAACTACAGAGCCATTTCTTTACTGCCTTTTCCAATTAAGATCTTGGAAAAATATGTTGCTAACTCTCTGTCACGTTTTATAGAGGCGGTGTTTGTCTAGATGTGGCCCAATTCGGCTTTCGGCCAGCCCATGGCACGGAATCAGCACTGATGGTTGTCCTGCATGACCTATGTTCGCGTGTCGACAGCGGTCGTGCAGCATTTTTGGTGCTGCTCGACATGTCGGCCGCGTTCGACACGGTGAACCACTCTACTCTGATCAGAAGGTTGGAAGACAATGGAGTGGTCGGCGCAGCTCGTGACTGGCTGTTCTTTTATCTCCACAATAGACATCAAGTAGTGAGTCTGCCTCCATTTAAGTCTGATATTAGAATTGTAGGGCAAAGCGTTCCTCAGGGGTCAGCAATCAGTCCCATTTTATTTAACCCTTAACTCTGCCCCCTGATCAGGTTGATTAAATCTTTTGGTATTACCGTAATAAACTTTGCCGATGACACACAACTTATCTTCTTTTTTGTAGGTAAGGATGCTGTCTCTACGGAGACCTTTCACCATTGTATGCTAGCCACTGCGGACTGGTTGAGGGAAAATTCCCTTCAGTTCAATTGATCAAAGACGGAGGTGCTGCACTGTTCACTAGACAAATGTCCACGTCCTCTGCCGGTGGATTTCTGGCCTCCCGCTACCACGGCTTTTGTTGAATCAGCGGACGCTGCTCGTAATTTGGGTGTTATATTTGCAGCTGGACGCTTTTGTGAATAAGACCATTTGCACTTGCATGATGCTGCTAAGAATGCTGTGTAAAATTCTCCCCATGTTACCTGTGTCAGCCAGACCTGAGGTAGTGCGTAGCATCATACTCAGTCGGCTTGACTATTGTAATGCACTGCTTCTTGGTGGCCCTAGTTCTCTGATTAGACAATTGTAGCGGATCCAGAACATGGCAGCCAAGCTGGCCCTTTCGCGGGTGCGTTCTGCCTCGTCATCTCTGGCACTCAGGGACCTTCATTGGCTGCATATACATCAGCGGATCTGCTTTAAGGCTTCTTGCATTGTCTTCAGAGCACTTCATGGTATGGGGCTCATTGCTCTTCAGAACTTATTTAATTGGTATTCTGCAGACATACTTTTACGCTCTTCCTCTGCATATCTGGTGGTTGTTCCCCGAATCCTGAGGACACGGATGGGAGGCCGTTCCTCTGGCTTCACTGCTGCTAAACTAAGGAACTCTGATCCACTCTCTTTAAGGAATTTGAACAAATTGTCCCTTTTCAAAAAGGGCCGAAGTCCCATCTCTTTCCCAGGGCTGCGTGATCCTCTCTGCATGTGATGTGATTTGAGTCAAAGCGCCAGGATACCCTCTGGTGACAGCATGCGCTCTATAAGTACTTCTTACATTACATTACATTAAACAAAGGGGGAGGAGAGGATCCTGTCAGCACATAAGGAGGGTCCTATGTTATTTAAAGGCAGGCAACAGAGGAACTTAACAACTCTACCACCAGGAAATTTGTGCCCGCTCCGCTTTAACTGGTACAGCACAGTCTACAGCCAAGAAAAGAACAATCAGCCTCAATTTTTTTAGAATGACATTTTTTTGCAGGCACTTTGTACAAATTGCAGGATTTTACAAAACTGCAGATTTTGCTAATTATTTACTATTCAGTAAATCTTGATGCCCTGGCAAGGTCTGCACTATAGAATTCAATAGGGAAACTGTTATATGTGTTACATTACATAGGATACAATATAATATTGAATACAGTTGGTGTAAGTAATTGGAGTAGGTCATGTGGGTAAGTACCCATCTCAAACAATAATCACAATCCTTGTCAGGGTGAACCTCTAAAGTCAATCATTAAACTTGAGGGTTGGCGCAGTTTGCGAAGTAGCGCTACGTGAAGATACGCGAAGTGCACTTCGCACTACTCGAGCTACGCGAAGCACTTTGTGAACTGCGTAATAGCACGTTCGCACTGTGTAAGATGTCGTTTTCAATGATTGCACAGTGTGGACTAGCATCCGGCACTATGCAAACATTGAAAACTGCATCTTGCACAGTGCGAGCTGTACTTTTCTGCTTCTTGAGTAGATTTTTACTCGAGCTGCAGCTTTTTCAATGCAGACTGGTAGTTTCTCATTGCGAGCGGTCACGAGCATGCGTGACCACTCGCAATGAGAAACGTGACTTCCCCACGTTGAGTACCTCACTGGGAGGTTTATTTTCCATGCTCGCGATCGCGAACAAGGAAAAAGTCTTGCGAGGATGTCATTTTGCTTGCTTGCGGTCGCCAACTTGACGTTGAGGACCGCTAGCAAGCAAAATATGACCGCTGCACTACCTTTGATGGACTAAAACAAGGCTGTGTGCTGGCCCCCCATCTTTTTTATGTATTTATGGCTGACTTGACAGCAAGCCTTGACCAGACCAATGCTCATCCACCGCGGCTAGGCAATCTCCGTGTAACACATCTATCCTATGCCGACGATGTGGTTCTACTTAGCCAGACGAGAATAGGCTTGTAACGTCTATTGCAAAAACTAACCAGATACACAAAACAGAGCTTGCTAGAAATAAATAGCAAGAAAACAAAGATCATGGTTATAACTTGATGCCACAAAGCACCACCAACTTTCACAATAGACAGCGCTAAACTGGAAGTGGTGGAAAACTATAAGTATCTGGGGATACAACTGGACAAGCGCCTTGTTTTCTCTACGCACTTCAACAGCATTGAAAAGAAGGGCATAGCTTTGCTGCACACATTCACCAATTTAGCGACCAAACTTAAAGGCCCTCTGGTCTCCCTCCTGCTAACTGTAATGAAAGCTAAGCTACTCCCAACAATAGCATATGGGAGTGTATTACATCATGGTAAGAGTGCACAGCTCATGGACAAAATACAAACGAAAGTCTACAAGCGTGTATTCGCCTTACGAAACAACGCATCTCCTGCACAAGTAAGACTTGAATTTGGTTTGCAATTCCAAGTGCTGCTGAAAAAGTATGAGACTGTTAAATTTTGGTATAATGTCTGGATGAATCAGAAAATTGAGGTCTATCGTACCAGGGGGGAAGCAATCCATAAGTGTCCCAACTCCCATTATGCCAAGTACTTAAGACTATCACTAGAAACAACCGAGTTGGCAGAACTTTGGGAAACCAAGATTCCAGTTTTATCGTTCAAACAGGTGGTAAAGAAGGCTGCCAACAGGCACTCGTTGCTCAACGACAAGTTAACCTTTAGTCATCGAACCCACACCTGGATGACAATTCAATCATATAAAAAGCCTGTACCGGCAGCCTATCTAGACCTCGCTTTCTGGCCTTTTATTAAACGTAAATACCTGAATCTAAGGCTGGGTAACCTCCCAACAAATGCTAATCAACCGAAATGGAGGCCCCAAGAAAGTAAGGAATGCGATTTATGTGGCGCAGGAAGACAAGACCTCATCCATCTGATTTGCATTTGTCCTGTTCTGATTCAGGAACGTCGGAGTTGGCTAAAGGCCAAGATCAAGGAACATGAAATTCACACCTGTTGGTCTGCGATCGTACAAATCATATGCTCAGTGGAACCTCAAATCATTCTCAGAGCAGTCGAATTTACTGCCAATCTTGAGAAAAAGCTAGGGCTATTGGCAAAGACTTGAACCTGCAACATGATCTCCTTATCTATGTGGCTGAGCCATGGTTCTTGACAAGTTTATCCTGAAGTTTGAATGATATTTTCATTTTATAAATGTTATCTTTCATATAGCAGTGATAACTCCCTGCTTTTTAAACATTGTGGTATTTTATATTTTGTAATGGTTTTTATTAACTATGCAATAAAGAATTCAACGATTTATACAGCTGCACTACGCTACGCTACGCTACGCATGTTTGCACTGTTCTACGTGCTGTTCGCGTAGTGCGAAGTTGTGCAAACTTTGCAAACTACGCGAGTGTAGCATAGTGCTTTGCCCAGGGTTACTCTAGCCCCTATTTATGCAGTAACAAAACAGTAATAAACACGAAATGCAAAACAATAAAAAAATTGAGGGAACTTTAATAAACAAAAATACTGTAAAAATTCCAATATGGTGAAATGTAGATATGAATTTCACATAGACTGGGACCAAGACACAATTTGACAGTCACACAAAGGGTGGGGGGCGGGGGGATAGCGCAGGTACACCAAGCAGGTTCAAATTTTGCATTGTCTCTTTTGTCCTTTCAGTCCTTATGAACCAAAGGTGTACACTTCTATAACCCCATATAACACAGGGGTGTCAGACAGAGGCCAACCACAGAGTACTGTCCAAGTGCAGATGGCCCAAATCAGATGGACCACTTCAGGAAATACCTCTTGTAGCTTGTTTTATCCCTGTAGCATGAAAAGGTTGTCTGTCATAGGACACTTGGAGTCAGCTTCTTTCTTCTACTATCTCTGGGTACAATACAGAGCAGTCCTCCAGGGTTCGTCCAGAGTCAAAAAGACAGCAGGTTCAGTCATCTTCTAATCCTCCTGAGGTCCAGGAGTATTCTTATGTGGGTGCCTGTATATGCCACATTTCTGGCTGGCATGAGGCAGTGGGTGCAAATGATCACCTGGGCACATTCTACCCAATGGTTTACAGTTTAACACCTTACTAAACAGGGAAAAGGATCTCCAGATCCTGAGGATGTATAGCGGCTGCTGTAGAACTTCATTTATGAGACACAAAGGGCCTGATTACAATTTCGCTCAGGACCAACCAACTTATGGTCAGCAATCCCGAAACCACTAACACAATGCGACCACACAAGGTGCAGTCGCATACTCCCATTTCTCTATACCGGCCATACTACTAGCTCCCATAGAAGTGCCTGACACACGGTGCAAGGATTAAAAGGGAGGCACCACGGGTGCCCCCTGGTTCCGAACTGGAGACCGCATGATGAAGGGGGCCTTGCTAGGGGATCCCAAAGTCACTTTTCAACAGGCCTTCCATGTCAGAAAGCCCAACATGGAAAGCCTGTCGGAAATTATCATTCCTGTATGTAATGTTATGCTTTGACAATGTTTAACATGTTTACTACATTGCATGTGTGCTGTACAGTAGAGCACACATACAAAGTATGAAATGTTTGAAGAAAAGAAAACCATTCACCAATTTTACAATTTTACAAAGTGGCTTATTTATATGACACAACAAGCTTCTTTCTAATTTCAGTAGATAGGGTGTGGGTCAAAATTCATAGGTGGTTTCATGGTAATCCCAGGTACCACCCATGGTAAACAGCATTGACGCAAACTAGGGCAAAGTAGAATATAAAGCTCCTCTGAGTTCCTTTAGGACCAGTGTACAGCTTGAAACAGGTATGGTGCTGGAAAGTAAATTAGAATGTTACACTATGCACCAATATGTGTCACTTATGCACCAATATGTGTTACTTTTGTGATCTAAACCTGAGCCACCGTTGCCCTGAGGTGGGACTAGCACCACAAAGGTGGGTACTGACAATGCACCCCAAAAATGGATGTACATTTTCAGAAACCACATTATAAATATCTGTGATGTGCACAGTGTTTTACTGCTAATTTATTAGGGTCATTTTAAGATCTGTTCAAAACCAACAGACTTTAAATGATGATCTTGCATAGAAATTATGCAGCTGGGATATTATCACGGATGAGCTATACTTAAAGGGAGAATAAACCCATTGCCATTAACGATGGTGGCATTAACACTTTGTTTCTGACTGTAGAGCCGAAGTGATTGTAGAGGTGGGGGAATAATGCATCTGCCATTCTTGAGTCAATATTATTTTAGTACATTCTCTGAAATAAGACTTACTCATGAATATAGATTCAAAAATGCGATGTGGTATTACAGATGTATCCTCTCGTAAATATGCAATACTGTTTGAGTAAATATTGCTCCGAAATCTAATATTGCAGAAAAACTGTTCAATAATGTACACTTTCGTGAGAGTAGCCCAAGTCTCCGAAGTCGCTGTAGCAAAAGAACTAACTTTAAAACACTGTCTGTAAAGGTTTACTACAGACTTTAACGTAATACAAATAGTCTATTTTGAGCAATGATAACGGGGAATCAAACATTCATGTGTGGTTTAATTTTACCGTTTGCGATATTTATTAGACTGGACTGGTGTTGAAAAAATGTACTGACATTTGATTAATGGTGATATTTAGACCTTTTCCATTGCCTCTGGTAATGAAAAGCTTAAAATGGAACGGATACGTTTATTTTGCATGATATGTTTTTCCTTGTATTACCTGTTTATTTAAGCAAAATGTCATCGCTTTCTCAGCAGGCTATTAAAAAATAAATGATTTAATCACTGGTAACTGTCACTGTTCATTGTATTATCATCTCTGCCAGACATATTTATGACGACTACAATTATTCATTTATCACGGAAAATATATTACTATACAAGGAGCAATTAACTATTGGTTGAAGGTCATCGCACATCCTAATTTACAGTGGCAGGTAACACATTTTAGTTTACGCTGACATAATACGAAAATGCAAGTGTTTAACCTGCATCCCAATTTTTAATATTCCTAGATTATGTGAGGTATTGCAGGTTTGGAGCTAATTATATGAACAAGAAATAATCGTCACACAGGGAGTCTGTAAATCATCCCTGTTATATAATTGAGTAATAAAAAGAATGATTATATGTCATAGCATAAAAGGCAATTTGATGCGATTGTCTGATTAAGCAGAATTCATTCTATACACAAAGGTCGGAGTTCTAAAACACAACCATGTAGATCATTTTACATGGATCCTTATGGTATAAGGTTTTTTCTGTTACTCTTATCTAAGTTTCCTTTCCTTATAGATTTATCGATGTGAATATCTTCTTCAATGGCCGTGAAGAAATGCTTCAGGGTTCGGAAATAACGAGTATCACTGCCTTCGTTTAAACGCTGTAATTTTGCTTGTGTTATTAACATAAATACCAACTGTGAGAAAGTGATTTATTAATTGGGTTGATCAGTGTCCACCACAAATGATAAAGTCACTGTCCTCTTAGGTACAATCTAGAATTCCAATAGGCTGTTCTTAACGCTTGGTACAAAGCAGACATCCTTAACCTAACAATAACGTGTAAAGTGGCAAAATAGATCAAATTCAAAAAACACATCACAATTGAAATGCCATTTCAACTTATAAAAAACATGAATAAAATGTTTTGAGCAAAATGATATCAAAACAACAAAATACAATAAGAGGAACCATAGATTCTTTTTTAAAGATTTAAGAGAAAGGAAGGGTTATAGATTTTTTTTAATTTAGGAGAATTGGTAGTCAATAGTTGTAGTAAATTAGAATCTAGACATGATGTGAAGCCAGCAATGAAGGAATGCAGGGCGAATATGCCAAGTAGATTGAGCCCACAAGGGACTGAAAGTAGGGATGTTTCTAGGCCATTCTTCTGTTGATGTCCAAACAACTACAAGAGTACACTTCAAAGGACTACAAGGGCTCCGATGGAGCTCAGGACTCTCAGGTCGTCAGGCAGAGGGCAGAAGCAAAGTCCAGTCCAGGTCCAGTTGCCAATGTTCATCTGGGATTCTTCCCAAAAATGTTCTCTTCAGCTTTTTTTTGGTTTCTGGATATACCAAGGGCATCTGCCTTATGATCCAGAAAGATCTTGTTGTCCTCTGATTTCAAGTGGAAAGGGGCACACCTCCTCAGGTACTCGTCACAGGTATCAATTGCCAAGTGTAGTAGGTTCATTTTGAACATGCCCATTTCAAACTCCTCTCACACACATTCAAGGCACTATGCAACTTAGAACTCACCTACCTAGACAGACGCATCTCCTTCCACCCACCACCCAGACACCTCTTCTCCACAGTACACATACTCACACCCATCTCACTCATGCAGAGAACCAGAACAGGAGGACAGGCATTTTCTTACATCACTCCTAAAGCATGGACCAGCTTCATACATTAGGCCCCGATTGGTGGGTTAATACAAATAAATGTCAGAAACAAATTATTTGATTAAATAATGAATAAAACCCAAAACTGAAATATATTCAGTAAGGAAAATATTAATACATGGGTGAATACTTCAAACAAGTCAGAATTTATATAAAGAATTGTGATATATAAAAGGGTGCATACTACAATTCACAAAACATGGCACAATTGGCTTACACCTGATTGGCACATGTCAAGTCAAGTCAAAACCACTTTATTCGATTTAGTTAAAAATCATAAAAGCATTCTACATTCACAAAGAAGGGACGATACAAATTCATGAGAAATTACAAATTCGATAAGTCGATAGTATTTACATATTCACAGTATTAAAAATAATTAAAAAGCATCAGTATAATTAATATAATTCACAATTTAAAAATACAGCTCAAAAAAGGAGTACGTAATTCGCTAAAAATTTACAAATACACAGAACATTATCCATTTTAGCCTTCCATGCAAAAACCCATGCATTACATTTTAAGTCTTCTTCCCCTGATCCTAACCGCAGCAACAAGATAATTGGCCACGCTAAACATAGCCAAAGCAGAATCCAATAATTGGAGATACAGGAGGGCAGGTTTTGCCTGAAGGAAGGCTTTATCCTTCAATAATGGAACCAGGTATTTCTGTCTGGGTACAGTAAAAAAATGACAAAACAGCATAAAGTGCATATTATCTTGTATTGAAAAGTTGTCACAATTGCAAACAGGGGCGTCCTCTTCCCTATACCAGCCTTGACTATCGCAGAGAACCGTATAAATCTGATTAAACCGAAGTTTAACCAGAAGCCACCTGTGAAAGGGATGTTAACAATAGTAAGGTATGGTTGAATAGTGAGGCGAGTAATGGTCAGGTAATGAGCTCTGACCGTGGTTTTAGTCAATTGTCGTTCCTCCCTCTCCACATTTTTAATTTTAATGAAGTTGAGCTTAACCCAATCTAAATCAGATTTCTTTAGCCCTTGAGGGGCCAAAAAAATATCAGGACGTCCAAGGTCCAAAGAACACTTTTGAATATATGAAAACCAAGCTATTTTTTGAAATTATCCAGTTTTAAACAGTCAGCCAGAATTTTATGGGCACATTCAATGTACTTATATGTTCCTATTATATGGTCCATCATGTACCCAAGCTTGAAAATTAAATGCTAGAAATCGTCCCGCAGCACTATTTGTCCTACCAACTTAAGTAGCACTTTAAAACCGTCTCAGGCCTGTCATTGTCGCCTGTTGGTGCCATTTAAGCCACTCATTTTATCTGAAAAAAAATCTTTTGCCAGAACTTAACCTTCCTTTTTAAAACGAATATTACCGCTAAAGCAGGCCCTAAACAGCCCATAGGGTAGGGTTCATTGTATCTAAAAAGTAGTACACATTTTTATAAGATTTCTATGTCCTAGTTGTGAAAAACACTTCAATCCGTTTTTCACTGCTGTAAGGCCTATCTCTCCCATTGGATAACATTGACTTACCTCGTAATCTTTAATAGGTGCTAACTTTTTATTGGAAGCAGATAGGGATGTCAAGTTTGAACTCAAATTAATTTTAATTTAATATCCTTTTTAATGTTTAAGTTGGATTTTAAGTCACAAGTCTGAAAAGACCACTTTTAGAAAGTTGCCATTTACTTGTCCTAACCATTTGATGCATGTTGTCTGTGTCCATGGGTCCCATGACAGTTAATAGGTTGGCAGAGGGCCTTTGTGTAGAAGTCCTCTTACACTGTGAAACATAGGGGGCCAGTGTTACATTTCAAAGTACTACTTACACACAGACATACACCCACACACAAATGAACCTGACAACTTTATTTTGTCATGATGCCAGATGTGGGGGTAGCCAGTATGTCACCCTCATTTCAACGCCAGGCACCTGGTATAAATATTGGACCTCCAGAACCATATCTTCATTACACTTTTGGACCTGTGGAATGCTTCAGAAGGACTGTCTAGAACTCCAGAGAACTGCCCTGCTTCCTGAGGCCTGCCTTGCTCTTCAGAGGGCCGCCATGTTGCTTGAGACCTGCTTTGCTGCATGAAAGAGAGAGGACTATCTCCTTAAATCCAGGGCAACCATAGTGACTCTACTCGCTAGTTGCCTGGCCTCTTGTGTGAGCTACAAGGACATAACAAGCTCCAGAGACCTTGACCCATGCCCTGGTCTCTGCTGGAGTGTGTCCTAACCCCCCCAAAGGGTGTCCCTCAGGTCCTGGACCATTTGAACAGGTGTTAGTAATACTGCTGTTGCCTATCCCTAACGTTTGAGAAGTTTTCCCCAAAAGGTGCATGAGGAAGGACAAAAAACTGGGACCTCCCTGCCAGCCGATCCACCCAAAGTGCTTAAGTTGCTTAAGTCTGAAGGTAGGCCCAGACTGGGCTCAACCCAACTCATGTATCTGAATTGTGCTCTATTGCAGTTATAGCGTTAACTTTTGACTCTACCCTGGTCTCGCACGATCAGGTACCCGATGTTGGTGTGTTGATCTTCTAGGCATTATGTTTTGCTAAAAAGGTGAAAAATTTATAACTCTGGTTCTTCTGTTTGGATGTAATTATTTTATGTGTTATACGTTTATTAAAGTTTCTCTTTGTTTCTAAATAATTTGGGGATTTTTCTTATGATGGGTTTTTCGCCTTTTGTCCTATCACTATTTGTGTGCTTTGTAAATACTTAACATGGTGCATCTAACTTAGACCTAACTGCTTTTGTGGCAAGCTACCCGAGGGTTAAGCACAGGTTTATTTAATTACTTTTGTGGTTCTCCCTAACAAGTATTATAGTTGTTGCTTGGTAGGGTTATCACCCACTTAACCAATAACCCATTTTCTTATATATTACTATGCTCTGACCTACTTACGTTTGAGTAGTTCCTATTTGGTTTACTCCAGGCCAGAAATGGCAATACATCACATCATTTTCAAGATTTAAAAAATCTTTGGCCACACTAAACCTGTGCTATGATGTGTTTGTGTAGGTGTGTGAGAGAAAAGTGTAAAATTATATTCCTAGTGTACTCTCAAATCTAACACTAAAATCCAGTTTTAAGAAGTCACAGAGTTCATGACAAACCCAGAAACAGAGAACGAATAGGACAAAAGCAGTGTCCCTCAGCAACCAAAGAGGTAATACAGAAGAATTGTCCTAGTGGCCTGTTTGTTCCCTTTCAAGGGTGTAAATCATATAAATGTCATTTTGATGGACCTATATTTAAACAACAGGAGAGACAGGGCTCAGAGTCACTCCTCTTCCCCTCAATAATACTTGTAAACAACAAAGAAGTGACTAACGGCACTAAAGAAATGGTGAATAATGAATTCTGAAAGTTGCAGCCAAAATTCATTATAAACCAGAACAAGGGTGGAAAAGAGTGTGTAAGCAGTGGGATAAATCTTTAAAAATGAACCCTCACTCACCAACATAGTTGGTGACATGCTTCATCATTGGGTTCCACCAAGGAGACCAAATGTCTCCTTGGTGAGCTACCACACCTGACTTACAGCGGAGCTGGTTATTGTTGGACGTGTCAAGTGGTGCCCAAAATAGTGAATGGTGAATTTAAAAGGTATTATGAAAAACGTGAAAGCGTCCCCACTAGGAATGGACAGATCAAAGATGTCCAATTACAAGGAGTAATTACTCTGTTGGGACTAATTATCCGGAAAACAGCATGCACTCAATTGGGCGGGAAAGGTAAAGTTACAAGGTAAACCATAAGTTTCTCATAAGAGGTTAAGAGTTAAACTAGACACCCCCTGCACATTGTATTCACAGTTCTTGCTGTAGTATGACACTAAGTTAAAACATGAAAATTTGTAAGAACCCAAAATTAAAAGCCTTTTGAAGAAAACCATACATAAGTTCAAGAAAGAGAGATGTTTTCCACACTATACGTTTGGTAAAAAACTCTGTTACACTTTATTATATCACAATAGTTTCTCATTATCACAATAATTTTAAAAACACATGTTATACATTTTATTATAAAAAGGATTAAAAAAACAGAATCAAACAGTCGACGCGGCGTTTCAGTATTTTTTTGATAGTAGACCTTCTTCAGGACTGATTCTAAATGAATTTAAAAACACAGAGTTACCATTCTTTTTTTAAGTACAGATACAATATACATCTCTCTTCTGACTACAGTGTAGCATCCTCTCTTACATCACATTTCATCCTATGTTTTTGTCTTATGTTGTTGTGTCATTTGGTCTATCCTTCTACAACAGGCTACTATACATTATGTATCTCTTCTTCTAGTATCTTTTACACATGATATCAATTAAACCTATGTATCACTCTGCCCCCCACATTCCTACACTTGTTACAGAACTAATAAGGTTTACCTTTCCCTTGGACTTCTTGTCCACTGCTGTTAACCACTTCTCTGGCGTATAATGCCAGCATATGTGTAAAGATGTTATTTTATTATATACCTTATTCATAGTAGATGTTATATCTCCAGTTAGAAATAAAGTTCTCTTCCCATGTGTACACTATGGGCTTCGGAATGATGGACCGGTCAAGACTTATTCAAGTTGCGATGTCACTGCATGGGATAAATATTTATTGATATGGTTGCTTATTTGTAATTCTGTAGATTCTTTTACGTACTATCTTCAGTATATGTGATATTGTGGATATACCTTATTAGTTTGAAGGGATATTTTCAATAATTCCTTTGGTTGTCGGGTCTATTTGCTCATTCTTCTACCCATCCAATTTCTTTCTGTTGTGTGAGGCAAAATACATACAAATAATTTGCGCTGCTTTCAATTCACTTAAAGCATGATATATTACATATTTAATCTATTGATATACCTGATTATATCGCCTGAATTTGCAGTATCTTTAACCACCAGGAGGAGCCACCGTTCTATGATTTTCTGGCCGTCTCTTTCCCTGTTTAATTAGGGTGTCGAGTATGGTTTCAAAAACTGGTCCGTTTCAATTTCGGTCCGTTCTGTGTTTTAGTGGTGAAAGAAGGAGAAAAATACGCATATTTGGTATTTTTTCAAATTGTTAGACTTCTACATAGCGATATTAACTTTCCCCTTATCTTTTAGAAAACCGAGTACAAGAGGGTTTGAGTATAACCTCCCCACCCTCTTTTTTCTTTCGCTGTTGGAGGAAAATGGCCCTGGGCCAGTAATTGCACTGACGCACTGCTCTTGGTAAAAGGGCGCGACCTCGATTGATATTACACTTACCCTTAAGCTTTCAGTCGGCCTCCCTGCTCCTTTTCTCCTGGTAGTCAGCACTTGTGTCCAGCCATCGGATTATTTCAAACTGGAAGGAAACACTGATTACCTGATTGTTTGCGTTTTTAAGCTAGCCTCTACCTAATTGGCTCCTCGTGATCTGGTCATCATTGGTTAAAATGTGACCAATCACCCCCAAGGAGGCCTACTGAGCTGCCTAGAGGACATAAAGGAATGGATGACCAGCTCCTCCCTCAAATTAAATGGAGATAAAACCGAGCTCCTGCTTCTAGGCCCTGCCTCGCCAACACCTTTTATCTCCTTGTGGCCCCAAGCCCTGGGCACTCCCCCCACCCCCAAGGAAAGCGTCAAGAGCCTAGGAGTGTGGCTGGACAGCAAGCTGTCCTTCTCCACCCAGGCTACCAAACTGTCCGCCACCTGTTTCGGTATCCTTAAAACCCTAAGGAAGGTCCTTCCACTTCTGCCTCCAGAAGCCAGTAAAGTGGCAGTCCAAGGCCTGATCCAGTCCCGCCTTGACACAAACAATGCTCTATACGTGGGGGCTCCCGAGATGACCCTCAGGAAACTCCAGATAGTGCAAAATTGCGCAGCGCGCACCCTGTTAAAAATTCCTCGAGCTCAGTCAGCCAGATCCGCACTAAAAAGTCTTCACTGGCTGCCAGTTAAACACAGAGTGTCATTCAAGGCATTGTGCATTGCACACCGAGAATTCTGGAAAACAGGACCTGCTATTAACAGCAAGCTCGTCATCCCCTACCACCCAAACAGCAACCTCCGCTCCTCTGAGGCCTTTCTGGCAGTGGTCCCCCGAGTAAAGAAAGCCAGAGCCGGTGGTAGGATGTTCTCGGTGAACACCGCCAAACTTTGGAACACCCTCCCCCTCTCACTCCGTTCCAACCCGGACCTGCTGTCATTCCGTAAAAACCTGAAGACCTTACTATTCACCAAAGTCTCCGAGCTATAATGTGTCACTTCACCGGTCCCTTCAATTCTTACCTCCCAGCGCTTGGACGCCCCCGGGCAGCAATCGCGCTCTATAAATCTATTTCCATTCCATTCCATTCCATTCCTGTTACTATGGTGATGGAACGCGTTTCCCTATATTTCCGCGATGTTTTCCCATTCGTTCTTTTGCTACCAACTGTTATTTGTTATTGGTGCTTCACTGCCACGCGTTGTCATGGAGATCTAATAGCCCTTTCAACATTGGTTTACGAGAACGAGTATACGTCGGGGCCACCGTGTTTATTGCTTGTTTATAGTGTTCCGAATTCCGCATATTTATTATAGTTTGTGGTTATTTAAATCTTTATCGCTTATGACCACTAATAAGCGGGGAAAGACATACATAAATTCCTTGGTCCTATTACTAATGCTGTACTTTATGTATTAGGAATGTCGTTGCCCTTGTAGGGCTTTGATTTAGTATTATCGGCTACGTAGATGTCTATCACATAGATATAAATTAGTCGACACCTATTCATTAATGGTGCCTCATTATCCCGCGTTGTCATGGAGATTTTATCTAATCATTTTAACATTGGTTAACGAAGACGCATATATGGCGGGGCCCCGTATTTATTATTGTTTGTAGTGTGCCACAGTTCGCATTTTATTTGTTTTTAATGGTTATTTAAATCTTTATTGTTGGGAACCAACCACTTACCCGGTAAAGACATATCCATTAGTCCTATTACTCATGCTATAATCTGTTTTTTCGGAATGTCATTTACTTTGTTGGGCTTCAATTTGATATTTACGTCTAAGTGGATGTCTACCAGAACTATATTATATAAAATATAAATTATAAATGGGTCTCAAGTTATTCTTTCATGGAATGAATCAGATTATTCATATCCAATATATACTGATTGCCCATGCCTGTAACACTCTGTTATTGTTTAGTTTTTGAGTGTCTTTTTGGTCGTGGGTGTTCCTAGACTCTAGATCGGGTGTTCTTCATCTGATGATTCTTTCCCAATCCTCTCTAGAGTTTAGGCCACACCTCACACTATTCAAAGTAGACATATAATATTGCTCCCTTCGTTTCCTTTTGTTGTCCTGATTACCTCCTCTTATGCTACCTATTATTTTCTCCAGACCGCACCATTTTAGGTCGTCAATCGTATGATTGGCCGCCCTCCAATGTTCAGTAAGGGGTGCACCTACTTTGTTTTTTCTTAAGGCTGATCGGTGCTCATTAAGGCGAAGCCTAAATTCCCTGAATGTTTCACCTACATAGGATTTTTTACATGGGCATTGAATAAGGTAAATTGCATTCTTTGTTCTGCAGTTCATGAAATTCTTAATATTTATAGTTCTCTCGTTGACTGTAATTTTATCGCCTTTGATTATACTGGCACAATTGGTACATCCCATGCATGGATGGGTCCCCTTTGGTAAGGGGTTGCCATCAATAGTTGTCTGGAGGTCCTTTGGGGTCTCTCGGTATGTATGTACTAAGGAATTTCTTATTGTCCTATTCCTCCTAAATGAGAACATAGGTTTTGAAATTGGGACTAGGGTTTTGTCAGAAATAAGGTTCCAATTTCTATTAATGATATTTTTTACTTTATAACTTACTTGAGAGAAATTAGTTACGAACATAATTGGCTGGGAACTATTTTGATTATGGCGTTCTGGATTGAAGATACTCTCTCTGTTGAAATATTTGGCCCGTTTGTAGGCATGTTTTATCATCCTTTTCGGGTATCCCCTTTCTACAAATTTAGTTTTTAGATTGGTGGCATGTATTTCATAATCCTGCATTGACGTACAATTTCTTTTAAGTCGAAGAAATTGCCCGAAAGGGTTATTGTTTTTCTGTGAGGCCGGATGATTGCTCTCATAGTGTAGCATGCTGTTCCTATCAGATGGTTTAGTGTACAGTTCTACTGATAGACAGCCATCTGTGTGCTTAATGATAATATCTAAAAATTCTACTGAATGTTTACTCGTGTGCGATGTGAATTTCAAATTTGCATCGCCTAGGTTAAGCCAGAGTAGAAAATCATTCAAGGTCTCAACTTCGCCTGTCCATATGAAGAAAATATCATCTATATAGCGACCCCATTCCGAGATGTTTTCATGGAATGGGGCCGCTACATTGTAGATGTGTCTATCCTCAAATCTGGACACATATAGACATGCCAGGCTAGGGGCACATGTGGCCCCCATACTGGTCCCCTTGATCTGTCTATAGAAGTTGTCATTGTACAGAAAAATATTGTTTTTGAGGATCACAGTTATACAGTCTATGAGGAAGGTCTGGTGGTCAGTAAGGTCTAATTCATTATCCCTTAGAATCTCCTCCATAATCTCAATGGTGTTATCTTGGGGAATGTTGGTATATAATGCTTCAATATCCAGAGTCACTAGTACCTGTGTCTCTGGATTGAAGCTTAAACCCTCTATTTTGTTAATCATAAATGTAGTGTCCTTCACGTATGCTTTTTGTTTTTGTACTAATGGCTGTAAAAAAACTTCCACGTACTTACTTAATGGTTCAGTAAGGGACCCAATGCACGACACTATAGGCCTCATAGGGGGGTCAGAGATATCTTTATGCACTTTTGGCAAGCCATATAGTGCTGGAATTAGGGGTTCTGTATTTCGCATGAAGTCAAATTCCTCGTCACATATGATGTCCTCATCCTTTGCTAATCTTAACATTCTCTCTATGTCGTTTTTCAGGGTGTGCCACTCTTCCCTACTGGATTTTTTGTAATGTTCAGTGTTATTCAAGAGTTTTAGCATTCTGTTGTTATAGTCTTGGCTATCCATTAAAACTACACTACCACCCTTATCTGCTGGCTTTACTGAGTATTATCATGTTCCAGAAGTTCTAATGCTTTTTTCACTTCTTTTGTCAAGTTAAAAGGTGTCTAGTTTTTTTGTTTTAAAAGGTTATCCACACTTTTGTCCACAGATCTTTCAAAGGCTTCTACATCCTTGTGTACCATATTTAAGGGGGGAGTCCATGTTGATTTGCTCTTTAACCCTGATCTATTTTGTCTCTGGTGTTTTTCTTTCCCATCAAAGAAAATTTGAAGCCTCACTTTTCTAAAGAAATTTTGCAAATCTCTCTCTAGAGCATATCGATCTACTGGAGAGCCGATCGCGTACCCTAACCCCTTTTCAAAGAGTTTGATTTCTATTGGGTTTAATTGGTGACTTGAAAGGTTAATAACTGCTGCTTTTTTAGTTCTAGTTAATCCCACTGTTTCTGGCTCCTGGGATGAGGACGTTGAGGGTTTTGGGCTTGTACATACTGTGTCTGATGGTTGTAACTGTTTCGACCTCTCCCTCTCCCTCGGGGTGGGCTGAACATCTGATTGCGTTTGTCTAAAAAAGCAAAACCCTCTTTTGATGTTGTTTGATGTTGTTTGTTCGTCTCCCCACTTCTTTGTTGTTGTTTATCATTTACTATTTCTCCCTCTGAATCTGTGCTGCTATATGAGTAGTCAAAAAACCTCACTCTTCTCTTAGATTGATTTCTGGGTTGGTTTTGCCACTGTCTCCGGGGTTGGAAGTGTTCCTTTGGGCGTTCATAAAAGTCTTTCTGTAGGTAGGGATATACAATTTCAGGGTTATAATTATCTATATCTTTTTTTAATTTATTACTTTTCTTTTTTATAAGGTACTCATTATATCCTTCCACATCATTTTGAATTTCTTTTAACTTTGCTATGGCATCATCCAGTGCCGTGCTGTCCCTAAGTTGACTTTCCAGTTCCTCTATCTCTTTTTTCTCAATGACTATAAATTCATTTGCCGTCTCAATAATGAGCAAGATCCAATCTCTACTACACCTGTTTGCCACAAGTGTCCATTTATCTAAAAATCTTTTGTCTGTTATAAAAATGCCCGGCTCGTTGGTCACCTGTAGGCCTTTAGGGATAACACCATTTTTACAGTATTCCACCATGTAGTTCCGCTCTTACAACTTTTTTCTTTAGGTTCCAGAGCTTCTCCCATTGTTCCTCGTCAGTTTTGTCTAGTCTTACTGTACTGGTATTACGTAATCTGCCATTAATCAATTTATTGAATTGATCTTCAGAGAAAGTATATGTTTTTATACCTTCCATTATTGTGTAGCAAGGTAGCAAGCTGATCCCAGCACTAACTTTAATATAGGGCCAGCCAGCTATCATTAAAAAGTAAGTGAGTTGGACACTCGCACAGCTGTGCCAAACCTGCCACGCAGGTTTGGCACAGTTGTGTCAATAGGAGGGGAACAGCCCCCACAGAGCATATTCTATTGAACTCAAAGGAGACATTGCTTCACATTTAAGCCAGCCTATTCTGTGCCCCTGGCAAAATTCATTTGCCTCCTTTCAAGGCTATACTGTTGCTGGGAGAAGCTGTAAAGCTAATTCAAATTAGCAATCTTAAAACGTAGGCAGGCAAATGAGGGCAACTTTCTAAAAGTTACTTTTCCATGATATTTATTAAAGATCCAACTTCACTAATTAATTTGAAATTTTAAAATAGTGGTCGAAATATGTATCTAGCTGGTCCCTTTCCTGAATTAGCAACACTAGCATTTCAAACTGTAATCTGGTTTTCTACACAGGGCAGCTAGGCCTGCCCCGGTGAAAATAGCTTTTTGGGTCTTGTTACTCTAGGTATATGTTAACATTAATTTTCTACATTCTTACAAATGAATACCATGATTCTACTTTGTGGGCTACAAAGCCTACCAGGGCTTTGCATACTAATATTTAAATGTCTATTTTCACGTGTCAAAAAAAGTTATTTTTACAGGTCGTACTGCAAGTTTAAACTGCAGCAGTCAGAGGTCAGAGCACATAGACTGGCTATGAGACAACAGTACAGACTGTAAAAACCAGCAATAAAATTCAGCAACAAATGGGGGTGACCTCTCATTTTCTCACACTTGCAAAATAATTCCATATACATATGTATTCGTAAATCTCACTTTTTGTCCTCTGAATTCTATGTTAGTGGCATAACAGTGGTTTATTGTCATCGAAAGGTAATTATTTTCTGCACTGAAAATTTAATTAAGGTGGCATAATTCACATAATTTCTGGAATTTTGCATTATGCTTGTGATGTGAAATTCCAGAACGTATGCCATTGTGCCACTTTGCATAATTATGCGTAGCTCGAGGTAAATTTCACTGCAAATTGCACAATTTGTGGTAATTCATGGAAACATTTTCCATAAATACCTAGGAACAACAGAAGGCGAGTGGGTATAGTTCGTAGTGCTCTTGTTTAAATGCATTTTCACTCCATAAAGTGCCTCAAGGATGCATGTTTTTGCTAAATTATAGTGCAAAATAACAGTTTTGCATTTGCATCATTTTTGCATAACTTTAGTGTGGTTTTGCATAATTACGAGAATGTAAATTATGAAAAGAAGACACACTGCTACTTATTTTGACAACACCTGGATGAAAGTCAAAGTGTTCTTGTTGGGAATCGATCACAAAGACTGAGATGCAAAAAAAGATACCTGCACTCCCAAGAGGTCAACCACTTATAACAGCAGTGGACAGCCTAGTCCACTGAGCCACCTCACTATACATTTGTCAAATAAAGGGATAACTGAAATACTATGTCACATTCCAGCTTACTACAAGTTTTACTGACTACTTTCAATGCTATAAAAGCAAGCAAAAAAAGTTATCAGAGATGTATGCAGAGCTCTTCTATCAGTGTATCCATATTATGATAATGTGAGCCAGTAAGCAGAACAGCTAGTCATTCAGAATTAGAGCTTAGCTATTGCTTTCAATTTATCTTCAATAAATCAAAATAATCAATTATACTTCAACCATGAAAATAACAAGATCTGGGTGAAAGAGCGCATTCAATAGTAGTACCTTAGAGGCAATGTGGTAGAGAACACTAATAGGAACTCCTACTATGGTCGAATAGTGAAAGAGACACTTCAGAAGGTTATCTGGACAGATGTGTGCGAGCTCACATAGTTCTACTTTACCTATGGGGTTCTATTCATCAGTTATTGCCTTCAAACTTAGTCTAGAAAAATTGGCAAAATCATTCAACATACTAGCGCAGTTTAGAGGAAAAATGGTTTTTAGAGGTCAGAGAATGGGCGCACTGCCAGTATGGAAGCACTATAGGATAGAGTGAATGGTGGTGCAACTGGGTGAGTGGACAACCATATAACCACTCAAAGGAGAAGTCAGCTAGCTGTACTAATCCAACGTTACAAATAGAGACATACCCTATGCACACACACAATGAGTATAAGAAGGTCACAGTGTGGCCATGAACAAATGTACAATTGAGTGCAGAGAAACAACAGTAATACACACAATGATAAGCAGTTGATGCGATTAAATAAATATATATAGGCAAAAAAATCTTGGTGTCTTGGTTTAATTTATCACAGCTTGAGAACAACCAGCCGACACGTGTTTCATTGCATCTCGCGAATCTTCAGGGCTGGAAACAATACAGAAAAAAAGGGCTATTCTTGCGAATATATACAATTGAAAATGGCAAATGATAGCCTTTAATCCACTTATGGCCGGCTATCGAGACAAGCATCAAGGGAGATAACTTCATGCATAGGTCTAAACCCTTGAGAAGGTGTGAGGAAGACATCCTTTATTGTGCTCAGGTGCCCTAGTTACATCGTTCGCTATATACCGGTATTGTGTACATTCCATGCGATTGATTGAGCACTCATGCACATTGACACCCAAAACAATTCGTGTTCGGTCTGTGTCTAATAATCTGTGATTCTGTGCCGAGACTATTTATAGTGGGGTATTAAATTTAGTTCGACGGTAATGTGAAAGATCATGAGTACAATGAGTGCACCGTGACTGAATGTGAGATATTCCAACACATACCTCTGAATGGTTGTGCTTAGACCGAGAGGTCTAAATTGAGAATTAAATGAAAAAGACAGGAGAAGGAAAAGAGGCATGGGAAACAAGAACAGAAAAAAAGGCGGGGAAAAAAGGAAAACAAGGAAAGAGTCAAAGCTGAGTATGTAACTATGCGCAGACTTAGGGTCTGATCTCATCTGTTGTATCAAGGATATTGTTAGCCTTGAGGGCGAACTACAGTTAAAAGTTATATAGCAAACAAAATATGTGGAAAACGATGGGGTAGGCTCACCGCTCTTCCGGTGATAATTCCGACCCGGAGGGGCCCAAGACCAGTATTAAATTCAAAAGACAAGTTGGATTGATTGGCTGTAACAAAGTTAAAGGAAAATAAGTTCAGGCGTAAAGAGAAGTAGACTGGTAAAGCTCATTTCATAGCTGTTGGTATTAATGGAGAAAATAACTTATAGTTACAGGTGATATTTATATCTGAGCTCCACTAGTCTATCAATATTTTCTGATATGGGTACTAGTATGCCAGAAAGAACTTGCAACATCTAACTCCTAGTCAAATATACATTGTAATGAAGTATGTTATAAAAGTAAGCAGTGAGATAGAGGAATACTCTATTTTCCACATCTCACATCACTCAATTTGAATCATCCTCAATTAATGTGGAAATTATGTCCACACATGAGGGAAAATGAATACGTTAAAAATGATTGCCAAATTACCTTATAAGCGTAATGCGCTTTTATAGGTCACCCGGGAGATGGTATAACGGTCAAAAAATCTCAATTCGTTTCGTATCTGAAACATGATGTACATGGTTGGTATTAGGGTAAAATATTCTCACATAGCATAAAGCATGCATAATATCAAGTAGAAGATGGTACCTCGGGTTGCTTACCCAAATATTTTTAAACGAGGGCTAATAGAGGTCGCTCTATGGTCTCGTGCAGTAGCCGTCTGAAATGCAAACAGTTAGAGCAAACCGTTATGCTCTGTAGAGACAAGGATTCGGTAGTCTAGCCCCTAAAGAAAGCAACTCGTTCCGCTTACCTACAGACGTCTTATTCTCTTCGTATCCCCCGGGTCTCTGTGTACGAAATGCGGACACGTGACCCGGAAGTAGCTGTTGCATTTAAAGCGTCCGGCCCCTAGAGACAGGCAGCAAAGATCTGAAGCCGGGCAGTAGATTATTTGGACATTGGCGTATAGCCAGAAAAGTGTGCATACAATTTGAAAAGGAAAATTAATGTTCCTTGAAAAGTGGAAACTGTACATAGAAGTGGGGTGTAAACTTATCGATCATGCTGTGGTACCATGCTGTATATCGTAACGACATTGTCAGTGCGCAGTATGTAATGGGTAATTTGAGGAAATTTCTAGCAAAAACCGCGCACGCATCATTACATGCTCGATGCCATCGTGATACCGCCAGTATGTGGTGCGAGAAGATGTTGCAAATGCCTCGCATGCAAAACCATTTGACATAGCGCAGTTTAATCGGGGGTGAAAAGTGGACAATTTGATACAAGACCACATTATATCTTTTGGCGCGCCCTGGGGGTTAAATTAGGCCCGGTGTAAACATTTTTATGGTGTCATCATTTGTGTTATTCTTGGGAATGTCATTACAAAAATTACACGTAACGCACTACAATAAGCCATTAGGCTTCAATAAGGTGCCTGTTTGGAAAAAAATGCTATCACAGGATCGTGGGAAGAATGCGATCAACCTAAACAAAAACAACATTTCTTTAGCTCAGGCAAATAAGTCGAAAAGTTATTTCGCATTAGCCTTTTATCTAAGGAGGCCATTTAAGCAAACTTTGACCGCAAAATGCATCTTTACCAGTTTATTGTTCCTGTCCTGAAGACTCCTACCTGGCTTTGGTCCATCCCATCATCATTTTGGATTACAATTTTGGAATGAAAGCATTACTCTTTCTTTGTCTACAAATTTCACCTGCATCACCAACCCTTGGAAGTGAGTGAATGCAGTTCTTTGTAAAATGCTTACGTTGGCAGGGACCACTATTGTGTTCATTTCCTGTTTTATTTGCATTTTTTTTTGTTTCCTGCTGATGGTCTGAAGTTAAGATAGGGAAGGTGCAGGCAGGCTCATGTGAAATTTTGGGATAATGACATTTATGAATGGTGGAGGCTTGATGCTAATACTATATCCTGATTTTGTCGCACTTGTCTTCATACTGAGTTGTGTTTTACGTTTTGAGATCTAGTTGGCTGTAGACCTTGGATGTAGTTTTTATTATATTGTTCACATTCTCACAGCTTCTGTACTAGAGATATTTGTATTATTCTTGGCACTTGTCGATTTGGTCTTTTAGTTGTGCCAGATTTATGTTTTCTATTTGCATTTATCCGTTGGTGGCTAGGGTCAGGTGTAGTGTAGTTCCTATATTCCAAATAGGCTCTGCACATTGGAATAACAGAAACAACAGTTTAGACGTTGGACTGAAGTCGACTAGGTATCTATTGAGTATGTTAGACTTAATTGTGAGTGCCAGCTAGCTCAGAGGTCACTAGAAACTTTCTCGTATACACAAGAAGGGATTAGTTTCTGACAACCATATAACATGACAACTTTGTAAGAATAAGGAATATATCTCCAGAGTCGCGGAAACAATAGATGGCTATTTCACTCAGTCAATCGTGCATGCTTCGTTTCACCAGAAGTGCAGAGAAATAGAGAGACGGGCGTTTTCAATAAAAAGGTAATTTATTGAGCAGTCTTCTTTCTCATGCAAGAGAAGTTAATTGCAACAATCGTAATACTTGCTATGAAGTAAAGTGCGTACAGTAAAAAGAGTATTATGAAATAATACTCTAAAAGCATGTGTATGGTTTCTAAGCCATAAGATACTTAAAATAGATAAAATACATACAATGATAAATAATGACTAAAAGTACTCAACTGGTGCATCTAAAATACGCCTACCCCGGTGTACCTAACCTAAGTCTAGTACAAGGGAAGAAGTAAGTGAGGTGTAGCTTGAGTTAAATAGTTTGTGCCAAGAATCTATCCAAGAATTCTCTACGGGTCTAATCAGCTCCGTACCTTGGTTATAGAATGAAGGAGGTCTTGTATCTCTCTCTCAGGACTCGATCAGCAAGTAACCCGCAAGGGTAGCAGGGAAACACTGGAGCTGGATTTCTCGGCAGGAGAAAAGACAGCGTGTCTCTCAGTGCGTCAGCTGGAGGGTCGGCTTCCTTCGGCACTCGCTACAGCAGGGCGTCGGGCAAGTAGTTAGTCGATCTGCTCCAAACCACTGTGTGTTTGCTAGGGCAGATGTGGGCATATTTATACCTGGAAGTTCCGAGTTTGATGTAAGGGTGGACATAATAACGTCACTAAGAACTCGAAGTTCTTTACATGCTCCAGGACTTCTGGGACAAATCAATACTGAAGCAGGGGGAATTCCCATGCTGCTGAAGGCTGGTTGTCTTCAAGAACTCGTTGGACTCTAGAAGCTTAGTGGAAGTAGCCATGCCGTATTTGGACTGCATTGGCTGTGCCTAAATATGGTTATGATTCTTATGCCTATATAAGGGCATGAATTGGGAAAAATTACACTAGAGCCCTAGATACGTTAAAACACCCTCTCCACGTAGAATGTCCATCTTTACTAAATACTAAGCAGTTATAACATTTCTACATGTGTTTATAATCCCATCCCAAAAATACATAAAATGCATTTGAAATGGTTTGTACACGAAAATGAGTATTGTACCGTACATTTTCTAAGCAGTGGTATCCTTCAAATAATGCATATAGTTTTACATTTGAAATGCTGGCTGAACGATTCACAAAATTACATTTATGAAATGACTCTTAATACAGAAGAGAAGGTTGAGACCATTTCATCACAGATTTATTTAATACTGTACATGTGCTAGAGGCTAAGTTTAAATATTTTCTCTAGATTTCAAAAATAGAAATGTTGTTCTCTAAGAATAGTTCTACATTAAGCAGATTACTCTGGGCCAAAAAAAGGTAAATATTTTGGTATTGAGAAAAAAAAAAATTGCTGTAGTAAAAAATAGTTCCAAATTTTTTAGAAGTTCTGTTTATCAAAACTGAAGGCCGAAATTAAAGTTCAGGGAACGATGTGTGCTTGTTTCTCAAGAGTTATTCTCATTGTTAGGAGAAAACATTCATTCAGATAGACTGGCAAAGAATTTGTCTACCACAGTAGGTGAAAGTTGGGCCATTTCCGAAAAAGTAGAAATAGTGCATATGTTAGATGCATTACCGTCAGCGTGATCTGGTTCAGCAATGTTCATAGAAGGTTGTACCTGTGTGCCGCTTCCATCTCGTACCTCACCGCCACCTAGTCATAATGGTGAGGTCTCAACGAATGCCATCATCAGAAATGGTAGCCGCTGGGGACAACACGTTGCATGAGTCGTTACCGAACCAAGCAAAGTATCGACATCCGTAGGTACTGCTGATGGAAGTGAGTGACAGATGTCTAACACGCATTCTTCTCCACAGAGCAGGCATCGTAGAACAGGTAAGATACAATCTTGCCAGATTGGTCTGAATGATAGAACCAATGAGGTATTCAGATCTCTTAGACGAGCCAAGTCGAGAACCTGTGTTATCCTATTTCGATACCGCAGTGCATGGATCGCTTGTTCCATGGTAACCTGGGTATCGCTGGTGACTGGACTTGCCATATCGGAGCAGAAGGAACAAAAATAGAATTCCTGCTACGAGTCCCAAAATGAGAGGCAGGCCACCGAAAACAGTGCACGAAATTCGGAAAAATGCTCAAGACTGCTTCAAAGGGTGCTAACAGTCCAGAAAAAAGTGTATTAAATACATGTGTGATGCCACCGGTATCTGACATGTTTAAAATTTTCTACAAAATGTACGGGGCCGTTTGTTGATAATAATGTATGTATCTCTGCTGAGGTCTTTGCAAATTGCAGATCATACGTTTCTCTAGATGAGGTCAAAGGCACAGTTTTTTGTAAAAGAATGGATTTCATTCTGCTTAATGTATCAATTCGAATAGAAGAGGTATTCAATGAAGGCCAAATCGTTGCCTCCTTGCCTGACTTGCTGTTTGGATACAATACTTGCATACAACAAGTGACCCTGGATGTAACACTAACGAGATAGGCCGTTCCTGGCAATATGCCACAGCAGCGGTGGTCACTTAACATAACGTAGCTACCGTTGGAAAGCTGCCTGAACACAGGTTCTATTTGAGTGGCTGGGGTGCTGTGCAAGTGGCAGGAAAGGTCATTAGATGAACCCTCACAGGCTCCATGTAAATTAATTTCTTAACACAGAAGTGTACCACTTAGCGAGTTTTCACAATCTTTCCCACTAAGAAATACTTCTTTGTTACGCCCACTCCAACATCTATGTGTGTAAGGTAAATTCCAGGTCAACTTAATGTATCCTTTACCTAACCTTTCATACAGGCCCGCTGGTATATGCTGTAGGCGGTATTGAAACTGGAATCTCGTTATTGGTATTGTTATGGTACCTTGTATTATCCATTCAATGACAGGCCTCTCGGAAACTGTTAATGGTATTCTTTCTAGTTTTTCAATGCTCAGCACCGTATAGTCTGCTCCTTTTTGTGCCAAAGAGATTTGTTTATCTGTAAGGTTAAAGATAGAAAATAATGACCCTGTGTTGATTAGACGCCAAGGCACGTAGCATGAATGCAGATTTTGTAACGCCTAACTGTACAATAGAATATAATTGTGACTGGCCATGTTGTAACATTAGCATATCCTGTTCTATTATATCAATAGCACATGATGCAATGCTGTCCAAAGAATAAATTCTGGAGGACAAAGTCGTTAACCCATTGTCCACTACAGACAGTGATTTTTCCAAATTAATACGATCAATTTCTCGTATTTTTTCCTGCAGTTTCAATTTGCGTTACTTTCGAAGCTTCGTTGTAAGCAGCATATATTCCGACGTACATGAAACGTTTTTGACGCTGTTTGCGAGGTCCCAATAAGAAATCCCGCAAGTCAGCACCTACTTTAAGTAAAGTCAAGTGTTGCTTAATTTCAGGTAGTGTGGATTTCTGTAGCCATTCGAGGCATAGTTTTCCTACACCGTATGTTGTTATTATCCCTGGATGTTGTCTCTGGGAATATCTTGGGTCTGGCCTGGTCTGTTTGAACCTCTGTATTTTGTCCAGTAATCTATCTTGACAGTTATTAGTGTCTGTGGGCCAGATCAACCATTTTTTCCAATCAGGATTAATTCTGTTTTGGTGTAAAATATGGGACACGTCTAACCCCTCATCTGTAGTGTTATTTCTATCAGCATAGGCTTTGGTATAGGCGGGTTGTTTAAATATTTTATCTTGGCTAGGCCAAGACAGGTAGTTTGTTGAATAGTGTCATTCAGGAGCATTATTTGTTCTGGGATCATGCAGGCTCCGAATAATGATTCTAGTCCCTGTACTTGCCAATCTTTTGAACCCCAGATTGTTTTTGTTTTATTGTTATCTTTCCAGAATTCAAAACCAATTGTAGACAATTGTTCATAAAATTTTGCAGAATATATCTGTTTTGTATTGGTCAACATATTTTTCATTCTTGTCTTATTCTCATTTTTTAAATAAAACGTTTCTGGATCTGTGACATTAACCCCTGAGAAGTATGGAAATTTCTCAAAAAAAATGTTTTCGAGCTGCCTTTTGGCGGTGTTGGACAATGTTCCCATTGATTATAAGATAAAACATTTCTAGGTTTTGCAGATTTCTGCAAATAGTGGCGCCCAAAATGATTAAAGCAATACATTTCTTCATAATCAGATGAACCTTCTAAATAATCATGATCTGTGAATTTTGCTGACATTTCTAAATCAGACTTCATATTATTAATAGTCTCAAAGTCCCAATCATCAGAGAAACTGCTCGGTGGGACAAATTCACTTAATGAAACCTTGAACTGATGTGGATACTTCAAGAGTTCAACCGGGCCATAGATGTCGTAATCAGTAGCGTCCCACGCTACACCACCAGGTATAGGAATTGCTGTGATGTTTACTGATGACAGGTCTCTTTTTTCAACATGAGATGACTTGTGAGGTTTTAGGAGCAAGTTGATGTTCTGACTTGCTGTGTCCATTGTACTGTATTTTCCATCAATCATTCTTCCCAAGCTTAAAAATAAATGAGCCAGAGCAGGAAGGAAAAGTACACCTAACACAATCCACAATTCAATCCATGGTGAAAGCATATATATTTCTCAAAGCTGATGAAAGAGTTCTGTTATTTTTTCTTTGAGTGTATTGTTTGCTGGCTTTTCTTCATGTTCACAAGGATCTTCAGAAAAGTCATCGAAATTGATGAAATAGCCAGAGGCAGTTCTGTCAATTATTGGAATCGCATCAGGATTGTTATTAATCTTTGTGGTTGCTTCTTCTTTTTTCATATTAGTATAGTCAGAGGCTACATCATTGTAGACAGGTGTTTCTTGATGAACTGTTGCAATTTGGGTTTCAAGAGGCACAAGTTCCATGGCTTTGCTGCATAGTCCTTCTTTATTCACTGCAGGTTTATCAAATGTGATTAGTCTCTCACGTTTTTTTCTTTCCACTACCACATTACCCTCAGGATGGAAGGGACTAGAGTACCGCAATGCAACGCCCAAGCTGGCCATGGCCTCCTTTTAAGCCCGACAGCTAAACACAGGACCCTGGTCAGAATGTAGCATGCCAATTGCGTATGTGCCGATAAAGACTCGCAAATCTTTTATAACAGTTCTGGCGTCAGCCGAGCTCTGGGGCCACATCCAAATGAATCTTGTGCAGGAATCCACTGCGACCATGATATATTTATAGTTACCGTCCCTTTGTAAGGGATCACACAGAAGGGGCGTCTGCGCAGGATGTTTCACTGTTGATACTTTCGTTTTTTGGCATATGTCACACTCTAGAACATAGTTTCTAGTCTGTTTCCCCATGCGCGGCCACCAATATCTCTGTTTTAATAAAGATACTGTGGCGGAAACACCTGCGTGTGCAGAGGCGAGCCCTTCATGTGCTGCTACGAATAGTCCTAACCTATGTTTCATGTTTGGGATTGCCCTATCCCCACTCCAGGGATTTGAGCAAAAGGAACATTGTTTGCAACAGTTTTATATGAGTACTTTACTGGAAAGCCTTTCGGGAGTGTCTTACCACTTTCTTTACTGAAGCAGTGACAGCTTGCATTATTTCGCTGTCTATTTTCATTTTTGAACGAGTGATTGCAGCTACGGAAGCCGTGTGGACGGCTGGAATGCGGCTTCATCAGCCAATGAATTCCCTGCAACGTGAGTGCCATCACGTTGATGACTCAATGTATGGATCACGTGAGTCTTTTGTAGTTCTTTCTGTAAAAGAACTACTTGTTCACATAGCTTTTTATGCTTGATTGTGCCACCTTTTGCATCTTTGAAACCATTTTGTACCCAGTTCTGCATTCATTGTAGGACTGGATGCAGTAATACAAATCGTACACTATCAGTGTGGGGAATTTGCGATCGGTATTCTCAAGCGCCATCTTGAAAGCCTGTAGTTCAGCTCGCTGTGCTGTACAGTCTCCGAGTGATTGAGTTTTTGTGACCATTGTATGCTTTATTATGCCACCTTTCGCATCTTTGAAACCGTTTTGAACCCAGTTCTGCAAGTATTCATTGTAAGACTGGACGCAGTAATACGAATCGTACACTATCAGTGTGGGGAATTCGTGATCGGTATTCTCAAGCGCCATCTTGAAAGCCTGTAGTTCAGCTCGCTGTGCTGTACAGTCTCCGAGTGATTGAGTTTTTGTGACCATAGTTCTGAATTTACCTTCGCACCAGCGACCTTTTACCATCGTGCACGCAGCACTATAGGCTTGTTTACCCCAAATTGTGGGCTGTGCTGATCCGTCTGTATATATTATACAGCCATAATGTTCAAGAGGCAGAATTTTGGTCGGCATAGGACATTTATACTCGTATTTGAGAAATTCTTGTATTGTCAAGCTAGGGTCAAAATGTATTCAATGTCTGTTGCGGCAAGAGAATTAATCCATTGTATCCATCTTGGATGTAAAGCTTTAGCATTTGGAATGCTCTCTCTTGTCACTGCCTCTAAGGCAGGTACAGGTGTAACGACCGATATGTGTTTTCCCTGTGCGAGGGCTCTTTCTTTTGCTATAGCAGTTTGAACCGCTGTCAGAATGTTCTCAGTTGAAGTGAATTTTATTTCAGCTTGTGTGTACAAGTGTGATTTGTAAACTATTGGTACAGTTTCACCTTCGTTATAGGTCAGGTACGTGAATGAGCATCTTCCTGGGATGACTCGGATTACAAGGTTGCGTACGTTTACGCATGTTTGCAGCTTTGTTTTAGCTACCATGTCTGTTTGTATCGAACGTACAATTTCTGTGTGTTTCTGAGTCCAATTGGTTTGTTTGAAATCAGGTTTTATTAATTCGTAGAGAGGTTTAACCCTCTCTGCGTAATTTAGAACGTACGTTCTTCCAAATTCAGGAAACCTAGAATTGATTGTAAGTTTTTCAGCGTTTTTGGTGCTTGGAGCAGCGCACATTTCTCTAAGAAATTGGCTGCTAGGCTTTTCCCTTCACTTTATAACTCATATCCTAGAAATAGGAGAGTGAGGTGGGCAATCCGTGATTTTTAAAAATTTAATTTGTACCCTTCAGATGCGAACCCAAGTATAATGGTGCTCATTCTTTTCAAGTGCCTGTCCAAATCGCGAGATCCATTGTATGTTGACACCGTCATGAAAGCGATCACGGACTACTTCAAGCTGAATTCCCCCACGACGGAGGAGCCGTGCCTCCTATGGGAAGCTTTCAAAGCAACAATACGGGGTGTCTGCATTAGCACAACCTCCGGAATTTTAAAAGACATACGCCAGCAATTAAAGAGGCAGGAGGAGGCGATACAGGAGCTAGAGCAGCGGTACACACAAACTGGAGATACTGCCCTGTTGGGCGACATACGGGCTCTATTGTCAGAACATCACAAATTTGCAGAGGATGAACTAAAGTATATATTTAAACGGACAACTGCCAGGAGGTATGGAGAGGGGGGCAGACCTTGAAGGGCCCTGGCTGAGAAGATGTGCGCAGGCAGAGCACCACAACACGTCACAGCAATTAAAACTAAGGCGGGTACACGCACACATAATATCGAGAACATAATGGGGGAGTTCAGGGGCACATATGGAACACTGTATGAGGCACAACCTTCACTACCGCAAGAAGACATGTTGGCCTACATGGCTGATGTGGAACTAGCATGGCTGGCAGACGGTCACAGGGAATACCTAGCTCGACCCATTACGGTCCAAGAGGTCGTCGACACCATTAGCATTGGCAAAGCTCCGGGACCGGATGTTTCGTGATTGAATTTTATAAAGTGTATGCGGACATCCTTGCGCCGCAGCTGGTGAGGCTATATGTTAATGCTCATGAAGCACAAACACTACCATCCTCGATGAGGGAGGCGCTAATAATTGCACTTCTGAAACCGGGCAAGGATGAGGAACAGTGTGATTCTTACCGCCCTCTCTCGCTGATAAATGTAGACACCAAAATACTAGCGAGCTTGTTGGCCGACAGACTGAAGCCTCTCATGCCGCTGCTGATTAGGCCTGACCAATCCGGGTTAATACCGGACAGATCAACCACGCACAACACCCGCACTCTATTTGCCCTGGCACATTACCTGGCCCCTGAAATAAAGGCGGTAGCAGTCCTACTAGACGCGGCCAAAGCGCTTGATACGATTGACTGGCCCTTTCTCCAGGCAGTACTGGTACAAATGGGCTTTCCACCACTGTTTATAGGTGGGATAACGATGTTGTACACGAACCTAACGGCGCGCATTAGGATAAACAAACACCTCTCAGACCCGATAGCCATTAGACGCGGCACCAGGCAGGGATGTCCACTGTCACCAATGCTGTTTGCCCTCATACTGGAGCCATTAGCTTGCAAGATCAGACAGCACCATCACTACTCCGCCATACAGCTCCCATCACGTCCCATACACATATCGTTGTACGCGGACGACATGGTACTTTATGTCAAGAACCCAGAACAACATCTTAACCCGCTACTGCGGGAGTACATTAAATTTGGCCAATACTCAGGGCTGCAGATTAATTGGACCAAGTCCCTTATACTGTCCTTGACGGATGGTACACAGCCAACTGCTCTGGATTATCCTCTGGAGTGGCAAGACGAGCCGACGAGATACCTGGGAATATGGTTCCACAGGGATCCAGAATTGGTCATCCGTACTAACTACGGGAGAGCTATATCCTCACTAGAGGACAAGATAAAGAGGTGGGTTGGGTTACCGTTGTCCCTGGCTGACAGAATCGCCATTGTGAAAATTGTGCTGCTACCTAAGTTCCTGTACCTTTTCAACAACATTCCTATAAAGCCCCCAGCAGAGGTGTTCCGTAACATCAAATCTCTTATGCTGTCCTTAATCTGGGCGGGGAAGCAAGCCAGGTTGGATTTACAAACAATGACACTACCGTACGCAAAGGGAGGCTTTAAGGTCCTGGACATCTACCTCTATTATCTCTGCGCCCAGGCGCAATTTGCGCATTAATGGTATCACGAGATACCTTTTCTGACGCATGTAGCGGTGGAAAAGGGAGATGCGGATCCAATCGCCCTGACAAGTATACTGCCACATAAAAGACCCAGATTGCATGACCAGGACATCAACCCGGTGAATACCACTATTGAAGCATGGAAACTATTGGGCATGGTAGCACAAAGCACACCACTTTACGCGCCAGCACTCCGACTAGCTCACCACCCGGCCCTGTCAGTCACACAAGAGCAGGTCGGAATGGACCTATTAAGGCATGCTGGCATAGACAGACTGGGAGACTTATACAGGGATGGGAAATTCATAACCCTAGACAAATTAGACTACATCAGGAATCCAACATTGCTGTTTAGTTTCAACTACTACAGGTTGCAGAGGGCGATGAGAGAGTATTTCCCAACGTTCCCAGACGAGCCACAGACGCTAGCCCCATTACAACTGGTGCTCACCACACCCACGGCCGCACATTTGGTATCCAGATTATATAATAGCGCACAAACAAACATTGGGGGAAACACAGCAAGGGCAAGGGAAAGATGGAGCACGGCGCTTGATGATACACTCACAGAAGAGGAATGGGAGGCCTCTTGTGTACTGACGGAAATGCTGACACCGAATGGTAATCTGAGACTCATCCACTACAAATACTTACATCAAATGTATCACACACCTCACAGATTGCACAGGTATGGACTGAGGGACGACTCCAACTGCATATGATGTGGCCAGGACGCTGCAGACTTTATGCATCTGGCATGGCACTGTGGTTCGGTGGCGCAGTACTGGGAACAAGTGATACAGGCCATAAACAACATATTGGGGCAACTATACAATGCACGCCCAAAATCTGCTTGTTAGGAATAGTGCCGCAGCTGAGAGCGCAGAGGCGAAAACTGTGTGTGATTGCCCTGCTAATGGCGAAAAGAAGAGTGTCATTGCACTGGAACAGTAAATTGAAGCCCAGGGTAAAAAACTGGCTGGAGGACTTGACATATTGTTGTGACACACTGGCCACATACGAGGAGGAGCTGCCGGCAGGTTCACGCCCCAGGGACTATTGGGCACCCTTTAGACAGTACCTGCTTACGACTGCATCAGCACACGATGCGCAAGTGGAGCTGAATTAAATCCGGCCTTCTGCTGTTGAGTGTGATTCTTTGAGGAGGGATGGAGGGGGGAGAATGCTGTGACACAGTGCTTTAAGTTTTAGGGGTTTGTTAAACTGTTCCTCTAGGTTACTGAGGTTACATATGTAAAATATAAAAAGTAAGACCAAATACGTCACTGTGCCAGCATGCAACATTGTCTAATTGCACGCATGATGGTCATGTTCTGAAAACGCCGCCGGACCTACGGTTGTCGGCTGATGGGCCGTGTATGCAATGTGACACGTTTAATGATATCAACAAAATGTTTATCCGGCCTCCTCAGGTTGTAAGCGATGTGAATGTATTTCAACTCTGTGGCAATGAGAAATAAATGTCTTACACCAAAAAAAAAAACCAAAAAAAAATTGAATTTGTACCCTTCAGATGCGAACCCAAGTATAATGGTGTTCACTCTTTTCAAGTGCCTGTCCAAATTATCGTCTGTTAGATAGATGTCATCGACATAAGATAATGCCTCATCATCATACATTTGTAGTAACTCTGTTACATACTTGAGAAAGCGGTCAAATACCTGCTTTCTGGTGCAATGTTTTGACAGAAGAAACCATTTGAAAAATCTTAGGTCGTTTTATATTTTTTGCGCATGATGTTATTCATCAGTGCTGCACTGTGTGAATTTTGTACTGCAAATGTTTTGCAACAAGAGTTTAAGTGTCTGTAGTCCAATACTAGACAATATGAATGGTCTAGTTTGGAGACAGGAAACAAAGGGATTGTTCATTAGTGAGGTGCATTGTTTCAATCACCCCCTGGTACTCAAGTTGATATAAGATCTCCATGACTTGTTTTTTAGCTTCTTGCTTAACAGGATACTGCCTTTGTGCAGTAGGTTGATTTTTTAACTGGATTTTAAGGTGAGGGGATTCCTCATCCCATCCTACATGATTTTTATATAATGCAGGGGCTTGGGCCACTGCCCATTTTTTTTGCATATGTGTATTTTTTGTGAATTGGAATATGATTTGAGAAGGCAGGCATAATCATTTCTTCGCCATGTGGGCACTCCCTAACAAATTCTGGTGGCCAGACTTACTCAGCTAGCAGAATATCATAGCATTTAGATAGCTTCTCCCAAAAGAGAGTTCTTATTTTCCTAGTTATGTCCCCTTCTATACGCAATGGTATTTCATATAATTTATGGAGTAGACTAACTCTGGTGTCTGCAGTTACACTTGAATGTATTCATTCGTGTCCCCTGTCTCCAGAAGATTCATCAGGATCTTGCGAGCTATGGTCACTTCTGCTGCTCTGTTTAGCATTGTTTGGGCCCACTCACCGTTCTTGAGTTGTGTCCTCAGGATCCTCAGCATGTTTTATCTTTATTAAGCATGGGCGTAAAATCACTTCTGCTTGCGGAATTTGCGGATTTTCGGCAAATCCGCAAACCGCGAATTCTCGCGAATATCCAGAAAATACGCAAATTCGCACGCAGTGGATTATTTTGCTTGGTGATACAATATTGCGGCATGCGGGGTTCACATACCATCATTCAGCGTTTGCAGAGTTGTTTTTCTCCATGTTTTGCGTGTGCTGTGCCATTTTGGATCTTGCTGCGTGATCCAGCGGAAGTTTGTCGACCGCGATTACGTCATCGCGGATTGCCACCTTGCACAGCGAGAGTTTGTCAACACGAGTACGTCATAAAGGCCCCTAATCACACCTCGCGGGAGTAAACAATTGTGAACACGTAGATGCGGCGGGCAGCAACAATCTCGCACTCACGAAATTGCACAATTTGCAATTCTGCACAAGAAATCCACCAGCAAGCAGCATAAACCTTCTGAAAATTATGATTTTTATCAGAATAACTCCTCAGGTTGACATTTGCCTGCACTTTTTTTTGGGGGGTGGGAGGAAGGAAGTGCCCCACAATCTCCAACTTCCTCTTCCTGTCCAGCAGGCTCCTCAAAATGCTTTGTTCATGTCCTGGTCACTTTGATTTGGATCTTGACCTGGAAGAATTACTTTTTGTGGATGCTGCTGGATATTTGGATTTGAGGCCTTATTGACTTTCTTTGGATCACTTTTGGATTAGAAATTTCACAAGTAGGTTTGTTTGGGGCATTACAGTTGCTGCAACTACAATTTTGGAACTTTTTCAGAACATTAAATAAAATATATTGTGGGTAGCCACAGTATCCAGTAGGATCAGGGTTAGTTATGGGCGCATGATACAACTGTTTTGTTGAATTTCAACATGATTGAGGGCATGGATGGCATTGGATTGTGGTGATTTTTCTGTGTTTTTCGATTTTTGGGGGTGGTGTTAGGGCCTTTTGCCAGGGGGTACTCAGTGGTGCATGGACTGAGTCATTCTGTGGGCTCTCTTTATTGTAAACATCATGGAGGGCTTGGATGGCATTGGATTGTGGTGATTTTTGTGTGTTTTTCGATTTTTGGGCTGTTGTTGGGGCCTTTTGCCCAGGGGTACTCAGTGGTGCATGGACTGAGTCTTTCTGTGGGGTCTCTTTAATGTAAACATCATGGAGGGCTTGGATGGCATTGGATTGTGGTGATTTTTGTGTGTTTTTCGATTTATGGGCTGTTGTTGGGGCCTTTTGCCCAGGGGTACTCAGTGGTGCATGGACTGAGCCTTTCTGTGGGTTCTCTTTAATGTGAACATCATGGAGGGCATGGATGGCATTGGATTGTGGTGATTATTGTGTGTTTTTCGATTGTTTTGGGGTGGTGATGGGGCCTGTCCATGTGGGTGGGGGCCATTTTGAGGACTGGTACAGGCAGGGCCTGGCCATGTGGTGGGGGTCTAGGGGCCATTTTGAAGCCAGGCAGGGTGCTTGTGCCATAAGCCTGCACCCAGTCTGCCGTGCTTTCATCCATTATGCCCAGGGGTACTCAGTGGTGCATGGGCCTAGTCTTTCTGTTGGGTGTCTTGAATTTGAACATGATTGAGGGCATGGATGGCATTGGATTGTGGTGATTTTTGTGTTTTTCGATTTTGGTGCTGTTGTTAGGGCCTTTTGCCCAGGGGTACTCAGTGGTGCATGGACTGAGTCTTTCTGTGGGGTCTCTTTAATGTAAACATCATGGAGTGCATGGATGGCACTGGATTGTGGTGATTTTTGTGTGTTTTTCGATTTTAGGGCTGTTGTTGGGGCCTTTTGCCAAGGGGTACTCAGTGGTGCATGGACTGAGTCTTTCTGTGGGGTCTCTTTAATGTAAACATCATGAAGGGCATGGATGGTATTGGATTGTGGTGATTTATGTGTGTTTTTCGATTTTTGGGCTGTTGGTGGGGCCTTTTGCTCAGGGAAACTCCGTGGTGCATGGACTGAGTCTTTATTTGGGGTCTCTTTAATGTAAACATCATGGAGGGCATGGATGGCATTGGATTGTGGTGATTTTTGTGTGTTTTTCAATTTTTTTGGGGGTAATGATGGGGCCTGTCCATGTGGGTGGGGGCCATTTTGAGGACTGGTACAGGCAGGGCCTGGCCATGTGGTGGGGGTCTAGGGGCCATTTTGAAGCCAGGCAATGTGCTTTGTTGTGCCATAGGCCTGCGCCCAGTCTGCCATGCTTTCATCCATTATGCCCAGGGGTACTCAGTGGTGCATGGGCCTACTCTTTCTGTGGGATGTCTTGAATTTGAACATGATTGAGGGCATGGATGGTATTGGATTGTGGTGATTTTTGTGTGTTTTTCGATCTTTGGGCTGTTATTGGGGCCTTTTGCCCAGGGGTATTCAGGGGTGCATGGACTGAGTCTTCCTGTGGGGTCTCTTTAATGTTATTATCATGGAGGGCATGGATGGCATTGGATTGTGGTGATTTTTGTGTGTTTTTCGATTTTTTTGAGGTGGTGATGGGGCCTGTTTATGTGGGTGGGGGCCATTTTGAGGACTGGTACAGGCAGGGCCTGGCCATGTGGTGGGGGTCTAGGGGCCATTTTGAAGCCAGGCAGGGTGCTTTGATGTGCCATAAGCCGGCACCCAGTCTGCCATGCTTTCATCCATTATGCCCAGGGGTACTCAGTGATGCATGGGCCTAGTCTCCCTGTTGGGTGTCTTGAATTTGAACACGATTGAGGGCATGGATGGCATTGGATTGTGGTGATTTCTGAGTGTTTTTCGATTTTTTAGGGTGGTGATGGGGCCTGTCCATGTGGGTGGGGGCCATTTTAAGGACTGGTACAGGCAGGGCCTGGCCATGTGGTGGAGGTCTAGGGGCTATTTTGGAGCCAGGCAGTGTACTTTGTTGTGCCATAGGCCTGCACCCAGTCTGCCTTGCTTTCATCCATTATGCCCAGGGGTACTCAGTAGTGCATGGGCCTAGTCTTTCTGTGGGGTGTCTTGAATTTGAACATGATTGAGGGCATGGATGGCATTGGATTGTGGTGATTTCTGAGTGTTTTTCGATTTTTTAGGGTGGTGATGGGGCCTGTTTATGTGGGTGGGGGCCATTTTGAGGACTGGTACAGGCAGGGCCTGGCCATGTGGTGGGGGTCTAGGGGCCATTTTGAAGCCAGGCAGGGTGCTTTGATGTGCCATAAGCCGGCACCCAGTCTGCCATGCTTTCATCCATTATGCACAGGGGTACTCAGTGATGCATGGGCCTAGTCTCCCTGTTGGGTGTCTTGAATTTGAACACGATTGAGGGCATGGATGGCATTGGATTGTGGTGATTTCTGAGTGTTTTTCGATTTTTTAGGGTGGTGATGGGGCCTGTCCATGTGGGTGGGGGCCATTTTAAGGACTGGTACAGGCAGGGCCTGGCCATGTGGTGGAGGTCTAGGGGCTATTTTGGAGCCAGGCAGTGTACTTTGTTGTGCCATAGGACTACACCCAGTCTGCCTTGCTTTCATCCATTATGCCCAGGGGTACTCAGTAGTGCATGGGCCTAGTCTTTCTGTGGGGTGTCTTGAATTTGAACATGATTGAGGGCATGGATGGCATTGGATTGTGGTGATTTTTGTGTGTTTTTCGATTTTTGGGCTGTTGTTGGGGCCTTTTGCCCAGGGGTACTCAGTGGTGCATGGACTGAGTCATTCTGTGGGGTCTCTTTAATGTAAACATCATGGAGGGCTTGGATGGCATTGGATTGTGGTGATTTTTGTGTGTTGTTCGATTTATGGGCTGTTGTTGGGGCCTTTTGCCCAGGGGTACTCAATGGTGCATGGACTGAGTCTTTCTGTGGGTTCTCTTTAATGTGAACATCATGGAGGGCATGGATGGCATTGGATTGTGGTGATTTTTGTGTGTTTTTTTTGGGGGGGTGGTGATGGGGCCTGTCCATGTGGGTGGGGGCCATTTTGAGGACTGGTACAGGCAGGGTATGGCCATGTGGTGGGGGTCTAGGGACCATTTTGAAGCCAGGCAGTGTGCTTTGTTGTGCCATAGGCCTGCACCCAGTCTGCATGATTTCATCCATTATGCCCAGGGGTACTCAGTGTTGCATGGGCCTAGTCTTTCTGTGGGGTGTCTTGAATTTGAACATGATTGAGGGCATGGATGGCATTGGATTGTGGTTATTTTTGTGTTTTTGGATTTTTGGGCTGTAGTTAGGGCCTTTTGCCCAGGGGTACTCAGTGTGCATGGACTGAGTCTTTCTGTGGAGTCTCTTTAATGTAAACATCATGGAGGGCATGGATGGCTTTGGATTGTGGCGATTTTTGTGTGTTTTATGATTTTTTTGGGGTGGTGATGGGACCTGTCCATGTGGGTGGGGGCCATTTTGAGGACTGGTACAGGCAGGGCCTGGCCATGTGGTGGGGGTCTAGGGGCCATTTTGAAGCCAGGCAGGGTGCTTGTGCCATAAGCCTGCACCCAGTCTGCCATGCTTTCATCCATTATGCCCAGGGGTACTCAGTGATGCATGGGCCTAGTCTTTCTGTGGGGTGTCTTGAATTTGAACATGATTGAGGGCATGGATGGCATTGGATTGTGGTGATTGTTGTGTGTTTTTCGATTTTTGGGCTGTTGTGTGGGCCTTTTACCCAGGGGAACTCAGTGGTGCATGGACTGAGTCTTTCTGTGGGGTCTCTTTAATGTAAACATCATGGAGGGCATGGATGGCATTGGATTGTGGTGATTTATGTGTGCTTTTCGATTTTTGGGCTTTTGTTGGGGCCTTTTGCCCAGGGGAACTCCGTGGTGCATGGACTGAATCTTTCTGTTGGGTCTCTTTAATGTAAACATCATGGAGGGCATGGATGGCATTGGATTGTGGTGATTTGTGTGTGTTTTTCGATTTTTGGGCTGTTGTTGGGCCTTTTGCCCAGGGGTACTAAGTGGTGCATGGACTGAGTCTTTCTGTGGGGTCTCTTTAATGTAATTATCATGGAGGGCATGGATGGCATTGGATTGTGGTGATTTTTGTGTTTTTTTTAGTTTTTTTTGGCGTGGTGATGGGCCTGTCCATGTGGGTGACGGCCATTTTGAGGACTGGTACAGGCAGGGCATGGCCAAGTGGTGGGGGTCTAGGGGCCATTTTGAAGCCAGGCAGTGTGATTTGTTGTGCCATACGCCTGTGCCCAGTCTGCCATGCTTTCATCTATTATGCCCAGGGGTACTCAGTGGTGCATGGGCCTGGTCTTTCTATGGGGTGTCTTGAATTTCTACATGATTGAGGGCATGGATGGCGTTGGATTCTGGTGATTTTTGTGTGTTTTTCGATTTTTGGGCTGTTGTGGGGGCCTTTTGCCCAGGGGTACTCAGTGGTGCATGGACTGAGTTTTTCAGTGGAGTCTCTTTAATGTAAACATCATGGAGGGCATGGATGGCATTGGATTGTGGTGATTTTTGTGTGTTTTTCGATTTTTGGGCTGTTGTTGGGGCCTTTTGACCAGGGGTACTCAGTGGTGCATGGACTGAGTCTTTCTGTGGGGTCTCTTTAATGTAAACATCATGGAGGGCATGGATGGCATTGGATTGTGGTAATTTTGTGTGTTTTTAGATTTTTTGGGGTGGTTATGGGGCCTGTCCATGTGGGTAGGGGCCATTTTGAGGACTGGTACAGGCAGGGCCTGGCCATGTGGTGGGGGTCTAGGGGCCATTTTGAAGCCAGGCAGTATGCTTTGTTGTGCCATAAGCCTGCACCCAGTCTGCCATGCTTTCATCCATTATGCCCATGGGTACTCAGTGGTGCATGGGCCTAGTCTTTCTGTGGGGTGTCTTGAATTTGAACATGGTTGAGGGCATGGATGGCTTTGGATTGTGGTGATTTTTGTGTGTTTTTTTATTTTTGGGGTGGTGATGGGGCCTGTCCATGTGGTTGGGGGCCATTTTGAGGACTGGTACAGGCATGGCCTGGGCATGTGGTGGGGGTCTAGGGGCCTTTTTGAAGCCAGGCAGTGTACTTTGTTGTGCCATAGGCCTGCACCCAGTCTGCCATGCTTTCATCCATTATGCCCAGGGGTAGTCAGTGGTGCATGGGCCTAGTCTTTCTGTGGGGTGTCTTGAATTTGAACATGATTGAGGGCATGGATGGCATTGGATTGTGGTGATTTTTGTGTGTTTTTTGATTTTTTGAGGTGGTGATGGGGCCTGTCCATGTGGGTGGGGGCCATTTTGAGGACTGGTATAGGCAGGGCCTGGCCATGTGATGGGGGTCTAGGGGCCATTTTGAAGCCAGGCAGTGTGCTTTGTTGTGCCATAGGCCTGCACCCAGTCTGCCATGCTTTCATCCATTATGCCCAGGGGTACTCTTTCAGTGATGCATTTTATTGGTCTTTCCATTTTGGGGGGTGGGTAAATAATAAAAGGGCTTACTTGCAAACTACTAATTGAAGCGCTACATATGCAACATTTATTTAACTGATGTTCCTCTGGCTTCGTTTGCTTTTAGGTGCAGAAAGACGAATCATCAGCCTCATCGTTCCTCATCATCAGTGCCAGGAACAAGTCCTGCTGCGATGTGTGCAGCACAACGTCACTTGTGGCCACAGACAACTCTGCAACTTGTGCAACTGCAGCCTGCTGCTCAGACATCTGATGGCCCCAAAAAAAGTTGCCCGTAGCTCTTCTAGCAAGAAAGTTGCCAGTAAGGAGCAGAAGAAGCAAGTGGCGCCACTTACCAAGGAGACTGGTGTGCCGACCGCCGCATTTTTTGGGAAAAAAAAGTATGCCTGCAGCTCAGCGGGGTCTGCTGGGGACCAAGCTGGGAGCAGCACTCTCGCTCCATTGGGCTCAGTGCAACCACCACCACGCCAACTTAAGTCCAAGCCCTTGAGTGCTGCTGAGGCAGCCAGTATAGTTGTTCAATCACCATCGACCAGTAATGTTGGCTCATTGCAAGAAAGTAGAGGCATCCCTCAATCAACACAGGTTGTTGTAACTCATCTGACGAGTGTTCAACAACCACAACCGCAACAACAACCACATGTGCAAGTACAAGCCCAAGTACATGTGGAAGGAGAGGCAGCGCAAGGAGATGCGCAAGCAGAGGTGCATGGAGCGGCACAAGTGCCTACAATAGTTGTTCCCCCCGAAGTAGGGGCACATCAGCAAATCGACATTCAAGCTGAGGTATCATTTGAGAAAGCCACTCCTCCTGATCATTCATTGTCTTCCAGATCCCTAACAAGGAACAAAAGATCAAGGATGGTGTCTACATCTTCTTCAAGCCCCCTTCCTTCTGATGATATGGATGCAAATTGGGAACCACCACGGCCCTCTGAGAGTGAGGCACACCATGATCTGACAAAGGTAGCTGAGCGTAAAAGGAAGGTCTCCGAAAGTCTCGTACTTATGGAGTGTGATGATGACGCTGAACAAGAAGTGGCGTATACTCGTGCTGATAAAGACTCTCACGACAACGACGCAGTCATCATAGACGTCACTGCAGCTCCAGTGGGCATGCAGCAAACATTTTTACCCTAGCCCGAAATGCTGCTGAGCGTGATGTTGGCGACGTGGCAATGGGACCACCACCAATGCAGTTAACTAGTACACCACCACCTACCGCTTCCATATGTTGTGGAGGAGTGTGGCTCAATGGTTAGAGCGGCAGACCCTGATGCAGAGTTCTGGTCCGGGACCAGGGTTCAATTCCCGCCTCGGCGGGTCTTGGGCTCATAATTCCTCGGACCTGATTTCTCGCCTCGGTGCCTATTCTAACCATGGGTCCCACGCTGCAACTCTGGGCAATAGCTTGCTTAACCTCCACACCGGCCCCAACAGCGCTGTGGATGCCTGGCTTCACCCTGGGGGTGCCCAGGAGTGGACACTTCACAGGGAAAGCCAGGAGGGGTTCCACAGCGGTATGAGTAATAGCGCCAGGAAACCGCTTGGTGACAGTGCGCTCTACAAATACCTTCACATTTACATTTACATATTTCTCGCCAGAAGGGACCTCCATCCACCTCGACCTCCTTTTCCTCAATTAGTGGTGCTGCAAGTGCACAACGTAGTAAAGTTCAGCAACACACATCCTCCACTTCATCTGGCATTAGCATTCCCAGTATTGCCTCCTCCGCCCCCCACAGACATTTGAAGTCCGCAGTTTGGGACTTCTTTAGTGTTAGCCCAACAAGGGAAAACATAGCCATTTGTACCATTTGTAAGCATCGAGTTAGTTGTGGTAAGCTTGGTACCAACTATGGTACCGGAGGCCAGAGAGGTCATCTTGAGAGACAGCACACTGTCAAATGGCATGCGCACCTAAAGGAGATCAAGGAAGCCCGAATTGCAAGTCAACAAACTGTATCCGTTGATGTTTCATCTGGTGATGATGAGGATGAAGAAGCGCCAAACATTTCTTCACTTACACCCAGTACCCATGTCAGCAGCACACCCCCTGCAAGATATATGAGCCACACTAAGAGTGTGGGAGAGAGTGAGACAACAATGCGAAAAAGTTCATCATCACAGAGAGTAACTGGGTCGAAGAAGTCATCATCATCCCGTAAAATGGTCCAGCCCACCATTAGAAGCATGTTGTTTACAGATGCGCCATTTGAACGCAACCACCCAATGACACGTCTGTATAACAAATGCTAGCGCTGGACCTTCTCCCTTTTTCTTTTGTGGAAGGGGTTGGTTTTCTTGAATTAGTGGCAACGCTCTGCCCTAAATGGAAGGTTCCTAGCCGGTTCTATTTTGCCAGAGTCGCGGTTCCAGCATTACATGAAGATGTGCTGGAGGTGATTGGTGCAGCTTTGCAGAAGAGTGCTGTTCACACTATACATCTGACAACAGACATGTGGACCAGTTGCCAAGCCGTTGATTACATGTGCATCACTGCACACTGGGTCTCTTTTTCAGGGGTTAAAGCAAAGCTAACCGCAGGTGTTGACCTGGACGTTTTTAAAGCTGCTCGGAAAGATGCAACACTAGCCATGTTTGGCATGGAGAAAAATCATACAGGAGAAAACATTTTGCATGCGTTTAACACAAAGGTGTTACAATGGCTGTCCCCAAGAAAACGCATGATTGGTTATGTTTCCACGGATAATGGCGGCAATGTAGTTAAAGTCATGGATAAGGGTAACTATTTCAGAGTGCCGTGTTTGGCGCACTGTATAAACCTGGTTGTTAAAAAATTCTTGAGTGAAGAAAGTCCAGTGTGCGAGTTACTGACCACCTGCCGAAGAATGTGCACACATTCCAACCATTCTTTTAAGGCCCGGAAGCAGCTGAGGTGCCTGCAACATGAACGTAAACTGCCAGTGAAAGCACTCATCCAGGAGGTGGTAACACGTTGGAACTCAACCTTCTACACGCTTGAGCTTCTGTTTGAGCAGTGTGTGGTAGTCGATCAGTATTTCTTTACACAGGGTGCAGCTATGAAGGATATGAAGATACAGGTGGAGCAATGGAAGCTAGTTAAAAGCCTGACAGATATGCTTCGTCCTTTTGAGGTCTTCACGCGTGCAGTCAACAGGGAGGACTGTAATTTGGGAAAAGCTATCCCATTGTGGAGAAGTGTGGCTCAGGGGTTAGAGGCGGCAGACCCGGAAGCTGAGATCGGCCCTGGACCAGAGTTCAATTCCCCGCCTCGGCGGGTCTTGGGCTCAAAAATTCCACGGACTCGATAATTCTCGCTCCGGTGCCTTCTCGACTCACGGGTTCACACTCTGCGACTCTGGGCAATAGCTTGCTTAATCTCCACAACAGCCCCTCGCGGCGGGATGCCTGGCTTTCACCTTGTGGATACCCTGCCGGGGTTATCTCACAGGGGAATACCAGGGCGGGTTCCCTAAGCAAGCGCCGGGAAACCCTTTGTGGGTAGCTGTGCGCTATATAAGCTCAAATACATTTACAAATACATTTACATTGTTGCGCATGCTAGAGCACCAACTGAAGGCGGTGTCTTCTACGTTTCAAAATGATGAAGAAAAGGAACAAGCATTTGAGTTGCCGGAGAAGTTATTACAGCGCCTACTTTGCGATGAACTTCTTCAAAAGATCCACACAGAACAGCATTACATTCGTGCTACTATTCTGGATCCACGGTACAAAAAGGCACTAGCAGGCAGAGTATTCTTTCCTTTTGATGACGCAGAAGTTACAAAGTACAAACATTAGCTAGCTGTGGCAGCCAGGAGGTTTGAAAGAGAACGGCAGAAAATTGAAGGAAAAGGCAGTATATCACCATCAGCAGGCCATCCGGAGTAAAAAAAATCCACTTCTGCATCTGTGGCTGTGGCAGAAGTGAGTAATTTTCCATCTCAGCCGTTAAAGACACCAGCAACCGTATCATCTGAACCAGACACAACAGTAACATTGTGTGAAGAAGAGGATTGGCTAACTCAGCTTGGGTTTGCTTCTCAAAAGGTTCCAGCAAAAAGTAAGCAAAGTGGAGGAACCCTGGAGAACCTTGAGTCGGTGGTGCAGGACTAACTGAATGACTCAACAGAGGTCTATGTTCATGATGACCCATTGGCGTATTGGCTTGGGAAAAGAGAAGTGTGGCCAGAGATCACCAACCTGGCTATAAATTACTTGTCTTGCCCACTCTCAAGCGTGTCTTCTGAACATTTTTTCAGTGCTGCTGGTGGCATTGTAACTTGCAAAAGGACCCGCCTCTCGTCCAAAAATGTGGAGAGGTTAACAATGATCAAGATGAATCAGCACCTCATACCACCAGATTACAAAATACGAGAATACACACAGGAAGAAGACGAGGAGGACACCAACTTAGATGAGGGAAGTTCTTCTCTGTTAGGTGACCTACTCCCGCCTGAATTTGCAGAGTATGAGGACCAGCTCTTCTTCCTTGACACCGAACCCTGAAAATGAGTCAATGAATCACTAACTTTCTTTTTCGTCCATATTCACTTTTATTCCTGTGTGTCTGTCTTTCTTTGTTTTGCTAAATCTATATTAAAAAAACTTGAATCACCTAATCACAAAAACAAGCCCATCAGCAGAACTGTCTTCACTTATTTGCTTATTGATTTGAAGGTGCCGCAGTCTGCATTCCTCAGGTTCACAAGTTCACAAGAACATGCTCCTCTATCCTCCTCCTCCAGACTCAAAGCAGATAGCTGGATTACGCCCAATGAAGAAAGACTCTGCACTTGTGGGGGTGTTCTACTTCTTTGGAGGTGAGTTGGCCGGTCTGGGGCATTGCTGTGAAGGTCTAATACCGGATAAAAGTGGTTTGGAGAAAATTGGAGCAGAAAAAGATTTTGCGCTTTTGATCACTTGCCTGTCTTTGGGGTGCTGTTTGGCGGGCTTTTAGGTTGTTGTGGGTGGGTTTTGGGGTCTGGGAGCACTGCTGGCACAGTCTAATGTTGATTGCATTTGTTTTTCACGAAATCCATTGTGGAAAAGGGGAGTTAGGGCCTAGCTGCACAGCGTATTTGGACTGAATTCCAGGTAGTAGGCCCATTTTTGCTTTTTGCCAGTTTGGGGGTGTTCTGATTTTTTGCGGGTGGCTTCAGGGGTCTGGGGCCATTGCTGGGAATGTCTAATACCGGATCAAAGTGGTTTGGACAAAATCGGAGGTGAACATTTTTTGGCGTTTTTGCTGACTTGCTTGTCTTTGAGGTGCTGTTTGGGGGGGTTCCGGGTATTTGTGGGTGGGCTTTGGGGTCTGGGAGCACTGCTGGGTATGGATACTTTTGATCGCAAGAGGTTTGAAGCAAATCCATGGTGGCAAAGGGGAGTTAGGGCCGAGCTGCAGAGCGTGCGTGGAGTGATTTGGGAAATTTGCCTGAAATTTTCAAAGTCCCCATTTTTGTAGTTTTGCTTTTTGGCTGTTTTGGGGTCTTCACCTTCTTTCCGCATGGGTTGATGGGTCTAGGGCCATTGCTGGGAATGTCTAATACCGGATAAAAGTGGTTTGGACAAAATCGAAGGTGAATTTTTTTTGCGTTTTTGCTGACTTGTTTGTCTTTGAGGTGCTGTTTGGGGGGTTCTGGGGTTTTGTGGGTGGGTTTTGGGGTCTGGGAGCACTACAGGCACAGTCTAATGTTGATTGCATTTGTTTTTCAGGAAATCCATGGTGGAAAAGGGGAGTTGGGGCCTAGCTGCACTGCACATTTGGACTGAATTTCAGGTAGACCCAAAGTTTTCTAAGTGTGGCTTTTCCCGGGTTTTGCCTTTTGGCTTTTTGGGGGGGTTAAACTTGTTTTTACCCGGGTTGACAGTTCTGGGGCCATTGCTGGGAAGGTCTAATACCCAAAAGAAAGTGTTTTGGAGACAATCCCTGGGGAAAAAGTTTTTGCATTTTCTGAGATTTCGCTCACTCTACCGTTTTCGGGGGGCTGTATGTGGGGGTTCCTGGTGTTTGTGGAGGGGTTTGCGAGTCTTGGAGCAATGCTGGGTATGGATACTTTTGCTTGCTTGCAAGTGGTTTGAATAAAATCCATGGTGGGTAAGGGGGGATTTGGGCCTACTTTACTTTCAAAGTACGTTTTGTCACCATTTTCTACTAGGCCTCGTTTTAGGAGATCTGATTGGGGGTCTTCTACATTTTTGCGACAGCGTTTAGTAAGGGTCTGGGAGCAGTGCTGGGAAGGTCTAATTTTGTTCCAAAACACAGTTTACAGTACACCTAGCTTGAGGGGAAAGATCCGCTAAATTAATTCGCCCATACTTATTTATCCTTCAAAAGGAGACTCAGACAGAGTACGCACTTTCAAAAATATTGTACTGTCTGTTAGGAAACTCAAAGTGTGACTTTTTGCACTACACAGCGTACATACCTTATATTTAATTGTCAGTGGTGTTCTAATATCACTTCCTGTTTTTCCATCAATAATTACAGGCCGGGTTTCAGCCTTTGCAATGGGAAAAAAAGGATGAAGTCAGGCTTCACATTAGCGAGCCGCAATTCAGCATCCGCCAGGCAGGGAGTGGACAGGGTGTCTTCTGGTCACCAACATTGATGGACGGAGCGTCAGATGGAATGGAGGAGTCCAGCTAATAAAAGGAATGGTTGGATGCATGCAACTTACCAAATTCAACAGGACAACTACAACAATATACAGATACAGTATCCGTTCTTTTCTAATTATCTTTTAAGTAATGTTATTGCTGTGAATTTCTATGAGTGTGACTGCATTTATTTGATCTCTGCTTCTAAATTCATCCCTACAGCCATTGTATAGGTTTTACTTCTGCTATTTTTCAAACCTACTCTAATGTACTAAGTGTTTCTCTGAGTGCAGAGATAGGCAAGTGAAAACGCATAATTATTACTGCAGCCCTGTACTGTCGCATTCTTTCATTCACAGTTGTCGAAAGTACTACTTACATTTCAGTAACCATGCATGCAGTAGTGCATGCACTTTCTTTATGTCACTTAAAAGATTTATGGATAGCTTTGTACCCAAAGACTTTATTATCTTCAATTATTGTTTGTCCATGCTGTGCTTTTTTTTTCTTCTCACAACAAAACTTTCCCAAAAACCCCCATTCCCATCCATTTTCCAAACTCTAATCCTCTTCCCCCGGGCTGTGTGGTTTTGATTGATGTGTGACTAAATGACAGCAATAATTCCACACACTTGCTGGGGAGGATAAGGTCATAGCAACAGGCTGGTGAAGGAATCCGAGGATATATTCTTACTCAGCTTGACACAGACCCATGACTATTGGCAAATGAAAGCCGATTTTCACGTGCTCCATCAACTTGATTGATCATCAAGAACATCCTCCTCCTAGACGTGGCAAATGATTACGCTGCTGTGTCATTCACCTTCAGTACTATTTCTTGTACTAGTAGCCAATGTCAAAGAAATTCAACGCAAGTAGTACTTATACTTTCAATACTTTACCATTTGTTAGGCTATATTGTGGCACTGTTCTAGTGTACTGTCACCTGCTTTATTCTCTATCGTACCGTTCTAATGCTAAGGTAAGGACAAACAAGGTTTCATTTTCTTTTTTTTCAGATGCTGCAACTGCCACTGTGTAACACCACTAGTACCACCGCAATGATGACATTCCATCCGCCCAGGATTGCCAACCTTAAACGCCATTTGCCATGCAGCCAGCCCTGTGCCTAGCCCTATTTCCAAACACAAATTACAGGTAAGAAAAGCGTTTGGGAGGAGGTAGTATAATGGAGTATTAGGAGAGACGAGAGACTGACGCTAGTACTAGTAAAGTCCTAGGACTATTGAATTCACTTACTCTGTGAGAGGCACTTAGTTTTAAAAACATTTGGGCAATTAATTACACAACTTGAATCAAGATGCCACTTAAGTTTCAGGAAAACAAACTTACTGTTAAACCCCCACCCACCAGCCTCAAAAGCAGTAAAAAAAAACACGTATGCTAAGATAAAGTTTAAAGTATATTTATATCCCTAACAAAAATATTCTCCCGCAAGACCCAACACACCCCCACTCCCTAACCCCAACGAATGTCCGTGAAAAGTCCAAAAAACCCAACTCCCAATTCCCACCCCCCATAAGTCTTTAAAAAAGGGGCAAGGGACTGTCTCCTCCTACTGCTGGCTGCTGTGGAGATTTCGGGGCAGGTCCGCATGCTCCTTGCGGAGGGTCTCGAGCAGGGTTTTCGTGTTGAGCAGTTCCTGCTCGAGGCAGGACACCCTGAGGGGAAGGTGGTGCATCCTTTTTTGCAACTGCTGCGGGGGGCAGCTGATTTCTTTGCTGCTTGGCAGTGGCGGGTGGCTGCGATTCCCCGGCTCTGTACCGCTGGAGACCTGCTGCGCTGACTGGCTGACCCAGGGAGCGTGGAGGAGGATGCACGTGTCGCCGTGGATGTTGTCGACGTACTCTTCGTGTCCTCCTCCTCCTGGGCCACCACCGCCGATATTCGGCGACAGTCGCCTCCAGCCTCCGTTGCCGGGCCCTTTTAGCCAGCTCCTTCTGTGTTGGTTTGGAAGGAGCATCTATATGAAGAAAGAAAAACATAGCCTGTAACCAATGCTCTTTAAGATTAACACAAAATGATTCAGCAGAACGTTGTGTCACAGTAGAACTAGCAACTTGCAAGCGCAGTACAAAACTATTGTGGCCAGTATCTATCTAACCTCCCACTACTTCATCCTTGCTCTAACTTTAGTGGGAGTTTAAGGAATCAATTCTATGAGCAATATGGACTCACTCCATTAGAGTCGACTATGACAGTACACCAGTCTTATTCTTCTTCTTCTCTCTTGTTTAGCAAAATTGGTATGTTAACTTCTGCAAGCCGGCATAATGCCAGCGCAGTCAACTTGCACCCGAGAAAAACAGACACCCGCCATGATGAGTGAGACAGGCTTGCGTTACTGTACCAGTCCAGTACATGCCGGTGGTGATGCTCTTACTTTTCTATTACAGGTGGCACTGAGAATACTCTGTTACAAGGGCTACTGCTTAATTAATTTAACTTTCACCTTACAATGCCAATGAATAATAGAAAAGGAAAATGAAGAAGATAAATAATCTGATTATCTATCACTGCACATGGTGTGTATTTGCTTACATACGGGATGACTTTAGGTGCTTTGCTTTTTATTGAGTGAACAGTGATACATCCACACATGAATGACCGAGTTTCTACTAAACTTATTAACAGAGGTAGTGAGTGGCCATCGTAATAGCCGGATATATGCTATGCTTGCAATACAAACTACTGCTACTATTCATGGTAGTATTCTGACAAATTAATTTAAAACTTCTTTTCCTTGCCTTTCCAACACTAGGACAGATGTGCGGGTGCGGTGTTACATGCTCTTCAAAGTAACATTTAGTTCATCCAGTTACTGTCTACTCTCTCTAGATACACATATGCTATCTAAGAGTCAGATAGTACCATGATCCAGGCATCCATCCATTCAACCTATATGTCAATCATTCTTCTTCATGTCTCTCATCGGGACAAATCTTACGTTTTCTCATGGGAAAACAACCTTTTCATTTTATTTGGGAAACCGCAAGCCATACATCCGTGCTGGTATGCACCTGTTACAACGCATTTTTTACTCCGCACTACCACTACAACGCAGGCATTACAACGCATACCATTACAACGCATTGCGCTGGGGGGCGCTCTAGGATTAGAGGTAAGTTTAATTTACTATCCAACACCTTCCCTAGGGTCCACGGGGACTGGAGTTAGAATAGTAAATTATACTTACCACTATCCAGCACCCCAAAGCGCTATGCGTTGTAACGGTATGCGTTGTAAATACCGCGTTGTAATGGTATGCGGAGTAAAAGTATGCGTTGTAACATCATATATCCATCCGTGCTTGACTTGCATTTGAATTTCAACCAAAGGATATATTGCGCACACATACAGTTTCTGTTTCACCCACCCAGGCTGTTCTCCTTCCACCCATCCTTGCTTCATCCTACACCCAGCCATGCATCATATTCCTTCCCAGCCACCTCGGGCACCAATCAAACACGTATCATTCTTCTTTGTCAGTCATCATCACTTTTAACTTGCTCGTCCTTCCACACTTAATTACACCCTTCTTTCGCTTTTCGTTCATCCCATCCATCAAGTTCATCCCAGATCTGATTTGGATTCTCGAAATAAAATTCACAGCTGAGTTGAAGTAAATTTAGAGGAGGCTACTACCTGGTTGATAAAAACGTTGTTCTAAATTTGAAAGTCTGCTTAACAGTATAGTAACTTAAGTGTTGAACATATCTACTACACCTGTGCAGAGAGCACACTCTGCAGTCTGCAATCTCAATAAGTAAGGAATATAAGAGCTTACCACTGCCCGCCACTACTGTGGCAGTTTCCTCCAGCACTTGCACCGCCTCCTCCCCAGAAGTGTCCTCCTCCACCTCCGCACTGGGCCAGGCACCAGATGTTCCACCTACAAAGTACATTTAAGAATGTTAGATGTCATAGACATACACCACTCACTAGTATTTTGTCTAGGAATAAAGAAATGTGAATAAAGAAACCAATCTAATAATTTGTGACTGTCTAATCTAAATTAAAAATGTCCCTTTTTCCAGGGAAGGGTGTTGTCTTGCTGCACTTTTTGGCACAACTGATGAATGCTTGCTTTTTAACACGCACCATTTTTCTCATAACAGACAGAAGCTTCACTTCTAAGAACAAGACCAAGATCAGATCATCATCACTAGGACTGAGGGGCATATTACCAACAACTAGCTATAATTATCGCTATGTTGGCTTAGCGGCAATATTTTTATCCCCGAGCTGCGGCAATTTTTATCGCTTAGGAACCTTGCGATTATCAAGGTATAGCTCCTAAGCGATAAAAATCGGCCAAAATGCATGAATATCGCTGAAAAGTCAGCGATATTCATGCGTTATCGAGCTAATGCTCTTAGCCATGTTATCCACCTCCCATTGGATAACATGGCTAAGAACTGCTCAGGGCAGGTGTTAGCTTTTGGAGATATTCGTGCTTAGCGTGAATATCTCCAATAGTTGGTAATAGGAGATAGCGATGCTAGCGACTGTTTCCAGTCGCTAACATCTTGGCACGTCATTTGCATGTCATTAGTGATAAATATCACTGACATGCAAAGCTGGGCCCAAGATGGTCGCTATCTCCTACTAGCTGTCGCTAACTGGTGTTAGCGACAGCTAGGTAATAGGGAGATAATTTTATCTCCGCTTTCTTGGCTTTTAAAGCCAAAAAAGCAGAGATAAACCCCCTTGATAATATACCCCTAAGTGACCAACGATTCAGCACCAAAAAGAAAATTAAAGTTCAAACCAGGTGAGGGCTCGGCTCGCCCACAATAAATGTATGAAATAAATCACTAAGCACTTTTCCATTTCTAATCAACCGCTTATGTTTTATGACAAGCTTGATTTTAATAAATGTTTTTACTTTTAATAAAGCTTTGAAACTTAAGTAGACTCTGTGGTTTTTGGTTAAGAGTGACTGAGCAAAAGGTTTTGCAAATTGCAAGCATGAGTCCGTGCCTCTGACACTTCTGGACTCTGACTCCGTACTCTTGTCCTGCGTTGGATAATCATCATTGGGGATCAATCATCGATGAATTCGGGAGCTAAATGACTCTGCCACACTATCTATTCAGTAAGGATATTGGGGGTTCTTCAAAGTCTGATATCACTGTGGTATGTGGAAAGTCTACCTGCGCCTATTATAATTGATAAACAATGCACTATTTAGTGTACATAGTTCTGTTTGTGCAGATTTGTCCCTGCAACAGTAGTAGTATGGATTGTCCTCCCATCCAAACCAAAAGTAAAGTAGTATCTTATTCTTTCTTGGTGGTCATTCACATTTTATTGTTGGGAATTGTCAAAGCATAAACATTTAGAAGACTTGAAAAGACATTATGGACAATCCCAGAGGACTGCACTCAGTGCATAGAGCTATTGCTGACTAGAATGGGAGTTTCGTATAACACCTATTGCCAAATGTGCAAACTTAGTTAGCTACACAGACGGACTAATAGGAATAATCTAGTAATACCACAGGGAGTCATAGTAGAGGCAGGATAAGAATTTAGATACAATCTACAAGAAGATCAAAGACGATTTAGAAAAATCGAATGAGGAACGCTAGGAAAAAATAGGTACTCTATATTAAAATTAAAACTTACCGGGACCAGCAAATCACCCTCGCCTGACCGATCCTGGCCTTGTAGAGCAGCAGCAGCCGATACCCCCTCCTCCTCTGTCCTCTTGCCCCTGGGGGGAGCTGATGTACAACATGAAAGAAAGAAAGACCCGAAAACATGGATGATTGTTGTCAACCAAATCAAAGATTTCAAAAGAACAATAACAAAATATTTTGGCGAAATAGCAAATAGACAACTATTCCACGGGATATATTGACCTATCTCATGTGGTCTACTATGATATTAGTATTGCTTGATTTGCGGACCGTCGACTTGGAAAGTTATGTAACTCACTAAACAAACTACTAAAAAGTTTCGCCTAGGACTGGCAGGCAGCAGTCAGCAGCACGCGAAGTGACAGACAAAGTCCATTGTGATTGCAGATCAGTGACAACACTAAAGAGTTTCATACTACATTAACCAGTTATTAAAATACTCAAACTATCGATCCACCACCACTATTTCTTCTTATTGCCAGGTGTACAAAGGAAGGACTGGACTTGAGTCTGTAGGGGCAGATTTACAAGCCCCTTGCGGCTCTTTTGCTCCTTTTTTGCGTGACTTTTGTGACGCAGCGGCAGAACAGAAGTGGCGCCATGGTGCGGTGTATATTAACAATGTGACGCATATGGGAGATGCATCACGTTGTAAAGCCCTGCGCCATCAGGGGGCGTTCCTGGTCAGGAAGGCATCCTAAAAGTGGCTGAGGGAAATCTACAAGATTTCAATCAGTCTCTTTTAGGAAAATGATGCGTCACTCAAACCCTGCGTCTGCTTGAAGCAGACGTACGGCTTGACGCAGCATTGGTGATAAAGGGCACCCCAGAGCATTGCTGGAGCTGCGCCATCGTTGCAACGCAACTCCAGCAATGCGCCGCCTTTACGGCACAGATGCGTAACGCTTCGGTGACGTTTTGGGCCCATGGTGCGCCGCATTGTAAATACGGCGCACCATGGGTGGGGGTGGAGTGGCGCACAATTACTGGCGCATCCCTGCTACTTTACAGAGATGCGCCGGTAATTGCAAATCTGCCCCTTAGTGTCTAGTATTACGCAGTTCTGTAAACTACACTCATACATAATTTCTCTCAGGCCAATGAAATGAACACAAAATCGAAAACAAATAAGCATAGTAGCAACGCTACTTAGAAGGAGAGCAGTGCACCTGAAATGCACAGAAGACTTTGAAATATAATTTACCTACAATGTAATCGGCAGCATTATTGCTCTTGGTAAAAAACAACAATTTGCAATATAATAACACACAGAGAAGGAGAAAACAGAGTAGTACTTGTGATGAAATAGCTACTACTACTCACCAAGCCTGGGGATCTCGATGCCGAGCAGGTCGAGCAAGTCGCGTTCCCGGTCCAGGAGATCCGTCCAATGGTGGGTGGCCTGGTTGTAGGTGCGCCGGACCCGAGAGTGAGAATACTTGCCCGGCACACCTTCTCCCACCGCTTCTGGCGCTCCCCGAACCCGTACCCGCTTGCGATCTTGCCGCCTGCCATGATGGTCCTGGGGAGGCGGCGCTGTACATAGAATACTAGTGCGGCCACCTCCTCCGCGCTGAAGATCTCCCGTGGCATCACTAGCTCCCCCCTCAAACGCCCGCACGGGAGCCGGGCACGTGGTGCGGGACCCTTTCCCTTCTCGGGCTGCTTCCCGGCTCCCTTTACCATGGTCTGGGCAGAAAGGAAGGTAAATAATAAATAAGAAATAGAAAAGTAGTTTAAAATTAACTAAAGTAGCAGAAAACACAAACATATAGAGTTAGAATAATAGAGGGATAGCTAATAAGTAAAATAGATAAAAAAAATTTCAAACAAGCAAAGGATGGCAGAGATTCAGAGAGGATACAGAAAGCATGCCCAGAACCATAGCAATGAATGAAAAACAAGATGGCCGCGCCCGTTCAAGACCGCGTGGGTAAGTTCGCGTGAGATTTCCCCCGCGATCACACGCAAATTTGTACTAGCGAGCCGCACACTTTGCGGGATTACACATGGCGCCCAGAAACGGAAATATGTCACGCAAACAATATGGCCGTGCCCAGGTACGACCGCTAGGGTAACTTCGCCTCGTTGCGCTACCAGCGGCTTGCGAAACGCAAAAAACCACGCGAACTACATGCCGCAAAAAACAAATCGCATATTCGCACGAATTTGCGGCTTCCAAATTCGATCTCGTGCAAATTCGCTCCCCGCGAATCCTGCGAAGTTGCAGAAAAACGATTTTTGCAAAACTGAAAGCACTCAGCAGGTGCAAAAGTTCAAGCTCATCATTAGTAACCATTCCTAGTAGTGCTTCCTGAGGGATCCCTCCAGAGTTAAGTTGCCTACTTGCAACTATTCTATGACCCTGCTTTGACCCTCACAGCAGGCTCAGAGAATAGCTACAAGTATGCCACAAAGGTCCTGTTATAAAAAATTACACTGCAACAGAAAGCAATTACAGATAAGGAAGCAGGTGCCAGACGGGAAGTTCAAATTCAGTGACACATTAATCAACCCCTAATTCATTCATGTCAGTTGAGGCAGGGCAGGTGTGCTTTTACCCCCATAATCTACAGTGATTGAACCAGAGGGTGGCAGTGATGTACCAGAGGGTGGCATGGGTGAGACAGAGGGTGGCAGTGGTGAAACAGAGGGTGCTGTGATGAGAAACAACTTGGTCGCGACCGTTGCGACCCGATAAGTAAGTTCGCGTTTGCGAACTGGTAAAAAACCCTTGCGAACTGACAGAAACCCTTGCGAACAAAAAAAAAGGAAAAATCTGCAAATTTGCGAAAGTTCGCGGATTTTGCGGATTGCGAATTTGTGAATACGCAAATTTGCGAAGCACGATTTCGCAAAATTCGCCCATGCTTAATCTTTATGCTTGCTACCTTCTTTTTAGAAAATTGAGATTTTTTACTTTGGTGAGTGGGTTCCTTATCTTTGGACTTGACGCGCTCTTCTTTATGTTCTGACCGTCCTCTTCTTTCCGATTTCTGTGAGGAAGTCTGAAAAGATCGAGAGGGACGTTTATCATTATCTTGATATCTGTCAGGTTTTTTCAAATTATCCCTATTTCTGAGGTTATATCTTTTCTCAGAGGGCTCCCGTTGTGGAGAACTACTCCCCCCACGTTCTGGAGATATCTATCTCTCTGTTGGGGAGATCTTCCTCTGGAATGAAACTGTTTCTCTTTAGGAAGAGTCTGTCTGATAGTTTCCCATTTCTTTTTAGGAGTAATTAAACTATTTTTAATGAAAGTTTTTTCGGGATTTTCTGTTACTTGTGGTTTTAGTGGTTTCCCACCCAAACTATCTCTATCTATTTCTTCATAGGATTTTTCAATTATTCTGGCAAGTTCAAAAGGTTGTTCTGTTATATCTGTTCCTTTTCATTTTTGGCGGCAGGTTGTACCGCCAATTGTCAATTGAAATAATTGTCTATATGCCTTTGTTAATTGTTTTAGTTGAACTAACAGTTCTCTGTCTGACATTTCTTCAATGTCAGGATGTCGTGTATAGCTGGCTAGAACCGGCCATGTGGCTCCTGGTCTACCTAGTGGACCGAGCCTGGTAATGTAATTTTGATGTTTTAGGGCGCCATTAAACCAGAGCTGATGCTCCTGGTAAGTTAGTGGAATTTCGACGTCCTCGAAAGGAACGTATTCCGCTGGATTTTTCTCTGCTTTGTAGTAGTGGATCTCGCGTGTCACAGCATTTGCTGCTGGAAAAGTTATCCATGAATAGAATACCTCTGTCTGCCGATGCTCATGTGCCTCTACCACAAATATGACTGTACCACCTCTTGATGATACTCCATTATTTATTAGTTTGTAAGTTACACTCTTTCTTACATTTACCGGGATGATTACTGCATCCGGGTTGTTTTGCTGAAGACTTGTGTCCTCTTCTAATAGTTCAGTTGCTGTTGTAGCTCTTTTCCTTTCATCTTCACTCTCCGTCATTTTGCTGACAGAAAGTTTACAGAGCAAGTTTCAAGGAAACAAAGATTAGGTGCACAATATTTTGGAACGCTGTATCCTTCAACGTTGAATAAACCAAAAACTAATACATAGGATTCTTGTCCTATTTAGTTCTAGCGGATACTAACCTTTTACCCTCTCCAGACGTCTATTGGAGTTTTTACGGGAAAAGGGGTCTGTGTGAAAAGCATGACTGAGTTACTCTAGTATCTAGAGTTAAATTATCACCTTACCAAACGTTGGGCACCATGTAGTGTAGTTCCCATATTCCCAATAGGCTCTGCGCATTGGAATAACATAAACGACAGTTTAGACGTAGGACTGAAGTCGACTAGATCTCTATTGAGTATGTTAGACTTAATTGTGAGCGCCAGCTAGCTCAGAGGTCACTAGAAACTTTCTCGAATACACAAGAAGGGATTAGTTTCTGACAACCATATAACACGACAACTTTGTTCCCCAAGAATAAGGAATATATCTCCAGAGTCGCGGAAACAACAGATGGCTATTTCACTCAGTCAATCGTGCATGCTTCGTTTCACCAGAAGTGCAGAGAAATAGAGAGACAGGCGTTTTCAATAAAAAGGTTATTTATTGAGCAGTCTTCTTTCTCATGCAAGAGAAGTTAATTGCAACAATCCTAATACTTGCTATGAAGTAAAGTGCGTACAGTAAAAAGAGTATTATGAAATAATACTGTAAAAGCATTTGTATGGTTTCTAAGCCATAAGATACTTAAAATAGATAAAATACATACAATGATAAATAATGACTAAAAGTACTCAACTGGTGCATCTAAAATACGCCTACCCCGGTGTACCTAACCTAAGTCTAGTACAAGGGAAGAAGTAAGTGAGGTGTAGCTTGAGTTAAATAGTTTCTGCCAAGAATCTATCCAAGAATTCTCTAAGGGTCTAATCAGCTCCGTACCTTGGTTATAGAATGAAGGAGGTCTTGTATCTCTCTCTCAGGACTCGATCTCCCAGTAACCCGCAAGGGTAGCAGGGAAACACTGGAGTTGGATTTCTTGGCAGGAGAAAAGACAGCGTCTATCTCAGTGCATCAGCTGGAGGGTAGGCTTCCTTCGGCACTCGCTACAGCAGGGCGTCGGGCAAGTAGTAAGTCGATCTGCTCCAAACCACTGTGTGTTTGCTAGGGCAGATTTGGGCATATTTATACCTGGAAGATGCTGAGTTTGACGTAAGGGTGGACATAATAACGTCACTTAGAACTCGAAGTTCTTTACACACTCCAGGAGTTATGGGACAAATCAATACTGAAGTAGGGGGAATTCCTGTGCTGCTGAAGGCTGGTTGTCGTCAAGAACTCGTTGTACTCTAGGAGCTCAGTGGAAGTAGCCATGCCGTATTTGGACTGCATTGGCTGTGCCTAAATATGGTTATGATTAGATACGTTACAACACAGGGTTGCTCCAGGGGTCCAGGCCCATGTACCCACGCATTTTCTTTCATTCTTCCCCATGTCCTGGCCCTTCCATGTGTGAGTGTGTGTGTGTTTGCCTGTGTTTGTGCTTTCGAGGGTGTTTTTGTGTGTGTAAGTATATGTCTGTTTGGGTGAAATGGTTGATTATAGTTTTTCTCCAACATTTGAAAGTATTTTGCTATTGTGTTCTTTGTGTTTGAGACATTTTAAAATCCACTTCAATATTTACTCACTGTTTTCATTCACTGTGCTGTTATTTTCTTTCTTCATGGCAGAATTGTCAATTTACATTATCATTGGAGCTTTACTGGTGATGTACCAAAACACATGGATAGACCCTGTTCAGTTTGGTGGTATGTATGTGCAATCATTTCTCTGCAATCCGGCAAAATTTTCTTGGAAGTTGAAGAGGCTTCAGACAGGGAGGGGTAGCCATGTTATCTCTGTCTTCCATACCTCCCTTTTTGCTAGCCATGTGGAGAACACCATTTTGTAGAGCCAGTGCATGTGTTTCATAGGTGGCCATTTTGTTTTTGCTCTCCATGCTTTCTTTTTTGCTGGCATGGTTGTTGTGACTGGTGACAACCATTTTGGGGAGCCAGTGTGTGTATGTGTGTGTGTGTCCAAGAAGTACATCCCAATATAAGGCTCTGATTCACAAAGGTAAACTTACAGGTTTGTGTATGTTTACGCTTTTTCAGTATTTACAAAACTGCAATTTAATAGTACGTTTATGAGTGCAGAGACTGAGACTCTACAGTCAGGGACGATAACTTAGCACAAAAAAATTATAGAACAGGCCTATCTTTTTATTTGCAGAGTTCTCCGCCCGACTGCGGAGTCTCCTCCATCATACATTTTCTAATAAATTAATGAATGAATGAATGAAGGGGTTTTGTTGAGCGCGACTGCTGCCCTTAGGCGTCCAAGCGTTAATAGAAAGGAAAGTGCCTTGAGGAGAGTAGCTGGAGGTTAGTTAGTTGCTGAAAAGGAGTGTTTTAAGCTCCTTGCGAAAGGATAACAGATTGGGGTTCGATCTAAGGTGTAGGGGGAGGGAGTTCCACAGCTTGGCGGCGTTGAGCGTGAAGGACCTTCCTCCTGCTCTTGACCTCTTGATCCGGGGGGCTACTGCTAGGAATGCATGAGTGGATTGGAGTTGTATGCTGGGGCATTAGGGAGAGAGCAGGGAGTGGTTGATTTTGGGGCTGGTTCTCCAGAAGGCTTGGTGGGATATGCACATGGCTTTAAATGTTATTCTCTCCCTGACAGGAAGCCAGTGTAGGGTCCTCAGCCCAGGTACCACTGTTACTCTGCGTGGAATCTGCAGCAGCGTGCGTGCAGTGCAGTTCTGGGTCCGCTGGAGTTTTTGCAGCACGTATTCCGGTGCCCCTAAGTAAAGGGCATTGTTGAAATCAAGTTGGGATTGGATTAGGCCTTGTATGACAATTGGCTTGGCTTCAAAGGGCAGGAGTGGCAGATGTTTTTGTGGCTTGGGTGTTGAGGGTTACAGATTTGTCCAGCCAGACCCCTAAACTTTTGATATTGTCTTTCGGAATTGGGGGAGTGACCAAGCTGATGGGCTATAGGTGGTCGATGGTGGACAGAGCTGGAGGGCCAAGCAACATGAGCTCGGTTTTATCGCTGTTAAGTTTAAGAGAAGATGCCATCATCCATCTCCTGACCTCTTCCATACAGATCATTAGGTTGACCTGTGCCGGCTCACTGTTCTTCTGTGCGAGGGAGACCACTAGCTGAGTGTCATCCGCTTATGTGATGATCTTAATGCCATATGGACGGATGATCTCAGCCAGCGGCCTCATGTACACGTTGAACAGCATGGGGCTTAGTGAAGAACCTTGCGGTACCCCACAGTCCAACGGTTTACTTTTGGAGATAGCATCTCCGTCAAAGACTTGAAAAGTCCTTTCGCTCAGGAAGGATCTTAGCCAGGCCAGAGCGTCTCCCGATACTCCTAGATCGAGAAGTCGACACAGCAAGGTTTTATGGCATACCGTGTCAAACGCGGCACTCAGATCGAGGAGGATGACTGCCACTGATCCCCCTCGATCCAGGATCCGCCTGGTTTCTTCTGTCATGGACAGCAAAGCTGTTTCCATCCCATGTTTGGGGCGGAACCCTGTTTGTGAGGCATCGAGTAGATGGTTAGACTTGAGAAACCTTGTGAGATAGAGATTGATGTGTCTCTCCAGGATCTTGCTCACCCGAGGCAGAAGGGAGATGGGGCGGTAGTTGTTATGGTTTTTGGGGTCCAGGTTGGGTTTTTTCAGGAGGGCCCTCACCATAGCCTGCTTCCATGTTGGAGGCACACTTCCTTTTATCAGGGAGTTGTTAAGCAGCTCCATGAGAGTAGGAAGAATAACTTTACTGGCGGCGGTCATAGTGCTGGGGGAGCTGGGTCGTTTGAGAAGCCTGACTTTACCTGCAATGTCAAGGTTTCCAGTGACTCTAGGTTTACTAAGGGGAAGTGATCCAGAGCTATTCGCGGGTGGTCCTCCACCTTAGTAGGGAGCTGAAGTTAAACCATGGATGCTTCCAAGGTTGGGGCTGCAAATGTTACATAGATTTTGTTTATTTTCTGATAGAAAAATTCCGCTAGGTCATTGCAGCGCGCGATGGGGTTATCATTTGGGGCAGCTTGGTGATATTTTTTACTATTTGATGAATCTCTCTCGGTTTAGAACTGGCCTTCATAATTTTTCCACTAAAATAGGAGGATTGTGCAGTTTTTATTTCAGTTTTGTAGGCTATAATGGCTTTCCTGTAGGTGGTTTTGTCTGCGGTGGCATAACCCAGACGCCACTTTCTCTCAAGTTTCCTGCAGATTCGTTTTTTTCACTCTGAGTTCATCTGAGTACCAAGGGGCTGTTTCCCGAGGTCTCTTTAAGGTGATTTTGCGAGTGGGGAGTATGGAGTCAATGAACTTCCGGATCCAATTGTGGAATTCCCTGCTGTCTGACAAGGGATTCTGGGAGAGTGAGGGTCTTGAGTTTGCTAGGGACCTAGTCCACTGTTCTAGTGGGAGCCTACACCAGTTTCTCATTTTTCGTGGGAAGGGAGTGCAAGATACAGATTTGTATGTGGACCAGGTAAGAGGGATTCGAAAGTGATCGGACCATGGGAGAGGGGTGATGGGGCCTACCCTAAGGTTGTTGCAGTTGCTGAATACAGGGTCCAGCAGATATCCTTTGTTATGCGTGGGGGCTCGGACTAGTTGCTCCAGTTGTACTGCAGCCAGGCTCGCAGTTAGATCATTTGCTGTGTTGTCTGAGCTATTGTTGAAATGGATTTTAAGGTCGCCCAGCAAGGTAAAGTTGGAGGGAGACATAGCTAATTCTGCTACTAGGGAGGGTAAAGTAGTATGGAATTGATTCAGTGGGCCTGGGGGGCGATAGACAAGTGTTTCTGTGAAGCTGTCATTACGAGTGAGCTTGAGGGAGAAGGACATGCTTTCGCAGTCTGGGATAAGGCCCGAGATGCAGTGGCACTGATATAGGGATTTATGAATGATTGCAAGACCTCCACCTATCCCCTGTGTGCCATCCCAGCGTGAAATTTGATAACCAGGGGGGAGTGCTTGTATCAGGACATGCTCGGAGTCGGGAGTAAGCCAGGTTTTGGTTAAAAAGACTGCGTCTGGTGTTAGTCCATTTATCATTAAAGAGATTTCCGTGCTATGCTTTGGGAGGGATCTGCAGTTTGGAAGAAGCATAGTGTAATTCTGTGGATCATTTTTCTGCTGAGAGGTGTTAACCCTGATGTTACAGTTTGAGCATAAAGAGGGAAGGTCTAGGGGATGGTAGGGGTGACCACAGCTGGTTTTTAAAGGGGGTCTTTGGATGTGGAGGGACCCTGAGCTATAATACTTCCTCGATGTTTGAGGGGGATCAGGGGATGTGGCCACTGCTCCCGGCCGTCCGCGGACGGGCGCAGACGGGCTTGCCTTTAGCGCACCTTTGGCGCGCAGGCGGCGCGCCCGCCCGCTGCGCGGCCGGGGGAGACACATTGTTTAAGGAAGTGTGGGTGGGGGGCGTGGCCGAGCGTCAGTGGGCGTGTCCAGGAGCGAGGGCTTCCCTTGAAATGGTGGCAATCACCGCGGCAGCGCCTTAGTCGGCTGCGCGGTTCAAGTGTCCCAAAGGATGGTCAGGTAAAGGTTTTAAAACACACAGAATATTACACAGGTAATTTTTAAAACAGATTAAAACACCAGCTCCCGGCTTCCTTCTCAGGAGCACGATCCAATACTAAGATGCGCTGGGGAGAAGGCACGGTTTATATTTATTTATTTATTCGCTTATATAGCGCAGGAATTCGACCCTCAAAGGGGTATCTCCGCGCTTGTGTTCTTACCATAAGCCAGAAGCCAGAGACCAATAAACAAATAAGAGGGATGCGGGGTTATGATAGTCAGGAACAGATGTATTTTTAAGAGGTTCCTGAAAGCTCCCAAATTGGGGTTTTATCTCAAAGTGAGGGGTAAGGTGTTCCAAAGAGTGGGACCCCTGTAGGAAAGTGCTCGACCACCCTGCCTTTCCCTCTTAATCCATGGGACTTGAAGCAACAGTTGGGTCCTAGAGCGCAGAGAGCGACCTGGCTTGTAGAGTTTAAATTTTTCAGTCAGGTATTTTGTACCAGTGCCATATAGACATTTATGGATTACGCAGCATATTTTGAACTTAACCCGCTGGCTTATGGGCATCCAGTGGAGTTTGTTCAAAAGAGGGCGCGAGGGGGATCTGGCTGGAACATTAAGGACCAGTCTAGCTGCCGTGTTCTTGGCTACCTGTAACCTGCCAAGTTGTTCCTCATTGGCAGAGAGAAGAAGCCTGTTGCAGTAATCTAGCCTGCTGATCACAAGCATTTGAATCAGTGTTTTCCTGTAACTATCTGCTAGGTACGGGAATACACGCCTCAGAAGCCAGATGACCCTAAAACAAGATCCCGTTACTTGAGTTATGTGATCTTTTAAAAGCAGTGACTGATCAAGGCGTACCCCAAGATTTTTTACTACCTGTTTAGGGCAGGTAGCAGGTCCCAATTCCAGGGGCCACCAGCCAGGTGACCAGAGGAGGGGGGCCTCTCCGAAAAGCATGACCTCCGTCTTGCCCACATTACATTGTAGGCAATTGGAGGTCATCTAATCGGCTACAGCTCTCTTACCTGCAGCAAAAGTGTGTTTAACTGCTGGCGTCAGGGTCTGGAAAGGAAATAAGACCTGGGTGTCGTCAGTATACGATATAGGCGTGAACCCATATTCTCTCACAATGTCGGCCAAGGGGGCCACATACACATTGAAGAGTGTGGGGCTTAGGCATGAGCCCTGAGGAACCCCCTTGGTGAGCTCCCTAGAGATTGAAGAAGGGAGCCCAATCGGACAGTTTGTGAGCAGCCCGAGAGAAAACTCTCCAGCCATGACAGGGCAGAACTGCCTATCCCTACCCTCATCAGACGGCCGATAAGAATTTCGTGTGACACCGTGTCGAAGGCAGCGGACAAATCCAACAGCACCAGAATCATAGAGCCTCCTCTATCCTGTGCCATCTTGATGTTATCGGTCATGGAGAGGAGAGCTGATTCGGTGCTGTGATTGGGTCTGAACCCAGATTGCGAGTGGTGCAGACCGCCCGCTGCCTCAATGAAATTAGACACATGTGTGTTCACATGCTTCTTTGGCCATCTTACTAAGGTAGGGTAGGGGAGAGATCGGGCGGAGATTAGAAAGATCCGACCATGGCAGCGCCGCGTTCTTCCGAATAGGGTTCACTATCACCTTTTTCCAATCACTGGGCACTTGCCCTTCTTTAAAGGAGAGGTTAATCACCATTTGAATGCCAGTGGAGAGCAAGTTACCTAAAGGAGCAACCATTTTAGCAGGGATAATATCTGTTGGAGACCCTTTCTTAATGTGGCTATATAGGGAGACAACATCAATTAAGCTGACTTCCGGAAATGCAGAAATCAAAATGCTTTCACATTTAGGTGGCCGGAGGATGGGATAATCAGCAGTACTCCAGGGATTTGCGGCCTTTGTGATTTTCTCATATATTAACTCAATTTTATTTTCAAAAAATGCTGAGATGTCATCCCAGAGAGTTTGAGAGAAATCATCAGGACTTTCACAGGCCACAGGTTTTACAAAAGATTATAGAATTTTGTAAAGTTCTCTGTAGGAATTACCAGCTTCAGCTAATTGTAAGGCAAGACTGTTCTTCCTGGCCAATTTTATATTTCTATGATAGATGGCCAGAGCCTCTGAGTACAACTTCCTGCTAAGGGGTGTGTGTGACTTCCTCCAGATTTTTTCCAGCTTTCTACACCCCTGCTTCTCCACTCTCAGCTCTTCCGAGTACCAAACGTCCTGTTTAGATCTTAGGTACTGTTTATGGAGTTTCAGAGGCGCCAGAGAATCCACCACCTCTATGAGGGCCCTGTTGAACCACTCTCGACATCATCATTCACAAGAATAATAGGTTCATTCCATACCCTCTGTAGCCCATCTAGGTTTACCTTATGCCACTGTCGTCACCAGATATTGTGTGAGTGGGGGGCGTGGCCGAGCGTCAGTGGGCGTGTCCAGGAGTGAGGGCTTCCCTGGAAATGGCGGCAATCACCGCGGCAGCGCCTTAGTCGGCTGCGCAGTTCAAGTGTCCCAAAGGATGGTCAGGTAAAGGTTTTAAAACACACAGATTATTACACAGGTAATGTTTAAAACAGATTAAAACACCAGCTACCGGCTTCCGCCTCAGGAGAACGATTCAATACTAAAATTCAGTTTTGTGAATACTGAAAAAGCATAAAGTTATGCAAATGTTGCAAAATGAGAATCTTTCTTTACTGGTTCACCAACTCCATTCTGAATAAACCTTTGTTTTTCCTCAAACATCTTCTCTATTTAGACCTGTGAGGTGTGCCAACCAATAGGCTTTTTGAAAAAACCCCTGCAGAAGTGGGAGTAATTGGGTTCAGGTTTGGATCGGACTTTACAAAATAGGTAGCAAAATTACATCTCCAGTACTCCATTTGTTGAACTACTACTTAGAGGTGAGTGGTGACTAGGTGCAGAGGGGAGTACAGTACACATAAATGACTACTACAGACTGATGGGAGGATGGATGCTCTCAGGTGACATCTAGTCATAAAGGGAAGAGGCAAAGGCTATCCATCATTAGTTGTCTAACACTGATTGCATGATAGTGTACTGGAGGCATGGTTTGGTGCTGTTGTTCAAGGAGCTCAAGTCAAATAGACTAATGAGAGGACGATGAGTTGGGCAATTAGATAGTTCTTTTGGTCATTTCTTTTGGGTGGTCCAGGTTTGAGCTCAGCATTTGCTCTGGCAGTAGGTAGGTGGAACATCCTGGTTAGAGATGTAGTAAAAGTAGAACTATTGATATACCCAACAATGACCATAATATTAATAACAAAAAATATAATAATACATTTAAAAAGCTTAAGTAGGAAAAATATAAAGTTATTTTTACAGAAATAAAATCACCCACTCAGACCGCAACAGACCCACCACGCTTCCGAAATCCGGCAAAAACCCACAAAACGAAACCATGCTAAAGTAATCTTCCCCATCCCCAGCTGTTCCTACCCAAACCACCAGCAGCAGGTATTCTCTCGTCCTACTAATAACCAAAACTAATAACTGCAGTGGCTGGGGTTATGATGCTTTGTCCTCTATTCTGCTGGCTAGGCCCTCGAAGATCAAAGCGCAACCACTACTGAAGCAAACTCCTTCTTCTCTTGCTCTAGTATTATGCGCCAGTGATGGGCCATTATAACTAACATCATTTTCTAGAAGTGTAGCTGAGTGTCTGCCTCCCTGTAGCACACATCTTCCTTGGTGGTACTGGTCGGGGAAACAACCTTTACAACGCAGTCATTACATCGCACTACATTTACAACACTGTCATTACATCGCAACATCCTTTACAACGCATGTTACTACAACGCATCCATTACAGTGTATGTCACTACAATGCTTGATACTACAACGCATGACACTACAACGCAGGCCTTACATCACATTGCATTACAACGCATACCATTACGACGCATAGTACCCTACACTATCCAACACGTATCCTACTGTTGCACCCCTTGGAGTAGTTTGTACCCCTACACTATCCAACAGTTACCTTAGATGCAATGTAATGGTATGGGTTGTGATGGTATGCGTTGTAAAGCTAAAATGCGATGTAATGAAATGCGTTGTAAATGTAGTTTTAAAACATTTGTTGTAGTGGTATGCGATGTAAATGTATGCTTTGTATAGAATGTTACAATGTAAAAACTGTGTTGTAAAGGCATGCGTTGTATATGTATGCATTGTAACGTCATACATTCTACTACTGGTGCTCAGTGATGGGCCTCCAGTTGGAAAAGAAGGATCTTTTTGTGAGGAAAGAAGAAAAGAGCATGGATTGTAGCACCCATTCAAGCACATTTGTATAGTTAGTCACACGCTTTGCATTGCTGGTTCTCCAGGGCCACTGATTCTGTGTCCCTGTGACTCACACTTTACTTTTATACTTACTATTTGCATTATTTAAACTACCACAAGTACCTGAATAATTTTTTAAAAAGCATTGTTTTGTGCTCAAATGAAAAAAGGAAAAGAGAAAAGTTTAAGTAAATGATTTCTTGGGGTGACAATTTTTATCATCAGGCATTTAACATTGTTTGAAAAAATATGACCAGTTATAGTATATAGCTATCACAAAGTTTGGTGCTTTAAATTGATTCTGTACAATTTAATTTACTATGCCATGCAACATTAATAGTACTTAACTACAGTGGCAGCATGATTTGAACAACTATGCGTACATATTAATAATTCCAGCGCCAATGCAACTGTTTATTTATTAATCAATAACTGATAATCAATTGTGTATATTTGTATTTTTGTATGTAAATTACTTGTACTTTTTGACTTAATTTTAATCTGTTGCTACGTGGTCGTAAAAATATTATTTTCAAAATGTATATTTATTTATTAGTTTTGTCATTTAGTTTGCTTTCTTTGAATAATATTTTATTTACATTTTGCTTTTTTAATGTTTTGGGATGTTTGTAGATTTTGTGAATTGTTGGGACAAAGGCAAATTCTATAATACTTCATTACAATTTTCACTGTTAAAAAAAATCTTGACTTTCTAAATTTATCAAGTGAATATTGTATGTAAATTTTGTACAACATATATTTATGAAAAAAATCTGTTGTTAGGTAAATAAATGTTTTCTACAAAATAATTATGAGGTGGAACATATATGCAATTCTTCTCAAGTTCAACATTTTCCGTACTATTGCATACATTGCATATATTAAAAATCTGTTAGACCTGGCATTCTTAGTGTGGTTCCCCTGACATTTTGCCTTCAGACCTCCTGACTTTACTGTTTGTGCTGATCTTGTTTTACTGGCTTTAGGAATCTGGGCGCCTTACCTTTACTAATCAGTATACTTAACACATGTTAACATTGGCTTATCCACAATTGCAATATTTAATTGATGAGTCCCTAGTAAAGTGCACTACATTTGCACAGGGCCTGTAAATTAAATGCTACTGATTGTGCCACCCATTTAATTTGCCCTTGAAAAATATCTTAGACCTGCTGCTACTGAGCCTGTATAATCAGTTTTAAACTACCATGTCGACCTGGCGAGTTAACCCACTTCAAAACAGTTAAACCACTTAAGATTTCATTGCAATGCTATACGCTTTAGATCTTGGAAAAATATTGATTATAAACAACTCCATGAATCACTTTCTGCTTCCGTAATTAACCTGCCTCCAGAACCTAATGAAGCAGCCACAGAATATACGAGTTGGCTTACTCAGACTCTAAACAAACTGGCACCTACCAGAACTAGTTCAAAAAATCGGACCACCCCATCGGCACCCTGGTATTCAGAAGAATTAAGATTGCAGAGACAACTCTGTCGTAACAAAGAAAGACATTGGAGAAAAACCTACTCCAATCAAGATAAGGAACATTACAAGAGAGAAATGTCTATATACAAGTCCCTTATTCTTCATGCCAAGAATTCAAATAAAGAACTCTACAAAGTAGTAACTAAACTATCACATTTACCTCCACAAACTACTCCCAAACCGACTCAGGCATTCTGTAACAACTTAGCCTCATTTTTCTACGATAAGGTAAATAACATCTATGCCAAATTTTCACATGAAACTCAGTCAGACTCCTGTCCTAACCCCGCCCCATCAATCACCCCACCTTTTCACAATTTCACAAAGTCAATCCTACTCAAGTCGTCGATACCATGAAAAGCATCAAATCAGGATCAGCCAAGGACCCATGTCCAGTCTCCATTCTCCTCCCCATCTCAGATCTCATTGCACTCCAACTTACTAACATGTTCAATATCATGTTTAGCACTGGAGTCTACCCCGCAATCTGGAAGGATACTATTCTCAAACCCCTTCTCAAAAAATCCCATCTTGACCCGGAGGATACCAATAACTATCGTCCAATAGCCAGTCTGCCATTTCCAGCAAAAGCAGTCAAAAAATTGATGAATTCCCAACTGTCACAATACATAGAACAATACTCTCTTTTGGACAATAGTCAATTTGGCTTCCATAGATTTCATAGTACTGAGACTGCACTCATCAAATCTACCGATGAGATTAGGAAAGCACTTGATCAAGGAGGAGCGGCGGTCCTCATTTTGCTGGATCTCACCGGGGCGTTTGACACGGTCGATCACAACATCTTGATCGACCATGTCAATGCCATTGGCATCCAAGCCAAAGCTAAAGATCTCATAAGATCCTTCCTAACAGGCCGTACTCAGACAGTTCAGCTAGACAAATTTTTATCAGAACAACTGACCTTACCCTCTGGTATTCCTCAAGGCTCGTCCCTTAGTCCAACCCTATTTAATATCTACGTCACTGATCTGGCAAGGGTAATTAAGGACTGGGGGATGAGCCTAACATCCTATGCTGATGACACCCAGCTGGTTCTCACCATCAAGGAAGATGGAGGAAAAATAGCTGCCAGTTTCCAACAGGGCATTCTAGCCATCAGTCATTGGATGTCAGCTAACTGTCGTAAATTAAACTCTAACAAAACAGAGGTAATGATTTTTGGCAAACTCACTCCTTCATGGTCAGATGCATGGTGGCCTACTGATTTGGGTCCTCCCCCTCCCCCTGTCACCAAGGTTAAAAACCTTGGTATAACCCTAGATAATACACTTTCCTATTCAGCTCATGTCAATACTACTGTGTCATCTTCTTTCTTTAAACTGAAAACTATAAAAAAGATTCTTCCGTTTCTTCCCCATAACTCTGGTAAAACTCTGGTCACCTCATTTGTTATGTCCTTTGTGGACTACTGTAACAGACTTTTAATGAATGCCCAAAAGAAGGTCATTAAGAGGTTACAATCTATACAAAACGCCGCGGCAAGACTACTTTCGGGCACCCCCAAATTCAAATCCATTGCTAACACTATAAAAAACTATCACTGGCTCACAGTCAACAATAGGATAACATTTAAAGCACTCTGTATAGCCTATAAAGCCGCGCACAAACAAGGCCTGCGCTTTCCTATTGATCCATTCACGTTTCATGTCCCCAATCGTTCACTTCGCTCCAAGAATAATTTCACCATGACAGTCCCTCGCACCAGAACCGTTGCATGGGGAGATCGCAGTTTCCACATTGCAACCGCTAAACTTTGGAATTCTCTTGATCTAGAGACCAGGTCAGCTCCTACTCTCATCATTTTCAGAAGAAAAATTAAAACATGGCTCTTTGATCAATAAATCAATCCCTTTTCTTTCTTTCTGCCTCATCCATAGCGTCGAGACGCCCTTGGGCAATTGTTCGCACTCAACAAATTCCATAAATAAATAAATAAATAAATAAATACGCCCAGGGCTACCAGTAATCAATATACATATGAGGTTCATCAAATTTAAGAAACATATAAACCTGCAATTTGTTTGTTCATTATAAAATATTTAATAGACTGATTTTAAGTTTTGATATTGTTGCAAATGTTGCTTTATACTTGCTAACAGCAAAAGGGAATACTTCTTGATTGCAGAAGATACACGTGTTTGCTGATGTAACCCAATGCATTTCAGGTACAGAGACCCTTTCTCAGGGGAAACTATAAAACAAAGGTGATCTTGATAAAACATCATGTTACAGTCGATACATTGAAATTAAAAAAGAGAGAAATGTTCAAAGAGAAAGAAAGTGAGAAGGCCTTCTCATTCAAGGTGAAACATGACTGTGTGCAGCATGTCTGCTAATTAACCGTATATGCCATTTGCCCGTGTGATGTGCTCTGTGATGAGTTGCATGCTATTGCATGACATTTCCAACAAAAACTGACATGCCAAAGAGACTTCACAAAAGGAAACTCATTCCCTTCAATGCACCCATTCGTGCAGAATAAAACTTCATGACCCAGCATGCCCCGTTTGTGTATTGAAAATTACCATGTTTTTACCAACTAAAGAATCAACTGAAGTGAATCAAAATTAAAATAGATGCTGTGTTACAACCCGTATTCCTTAAACACAGTAAAGACAACATGCTCAGCTCTCCATCTTTATGCTAGTACATTAAGTCACTTGAATTCCTCACAGAATCTGTACCTTGTAAGGCAATATGTTTACGTGATATAACTGCAGCATCAAATGCGTAACAAGTTACAAACTTCCAGTGAGCTAGACCAAAATACCCTGAAAGATGCATAATGTGCAAAAAATTTTTGTTTTCATATGTTTCTTAAATGTAATGAACCTTGCATGTACATTGTTTAGTGGTAGCCCTAGGGTGGATATCAGTGCAAGCCGGGTGTAGCACACTTTGGTGGTCTAGCTGTTTTGAAAATTGTTTGCAGGTTTGGGTAAGACTTGCTCTGCCATTTCACGGTAAGATTTTGAATGAAATATTTGTTTTGATTATTATGTGAAATAAGAGTAATATTTATGAGCATCATAACCATTTCTTGTAAGTTAACCCACTTGCCAGGCCCACATTTTCCTTTTTATTTCATATAGGTCACCCCTAAGGTAGGCCCTGGACAGCAATTGGCAGGACTTGGGGGCATATTATCAAGCCTGTGCGCTAAAATTATTGCCGCTTTATCGGCCGTTTTCGGACGATAAAGCGGCGATAATGGGCTTGATAATATGCTCTATGGAATTCCAATCGAAGCACATGTTAGATGTGAAGACATCTAACATGGGCTTCGATTGGAATTCCACAGAGCATATTATCAAGCCCATTATCGCCGCTTTATCGGCCGAAAACGGCCGATAAAGCGGCGATAATTTTAGCGCACAGGCTTGATAATATGCCCCTAGGTGTATTTACAAATTTGGTCATGTTCTTTTTAAGTTCTACATGTCCAGGTAGTGAAGTACTCTTAAATTACTTTTTCACCCCTGCAAGGATAATTTCTTCCGTAAAATAAGATTGAGATTGCCTAATTACATGTTAGACCTGTAATTTACATTCATGAAGAGATGGAACCCCCACATTTGGTGTCTCTGGAATCACAATTTTAAAACATAACTTATGGTGAAGTTGGATTTTATATTGCAATTCTGAAAATGCAACAACGTCAGCATTTTCTTTTACAACCACTTGGTGACTTCTGCTTGTTACTGACTGCATGCCTGGGGTGCGTGACAGCTAGCTTTATGGATTCCCTCTTTATAACCACACACAAAGGGAGCTGAGGAGTGACTGATGGGTTATCCTGGGCTTGAAGTGGAGGAGGAGCTGACACTTACACCTGAAAGTGCTGTGTTCTGTTCCAACACACAGGGCTGCATACCCCTTCTGTAGTGAGTCTGGAGCCAGGGCAGGAAAGGCAGGGACATATGCACTTAAAAGGCATCTCTTTGAAGTCTCTCCCACTTCAAAGTCCCAACTGGGTATGAGCACTGGATCTCTGACAACACCAAGTCAAAACACTTAAGGGACTTAGGACCTTCTACCAGGGAGAAGGACTGCTGTTCTGCTGGAGAGTCTGCCACTCTGCTGGACTGCTTGGGTGTGCTTGGCTGCTGGTTTCACGCCTGGCAGTGAGAAGGACTGGACCTGTATCTCTACATCCCAGAGCCAAAGTATCTCCAAGGGCTTTTTGGCTTGCCGCCTGTTCCAAAGTCTTAGGGATATAAGAAACTTCTCTTAAACCTACAAACAGCACCTGGACTTTGCTTGCTGTAAATCTTGTTCTGCCAAGTGGTACCAGAACAGACCTGGGCCCTTAGAAGTGAGTGTAAAGTGCTGCATCAGCCAGAACCCATGCATCAATACCATTGCTCCGATCAGAACCAACTCATCATCGCCATTGCAGGAACCAGAGTGACGCATCCTACTTGAAATTGCTGCCTCACCTCTACAACTGCCGCTTCAGAACCAACGTATCACAACCACTGCATGGGGAACTTTGTCTCATCACTCCTACAGCAAAGAGAAACTTGGTGGAATGCATCACCACCCTGTATGGGTCCTGTATCTGGCCCGCTCTCCATATAAGTTGGCCTGAGCTCCTGACTTTGTCCCTGTCCAGTGCGACCAAGTAACTCTTTAAGCAATTGTTGCTTCTGAGCATTATTTTTGCATTTCATTTTTGAAAAATCATATCTCAACTTCTACAGATTGGAAGTTTGTCATTTTGTTTTTGTTTTATTTATCCAATTGTTTTCTATTATTTTATATTCTATACTATATTGCAGTCTTTTTGTGGTGTTTACACTGTGATAGTGTTTAATGTTTGCACAAATATTTTACACAATGCCGCCCGAGTTAAGCCTGACTGCTCTGTGGAAAATTACCAGAGGGTGAGCATTTGTATAATATAGGGTGTGTTGAGACTTACCCTGACTGGGATGGTGGTTCCTGCTTGTACCTGGTGCATACATCTGAAAACCAGAAAAACTATTTCTGACAGTAGCTACAAAATACTGGCCAGACCAGCCACTATGTCCAAATGTTGACATACTCATCCCATGAGCTTAAAACCTTTTGTACCTTAAATTGTCTTTTGGAGTAAAGGCTGAAACAAAAACTGGACAATCTAGGCATCTTAAACTCTAATCAGTTACTCCCCTCACTACTGAAAAGCCTGTTAAGACAGACTATCACAATGTAAACTGATTCTGGTCCAGTTTTAAAAGCCACTAACAGAGACTGATATATATTGGTTATCTTATCACACGTTCTCTGGTCAGACACAGACTCAAGATATATGATGTCGAAAACACCGAATATACTGTTCCTAATGGAAACTTGATTAACCAAGGACTCACTGGCAGATTATTTAGCTGCTCTTCCTGCTCTCCCATATTGGTGAAAAAAAGGGGGGGGGGTCGACATTGCCGTGATCATAAAAAAGCTTTAAAGTATTTCAGAACATATCTCGCTACCTGTTCCAATAGCAGAAAATATGGTAATCAAATTAGACTCACCTATCTCCACTCACATATGTATTATCTTATTCAGACCCCCTGTGCATGTGCTGCAGTTTCCTTCATTGCTGACCAATTCAGTATCAAACTTAGCCATTAACTATGGCAGAATCCTACTTCTTAGTCAAATGAATCAGATGATGGCCACATATCATCCGATATGACTGAAGCTATGATTAGTTTGAATCTTGCTAAGCAGGTTTCCACAGCTACTCATATCAAAGGCCATAACATACCTTAGATCTTTCCATCTCCAATTTCTATGTTACCCTTTGTATTTGGTCAGACCACTGTTTAATTAAATTTAGGCTGAGTGTCTCTTCTTTCAGAAACCCACCTCTATGCCCTAGCTTTTGATCCAGGAATTGTAAGCACATAAATTCCGAAGCCTTTTATAGTTCTCTGGCACAATCCCTATCGATTCAAAGTGAGAGCCTCGAGGAGGTTGACAGACTGGCTCAGGGAAGAAAGTGATACACATGGACCGTAGCATAGGACTAATCCTATTTGCCACCACCTATTTGCCACCACAAGGCATCAAAATGGTTCACAGAGGGCCTTAAATAAGTAAAGCATATGCCCCAGACAAAAAGGAAACATTTGTCCTACAGATCAAGATCTGCAACAAGTCTGGGAAGTGAAATCCACTTACTTCTCAAATAAAATTGTAAATTCTGAAAATAAAACAAAAGTGGTATTTGAGACAGTCTCAAAATTATCCAAACTGGAAGGCATAAATGCACCTGTGGTCCCCTCACCATACTTGTGTGTTGAATTAAACTCTTTTTTTATCTAAACATTTTGGATAATCACAGCCAGTATCCCTCTTTGCTCCTCTGCTCGCCCCAGTCCCTTGGAAGACAGGAAGGCATTACATCTAAATGCATTTCCAATATTTACCAGAGATGATCTTTCAAAGCTGCTGATAAAGGTCAAAACTGGCTCCCTATTACATACACCCTCCTTAAATTTAAAAGTGCATATTCTCAGAGTTTCTGGAGTGGCTGGCCATGATCCTTCGATTTGTGGGAGCTATCACCCAGTATCTCTCCTGCCCTACCAGGCCCATATCGCCTAGCATTTTTGCTCTTTTCTTGAAGGCTGCTCCTTCTTGGATCCACACCAGGCAGGTTTTCATCCCACCCATTCTAGGGAATCTCTCATATTGTCTGTAGTTGACAATATGAGAGAGGCAGCAGACAAAGGACAGGCCCAGACGTTGGTCCTCTGAACCTATCAGCGCTCTAATATTATTTATTTCAGCCTGATCAAATGTATCGAAATGAGTAAGAGGGTCTTTTAAGGAATGAATCAAATTTGAAGCCGCCTGTTCTTTTACTTGCCAGGCTAAAAATTTCCCTGAGAAATTACTCTCTTCGTACACTTTTTGTGATTGTTTCTGAAACACCAATTCACTTTGCTCATAATAATGAGCGCTAAGCGCTTGTTTAGCTTCCCTCAATTGAATTCCAACTGCATAATTTGGTTGACGTTGATAGCTTAATGTTAAATCCTGAATTTTTTAAAGCAAAAAGTTCCTTTTACTTTTCACAACGCACCACTCAGCCGCATCCTTACTAATAAGAACCCCCCGTAGAAAAGCCTTTAACGAGTCCCAGATAACATGAAGAGGGGCCGTGCCTATATTTCGATTAATGAACTCTGCTATCTCCAACTTTAATGCTGATATCCAATTCAAATTCTGTAAATACATTTTATTAAACATCCATCTTTTCGAGACCTTAATAGTCTCCGCATAGTCAAAATTAATCACTATTATAGCATGGTCTGAAAAGCCATTGTGGTAAAACCTCTCTGAATTAAATCTAAGCTGTCTAGATGTTAGAAAAAAGTCTATACGAGATGAGGATTTAAACCTTCCTGACCAGCAGGTATACTCCCTTTTCAGAGGGTTTCTCATATGCCATGGGTCACATAAACCAAATAACGATATATAATTTAGGATAGTCTTAAAGGATCTAGGCTTAGACTGCCTCCTAAGGGATGATGTGGAGTCTAAATTGGGGTTCATGAGTATATTAAAATCGCCACCTATAATGATATCTCCACCGACCAATAGAAGAGATTGAAACAGAGCATCATAAATCTGGGGATTATCCTCTATAGGGGCATAGAAGCAAACAAAAGTAATCAGGGAGTGATGATTTTTAACTTTACATGAAACCCAACACCAATGACCTGAAGAATCATTTTCAGTCTGGACTATCTCAATCTCTAAATTTTTATTTATAAATAGAGCGACACCTCGTTGTGAACCCATGGAGCACGAAAACCCCCGAAAAGAAGCCCACGTTTTAAACATCTTAAAATCCTCTTTTTTAGCAGCAGCTATATGAGTTTCCTGTAGCATGATCACTGTAGGATTTTCAGTTCTAATCCAGGACTCTATTGCACGCATTTTTCTGACGTTATTCAGACCATTCACATTAAAGGATATCAGTTTCAACCCCGTCCTATATGACATGGAGCATAATTAATTGCGCAAAGAAATACAAAAGTTTTAATCTCAAAAAACTTAATTTACGCATATATATTCAAAATTGCCTACCAGAGTACCAAAAATACAAGATCTCACCACATTCAAATCTACTGAAAACAACCTAAATTTTTCCATTTTTTCCCCTCCCCTTCTTTACCCATGGCCCTCCTCCTAATACTCTCCCCCACGCTAGCCACCGGGTCTTCCCCCCAACCATAGAGGTGTCTTGGAATAACACCCCGTGTCCCTTCCCTGCCCAGCCCTCCCCCTCCCCCTCCCGCTCCCTCACCCCTCCACCAAATCCACCATATCTGTAACCATAGTATAACCATCATTTAGATAAAAAGAAAGAAAAGAGAAAAAACCTTGAGAAAAATACAAACAGAAAATATACTTGAAAAACATAGAGTTTGCTACAACATCTATCCGGGTGACATTTGGCTAAGCAAATCGTTGGCTTCACCAATATCTGTTAGCAAGTAAAATTTGCCTTTAATCAGCACCTTTAATTTTGACTGCTGTGCTATAGAGGCTTGTGCCCCTTTAGCTTTAAACAGGTGCAAAAGTTTCACAAACTCTTTTCTACGCTTCGCAGCAGCGGCAGACATATCGGAAAAACATTACGAGAGTATTTACTCTGTAAAACATATTTTCGATCACCAAAAATTATCTGAGTTTTTAGACCGACATGAAATCCCAAGTTTACCCCTTGAGGATCAGAGGCATATGCAAAGACCTTTTTGTAAAGCAGAATTGGAAGAAGTTGTTAAAAACCTTCCATTAGGCAAGGCCTGTGGTCCCGATGGCTTCCCCTCAGAATTCTTTAAAATTTCCTTTAGTTCCTTCAGTGATTTGTTTTTGCTATTGTTGAATTCAATGCTGGAAGGAGGGCAAGTCCCGGAATCCTTCCATGAGGGTACAGTCATTAGTTTTTTAAAAAAGGGAAAGAACCCAAAGATCCGAATTCTTACAGGCCAATAACTTTATTAAATTCCGATTATAAAATAACTACTAAGATGCTTTTACTCCGCCTTAATGATCATGCGACGGATTTGATCCATCAAGATCAGAACGGTTTTATAATAGACAGACAATTATATACTAACACACACTTTTTAGTTGAAGCATTAGATTATTTTGAAGCACGTGGGATACAGGCCTTGGTATTACTTTTAGTTGCAGAAAAAGCTTTTGATTTGGTGGTATGGGACACCCTTTTCCTTATTTTATCTAAGTTTGCCATTTCTCAACGCATCATCAATTTGATAAAGAATTTGTATGTAGGCGCTAGAGCAAGCATAATTATTAATAAATCATTAGCAGGTTCAATTTTAGTACAACGCGGCACTAGGCAAAGCTGCCCTTTATCACCCATTCTTTTTGCTTTCTTTATCGAACCGTTAACTATTACTATTAGGAATTGTTTTCAGATCAAATCTCCAGTTACCTCCTTGGCCAAAATTAAACTCTACGCAGATGATATTATGTTACTTATTAAACCTGATTTGGAATCACAGACTTACATTTTTCAAACTTTTGAAAAGTTTGAATCTCTAGGAGGTTACCGAATTAATAAATATTGGTTTGTGGGGGTGCAAACCCAGTTTTACACAAAGATTTACAAGGCTGTATTAATTCAAAACCTAAAAGATATCTGGGAATTTTGTTTTCTTCTAATATTTTTGATTTATATACACTCAATTTTGTCCCATTAATAAAAAAAGTTCAATCAATGTTTGCTCGCTGGGACCCTCTGCCCTTAACTATTCTCGGTCACATCAATTTAATCAAAATGTCAATCCTTCCTCTTTTTAATTTTTTGTTCGCATCAATTCCAGTCTATTTGCCGGGTACTTTTTTCTCCAAAATAGAATCTATGTTTTCCAAATTCATTTGGGCAAAGAAAACATCCAGATTAGATATTCGGACATTAACTGCTGGAACTGATTATGGCGGTCTTTCCTTTCCAAATTTTAAAGATTATTACTATGCTTATTTTGCACAGTATTTAGAGAGATTTAAGAACGGGAATGCAGCAACTAGTTGTTTTTTAAATTTTTTCTTTGATTTGATATGTTCAGAAATTCAAATTCCATCCCCTTTGTTTGTACCGAAATCTCCCAAATTTGTGCGGTATAAAATCCTAAATTGGTTTTTTAAACAACGTAATGCAATGCTTAAGAGATATTCACTTCCACCCTTTAATTTAGTAACTCCCTTGATTGGAGTGTTTTCCTTTTTAAAGATTAAAATCGATCCCATTGTTATAGAAAATTGGGGTCGGGCCGGGTTTAGAACATTAGCCGATTTCTTGGTCAGCGGAACTTGGCTCTCTGTTAACGAGATGTCAGGTCGAATTATTGGCAATTTTCTGCGAATAGGTTCCTATTCTAATTTAATTTATCCTACGTTGGTGCAATTAGATCCCGGTACCATTTCGAATTATATCAAGCCAATTCTTTCACTGGGAAGGAAACAAGCTTCCGGGGACCGGTTTCTAGCATGCCCGGCTTGCTTGAATCCTGATGGTGCAGTGAGCTAAAGTGACTCACATCTGAGCATACCCACCATCAGGATTCAAGCAAGCCGGGCCGAAGACGGCTGTAATGCCAGAAACCGGTCCCCGGAAGCTTGTTTCCTTTCCAGTATAAGAATTGGCTTGGTAGTTTGGTCTGCCCTGTTCCCATGATGCACTGGGCCAGGGACAGACTAATTTGCATGTTGCCAGGTTCTGAGCTGGGATGGTGCAGTGAGCTAAAAAACTGTGATGGATCAAGCCCTGATCTGTTGACTGGGTAGGAGTGTTCTGCTTAATTCAGATACTCTGTCCATCACCACCCCCCCTTTTCTGAATCGTTTTGTCCACCATAAGCGTGGAAGGGTATGCTCAGACTTGAGTTCCTTGCTCACTGCACCATCAGGATTCAAGCAAGCCGGGCTGAAGACGGCTGTAATGCCAGAAACCAGTCCCCGGAAGCTTGTTTCCTTTCCAGTATAAGAATTGGCTTGGTAGTTTGGTCTGCCTTGTTCCCATGATGCACTGGGCCAGGGACAGACTAATTTGCATGTAGCCAGGTTCTGAGCTGGGATGGTGCAGTGAGCTAAAAAACGGTGATGGATCAAGCCCTGATCTTTGGACTGGGTAAGAGTGGTCTGCTTAATTCAGACACTCTGTTCATCACCACCCCCTTTTCTGAATCGTTTTTGGCCACTATAGGTGTGGCAGGGTATACTCAGACATGAGTCCCTTGCTCACTGTACCATCAGGATTCAAGCAAGCTGGGCGGACGACGGCTGAAATGCCAGAAACCGGTCCCCGGAAGCTTGTCTCCTTTCCAGTGAAGAATTGGCTTGGTAGTCTGGTCTGCCCTGTTCCCATGATGCACTGGGCCAAGGACAGTCTAATTTGCATGTAGCCAGGTTCTGAGCTGGGATGGTGCAGTGAGCTAAAAACGGTGATGGATCAAGCCCTGATCTTTGGACTGGGTAAGAGTGGTCTGCTTAATTCAGACACTCTGTTCATCACCACCCCCTTTTCTGAATCGGGTTGTATTTTGAATCAATTAAAGTCCTTCCTTTTGGATTAATCGCAATCAGTTCGTCTTTTCCCTTCTGCTCCACAATCTTTGCTGTGGATTACCTCAGGGTTCTTCACTATCCCACCTTTTTATTTGATCTATACATCCACCCTCTGTTACATGCCCTACAAAAGCAAAACTTAAAAATATACTACAATGCTTATGACATGCAGCTACTGTTTACCTTGAGGATAGTCCAGAATATATAGAAGTCTTCCACAACACCCAATATATTTTTACAGGATTGGATGGACTGCCATCAGTTGAAACTAAACTAAAACAAAACTGAGGTGGAGATGGTAAAGAAGTACATTGCTGGAGTCCCTCCTTCTGGCCTTTGTATTTGGGTCTCCCTCCTATGCCAAAATATCCAATCAAGATTCTCGGCATATTTGTCGATGAAGTTATCTCAATGAAGCCTCTGATGTTAGCTTTGTTAAATAAGACACAGGAAGTCTTTTGCAGTTGAGGCTATTATCTAGATCTTAATTGCACTAGTGATATCGATTACAGTAATGCTCATTGCTTAGGTCTTCCTAAGAGCTTGAGTCAAATGACTGCAGATGATCCAGAACCAATCAGCCAGCTTGATCTACCAAAAACCCAGATTATGCCTCATTAAACCCTTGTTAAAGAAATTGCCCTGGCTTCCAGCCACTCACAGGTCCCTGTTTAAGATTGGATTTACAATATTTGAAATCTGCCACATCAACAGCTCCACGTTTGTGGCATCTAGAATTCGGTGCTGCTTCCAACAATCTTTTAGAGGTTCCCAATAAAATGGGAACCTTTTAGGGGGAACCTGGTTTGCTGTGCTGGCTTCCAGTGCCTGAAATGCTTTCCCAGATAACATAAGAGCCACAACCTCCTACAACCATTTTAGAACCCTGGTAAAACATGGCTTTTTAGACAAGCCCACAACTGATATCCCTTTCTTTGAGCCACTATTACTCTGAATGCCATGAATATGTCTGGTGAATGTGCGCTTTAGAAGTTCTTTGTAACAACATAACATAATATGACATAACATTCAAATTATTGCAAATCTCAAAAGATTTAAGCAAATGTTATCCTTTTAAAAGAGAGGAAAGAGAAATTTGGAGGGAGGATGAGAGAAGAGAAAATATACAAGAATGTAAAGCATTAAAGAAATTAAAATATGCACACATTTTCAGTTTTGGACTAAAATGAATCAAATATGAGAAGCACCAGTTCCATTTGGATTAGTACACATTGTTCTTTGTGGATTACATATTTTTTGGTTGTTTTGCTATTGTTCCGCAAATAATTACTTCTGATTGGAAGAATACTAATGAAATTACCTTTGCCAAATGGTGGAATATGACATGTTATAATAATCGGTTTAATAGAGTTAATTCCACATCTTTTCAGATGACTATTAAATTGGAGTTTTTCTTAAGCCTGTCGATTGTATAAATTTTAATTTATTCTTTAATGGTCTTTCTAATGAGCAAATAAAGATTATTGGCTGACTGGTTATTAAATTAAACTTAGTACTGATGCATTTAAATTCTTTTTTATGCAAATATGCTCCCAAATTTGTTGATGTCATTGAAGTCTTTCATCCCCCATAAAGTGTATATTTCTCTATTTTTCATTATAAATAGCATTTTTACTTTCTAATTTTTTTATAAATTACTTAAACATGGATGGAGATGAAAATGTCAACTATACAGTGTAAAAGCAATATAAAATGTGATTAGAATATCTAAGATAAAATTTACACTCATTTTTTTATATGTGGTCAAGATCTGCTAGGAAAGTTAAAACACACTTAGGTATGCATTTTACTATTCTAACATCATATATTTGGGTGGGGGGAAAACTTTTCCAACTCCAGCCCATAAAACATTTAGAAAAGTCCATACATTCAGGATAGGGACACATTTACTAGTCTTACTCCAGTCCCATCTGCATCGGGTAAAGTGGATACAGTTGGGGAAAGTAGAATTGCTTTCCTTATTCCAGTCCGAAACTTTTGGGAAAATGCATATATTGAAGTAGGGCAGATTTAATATTTTAACACTTGGAGGTAGGTAAGTCTGTGAAGGCTCAAGCCAAATGGCTGGCTCAGCTAAGGGCCCACTAGGAACCTCAAGCCAAAAACAAGCATAGATGTGCTAAGAAGGAATACCTAATTGTTTAGCTATGGTATGAATCAAAGGTGGAGGGGTTAGAGATGAAAGAGAAGGAAATAAGAAAAGGACAGTAGAACACAGACAGTGGTCAAGAAGAGGCAGCACAGAGAGGAATACAGATAGTCTTCTGAGCGACACATTAAGGAGAAAAATAAGGTGCTAACTTTGGCATCAAGAGTGATAAGAATTGCAAAGAGAGAGCAAGAGCATGGGATGAAAGACATGCAATGGAAGATGGGTGATAATAGGCAAGCAAGGAGGGCCGTGGTAGAGTAGTTTGAGTGCTGCTCTAATGGATTCCCAGGGGCACTAGACTGTGATAACCTGCCCATATCCAGCACATGGTCAGTTGGCCGCTATACCTCTTTACACTTCTAATCCACTCTCTCTACCCAGGAATGCCACATCATAAAAATGCATTTGCAGGCTCAGCTCAGCTTGTGCTTCGACTCTTAGAGCCAAAATGGGCTGCTGGCTCAGTTCTTGCTGAGCTCTTCACATAACATTTCTAGATTGCTAGCTATTAGAATGCAATGGAAATGGCATTGCCTAACTCTATTGGCACCAGTCTTTCAGAGACTGTAAAAAATTCATAGATTTTTTGGAGGCTTACAACTTAACTCAACAACAAATATAATGTTTAATTTATAAAAATGTATTTCTGCAATTTTTTACTTTTGTTAAAAAAATAAACAAATATACATTATTTAATGTATACAAAGAAATAGTTAAATAAAAGATTTCTGAATGAAAAAACTTAATAGTTGAAACTAAGATGAAAACCACACAGTTCTTCATAAAACATAAACAAAACCTTTCCAATAATGTGAAAATATAAATCCTTGAAACCCAACAATTCCTGACGTTTGTAACAATTTCTATCAATCAATTAATTAGAAATGAAAGCGAACCTTTAACATTAATCAGCATAAAGATTTATATAAAACATGATCAAACTAAGTACCCCAAAGAAACTTCAAAAAGTATCCCAAGAATATAAAATATAACATATTTTTACAAGTATGCACAAGGAAAAGATTCCGATTTTTTTAAACACACAAATAATGTCACAAATATTAATAATTAAATATATATTTTCCATAAACATTACTCACCATATGTCCTATTAAATGCCACAAAAGAAAAAGTATTGATGAATACAAAACAATTTAAAATTCTCATTCTATTCAAATAAGAAATTAACAGTTTAAAAATAAAAAATACTAAATGACAAATATTTAAACTGAAATACAGCAAACCAATTCACCAATAAACCTTACAACATGACAAAAAATATATACGCTAAATTATAAGATAATGAATTCATTATAAATAAAATAACACAATAATATAATACAAGCAAAACATTGACTATATTTATATAATTACCATACATAGAATACATTCACAAAAATACCAAAATGCTAACTGTTATTGTGAAAAACTGAAAAAATACATACTTCACATCAATATATGCTTTTTAGAAATGCTATAGCCATAATATTTTGACATTGATAGTACAGTCACACTATGTTTTGGAGATGATATTCAGGATCCATATCAGTTTAGGCAAACTGGCAACTAACACCCTTTAAGCGATGAACCATGTATGTCCATGAACTTCATGCACATTGTGATACTGTATTATATTGTCAGGAATACAAAGTTCTACATAAGTCCTACATACATTATATGTATCCAGCAACCACTTGCTTGAAAATCCAAAATGAGCTGGGCCACAATATGGGTTAGAAAGCACTTAATTTATGCCAATGAATCACAATACAATACTTCACTCCAAAGAAATTATAGAGCACCATTTTTCAAACTAAAATTCATGCAATATAGTACCAAATATGTTCAGTGGCCATATAACACCATTTTGTTCTGACAGAGAAAATAGTTGTCGTCATTCCTCTAAAAGAAATAAGTACGAGATAGAATGGAATAAATTAAAAGTGCATTTAAGACCATCCTCCTCCATGTAGAAAAGTGCTAGGACCATTATCCCCAGAGAAATAAGTAAAACGCCTTGACCAGGATATATAAAACATATTTACAATCCATAATCATCATGTAAAACAATAGCTATGTTCTAATAGTTCCTAACAAGAATTATTAGAACAAGGAGGCAAATATATTCAACCGTTCTTTAAAGTCCAGAATGTAAAACAGCTAATTTTCTTTACAGAAATCCAGAAAAGACAGTGGCACGTACAAATAACAGCTATTTACCAACCATCATCTACCATGTAGAAAATTACTATGCTCATTATCTCAAGAGGAATATATAAAGCACTGTGCCCTGGATATGTAAAACCCATTTACCATACATATTTCCACATGTAAAAAATAGCTATTCCCATTTTTCCTATATGAAGCCTTAGAACATAATGCCAATGTATTAAACATCCCTTTGAAGCCCATTATCCCCCATGTGTATAATATTCTATATCTATAAAAAGGAAAGTATGTCCGTTTGTCCTTTATGCATTACTACACCATTCATCCGATCAACATGAAACTTTGGGAAGTTGTTGAGTACACTCCTGCGAAGGTTTCTGGCAAAAAAAAAAAAAAAAGTTAAAAGTTGTTGAGAACACTGCCGCGAAGGTTTCTGGCAAAAAAAAAAAATAATTGTTAAATATCGGCCCCCCAGTCTTTCCAATACTGAACATTTACAGATTCCGGTGCGACTCGCTTTTGCAATGACCATCAACAAAGCACAAAAACAATCGCTGCTAGTGTGTGGACTGGATTTGGAGAATCCGTGCTTCTCACATGGACAACTGTATGTGGCCAGCTCACACGTCGGAAAACCTTCTGATTTATTCGTGTACGCACCAGACGGAAAAACAAAAAATACCGTGTATCCTCAAGCACTCGAATAAATAAACTGAATTAAAACAACACTTTAAAATGTTTTCCATATTAAAATGAATACGTTTCAATAAAAATGACACAATGTAAATTGAATGTTATCATAACAAGTTTCATAAAATGTCCTTTCTTCTGAGATCGCAGCAAGGCGTGAAGTGGTAAGCTAGTAGCTAATTAACATTTTCTGACTGGAATTGTTCAGATACAGTGTCAGGTATGGCTGTATGATGGAACAACGCACCGTTGCCATGCATGCCTTTACCATGCATGCGTTACAACATGAATGCCTTTACCCCACATAACCTTTACCATGCATTTTTTTATAATAAATATGTGTTAATCATGCATGCCTTTACAATGATTGTCTGACGTAAAGGCATCTATGTGAAATGGCTGCGCATGATAAAGGTTTTCCCTGACTGATCCTTCAGCCCCCAAACTGGTCCCTGTCCCACTCATCTTCTAGCCCTTTAATAAAATACCCAATCCCTGCCCTAAGCCCTAAAACTAGACTCCCTTCGACCCCCAGTTTTATTTGAAATTACCCAACCACTGCCCTGAGACCCTGGGTGACCAGCCCTTGTTAAATTAACCCTGCCCCTTCCCTAAAACCAGACCCTGCATTGAAGCCTAAAGTCATACCCTGGCACAACCACCCTTGGCCCGAGTTCCTAAATAAAACATCATCCCCTGTCTAATGCCCTAATCCGTACCGATCCCTGCACTGAGACCTAAAGGTAGACCCCATCCCCTTGATCAGCCCTTGTTAAATTTACCCGCCCATGCCTTAAAATCGAACCCTACCCTAAAGCCATACTCTGGCACAATCTCCCCCTGGCCCACAGTGCATGAATGAAATTTCACCCCCTGTCAAAAGACCTAATCCATGCCCTCCACCCCAGGTCCAATACCCCTTATCTTAACTGAAAGACATGCAGCTCTTCTGAGGTGTGACACAGTTTATGAAGTACAAGCGGAAGGTTCTCCCTGTTTCCCTAACAACACCGATAGCCGCTATTTCACCAGCACCTTTACCATGTATATGATATGTCCTTACCACCAGTACCACGCATATGCCTTTACCATGCATACCTTTACAACATGAATTCATTGTAAAGGCATGCGTGGCGAAATCATATGCATGGTAAAAAATTGCATGGTTAAGGCTATACATGGTACAGGTGCATGCACTGTAACGTGTGCGTGGTGAAGGCTATGCGTGGAAACAGATGAGTTGTAATGCCTGTTTCCCATCAGGTATATACAATAGCCATTTACTATGTATCATGCCTCATGTGAAAGAAATGCTATGCTCATTAACACAGGAGAAGACAGTAAAACATACTTTCCTGGATATGTAAATACCATTTACCAACCATTATCATCCCTGTAAAAATCAGCTGTTCCCATTTTCCTAAAGGTAACCAATAGAATGCAAGGGATATTGTGTTCAACAGCACTCCAACACCCACAATCCTTTGAATGAAAATTATCTATTACCATTTCCTTGCAGGAATCATAAAAATACAACCATTTATCAGCCAACATCTCGAGGTGGAAAATCCTTATACTCATTAGCGCAAGAGAAATAAACAACACACAATTTCCAAAAGATGTAACAGTCCTTTATCACTCTTAATGTCATATGCCAAAATTAACTATTCCTAAGAGGAACCATTACAATTCAATAGAAATAGTATTTAACAACTCTATACCATACATAATCCCTTAAAAAAGAAATGATCTATTACCATTTCCTTACTGGAAACCTAAAAATACAGTAACAGCTACATTTAACAGCCACTTACCACCCATCATTTCCCATGTAGAAAATCACAATTCTTATTACCTCAAGAGGGGGGGTATGTAAAATACCCAAAATACCCCTAAATTTGAATTAGCTACTAACATTTTCCTAAAATGAACCCTTAGAATGCTGTGGAAATGGTATTAAATGACACACCCATAACTCATAGCCCATAATAAATGGAACATATATCAGGAAAAAACAGATATCATTAAAATACGGTGCTAGGGACTGTTAGACCTGGAACCATTGGCATGGGTCTCCCTTCCATTGTTTTCTGTTGCCTCCTGTGTTTCTGCTTGTCTAGATGTTTTGATCACTTTGCCACTGCTATTAAGTGCCAACGTGCAAGTGCTCCCTATTGTAACTTATTGCAATGGATTAGTGACTCCATGATTGGCTATTTGATTTACTTGTTGACCCTAGTACAGTGCGCCATGTGTGCCCAGAGCCTGTAAATCAAATGTTGCTGGTGGGCTTGCAGCACTGATTGTGCCACCCACAGAAGCAGCTTGTAAAGTGTGGCTCAGGCCTGCCATTGCAGAGCCTGTGTGCAGTCTGGGACGGCCTTGTTAACTTGGCAAGTGCACCCACTTACCAGTCCTTAAACCTTCCCTTTCCTACATATTAGTCACCCCTAAGGTCGTCCCAAGGGCGGGGTTCATAGTATGTAAAAGGTAGGACATGCCCTGATGTGTGTGCATGTGCTGATAGCGAATTATAGACAATTCTTTGTTTCACTATTGGAAGGCTACATGTTCCCATAGGTCAGAATGGGCAGTTTGATTTTAACATTTTATAATCCTAACTGACCCAGGGAATAATGTAGAAATTCGAGTTGAGTATGCCTAAACTCAGAATGTTAAAATACATCTTTTAGTGAAGGTGATTTTTACATTCTGTGTTGAAAATACCACTTTTAGAAAGTAGGTATTTTCTTGCCTAACCATTCAGTTGTCTCTGCTGGGTTTGTTTATTCCATGTTTGCTTTGTGAGTGACAGGGGGATGGAGCGGGCCTTAGCTCCAGCAGTCTGATGGGTCAGGGCTGGGTTGAATAGGACCTGCATTGTATAGGGAGTAGAGGGAGGAGATTTCCTTTCACTGCCCTGAGCCCTCATGGAATAGAGAGTAGGGGGAAGAGATTTCTTTTCACTGACCTGAGCCCTCATAGAATAGAGAGTAGGGGACAGAGATTTCCTTTCAGCTGCCTGGGCCAGGTCTGCTCTCAAACAATGCTGTCTCCACCTCCTACCAAGAAGCTGCACCCAGGAGGACAGAACTGGTTTTGGCTGGGCACAGACACCCTCTACTATCAGAGGATAACGGATTTTTCAGTATACATTTTGGGGCCCTGACCCCAGAACTTTAGATCACTGTTTGGAATCAAGACGGACCTCTGCCAAGGAGAGAAACTACGGAAGTTGAAGGAGGAGACTGCCCCAGTGCTGGTTGCTGTCTGGGTTGGCCTGCAGTGGTTACTCAATTCCAAGAAAAGGGAAAAAGGAACTTTGTGGACTTTATCATCTTGAGGAAAATCTCCAAGGGCTTGAAGCTGAGCTTGACTCCTGCCTGAAGTCACAGGGGCACCAATACTTCACCACCAGCTCCCCCCTGAATTTGCTTGCTTCGAATTCTACCTGCAGAGAGGTGCCTGCTGCTGTTCCGGGCACCTCTAGTGTCTGCGTGTCGCAGGGAGCTGGAAGCGCTATTCAACGAGGAGAAGCATGTCGCCGCCACAGCAGTTGCCGTTGCATCGCCGAAGAAGTATGCCCCCGCTGTTGCAGCTGTTTGCCACTGCATCACAGACAAAGCGTGTCGTATCACTAGAGAAGCGTGCTGCCGCCACAGAAGTTGCCGTTGCATCACCAGAAAAGCCTATCACATGGCCTGTCGTGGCTCCTAAGTTCATTGATTTTGCTGCACAGCCGTGAGGCATGCACACAGTGCATTCTCGTTGTCGCATCGCATCCAAGAGGCCATTTTGTCTCATCGCACCAGATCGTAACATCACATTGAGGCCCCATCTTGTCTCATCATCACCGGGCCGCAGTAAGAAATAACACATCAACTCCCCACACAGTAAGAAAGCGACGCATCACCTCCCCTGCGCTGCAGTATGAAATTAAGTGTAAGGAAAGGCACCTCAACTTCCCTGCAACCCTTTTGTTTGCATTGCGTGACGCATACCAGGAACTTTGAGAGTAAAGTTTTATCATTTACCATCTACATTAAACTAAGCAATTTTCTACCATTTTAAAGACTTGTTTTTGATTACAGTTTTGTGGGTTTTTGTCATTTGATCTTGTGTTAAGTCTAGTAAAGATTACTTATTTTTCTAAACTGGTGTGGTGTCCATTTGTAGTGTTTTCACTGTATTACTGTATGTGTTCACAAATGCTTTACACAATGCCTCTGAGATAAGCCTGTCTTCTCATGCCAAGCTACCAAGGAGGTGAGTAGGGGTTATTTTAGAAGTGTAGCCCCTTTACCCTGGCTAGAAGCAAGAGTCCCTATTTGGACAAAGGTGCAAACCATTGCTAACTAGAGACCCCCATTTCTAACAGGTATATTACTTTTTTCTTACAGGAATCCTGAAATACTGTGACAGGTATATGCAATAGCCATTTCATACCCATCTTTCCCTATGTATTATCTTGTGTTGCCCCTTATGCCAAGAGAAAAAGTAAAGCACTGTGCCCATGATATGTAATAGCTATTTACTACTCATAATCACACATGTTCTTCCAAAGTTCCTTAAAGGAACATTGGAATACAGTGGAAATGTTACTAACAGCCCTTTAATACCCATGATCCCTTAATAAAAATGATCTATTGCCATTTATTTACAGGAATCCTGAAACTACAGTGACAGACACATGTAAAAGCTATTTAAACCTATCATTGACAATGTAATTTTAAAATCGAGTTTAGAATTCTCCTACTGAACGCTCCTACCCTCGTTTGGGCTGAGAATTCATTTCTATCGGTCCCCGATCCCTGGGTGCTTGTTTAGACCAGGTCCCGGGCTCGATCCCGTTTTGGCGGCCATCTTAGGTGGGGGCACATTCGACGAGCGGTCTAGTCGCCCTATAAAAGGAGGGCTTAGCTACCAGACCAGAGATAGAGCATTATTGAGAGGCTGCTAGTCAAGCGCTCAGTTCTTATTTTAGCTGCATTTGAATTTTCCCTTGTGTCCGATCCCCCCCTGCACCTGCACCACATTTTAAGAATCATTTTAGGAATCTTCAAAAAAACGGAATAATTTTAAAATCGAGTTTAGAATTCTCCTACTGAACGCTCCTACCCTCGCTTGGGCTGAGAATTCATTTCTCTCGGTCCCCGATCCCTGGGTGCTTGTTTAGACCAGGTCCCGGGCTCGATCCCGTTTTGGCGGCCATCTTAGGTGGGGGCACATTCGACGAGCGGTCTAGTCGCCCTATAAAAATAGTCCCTTATGGCTCCGCGCAGCGGACGCGTGCAGTGGACGCGCCGGACTTGCGCCGGAGTTTCGCCAGAGTCAAGCCCGTCTGTGCCCGTCCGTGCCCAGACGGGACCAGGGCCAGTGGTTATGCCCGACTCGAGCCCCCATCAAGCCACTTCGGTCAGGTACACGAAGGATAAGCTTTTATCCTATAGAACACCGAAGTATGCCACATGCTGCTATATTGCTAAAGGGGGAAAACGTTTTAGGGGATGCAGAGTCTGCCAATCGGATTTAGGAGTAACTACCCCAACTACCCTGAGTCGTCTTGCCCTGCTGAATTGCAGATCCCTTCCCTGCCACGCTACGGAGATTAACTCCCTACTCCTGGACCACAAGGTTGATGCCTTGTTTCTCACTGAGACTTGGCTATCTGACGCCTCGGGTCCGGATGTGGTTACAGCGCTGGCGCCGGGATATTAGATCTACCATCTTGACAGAGGCGCAGGGAGGGGGGAGGCTTGGCCATTATCTATAGGGAATCACTGGGCTGCAAAGCATGGGAGGCAGGGGTGAAAGATTGTGAGAGCTGCCAATTCTCCCTTAAATTCTCCCCTACCTGCACGCTGACAGGCCTCCTAGTTTATCGTCCACCTGGGAGTGTGGGGGAGTTTACATCTTCGCTTATGGAAACTACCACTCTCCTGGCCTCGGCTTCGTCCAACTTTATTCTGTTGGGAGATCTCAACTGCCATTTCGATGAGGCAACTGACCCAATGGCAACTAATTTGATGAGCGAGCTGACCGCCCTGGAGATGAATTTGATAAACACCGGGCCCACACATGTTAAAGGGCACCTTTTGGACCCCTTCTTTACGAACATGATGGGTTTATCAGCTATGCCCCCTCTCGTTCTTCCCTGGTCTGACCACTCACTGATCATGGCAAACTGGGAGGTAAAGGAAGATGATACCCTCCCACCCAGGAAATTTAGAATAGACAGGGCATGGTCAAGGCTCCCGGTAGAGGCCTGGAATGCCCGGTTGGAGGGCTCTCAGCCTGAGAAAGGTCAGGATCCAGTGACTGCAGACGCTATGATGAGGAACTGGCTGACCAACGCAGTGGACCATGTGCTTCCACTCAAGAAGATGCTTACTAGGGATAAGAGAGTGGGGTCCGCCCCATGGTATTCCCCAGAGCATAGAACCCTGAGAAAGAACTGTAAACGGGCGGAGAGACTATGGAGGAAGAACCCGGAGACAGAGAGCAGGGAAATATACCGTAGGGAATTAAGGACGTATAAACTTGCTATACGCGCAGCAAAGGCCTCCTTTTTTGGGGAGAGAGTGAGTCATGCTGCGTCCTCATCCAGGGAAGCCTTTCGAGTGATGAAGGAGCTTCTTAAACCACTGGATCCCATTCTTGTCCACGACAGACCACAGGAAAAATGTCTGGAATTGGCCACTTACTTCAAAGATAAAATTGACACCATTATTAGTTCTCTCCCTCCGATGATGGGAACCCCGACCCCGTCTGAGGACTTAAGCATGTCGAAAAATCTATTGACGACTTTTGGCCCCGTAACCTCAGGCGAAGTACTGAAGGTCCTCGGGAGCTTGAAGAGTGGCTCGCCTCGAGACCCAGTCCCAATGCGGTATTTAAAGCAGGCTGCCCCATCGATAGGAGAGCCTTTGACCAATTTGGTCAATCTCTCCTTCGCTCATGGCACGGTACCGCCGGACTGGAAGAGCGCAGTTGTTAAAGCGCTTCTGAAGAAGCCTGGCTTAGATCCACAGAACTTAGCCAATTTCAGGCCCATCTCCTTGTTACCAGGGATTAGTAAGGTTGCCGAGAAACTGGTTAACCGCCAACTGTCCAACTTTCTCGAGGAAAATGGTCGGTTGAGAGACTCCCAGACGGGATTCCGACCGGGTCATGGAACCGACACGGCTCTGCTAGCAGTTGTAGAGGAGGCCAGAAGCACTTTGGATACAGGGGGGTCAGTGGCAGTGATCCTCCTGGACCTAAGTGCGGCCTTCGATACTGTCAACCATGGAGTGTTGACACAACGCCTAGCAGAGTCAGGTGTCACAGGAGCGGCCCTGGAATGGCTGGCCTCTTTTTTGGAGGGGCGTACCTTCGAGGTTTGGGAAGGCAACGCGAAATCTCCTCCCCTTCCACTTCACTGTGGGGTGCCTCAGGGCTCATCCCTGAGCCCCACGTTATTTAAAGTGTATATGGCACCCCTGGAGGGTGTGGTGTCTCCGTTTGGCTTTAAGGCCATAAGCTATGCGGATGACACTCAGCTAGTGGTGGGTCTGACACAGCTGGAGAAACAGCCTGAAACGCTCCATTCATGCCTAAGAGAGGTGTTTGACTGGATGACCAGGTCATCGCTCAAATTGAACGGCTCAAAAACTGAGCTGATGATCTTGTGCCACTCAAGTTTTGCCCTCTCGCCGAGCAGCTGGCCCAACTGTATGGGCACCCCGCCTGACCCAAAGAAGGAGATTAAGAGCCTTGGGGTCTGGCTGGAGCCTGATCTGTCCTTTAGGACACACGCCAAGAAGATCGCTGGCGTGTGTTATGGACTGCTCCGATCGGCCCGTAAGGTTCTCCCCCTCTTACCTGAACTCTCCCAGAAGCTGTTAGTCCAAGGTCTAATCATCTCACGCCTGGACTACAGTAATGCACTCTTTCTCGGAGCACCGGAATCAACGTTCAAAATCCTGCAACAAGTGCAGAACGCGGCAGCCAGGCTGCTGCGGTACGTTCCGGCCAGGCAATCAGCCAGGCCGGCCCTAAAGGCACTCCATTGGCTCCCGGTCAAAGAGAGAGTGACCTTCAAGGCCCTCTGTATTGCTCACAAGAGCATGCAGGGGAAAGGACCTGCTATTCTGAAGGACATGATTCGGCCCTATAAGCCCACTAGAGCCTTACGCTCCAATAATAAACACCTCCTTCAGATAAAGAGAATTAGGAGAGCCCGTTCAGGTGGCAGGAGCTTTTCTATCCATACTGCTCACGCCTGGAACTCCCTCCCACTCTCACTACGCTCTGAACCAAACCTGCTCAGGTTCAGAAAACATCTGAAAACGTATCTATTTCCAGAATAATTCTAGATCTGTTCTGCTCCACAGAGGCAGTTGCTCTGATTCTCTGTAAGCGCTGGGATGCCTCTGGGTAACCGTGCGCGGTACAAAATTTGTTAATAATAATAATAATAATAATAATAATACTTATTCCCACTATATTGAAAGACAGAAGTAAAACACCATTCCTGGGATATCTAAAAGCCATTTACAACACACATTTTCCTGTGTAAAAATACAATGGAAATAGTATGCCACAGTACGTCAACACCCATACCCCTTCAATATTAAATGATCAATTACCATTTCCTTACAGGAATCCTGAAAAAACAATGATAGGAACATGTAACTGCAATTTACCACCCATAATCCATCATGCAGCAAATGGCTATGCTCATTATACCCAGAGCAATGAGCAAAACACTGTGTTATTGATATGTAACAATAATTTATGATTTATAATCCCCAATGTAAAGAATAGCTGCTCCCATTTTCCCAACAGGAACAATTAGACTACAGTGACAAATTTAGTTAACAGTACTTTAAAGCTCATAAACCTCCTTGTATAAAATACGCTAAATACTGTTTCCTGACAAGAACCATGAAAATACAGTGCTAGATATAGGAAACAATTAACACCCACCATTTTTAACAGGAGCAATTAGCAGTCAGTGGTAAAATATTTATCAGCCCCTTAATGCCTATAACCCCACAAGCGCAAAATTGGTATTACCATTTCCAAAAAGGAATCATTAAAATACATATCAAGGTATGTAACAGCAAATTAGTACCCACCATTCCCCATGTAAAAAATTGTTAAGCATATTTTCTTGATAGAAACTGGTAAATTAGGTACCAAATATACTGAATGGCTATTGAAACCATAGTGTCCTGTTACAAATGGGGTTTTTGGTTGGCTAGGCTATACGCATAAGCTAGGAAGAACTCACCACTAAAGTCATGGCATGTCAGAAACACACCATAAATTAACCTGCGCTCACCCTCTGGTAGCTTCTAACAGAGCAGTCAGTCTTAACTTAACAGGCAATGTAGAAAGTATGTGTGCAGCACTTATTACAGTAAAGCAGTGAAAACACAGCACACAGACTCCACATCAATTTAGAAAAGTGTCTTTATTTTAATAAAACAAGACCAAACATGCAAAAATACAAGTATTATATCATGAGTTATTCACTTATTCGAAGAGTAAGATGATGGTGATTCTAGAAGCCAGTACATTTCTATTGAGGTAATTTTGGAACTACTGGCAGTTATTGTGAGAAGCGCAGTGCAGAAGCATTGAGACCGCTCGGGTCATCCGAAGTAAGTAATCAAAAGTTGGTACCAATGTATTGCTGCAATTAGAGCTAGCAGTGCAAGAGCGTATGAAAGTTTCTTTAAACACCACATTGCTTTAAAAGTAGGCAATGCCTCACCAGACTGGTGTTTCAGTCAGCAAGTTGTGGGTGCTCCCTTTAAAGGAGGTGCAATGATGTCTTTACGCCTTCTCTAAGAATGGGGAGACTTTAGAACGGCCGCACTGGAACGAGCATGGCACCAGGTAATATCCCATGCTGTCCTGGGGGGCAAGGGCAAAGTGCACAGACTTCGGCGTCCTACGTACTTGAGGAGGCAGCCGCTGATCCGGTCATCAGTGAGTCGCGCACAAAGGGCTCCTGATGTTAAAGTTGGGGCTGTGTCCACAGGCCCGCACATGGGAACCGAGTTGAAATTAGAAGTCTCAGGAGTCTCATGACTATGCGGCATTGGATAAAGGCATGGCTGGGGCACGGTGTTGATTGTCGGTTCAACAGGTTCAGCGAAAAGCTGTTAAGTGTGTGCTGAGGTTGCCGGGTAAACAGGTGAGGCCTTCACATCGCACAGGAATCTCGGGGAGGTTTCTACCTGGCGCTCAGCCTCCAACCATGGCCCTCCTCCCTGGTCTCACACAACGGGAATGCCTGAGCCGGTAAACAAAGTAAAACTAGCCCAAGACACAGAGGCAAAGGGGAGGTACCAAGCAAAAACCTTGGGGGCTGAACAGACACGCTCTGGTATCTAGAAGCATATAGAGCAGAATCAGCTGGTGCACAGGGTTTTTGGAGTCCTGAGGAGCTCTTAGGGTTCTTGGGATGATTGAGTGTAGAATGCAGAATCCTTCCTTCATCACTGCACAGTGCAAAGTGGCAGTCCCCCCTGGTAACAAAGCAATCATCTTGTAGCAGACCAATACAGCACAGCAGTAGCACAGAGAAAGTTCCTTCTGGCAGTGTAGCTCCTCTTAGTAACAGAGTCTCATCTGGCCTCCAAAGTGAACTAGTTTGGAGTGTCAGAGGTCCAGTATCAAAATGTTTCTTTAGAGTGGGGAAGCCAACAAAAGGGATCTTTGATCCTCACAAGGTTCCTGCCCTTCCTTCCCTGGCTACAAACGCACTACAGGGAAGTATGCAGCTCTTTGTGGGGGACATGCAGAGCCCTATTCAGGTGCAGGTGTCAGGCACTCACTCCTAATCTACAGCAGGAAGGCCCATCAGCCTGGTGTTGGTCCATCAACATGCAAATATCATACCCCAGTTCCTCCTTTTGTATGACTGTCTAGAGGGATTGTACAAAGCCCAGCTATCACAATAACCAAAACATTTATTTAAAGACAGGCAGAGGATGGTTAAAGTAAGGAAATGGCAACTTTTGTAAAGTGGCATTTTGAGATATACTATTTAAATACCAACTTCACTAAAATATGTATTTTTAAATTCAGTGACACCAACCTCTAACTTTTCATCTGCTCCTAATGGAAAGATACACTTAAAAACGTTTTTAAGGAATCCCCATGTTAACTTATGTTAGAGATAGGCTTTGCAGTAGTAAAAAAATGCATTGAGCAATTTTTCACTACCAGGACATGTAAACTCAAAGTGCACCTCCTCTCTTTTAAATACACTACACTCTGCCCATGGGGCTGTCTAGGGCCTACCTTAAAGGTGACTTATGTATAGTAAAAGGGAAGGTTTGGACTTGGCATGTAGGTAAACTTGCCAGGTTAAAATGACAATTTGAAACTGCACACACGGCCTCTGCAAAGGCAGACCTGAGCCTTGTTTAAAGGGCTACTGACTGAGTGAGTGGCACAATCAGTGCTGCAGCATTTCATTTATAGGCCCGGGCACATGTAGTGCAATTTACTTGGGATGATTTACAAGTACATTAAAATGCCAAATGTGGATAAGCCAATATTACAATGATTAGAGTACAGAGCATATGCACTTTAGCACTGGTTAGCTGTGATAAAGTGCTAAGAATCCTATAGCTAACAAAAAGAGGGTCAGAAAAAAATGAGGAGCAGAAAAAATGTTTGGGAAAACCCTTGCAGAAAAGTCCAGGTACAAAACATCCACATGATATAAATAATGCAGGTGCTCTGCCGAAACATATTCTCTTCAGTGTCAGGCACTTTATAGAGTCATTAACCACACTTAGTTACTAATGAAGAAAAAAGCTATGCTTATTTTCCTAAAAGAAGCATCACCTATATTGCCAGATATTTATTACAGCCATTTAACATCCATAATTGAACATCATGGGGCGGATTATGATGTCGGGCAGAAACCCTCCTCCCAACAGTCGGAATCTCCCCAACCGTGTCAGACCCCTATTGACCGACCTGGTCGTTTTACATTCCGACCGCCCAATTATGATGTTCGTGTTCGAAAAGTACACTAGCTATTTATTCCAAATTAGGCGCGAGTGACTCGGGGAGTATCCATGTCGGACGGAACTGCACTGTACACCCCTATGGACCATGTTTCTGCCCACGGGATTACGATGCCAGTTTCCCACAGCCTTTCCATGCCGGCCTTTCCAAAATGGAAAGGTTGTCGTAGAGTGACTTTGGTTGCCCCTGGCAGGGCCCCCTTGTCCCCATGGTTGATGGCCGAGGTGGTATCCAAAACACTGCACAGTGTGACAGGCACCACGGGCGGCCACAACAGGATGCAGGGTTTTCTGAAAACACCCCATTTCCCCATAGGAGCCTGTGCTACGGTTGATTGTCCGGCAGAACCCAAGCTCCCTCAGGGAAAATCGTAATCCAGCATTTGGCGCCAGTGACCACAAGTCTGTCCATCCTGGTTCTGAGTTGGTGTCCAGCAGTGGCTTTCCGACCAACTTCATAATGAGACCCTAAGTCTATTTGAATTGAAATTCTAGCATTGTGTAAATGTTACTGTAGCTAATGTTACATATTAGTCTTTCTATTTTCTGCTGTTATAATGTACAATCACTGCTAATTGCATGTTATTACCATATTTCAATCAATTGTTCCTTTTAACTAAAGTAACCTGTATCCGCTACCACTTATAACTATTGTATTGCATCAGTCTGTGATCCAGCAATGTAATAGACATCACATTTAACATATAGGTGAAAGTTACCCTAAAGGCACACTGTGTGAATTAAAAATCAAAACTGGGTAATTGAAAGTCACTCTGCAAGACTCCCATTGACCTTAGTTTGATGCTTGTCTGTCATGGGCAATAGGCCCAGTGGCACAAGTGGGGTTGCAATGTTATCAGGACAAGTGGGAGAATACTGGGTGGTAGGATGATTCCGGATTCTTATGTCATAGAAATGCAAGAACAATGTGGAATTTTATGCAAAGTTTAAGGTTTTCAGGGCACTGTGCATAAGAAACCATTGTGGGATCCACACAACTCCCCTGGGTTTGGTACATTTCCCTAGGTGGCTGTCGATCTCTGGCTAATAAACACTAAGGGACAGATATACGACTATTTTTGCATGCACATGGGACCACTGCCTGCCCTTAAAAAATTTAACTAAAGCGTTTCATTTTTTTTTAAATACATCCCGGCCTGCATTTATTATTTAAAAGCAGTCCCGGACATGGTGGTCTGCTGAGCCCAGCAGGCCACCTTACCTGGGAAGGCCTGCCATTCACAATGGGGTCGCAAATTGCAAACAGCTTATTGACTAAGCATGGGCGAATTTTGCGAATAAGCGATCCGCAAATTTGCGGATTTGCGAATTCGCAATCCGCAAAATTTGTGAATTCGCGCGACTTTGCAGATTTTTTATTTTTGCGTGTTCGCGGGTGTTCGCGGGGCACTTTGCGTGTTCCCGGGTGTTCGGGGGTGTTTGCAGGTTTTTTTTTTGCCTGGTTAATCACTTGTGGTATTGGGTTCTCCAGACCTACATACTCCGCAGAATAACCTCTACACCATAAGAACTGTTGGCACGGAAACTAGAAAATGTAAAAGACAAGTTTATTAAGACCCCATGGGGTGGTGGTACATTCCTATAGCACCCTTCGGTAATGCAAGAAGTATCACACCGAACATCGGTGTAAGTCCTTCTTTTATACAGTTTTACAGACATTAAAAGATGGGCGGTACATGGTTACAGAGGTTTAGGTACATATATGGTCATTTTTGGAACACAGCCAACTCATGGGAGGGGTCACAACACCACTGGTCAGTTTGGCAGAACATTCCTAAGGGATGACTGGTCAGTCGGAACTGCGCATGTGCGGGCTTGACCGTTACTAAAAATAGTCTGTTGCTGGGCAAACTCGAGTGGTCAGTGGCACGGACAAAGGACTAAAGGGCACGCTGACCACGAGGCAGCTCATTCTCTAAAATGGCCGCCGTAACATTCAAAATGGCGTTTTCAAGTAAGGCCAAGATAAGGGAAATAACGTGTAGCAAAGCTAAGCGCTAACCCAGTCATTGTCAAATTACGACAGACGACCCTTTTAGCGTTTAGCTGAAGCTACCTCATAATGAACATAATCAGGATACTCATCTTCTACATCGATGGACATAATCTGGGCCACTTCTTTATGAAGCATTAATTCATTTTGGGCAAAAGCTCGCCTAGATGGAATACAAGCTGATAAACACATAGAACATAATGCAGGGCCACATTGTATACATAAGCATAAGAAAAACAATATCCCAATTATGATACATAAGATTGTCAGTAGCTTCCAGCCCCATCTACTAAGCATTGACCAAAACCACCCCGAAAAGGTCCATGTACCATTGTCTGGATGTATCTCAGCAGCAATTTTATGCAGTTTGGATATGGCATCATATACAGATGGTGAATTATCTGGCACGTAAACACAGCAACTACTTCCGATAATGCGGCATGCCCCCCCTCGGTCAGCTAAAACTACATCGAGAACCATCCGGTTCTGAAGCATTACAATTCTACATATTTGAAGTTCTTCAGTTATATTCCCCAATGCAAAAGCAGTATCATTGGCAACAGCTTCAACGACACGAGTTAGTTGTCGTATTTTCCGACTGTTAAGAGCAGCTCCCACAAAAGAAAACAAACCTAAATTAAAATCTACATATTGTTGCAGTGCAGTATCGGTCTGGTCTATATCTTCGAGGACTACTGCTCTTTTGACTCTGTTTAGGGGTGATGGATCAAGCCCTGATCTTTGGACTGGGTAAGAGTGGTCTGCTTAATTCAGACACTCTGTTCACCATCACCTCCTTTTCTGAATCGTTTTTTGCCACTATAGGTGTGGCAGGGTATGCTCAGACATGAGTCCCTTTCTCACTGCACCATCAGGATTCAAGCAAGCCGGGCCAAAGAAGGCTGAAATGCCAGAAACCGGTCCCCGGTAGCTTGTCTCCTTTCTGGTGAAGAATTGGCTTGGTAGTTTAGTCTGCCCTGTTCCCATGATGCACTGGGACAGGGACAGACGGATTTGCATATAGCCAGGTTCTGAGCTGGGATGGTGCAGTAAGATAAATAACGGTGATGGATCAAGCCCTGATCTTTGGACTGGGTAAGAGTGGCCTGCTTAATTCAGACACTCTGTTCATCACCACCTCCTTTTCTGAATCGTTTTTGGCCACTATAGGTGTGGCAGGGTATACTCAGACATGAGTCCCTTTCTCACTGCACCATCAGGATTCAAGCAAGCCGGGCCGAAGAAGGCTGAAATGCCAGAAACCGGTCCTCGGTAGCTTGTCTCCTTTCTAGTGAAGAATTGGCTTGGTAGTTTAGTCTGCCCTGTTCCCATGATGCACTGGGCCAGGGACAGACAGATTTGCATATAGCCAGGTTTTGAGCTGGGATGATGCAGTGAGATAAATAACGGTGATGGATCAAGCCCTGATCTTTGGACTGGGTAAGAGTGGTCTGCTTAATTCAGACACTCTGTTCATCACCACCTCCTTTTCTGAAACGTTTTTGGCCACTATAGGTGTGGCAGGGTATACTCAGACATGAGTCCCTTTCTCCCTGCACCATCAGGATTCAAGCAAGCCGGGCCGAAGAAGGCTGAAATGCCAGAAACCGGTCCCCGGTAGCTTGTCTCCTTTCTGGTGAAGAATTGGCTTGGTAGTTTAGTCTGCCCTGTTCCCATGATGCACTGGGCCAGGGACAGACGGATTTGCATATAGCCAGGTTCTGAGCTGGGATGGTGCAGTGAGATAAATAACGGCGATGGATCAAGCCCTGATCTTTGGACTGGGTAAGAGTGGTCTGCTTAATTCAGACACTCTGTTCATCACACCCCCTTTTCTGAATCATCTGTTTAGTACAAAGTCATGGTACAAAACATAATCATTATGATACATAGGCGGGGCAATGAATACAGGGGGCAATACAAAAGAGATGTAGCATGTTCCTAACCATCCTAAAGGGAGACGATAATAACCTTTATTACCACATATGAAGTACGTATTTCGGGAGGCCACAAATGAAATTCCATTCAGGGTATCAAAGGTAAGTGTGGAGTTACATTCACTTCTGCCAACTGGGATTGTACCTTTATTACGTACACAGAGATCGGCCTTTGTATCTATGACATTAATAACATGAGAATTGGACATGTTAATGTTCCGTTGGTTGCTGTAAATTCGGGGTGCAGATACATTATCGGGGCGGTACTCCTCCCATTCGAACCGAGTACCCTCAGTTTGTGGATAGCCGTCCCGATCATGGTGGCATATCTTATTTAAACGGAAAAGCAACCCCCTTTTGTTGGCCAGCGCAAGGTGAACAGAAGAATGTACCAGGCATTGCAAGAACCATTATGGGAAAAAGGGAGTGGGATAAGCGGTGTGCCTCCTTTCTTCTGATGCCCAGGCAACATCCCACATACCCAACAGTTAGAAGTGTTCGTCATATTGTGAGTATGATGCAAGATTTGAATGAAGCTATTGTTCAAGTAAGTCTGTCGGTGCCGTTCTTCATGATATGGTAGGGTAAAATGAAAATGTTCAGATGGAGCCGGGGTAGTCGGCAGCAAATGTTCTCGTACAGGTACCACAAGTTCTACTACCCAGGCTATCACAGCTATCACCACAATTGTCAATACAAACAATACAGCACCAAGGATTCTTTTGTCTCGTGCTGCAGAAGACGCCATTGTTCAAAAAGTTCACAATGTCTCAAATATACAACTAAAAAAAATAAAAAACGTGAGTGCTGAGCTCCGAGGTAGCCGTTGTTTTCTTCTCCGGGGTCAAGACGGGTGTCGCTACACTTGGCAGAACTGATCCCCCCCCTTGAGATTCCCGGCTTCCGTTTCACAAACCCCAGAGCGGTAACTCAACCAGTCTCGCACCAAAAAAAAATCTTCCTCTTATCGTGGTCGCAGATTATATCTTTGTCGTCCAGAAACAGTGTGGTCCGGGAAGGCTCCCTCCAATTCGGCCGACGTCACAGCTGGGCTCTTTTCCTCGTCCAAGATATCTCTGTAGTCAGATAGCACAGTAGGATTCACCAGGTCCGGAGAGACACGGCGGCAGTGAGTTGAATGCACCCACCACTTCCTGTTGGTCACTCGCACAGCCGTTCGAGTTGCGAGCAGTACCTGCTCGGGGCCACGCCACCTCGGTTCCAAGCTGTTTGTTCTCTTGAAGGATTTAACCATCACATATTCCCCAGGACGAAGATTGTGAGCCTCTCCAATAGAGTTGTCAGGGAGCGCTTCTCGAACCTGTTGGTGAATCAAGAGTAAATCATTTGTTAATCGTGCCAAATAATCGTTCATCATTATACAAGGCACATCATGTAACAATCGAGGCTTAGGAACTCCCCATATATTCATCGGCCTTCCAAACACCATTCCATAAGGTGTGAGGCCAGTTCGAGAGTGGGGCACTGATCTAATAGAGAGTAATGCTAAAGGCAAGGCATCCGGCCACTTCAAAGACGTGGATGCCACAATCTTAGCCAACTTTAGTTTCAAAGTGGCATTGTCAAGACCTGCTGACTGAGGATGAAACACAGCATGGAACTTTTGCTGAATCCCCAATCCCTTTAGCACATACTCCACAATTTTCCCAACAAAATGAGGACCATTATCGCTCCACAAAAATTTGCAAACGCCATATCGAGGGAAGTACTCGTTGAGCAGAACCTTAGCTGTTGTCAAAGCTGTATTATCCTTCATGGGGAAGGCCTCAACCCATTTGCTAAAGGCACACACCACCACTAAGACATAATTAAGGTTATTGCAACGCTCAAGCTGGATATAATCCATTTGTAGTACCTCGAATGGTGCAGAAGGTGGAACGAACCCTCCTTTCGGAGTATGCGTCCCTTTTGCAGGATTGTGTTGTAAACATATCAAACAGGTCTGCACTACTCTCTTGGCCGTGTTAGCAATCTCAGGATGCTCCCAAACTAGTGTTAGCAATCGAGTAATTGCAAGAGCTCCAACATGTGCCAACCCATGTGTCATCTGGACCATCGCTTGCAAGTAAGCTGCAGGCAATTTCCATCGTTCCATATCTTTGCTCCTCCAACAACCCTCATCATCCAGCACCCACTCTGCTGCCCATGTTACAAGTTCTGCTTCAGTCGCTGATTTCTGGATGTCTAATATCTCCGCTCTAGCATCATGCCATCGCTCGGCCTGCGACTTCACTACATACATGGGGGAGTCATTTCGTGACATAGCAGTTTGTCTTGCTATACTGTCTGCAAAGGCATTACCATGTCCCACTTTGTCAGTGACCTTTTTGTGTGCACTACATTTGATTATCGCTACTTTCTTTGGACAAAGTAACGCGTTTAGGAGATCACGCACTAGTTCTCCGTGCATGATGTGCACTCCATGCGAAGTCAAAAACCCACGCTCTCTCCAGAGTAGGCCAAAGTCATGCGCTACTCCGAAGGCGTACCGGCTGTCTGTGTAGATATTCACACATAAGCCAGCACTCTTTCGCAGGCTCTTGTCAAAGCTATCAGCTCCGCTGCTTGGGCCGATTTCTGTGGTATTCGTGCTGTTTCTACCACCGTTTTAAGTGTCGTGATCGCATATGCTGGAGAAGTTGTGCCATCTGGCAGCCTCAAGCACGATCCATCAACCCACAGTTCCCCATCCACATCTGGAAGTGGCGTATCCTGTAAGTCGACACAACCCTTTGTTTGTTCTTCGGTCAGGAAAACACAATCATGGTGTTCTTCCTCCTGGCCCTCAGCAACCGGATACGGCAATAAAGTGGCTGGGTTCAGGGTAGCGCATCTTTTTAGTGTGATATGTGGCGCCAGAAGTGTAAGCTCATATCCTGTCAAACGTGCGCTTGTAAGATACTGTGTTTTCGTTTGATTTAACAGGGCATCTACTGCATGGGGAACTAGCACCAACAGTTTGTGCGACAAAACTATTCCCTCACTCTGCCGTATAGCTACTGCTGTTGCTGCAACCGCTCGGAAACACCCAGGTAACCCTCGCGCTACAGGGTCAAGAATGGCTGAGAAATACGCACATGGCCTCTGCTTATCCCCGTGTGTCTGCACTAACACTGATAACGCGCACCCATCTTTCTCGTGCACGTACAACGTGAAAATCTTCGTGTAATCTGGTGTACCTAACATGGGTGCAGAGCAAAGGGCCTGTTTCAATTGATCAAAAGCGTTTTGGCATTCATCTGTCCATTCAAGGGGGATTGGTGTAATTTTGGACAATAACGCTAACAAAGGTTTGATAATGTGCGAAAACCCCATTATCCACTGTCTACAAAAGGACGTTAGTCCTATGAAGGCGCGTACATCTCTCTGAGTACGGGGGACTGGTGTATCTAAAATCGCTTGAATTTGATCAGATGTTAATGCACGTCCCTCCTTAGACAAAAGATGACCGAGGTAGGTCACCTTTGGTCTGCAATATTGTAACTTTTTCCTAGAGACTTTGTGATTATTCTGAGCCAAAAAGGCAAGCAAGGCAAGAGTACTCTCCTCACATTGTGCATAGGTGTCTGCAGCCAATAGGAGGTCATCAACGTATTGAATAAGAGCTACTCCAGATCGCAATTCAAATAAATCAAGCTGTCTCTTTAAAGCCTGGCTATAAATGCTAGGGCTCTCCGTGTAACCTTGAGGAACACGACAAAATCTATACGATTTATTATTTAACGTAAAACCAAAGAGATATCTGCTGTCGGGATGGATGGGAATGGAAAAGAACGCATTTTTGAGATCAATAACAGAGAAAGTCATGGCAGTGGGGGGGACCAAAGTAAGTAAGGTGGTGATGTCAGACACCACCGGGTACTGGGGAATGACAATTTTGTTTATTTCTCTCAAGTCAATAATAAATCGATAGACCTTATCGTCAGTATCTTTCCTAAGGATCGGAAGAATAGGGCTGTTACAGACATTGTAAGGAACTTCCTCCACTACTCCTGCAACAATTAAATCCTGCACGATGTGCATCAGGGCAATTTCACCTTCTCTAGATATCTTATACTGCGGTACACGTGGCAAAGATACTCTCTCCTTGACAGTAATTCGAATAGGCGGAATGAGCATCTGCCCCACATCCGTATCTGAGGTCGCCCAAAACGTGTGTGGGAGAGAGGCTAACGCTTCAATTTCTTGCATGGTACATAGTCTGCCTGAATCTGGATAATTGTCATTCAAAATAACCCGCACTCCTTCAGGAGCGCAACGTATCGTTGCTCGAAAGTATTTGAGCAAATCTATGCCCATAATATTGTCTGGAGTATGGGGCGACAACAAAACTGGGCACAGACCAAAAAATGTATCAATGCAAAATGCAAGAGGCTGTGATAATGGGCTTGGAGAGGGTGTGCCGTCGAACCCTATACATGGTATTGTTTCGCCAGACAGGGGAGCCCTTCGAACCAAGTTTTTAGACAAAGCACTACAAGTAGCTCCTGTGTCAACTAAAAACTGATCAGTAGAACCCAAAACGCCCGCTGATACATATGGACCTCTTTGATCTACTGGCACTTCAACCGATTCCACACCCCATCCTACGCATTCCTATGCATGCACATAATCCTGACTCTCCACGCTCTCACCCTCCGATATCTGATACTGATTTCGCCGATCAAAAGTATTTCGTTCATCCTGACCACGACTCCTCACTTCAAACCTACCACGATCACCTCCGCCACCTCTCGCTCCCGAATAACTATTCCGCGACCTTCCACCTCCTCGACCACGCTGACTACGTTGCTCACGAAGCACCGTACAATCTTCAGCCCAATGCCCAAACTCTTTACAATATGCGCATTGATCCTCAGCAATATCAGTACGGCCATACGACGCAGTACCCCCTCCTCGTCTGCCTCTGTCATTCCCTCTAGATTGCGTACCGCGAACCTGTGCCAACATTACTTTCGTCTTCAACTCCTTCGCTTTCTTATCAACACTTTCCTTAGCCTCTAATTCCTGCCACTCATAATACTGTGCCATAGTTAACAAAGACTCAGGGGTCGCCGTGGTCCAGGAACTTTCACTTGTTTTCAATCGCTTCGCAATCTCCGGTAGCAGATTAGCCACATACTTATCAACAAACAGATGCCTACCCGTATCATCTGTTAACGATTGTCCACTGTAATCATGAAACGCTTCCTCGAAACGTGTAAAAAAGTCAGAAACCGATTCATCTTGTTTCTGTTTGCACGATGCTAACATGGTCCAATCAATCTTTTTAGGGGGAACAAGTGTTTTCAATTTATCCAAAATAGCTGTTGGAAGATCTAAAATCAACTGACATGGTTTGCATGCAGGTTCCCTGTCTAAATCAGCTTGGCTTATATCTTTCCAAGTTGCTCCGAATATCGTTTGGTCATCAAACTTACGAATCGCTCTCCACATATCAGGGGGAAGTATTAGCCCAAAGAAAAGATCCATATCAACGAGCATCATAACACAAGAAGAAATAGGCCCCTCCACTCCTTCATAGAAAGCTGCCGGATTTTTACGGGGATCGGGCAAAGCGTTTTTCAATGCCATAACATCCGCTCTATTCCAAGGCGTATACACCCAATTATATATAAAATACCCTTTTGCATCTCCAGACGTTTTATCATCACTGGTACCTTGCCCTTTAGGGGGAACATACAAAGGTGCAGCTTCACGCATAGGCATAACATGCACTTTAGAACTCTTATCTGCTCCAAAGATAGAACACTCTTTGGATGACTCCGTCGACCCCGGCACGGACTTCTCTGCTGTTTTTCGTACTTCCCGCAATCTGGACGCCTCATCCCGTAGCTGGACCAAACGTAAGAAAAAGGCATCCGCATCTGAAAGAGCAAATAAACCTTTATGCATATTCTCATGATGGACTGATATATCCTTAGGTTCTAAATCTTCTGAATTCTTACGAAATCGTTCAACAACTTCATCTGCAAAAGTACTTAAAAAACACATCTGTTCTCGCTCTGACCACTTATTCCGTTCAGCATTAATTTCTGACATAGTTATTCTATTCAAATTCAGTTTCCTAGCGAAACTACGCAATTCCGCGGCTCTATTAGCAGTTAACCTGGTACTCGTACTATCCCGGTCGTCATCACCGAAGTCCTCGTCCGGAGCCGTAGGCTGAACATACGGAGGCGGAGATCGATCTAATAACGAAAAATCATCAACTTTATTAGTAAGGACAGGATAAAGCGGACGTCGAATAGGAAATTGACCGCTCGTTTGCAAATTACGTTCCCGTGCCTCCCTCTCTTTCTTCTCCTGCAACTCCTTCTCCTCCAGCTGTAAAGCCTTATCTCGAGCAGCCTTGCGCTGCTCTTTTTCCGCCAAGGCAATCTCACGCTTCATTCGTTCACGCACCGCTTTCTCCCATATTCGCACACAATCAAACATATCCTGTCTAGACCTGCGTTGAAACAAACATTGCTCCACAAACTGAACCTTTCGTACATCAAACGACCCATGTAGTGGCCATTGCAACTCGGGATCAGACTTGGTGTATTTATTCCACAATTTACTGTACAGTATAGGGGGAAGGCCAAACTTTACATACATTTCACGATTAGGGGTCCCCTCTGGGGGAGCCGGCTGAGATTCATTTAATCTGTATGTGGTACCATTTCCAAGACAGCACATCCCTCGGAGTGTGCTTAAAACAGGCATGTTCAAAAAGTACCACGAAAACGTGATACCGTAAAAATGGCACTTACGATACTTCACACAAATGTGCCGCTCAGAGTACAAACAAAGTTAGAGAAACATCTCTACATGCCTGCCTATGTGAAGTGCACTACACATATGTATTCAAATTCACAAACTCAAATGTTAGCTAACTCAAATCATAGTCAAATTCATGGAACTTCAGTAAGCATCCGCAGACTACCTTACCGGTCACAATTCTTACCCAAATTTCAAATATCCAGGTTCCAACTGCCAAGGTCTTTGATCGAATCAGCCAAACAGGCACTGTACAGCAACGCAGACGAGCAGGATCTCAGTCGGGGACCGGCGCCACCTGGAAGGTCAGATCAGAAGGAAGGGAAGAAAACACCGTGGGTGCCAAGACTCGGGTCACTCAGTGGCAGCGTACGCGTCCATGGCGAGTTTCCAATCCTTCGTCACGACCTCTCCTTCGGGCATCCGAGTCGCCGATGAGTCCCTTCGTGGTCGCCAATTTGTGGTATTGGGTTCTCCAGACCTACATACTCCGCAGAATACCCTCTACACCATAAGAACTGTTGGCACGGAAACTAGAAAATGTAAAAGACAAGTTTATTAAGACCCCATGGGGTGGTGGTACATTCCTACAGAACCCTTCGGTAATGTAAGAAGTATCACACCGAACATCGGTGTAAGTCCTTCTTTTATAGAGTTTTACAGACATTAAAAGATGGGCGGTACATGGTTACAGAGGTTTAGGTACATATATGGTCATTTTTGGAACACAGCCAACTCATGGGAGGGGTCACAACACCACTGGTCAGTTTGGCGGAACATTCCTAAGGGATGACTGGTCAGTCAGAACTGCGCATGTGCGGGCTTGACCGTTACTAAAAATAGTCTGTTGCTGGGCAAACTCGAGTGGTCAGTGGCACGGACAAAGGACTAAAGGGCACGCTGACCACGAGGCAGCTCATTCTCTAAAATGGCCGCCGTAACATTCAAAATGGCGTTTTCAAGTAAGGCCAAGATAAGGGAAATAACGTGTAGCAAAGATAAGCGCTAACCCAGTCATTGTCAAATTACGACACACTGCCACCCTCTCATTTTTTATGCCCTTCTGCCCTCTGCACCACTCGTTTCTGTGCCCTTCTGCCCTCTGCCCTACTCATTTTGTATCCCCTTCTGCCCTCTGTCCCACTTTTTTGCCCTTCTGCCCTCAGCCCCACTTAGAATGGCGCCGGCAAGCTGCCAGCGCCATTCTAAAATAGCTACAAAGAGCTTCAACAGGAAGCTCTAATAGATAAAGTAAAGCAGGTGCTCGAGTTGAAGGTCAAATTAAGTTACACAATCATTAATCACCCCAAGTTTGGGGTGAATAATGATTGTGTAACTGAATTTGAGCTTCAACTCGAGCACCTGCTTAGAGCTGCCTGTTGAAGCTGACTTTTGTAACTATTTTAGAATGGATCTTGCAGCTTGCCGGCGCCATTCTAAAAGAGTTACAAAAGTCAGCTTGAACTTTTGACCCAATCCGTTCCGCTCGCGGATTTTGCGGGGAATTCGCGAATCTCGCGGATTGCGAATTTACTGAAAATCCGCAAAATCCGTGAGCGGCACAGATTTTCCGCCCATGCTTATTATCAATATTCATGAGCCTCTCTATTTGCGACCCCATTGGGAATCGCGAACAGTGTGCTACACACTGTTGTACATCCAAAATAGCGCCTTTTCAAATTGCTAGTCACAAAAGACTCGCGATTTGCGAGGCACTATTTTCGCCGTCATACATCTGGACATATGACCCCTATTGTCGAATTTGCAATTTTTTGTGACAGGAAATGTTGATGTCTCCAAATTGTATTTTGGGGCCTTTCCTGTTGCATACACCAGACTTAACCACACAAGTGAGGCACAATTTTTATATAAAGATTTATTGGAGTGTTGGGTGGAAGGAAGTTTGTGGATTGTCGGTAAAACTACCTGATGAGAGCCGCACAAGTCACCCCATCTTAGATTCCCCTATGTGTCTAGTTTTCAAACATGTACAGGTTTTCTAGGTTTGCCTAGATGACAGCCAAGCTTGGGGCCAAAATCCGCAGTTACCCACTTTGTAAAAAAGTGTCAGTTTTGAGTAGAAAAATGTGATGTATCCATACTGAGTTTTTGACCATTTCCTGTTGCGGTCAAGGCCGACCCATACAGGAGAAGTACTGTTTTTATCAGAAAATTTAGTGGAATTCTGGGTGGAAGTAAGTTTGTGGTTCCACACAGATTCCAGAAATTTTCATAACACAAATGTGGTGAAAATTTGTATTTTTGTGAAATTCTGAGGTGTGGAGGGGATTCTGGCTAGCATAAGCCAGCGAGAGCAACAATGGTCTCCCCATCCTGGAATTCCCTAGGATTCTAGTTTATAAAATGTTACATATTTGCTAGATTTTCCTAGGTTCCAACTGAGCTAGGTCTCCAAATGCACAGCTGCCCACTTTGAAAAAATAGGTCAATTTTTAGTGTCAAAATGTGATGTATCCATGGTGTGTTTTGGGATATTTCCTGTTGCAGGTACTGGGCCTAGCTGCACAAGTAAAGAATTATTTTTAGCAGAAGAAATGTGGGAGCATAAACTAGTAGGATTTCTTTTAACCAACTGGATTTTGCTGCATTTCTGCTTTCCAAATGTAAGTTAGTGTGGAAAGAAGATATTTTGAAAAATCCCCTTTAAATCATATGCTCATACGAGTACCCATGAATTCAGTGATGTACAAATAACCACTGCTCCGAAACTCTATTTCTGAAATACATTCATTACCTTGATATTTATATTTCATTCTAGATATTTTACCATATAAATTGGTCTATACTCAGTACACAATGAAAAACCATTGTATATTACAGATCAGTTGTGTGCTGTGGGTACCTCAGGTTCTTGAAGAACCTACAATCCAATATATATCTACAATTAAAAGGGTCTATCAAACGTAATGGTACATTGCTTTTTTAAGTCTGCCATTTTGTAAAAAACGTACAGATTTATTTCAACAAGTCATTTCTTTGGGAAAATCTTGAGGGATCTACAGATATGCCTACCTTTCAGAAATATATAGCTTTGCTGGATCACCCATGGGCTTAACACTGGCTTGGACTTTGCACTGTGGGAGAAAAGGCTAGTATTGAAAGGCTTAAACTGGCCTGCCACCAGTGGACATTTATGAGAATGCAGCACATCATCCCATCATCCCCAATAATCATTATAGGATAGCCCCTACTTCTTTAAATATTGGCTTTGTGCTTTAGTTCCTCTGATGTGTTCCTCATTTTCAATATCTGCAGCAGAAGCTGCATGAGTATGTTCCGAAGGCTGTGTTCATAATCACCAATCGGGTACACTTTCCTGGGTTACAATTTACTCATTTCCACTGTGTACTCATTTTTGGCATCGGTACATGTGTGAACACTGTGTGATAGTAGTAACCCTCACCTCTTTCTAGGAATGAATAAGGTCATGTCCTGAATATGCAAAGTTTTTAGCACATTTTTAATTTTACCTTTGTGATTTTGGCGTTTACCCACTTTTTTCATTACAATTACAGACATTGCACTATAGGTTTTCTGTATTTATTGCATAATCATTTTCTGATTTAAGCCGGTTTGAATTTTTGCAGTTTTTTTTTTACTTCTAAGCCAGTTTCAGAGTTACTCGTAATTCCAGAATATGCTTGATATCTGGTCTGTGCTTGAAATACTGATAGTCTGCAAACAGCATTTTCGATATTTTTATGAGCGTTCCTTTTCATGTTTGTAATATTACTTTTATGTTAACTTCTCATTTTATTATTTGTCTCAAACATTTCACAGCAGGCTAAATGGCGCTTCCCTGAGCAAGTTGGCAGAGCTCCATCAAAAAACCTTCTGTCAGCTCCATGGTCTCTGGAGATTGACTGTAAATTTTGTGAGTCTCATTTTACTATTACTCGTTTAAGGTTGCTCATTTCTTATTTTGAAGATATCCCTAGTTTTTATTCTTAAAATCAAACTCTTTTTTATTGGAAGATTTATTTTACAACCCTTTCCTTTTTGTAGCATTTTTCTTCTACTGCTTTGCTACATTTTCCAGCATATAGGAAGCTGAGATGTAAACTGTTTACAATGTGGAATCAAAAATCATAATAGTATTTCAAATAATTTAATTTTCCAGCGGAAAACTGATCAGCAGCCGGATTGACCATATTGCAGAAATGGAAAGTATCAGAGAACCCTATTATGGTAATCTGTCGAAACAAAATATAAAATCTCTGTGCTAAGCAGACATATGCATCGACTCTGGTTGAAGGGTATATTCATCATACGGTTTGTCGATTTTGATCCACACAACACGGTCCAAAAGTGACGCAAACCTTTAAGTTTGACTTATCAAAGCCACGCAAGGTCACCTTAAGAGGCCCTGAGTAGCTTGATAAATCCAGAGTAATGCAACGCAGCTCAATGTGCTACCTTGGATTACTCTGCCTTGAGACATTTTAATTAAATGTAAATTAAATTAAAATAAATTCAATTTAAATGTAAATTACCCATGGATTGTGAGGCATTCCCAGATTTCCAAACATTGGTAAACCTGGAAATGCATTTAATGCTTTGCCTTCCCAGGGGAAGTGTAACAAGGAGAAATGTCTTTGTTTCGCCTCAATATTCCCTCTATCTATGGGTGCTTCATTCTGTAGAACAAATAGAAAGAGGAGAATGCCTCAGGGAATTGTTTTTGTGAAGGAAGGTGTCCCTTCCTTACCAAAATCAATCTTACTTACAATGCAGGCACCTTTGCACCATGCTGCAAGGGTGCCTGCATTGGAGCTAAGCAGCATATTGTGCACGAGCACTGGGTTTTAAAAAGAATGCATGTATTATATTAAATACAGCACATTCCTGCATATTCCCTGTCATGCAGTGTGGCATAGCAAGGTGACATGCTGTGCTGCATGACTTTTTTTTTTATTTATTTTTTATTCCTCATTAGCCTTTTCGCCACCCTTGTTCAGTAGTCTCCGCCCTGCTGCATGACTTTTTGTAAAATATGCCCCGAATGACTTCCTTTGAAAAGATTTGGACCACTCTCTTGACATATCAAAAGATATGGTTTGGTGAGAAGGCTGCCTAGACTCCCTGAGTTCATGATGGTGGCAGGAAAGAATTCAATCTTAACATAGCAACCAAATTAAAGTATTAAAAGGGTGGTTATGTTGTGGCCAAAGGTGGGGTGTGGGAAGTTGGAGTTTCCAATGTTAATAAGAAGCAAAAGATTGAGCAATATCATGACTTGGGAGATCAAAGAATAAAGTGACCATGCATACCCATGAAAAGGAATGTAATGTTTGATTTGAAAATGGCTAAAATAAAGTTTTTTTTAATAATACCTTTATTTTCTAGAAAGAAATGTAGATTATAAACATTAATTCGAAATAATGTCAGTACATGTATCAAACAGAAATACAAAATTAAATAAAACAACATTTAAAATCTGGAAAAGAGGTATCTGTAATGACGGCATATATTGACAAACACTGTAAACAGGCATGCTACATGTCTAGGGAAACACTAAATGGTACAGTAAAATGTTGTTTACTGACAAAAGTCAATGTGACTTTTCATCTAGTGTGGTAGTAAAAAAATACTTATCTATGTTTAAGAGTAGGCAGCTAGGCAATTCAAGGCTTCATGACCACTACTAGTAATAAATGTGCCCTACTGTTGCTGTTCTATGTTTTTTTCCATCTAGGAAATCCTGTGACTCAAAAAACCCCTTCCTCTCGAAAAAACTTGGGCACTCATTTATGGGGATTTGGCATATGGCAGCTGCCCTACACCAATGTGAAAGGGCAGGAATGCATCATATTTATCCAATGTGGTGCATTCCTGTCCTTTCCCCCAGCGCTGGTGCCATTTCGGCAGCCTAGCACCAACGCAGGCAGCTTTGCGCCATAGTTCAAGGGTACATGTGTTGTGGCAGAATTATTTTTGTGCAGGAAAGGATTCCTTCCTGCATAAAAACAATCCTGAGAGGTGTTTTGCTTTTGCTCTTTCTCTGTGTGCTGCTGAGTGCAGCACTCATAGAAAAAGGAATACATTAGGTGAAACAGATATTTCTCCTTGTTGTGCCTCACTTTGAGAAGCATAAGATGTTGATGCATTCCAACGTTTACACGTCCTTGTACATCTTAGAATGCACCAAAAACCACAGGAGCTGTGGGGGAACACCCACCGCCATGCCCAAGGAAAGCCTCCCCAGCGAAGAGTAAGGCAGTGTAGCGATTTGCCTAATTCAAGGTTTATCAGGCCACTTAAAGCCACACATTGCTTCTTTCTGATCACTCGTGACCTTTATTTTGCCCTTTTGCTGCTCGCTTCTGACCTCTGTAATGTGTCTTGCTGCTCATTTCTGACTTCTAATTTCCTTTCTTCTGATTCTGCCTGGTATTTTTGCCTCTTCCTGCTGGCTCCTAACCTTTATTTTGCCTGTCTGCTAATTTCTGGCCTATATTCTGTCTCTTGATGCTGGTTTCTGACCTCTAATATGCCACTTTCTGCTCGTTTATCACCTTTAATTTGCCTCTTTCTGCTCATTGCTGATCATTGTGTTGTCTCTTTCTGCTCCTTTCTCCCATTTACTTTGACTCTTTCTGCTCATGGCTGACCTCTGTTTTGCCTCTTTCTGCTCTTTTCCCCCTGACTGCGTATGGAGTCTCTACGACCTTACGGTCCCAGCGTTGCTGCTTCATGGAGGGAGCTGCTGGGAAGGCAGCTCCCTCTCTACAGGGGCCATCATTTTATCTCTTTCCCTGATGGCATTTCTACAGGCAGCGAAGAAATGAAACAACCAGTTCTAGCAGCCAGGAGCCCTTTGACAATTCCCACCTGCTGGAACCGGAAGGGTTTCCATTGCTTAGCCAGAGCTGTCAAAGCTGCAACCAAACAAAAGCAAACAACTATGTTCTTGGGGTGGGCAGCCCAGGATATCGTAGTAACTGGCCCCTGGGAGGTGGCAGTTCCCAGGGTTTATGAAGGCTCCAAGAAGGGAAGCTGTGCGGCCCTACTCCTTCTGTTTGCACGGGCCACACAGGGGAGGTGGTGGCCCCAGGGCCAAGACCAGCCCCCTCTTTTTTGGGGGGGGAATCTCTGGGAAGGTGGAGGTCCCCAGAGTAGTGTGGGGTTCAACGCAGCCCCCTGCTTCATATTTAACTTAGCCCGGGAGGGTGGTCCTCCCTGTTCCCCTTTTGCAGTCCATGCAGCCACCCCTTGTCAATTTTCTTATAGCTCAGGGAGGTGATAGACCCAGGGCTGAGTGGAGTCCACCAGTACCACCCATTTAATTTCATTTAGCCCCAGGGAGGTGGTGGTGCCTAGGTTTTGGGGACCTGCATGGCCCCCCAAGTCAATTTCTTTATAGCCCGTTGGAGGTGGTGATGCCCAGGGATCGGGGTGCGAGCGCCCCCCTGCCTTATTAAAATAAGCCCTGGGGAGGTGGTGGTGCCTGGGTAAAAATTAAGCCAATGGAGGAGGGCTGCATGCCACGCCTACTTTGTTTATACAATGCCTCCGGTACCTTGCCCACCTAGGGGCCCTTTTCAAAAAGAAGCATGGGAGACCATGGCTTTGTGGTCTGAGTATTCCTACCCTGCCCTATTTTCTTTTATTTCCTATTTTTGGTGACTTGCCCACCCAGGGGCCCGATTAAAAAAAAGCACCGGAGACCACAGCTTGGGGTTAGAGCATTCCTACCCTGCCCTGTTTTCTTGTATTTACCATTTTTGGGGGACCCGACCAAAGCCAAGTCACAAGATGGCTGCCAACACATCCTGGTTGAAGTGTTGACAGTCAATCAGCGCTCTATTTTTCCCTGTACAATCTTGTTATTATTTGTGGATTAGCCAAATGTCTTTATCTGCGGCCCCCTTTCTCTACCACTCTGCAAACGTGCCTCGTGGCAAACTTCTGGCTGTGGGATGAAGTCAGCTTGACTCAAGAGGGTCCTTGGAGGCCAACTACCCCTCCTGTTACCTCCAGTAAGTCCCACACAGTGGATTTGCTGAGAGGTTTTCAGTGGCCCCTTTCTCTACTAATCCTAGCACCAGCAAGGCACAGAGATGCACGTTTGTAGAGTGGCGGAGAAAGGGGGCCTTGCCTCTGACCATCTCTCAGCAATTCCACTGTGTGGGGATTAGTGGAGGTAACAGGATGTCTTGTTGGCGCCTAAGGACTCTCGGCAGTCAAGGGGACTTATTCCCCCAACCAGCAGCATGCCAGGAGGTACGTTTGCAGAGAGGTGGAAAAGGGGTCGGTCCTCCATGGAGGTGGCATGCTTTTAAAAAATAGGGGTTTCTTTTCTACGAGAAGGGGAGTTACACACACACAGCTTCCCAGGGCCGATTTTTCTGAGAACATGATGGCAGACTGTTTTCATGGGTCCAGAGGCCAGGATTGGGTACATGGGACAGCAGTAAGATAGTCAGAGGAGATGAGAGGGCAAGCGCCATGAGATTTCCGAGTGATATGTGCGCTGTACAAATGTCCCTGATTTGATTGATTTGATATTTGCTAGTGCTCTAAGACCATGGCTACAGAGGACAACTATTAGAACATGGGTCCCGAGGACACAGTATCCCACTGGTGAGCTATGGGTGATGGGCTTGGATTTCAAAGCTGATGAGACAATGTGAGAATCTCACTCTCCCATACATCTGCCTGTGCTGAGGGAACTGGCAGGGAAGAAGATCCCACAGCAGGTCCAGTGTGTCTCCCAGAACCCATCCCATTGGGACTCGCCGGCCCCCTTGTTTACAAAGATTGATCTGTTTGTGAAAGGCAAAGTCCCTACCTCCTGAGAGCTCAGGGAAGGCATCTGGGGTGAGAGCTAAGCAAGGCATGAACAGGGGTTGTCGGTGTCTCTGTCTGTAAGTGCCAGTCCTAAGCATGGGCGAATTTTGCGAATCTTGCGTTCGCGAATTTTGCGAACTCGCAATCCGCAAAATCCGCGAATTCTCACGAATTTGCGGATTTTTTGGGTTTTTTGTGTTCGCGCGGGTTTCTGCCAGTTCGCGAGGGTTTTGTACAATTTCGCAAACGCGAACTTACCTGTCGGGTCTCAAGTTTTGCGAACTTGTTGTTTCTACTTGTCCAGCCTGTTTGGGACACTCTTCTTCATCACTGCCACTCTCTGTCACCACTGCCACTCTCTGACTACTCATGACACCCTCTGGCCCACCCATGCCACCCTCTGTTTCATCACAGCACCCTCTGGTTGTCCAGTGTACATTATTGTGGCAAAGCAAAGCACACCTTCCCTGCCTCAAGTGACCTGAATTAATTTGGGGCTGATTAATGTGTCACAGAATATTTTTCTAGCTGGCACCTGCTTCCTTAGTGCTTCCTGATTAGTGATCTTTTGCACTTGCTAAGTGCTTTCATTGTTGCAAAATTAGTTACAACACCTGCCCTGCCCCAACTGACAATAATGAATTAGGGGCTGATTAATGTGTCACTGGATTTGAACTTCCAGCCTGGCTCCTGCTTGTCTGCCTTAGCTGTAATTCAGGACCTTTGTGTAACTATTCTGAGGGTCAGAGCAGGGTCACATAATAGTTGCAAGTAGGCAACTTAACTCTGGAGGGGCCCCTCAGGAAGCACTACAGGAAATGGCTACTAATGATAAGCTTGAACTTTTGAACCTGGTAAGTAGTTTCAGTTTTGCTAAGATCGTATTTCTGCAATTTAGCGCTTATTCGCGGGGCGCGAAGTTGAACTGGGAAGCCGCGAACTCACGCGAACAGTGCGAGCAAGCCATAAAATCCGCTGCTCGCGGATTTGCGGATTTTGCGGGAAATTCGCGAATCTCGCGGATTGCGAATTTACCGAAAATCCGCAAAATCCGCGAGCGTAACGGATTTTCCTCCCATGCTTAGCCAGTCCCCACTGATGTCTGAGCTGCAGATGGTAATGCTGCTTTTTAGTCTCTTCAACCATAGGCTATGTAAACGGGTCCAGAACTCAGCTGCTTGATGAGCTGACGCTGCTCTGGGTGTCAAAGGTAAAAACTTTGAGTCTGATGTGACCTGGTCTCGGGTCTGTTGCTGGGGCTACGGTCTGGCTGAACTCTTTTGTATTCCACACATCGTGAATGTACAGTTTTAAGGCAACCATTGAGAACACAAAAATGGAGTGAGTTCCGGGTGGATTTGCTGTACGGAGGGACCCCATATCCGGAGGGTCCGAATCAGCGTAAAATAATCATTGAACTTACAGAAGAAAACCTCTAATGCGTCTGCTCATCTGCACCGCATTGCATTCAACCCGGGAAATGCTTAAGTGGTATTCGGTCACAATTTGACACAATTGCGATATCCTGTAGTTTCACATTGAGTCTCAATTCAGCCTACTGCCCATTAGGCATACAGCACATCTTTATTTGAACATTGTGAGAAGTCATACTTTATTCATCTACCTCTGAGAGTGTCTTTTTGTCTTTGACTATGAAGATTATTCAACCAGACTCACATTATCTTCGTTGACCGTTCTACACAATTGGTCCCTCTATACCGCTGAACATAGACTCATCAACTGTCTCTACACGGTGGTCTTTTCCCTGACAAAGGCACCTTTGCTGTGCCGAAACACGCCTAGAATACCACCTGTCATTTAAATTTGTGCCACTCAGTTTTCAATTGAAATTGTTTTTTATATATATTGGCAATTCATTAATGTCGAACAACATGTCATTAAACCAACAATGTTTTAAAATAGTTTCCAGTGTGTCTGTGAGTTTGTATGATGAATATGCAAGTGAATTAATGATTGTTACATTTTCCTTAATCATTTCATATTCAATAAATTGTTCACTTTGTACTTTTGATAAATAATTTGTTTTCTTTGCTTCTTTTTGAATGTTCATTGTCCATTGATTAACACTCCATTATTGTGTTCCGAATGGTTGCCTTAAATCTCTACATTCATTGTTAATTTCCCTACTTTAAGGAACCACATCCTAATTAGTAGGGGGCCTTTTCCTTTGCGCTTCTTCCACACATCGTGCCAGGGGCGGTGCTTTCATTGGTGCAGTGGCACTTATGTCCAGAGGCCTGAGGGATCCACTGAACCTGGATTATTTCTTTATTTCACATTTCACATGGCAGACAGCTGGCTCAGTTTCCTTCGTTGCACAGGTGCCCATGGCACATTGCATTTGCCACTTAGCATGAATGCATCCCTTGTAGGTAAACATAGCTCCATTCTCTAAGAATTCTGTTATGGAATGTCACCATATCTCTGCTACCCTACTGTGAAGCGCCAGTACTCCACCTCTAAAACAAGTTCTGGTACTCATTGCCTGCCCACTAAAAGTGCTGCTGCCAGTTGCAAAAGCTGTTTTCATCCCTACATTCATTTCCTCATCTCTGACAGGAGCATATTGCAGCAAATGCATCCCCTCAAATGTGACCCTCCGCCACTTGTTTTTCCTTTCATTTGGGTTTGGACTGGACTTGAAGCCCCAACCCACCTTTGCGTACACCTGACACCCTGTACAGTAGCTTAGGAAGGATTCCAGGGGCCCAGGTTCAAACAAGAAAAATTGCCATTTTGAAAGCTGCTGAGGTAGCAAACACAGCAAATACCAAAGTTTGATGGGCCCCTCAGGTTTCTATGCCACAATGCCACTGCAACTGCTGCACCAGTGGAAGCTACGCCCATGATCCTTCCCCTACAAACTTTCCACGCCACTCTGTGCTGAAGCTGCACACTCGGTGCCGGTGAACATTTGCTTCACTAAATGCTCACTTGGCTCCGCTGTTATGGGTATTAAGTAATGGCTCAGAGAGTGCCACCTCACTTGACCATCCACATAATTGTGTAGTTGAGCTGATATTGGCTCCTCTGAGACAAGAAAATGCGCCTACCCCCGAACTGCTGTTTTGATATTAACATTTAGCAAAACTTAGGGTTCAATTGCCCCTCAGCCTTCTTGGTCCCGTTGCTACTGCACCTCCTGCAGCATTGATAGCTAAGCCCCTACATCCACTGGGTTATAACAAGAGCCAGTGTATAACGTATATGTAAATAACGTATCCTCTTTTCCCAGAAGAAAACAGACTAATATTTGGCTGCATATGAAAGGGTACAACAAAAGATTTGTGACTCTCATCAAACTATTTAAGCTTTCCCTATGAGGAGCAGATAAAGGTACATTGACCTGCTTGGTGTCTTGGTAAAAACATGACCCACAAAGCAGCTTCGGCAATACCTTCATTTCAGTCACACTAATGATGATGCATGTTTGTATTGTATTTGAATTGTGTGACATGGAGCCCTAAGGATACAGAACAATCTGTCCTGAGAGCATTTCCTTTGGTCCATAATGGGAGTGCCAGTCTTCCTCAGTGTCTCAGAAGGTGTCACTTCCACCTTCCTCTACAGTACTGTCTAATCTTGCGACCCCTGGTCCATGCTTAGGCAGCATCAGGTGCTATTATATATCCTCTCTTTCTCTCAGAGGACGCCCTCTCCTCACTGCCTGGGCTGGAGCAAGGGTTCCTGTGTAGTAGCCTAAATTAATTAATACCAATTAGCACTTTGAGTTAGATGACAAAATAATACAAATACGTACACCACCGAGCTACTCAGCATAGCCGCTGAGTGTCCAAAGAGGTGATGTCTCAGACAGCTTTTATTGACAGAAACCACAGAGGATACAGCATCATAATGCACGTAACAAAAATTAAGCATCTAATACTTGACCAATTAGCAAAGGCCAAGGCTCACCTATACCATTTATGGCCCGAAATATACTGTTACCATGTATCTTAAGTAAAAAAGAACAATTGATGGGCAGAATGCAGAACAATGTCCAGAGATCTGGGCATAAATCCATTGTTTTATTTTCTAACCATTCTATTCCAGTTTGGACTCAGTCATATGCAAATCATTCTTGAGACTACGTCCAATGGGAACAGTCCAGCCCGAAATGCCAGGCCATGTCCTCCCTGATCTGGAAACAAGCATCCTAGGAAAGATTTCTGGCTTTCAGCCCTCATCAGCCAGGATAGCTTGACTCCAGTGGCATGGAGAGCGCAGGACCCACTTCTGGGCATACCCATCCCACTCGGGGTGACACATGTAAAAAGAACAATTGATGGACAGAATGCAGAACAATATCATACATTTACCCCAGTACAGAGATCTGGGCCTAAATCCATCGTGTTTTTGCTCACCATGCCATTCCAGTTTGGACCCAACCATATGCAAATTAGTCTTAAACCTGCGCCCTATGGGAACAGTCCAGCCCGAACTGCCAGGCCAGGTCCTCCCTGGACTGAAACAAGCATCCTAGGACCAGTTTCAGCCCTCATCAGCCAGAATAGCTTGACTCCAGTGGCATGGAGAGCACGTATCTTAAGTAGGCAGCTTTTGGGACTTGCCACTGTAATGCATTGTATTACCCTGTGTACTTTTGCATAGAAATAATTGCAATATCATAGTAGTAATGAAGATACAAAAGGTATGCTGTTCCTAATTTTGAAACAAGAGGAAACTGGTTCTGTGTGGTCTTGAAGTGTAGGAGAATGAGGATGCCTCCTCTTGGAATATAAGGCCCTAACACACCCAGCAAGGTTTCATGCTTCATCATATGGGCAGCTCCTCGTCAGGATGGCGCTGCAATTCCTGATGGGCTCCCAATCAGGGGCTCCCACCCCGATTAAAAGAAACAAAGGCGCATGTCTGAGATTATGTCTCAGGTAAGGCGCTCTATTGTGCTCGCCTGGTAGATAATCAATCTGATGGTGATTCGTCAGGACCTAATAAAATCAAATCTATCTGCACATGGGTGGTTGAATTGTGTGATCTACCCTTTTAAACCAACCCAACACATGATATATGTAGTACCTGATAGCATATGACCAACCTGGTAAAGGAATAAAAACAGTTATTATGATCAGGTTTACCAGTATAAACAAAACCGTTGTGTTACCTGTGTGACAAGTTCACAGCTCACAGTGCAGTTGGAATTTACAAACTCACCCTTGTTGGGTTTTTCTATCTACTTCATTGATACCCGGTAGGTATCTCACAAAGAATTTTCTTGTGTGCTGCGCCGGTTGTGGATTAACCCCTTCCATGCTCATGACAAGCTCAGCTCGTCATGCAGTACACTACTTGTGTGCTCATGATGAGCTGAGCTCGTCATGAACCATGGGATTCAAAGACTCCTCAGCACAGAGGGAGAATTGCTGTAGCATTGATGTGGTTAAAAGAAAGGAAAATTAGAGCATATCACTAAACTATGTGATTAACCCCTTGCATGCTCATGACTCTCCCGGTCGTCATGCATCACGGTGGGCGTGTGCGGAGGATGGCAGGGGGCCGTCCGAATCCTGCCCACTGTTAAAAACGCATGCACAGCGTGAAAACTTGCCGCACATGCAAGGGGTTAAGGTGTATCGAGCGATGCAGGAGTCTTACAAATTAGTACTGATATAACTAGGGTTTGCTAATAGTATGCAGTAAGTAGCGGACTAAGCAGCTACCACAGAAGGCCTGAGCATGAGTTAAGTAGGTGTTACTTTGCTTAAAAATAACAGTGCTAATATCAGTACAAGTCTGATCTATTGATAATCTGAAAACACTTTAACAATATCTCCACAGCAGAATTGACGGCTGTCAATTACCTTTCAAATGACACAAACATTACCATAAAAAGAGCTGACAAAGGTGGAGCAACCCTGATCATGTCGACTAAAGACTATGACACAGAATGCCAAAGACAACTAGGTAACCACCAATATTATACACCGATTGCTAGTAGTCCTATGACATGACTGACCAAGATTATCACATCTATAATCTTCACAGCAGAAAGCCAAGGCTGGTTGAGTAAAAAGGAGGCAGACCGCAAATTACCAAATTTCTACATCTTGCCAAAAATACATAAGGGGACCTCTCCAGTCCCAGGTTGTCAGGACTAGGGTGGCTTGCGGTCTAGGGCCGCCCCACTCTTCAGAAGTCACTATCTTCCGCCATGTCTGGTGCCATTATGTGGCAAAATGCACCAGGTTGATCTGGGAGGAGGTTGGTGGCAGAAATGTGCAAAAGGGTTTTAGTAGTGATGTTGTCCGAAAGCCTTTGGTTCTTGTTTGTGTTTAAACACTTATTTTGGTATAGTACGCCAGATGCGTGAGGTTTAGCACCTTTATCGCGTCCGCCGGATGCGTGAGGTTTAATACCTTTTTCGCGTCCGCCGGATGCGTGAGATTTAGCGTACTGGTTGCATGCGTGGGATTTAGCTGGGGCGTAGTCACGTCGATGTACGCGGCCGAGCCCAACTGTCCGTGCTCACTATTCTGGATATTTTGAAGGTGTGGCAGCTAGTCCCAGGTGCTCCAATCTAGTTTGGGGGTTTTGGAGTGTTTGGAGTCTCTTTCAGGGAGCGAGCCATCAGCGGTGAGTGGTCCAGTCCAGTGTGGCGTTTCCCTGCCGTGAGCTGCTGTGGAGTATCCTGGTTCTAAGAAGACTTTCTTCGAGAATCCTGAGTAGCAGACACGCCCTTCGAGTTTGTAGAGTAGGTCGTACTCTACAGGTAGGAGAAAGTAAAAGCTCAAAATTAAGAGGTTCAAAGTCATTTGCAAAAAGTTGAGTTAAGAAATATTTTCTTGATTTAGGAGTAATATGCACAAAGTTTTCTGTGATATTTTCTAAGTACATATTTGGAGCAATTCAGTATCCTTTGAATCAATGTGATGATGTTTTTCTCCATTTCATTGTTTCCTTTAGTAAAATTGTGGCGCTTTTGATTAGTCCTGATTTAGTCACAACATAGACTGAATTAGTATTTCGCAAAGGTTTGAGAATAATGAAAAGTAGTTATTTGCTGATACAATAAAGATACAACTTCTTGTGTTTGCGCAGAATGTAAAGAGGTTATTTACAAATATTATTCCGTCACAAGTTTCATTGTGTTACTTGTTTTGGGAGTCTAGCCCAGTAAATTTGTTTGTGAATATGCTTAAATGAGACAATAGTCTTTTCTACTAAAAACTTAAGTAGATATCATCTTTAAGCTGACTTGATCTTTCGAGTGTAAAGATATCATTATTTATATTATTTTCTTGGGTCGAGTGAAGTATTAGAAAACTCGCAACAATAACTTTTCCTTTTCAGATCTCCTTCCCAGCTGTTCTCTTCCTAATTCCCTTTCCACCCCCCGCTTGATCACTTCAATATTCTGTGTATTTACTACAATCAGAATTGGAGGTATCTAGAGGTGGGCCCTTATATCATCGCATCACATCCTGAGGAAGACTTCCCCTGACAGAATAGTGAGCCCACAAATCATTTTCCTCCCGATCTGATTGTGCTGTCATAATGGCCACCATCCATGATTTAATGACTGTAATTGTTCAGATTCAGGCTGATTTAAATGAAACTATGAATGCTACCGCATTACTGTCTGATAAGGTAGATCATATTCAGCTTTTGAACACCCCCCTTCCAGACCAAGCTCAAGACACTGGTACAAGGGCATCCACAAATATCGCAATCACTGTTCCACCACAAATCCCTTTAGCTTCTCCAGAGCGTTTTTCAGGGGATACTACTAAGGTGCACATTTTTTTAACACAAATTGAGTTACATTTTTCTTGTAGACCAGCAGCTTTTCCTACCCCCCAGTCTAAGATTGCATTTTTAATTTCTTATCTATCTGGAGATGCTGCAAACTCGGCAGTCCCGTTAGTTAGACAAGATTGCACATTATTGTATAACTGGAGATGCTTTGTTGAAGAATTCGAGAAAGTATTTGATAGACGAACAGTGACTTTATCTGCAGATCGTGAGTTGTTGCAGTTAAGACAAGGAAATAAAGATCTTATCACATACCTATCACATTTCAATAGACTTGTTGCGGAAACCTCTTGGCCAGAAGAGAAGAGAGCGGCTCTTTTTTACCAAGGTTTGAAAGACGATTTAAAAGATGTTTTAGCTCAAATAGACCCACAACCAACAGCTTGTTCAGATTTGATTAATCTAACCTTACGATTAGATCATAGACTTTCTGAGAGAACGGACAAGAAAAGAGAAGATAAACCTAATTGGAAAATTGAAAACAGATCTCAAACTCAATTTGATCACTCCGAATTTAACTCTGAACCAATGGAAATCGGAACTCTTAGACAGCCATTATCTTAAGAAGAAAAGGATAACAGACGTAAAAATGGACAATGTCTTTATTGTGGTCGTAAAGGACATTTTGTGAAAGACTGAATGATGAAACCAAAAGGCAAGTCTCCAAATGTCAACAAGGCGGCAGTTATTGAAAAAACAGATCAAACGTCGGAAAACTAACATGCCCAAGATGTTTAGAGGGGGATCTCCTGGGAACCATCGCCTTCCCTTCAATAAACTCTTGTGTGACCAATTATAAAGCTCATTTTCGTCTAGCAGTTCAAATACAGTTAACCCATAAAATTTGGCAAATGGAAGTCTTAATTGATTCAGGGGCCACAGGAAATGTTGTAGATCTGGAGACTGCTCAACGATTATGTATAATCTGTGAAAAGAAAGAAACTCCAGAAATTGTTCAAGCAGTAGACGGAAAGATATTGTCTGGAGGCCCTGTAACTATGCAAACTACAAAAGTAATTATGCTTTGTGAGGATTCCAAAAAACAACAACATAAGGAAAAAGTGCAGTTCGATGTAATTCAAGCACCTCAGCATGGATTTATTCTTGGTATGCCATGGCTTTGTTTGCACAATCCGTTAATTGATTGGCAAAAAAGAGAACTTGTATTTCTGTCTGATTTTTGCCACTCATCCTGTTTAAAGTCTTTCACATCAACTGTAAGTCACATAGCGACTGCTGAGGAAAAGGAAACAATTTTACCCACATGTTACGAAATGTATCAAGAGGTATTCAGTGAAATAAAAGCAGCAGTTCTCCCTCCTCACCATAGTTATGATTGCCAAATTGATCTCATACCAGGTTCTTGTGTACCAAATTGCAGAATATATGCCCTGTCCGAAAAAGAAAATCAACATCTGAGACAGTATCTGGATCAGTATTTGGAGAATGGTTTTATCCGCCCTTCCAAGTCACCAGCCGCCTCCCCTTTGTTTTTTATTCCAAAAGCAAAATGGGAACTAAGAACATGTATTGATTACAGGGCGTTGAATAAAATTACAATCAAGAATAAATATCCTTTGCCGCTGATTCCAGTTCTGTTGGACCAAGTTAAAACAGCTGTAATCTACACAAAACTTGATCTTAGAGGAGCTTATCATTTGGTGCATATTAGACATGGAGATGAATGGAAAACTGCATCCAAAACTCGACATGGACTATTTGAATATTTGGTAATGCCATTTGGCCTTTGTAACGCACCAGCGGCTTTTCAATTTTTTCTAAATGTCGTTTTGAGGGAATTCCTGGATCTTTTTGTTATCGTCTACATAGATGATATTTTAATTTATTCAGATTCCAAGGTAAAGCATGAGGGTCATGTCAAACAAGTCCTAAGAACCTTACAATCACATAATTTGTATTGCAAACTATCTAAATGTGACTTTAATGTTTTTGAAGTTGAATTCCTGGGAGTGCTACTCACACCAACGGGCATGAAAATGACTGATAGAAAAATCCAGGCAGTAGCAGAATGGCCCATCCAAATTCAATTCGAGATGTACAACGTTTTTTAGGCTTTGCAAATTTTTATCGTCGTTTTATTGACCATTTTTCTGCAGTGGTAGCTCCCATCACTCGTCTGTTAAGAAAAAATGTGAAATTTGAATGGACTTCAGAAGCCAATGATGCGTTTCAGAGTTTGAAGAAGGTCTTTACAGCAGCTCTGATTTTAATGCATCCCGATGTAAATGAACCATTTATAATCAAAGCTGATGCATCAGATGTAGCTATAGCAGCCATCTTATCTCAAAGACATCACAAAACAGGTCAAATGCATCCAGTTGCATATATGTCTCGTAAATTGAACTCAGCAGAACAAAATTATATCATCGCAGAGAAAGAATTGCTTGCTATACTTGAAGCTTTCAAGGAGTGAGACACTATATAATGGGAGCAAAATTCACTGTAACTGTATATACAGACCATAGGAATTTACAGTTTATGAGTTCTGCCAGAATGTTAACTCCTCGACAGTTAAGATGGATGATGTTCTTTGCAGAGTATGATTTCATAGTAACTTACCATCCAGGACAAGACAATAAAAAAGCTGATGCTCTTTCTAGAAAAGACTCTTCGTTGCACAGATTCGTAGAAGCTCCACAAGCAATAATAGACCCTGACAAAGTAATCAGTGTATTGTCCGCGGATCAATTTCTAGAAAACATTCATTAAAAGTTTCCTCCATCTCAATGGAAACGATGGGTGAACAAAAAAGAAAACCAAACAATCAAAGAAGGAATACCATTCCATGGAAAGCAAGTTTATCTTCCTACCAAAAAATTACAGGAAACTGTGTTCGATTGGTTGCACCGCCATCCTATGGCAGGACATCCAGGCCCAAAAAAGACAATAGAAAAAGTACAAAAATTATTCTGGTGGCCAACTCTACAAAAAGATGTTTCGAAAATGGCTCAAAATTGTGAAACTTTTGCAAAATTTAAGACAGATCATAGCAAACCAAAAGGTTTGTTACAAGCTTTACCAACACCAACTAGACCATGGGAACATATTTCTTTAGATTTTATTACAAATCTACCGCAGACCAATCAACATTCAGTCATTTTGGTTGTTGTGGACAGTTTAACTAAGTACGCTAATTTTTTTGCTTGTAAACGATTGCCAACAGCAGGACAATTAGCACAAATATTCCTAAAAGATATTGTACGCCTACACGGTTTGCCTTCAGTGTTACTATCAGATTGTGGTTCTCGGTTTTCATCTAAATTTTGGCAACAATGGTGTCATAGTTTACAAATTACGTCAAATTTGTCTACCAGCCATCATCCAAAAACGGATGGTCAAACCGAACGATTAAACCAAACATTAAAACAGTATTTGAGATGCTATGTTGCGGATTCCAAAAGGTCCTGGTTAGATTTGCTTTGGATTGCTGAAATAGCCTATAATTCATCACCTCATTCATCTACAGGATCCTTTCCTTTTGAAGCTCTTTATGGTTACTTACCAAAGACTATTCCTTTGACCTTGCCCAAAGATGTGAGTAATGCACCTGCGGTGCAAGATACAGTACAACTCATGCAAACTGTTCATCAGCAAATCCACAAACGTTTATTACAAAGTAAAGAGAAATACAAGAAACAATATGATAAACGTCATCGATCAGGACCAATGTATGTTTCTGGAGATAAAGTATGGTTGTCTACGAAGAATTTGCATTTTAAACACAGAAACATGTTCCATCCCAAATTTATCGGCCCATATCCAGTACTTCGTCAAGTCAATCCAGTGACATATAAATTACAGCTTCCCAAAACTTTGCGAATTCATCCTGTGTTTCATACTTCCTTGTTGAAACCAGCTAGACAAGACATAGCGCCCAGACCGGCTTCGGTCCTAGTTCATGGCAATTGGGAATATGAAGTACGGAACATACTAGACTCTAAACGTAGAGGTACAAAACTGTGGTATCTTTTGTCTTGGAAAGGATATGGATCCGAGAATGACTCTTGGGAACCAGCTGAAAACATTCATGCCTCTCGCTTATTGCGACAATTCCACCTCCTTCACCCTTCAAAGCCGGGCCCTCGACCGCTCCAGATAGGGGGGAATACTGTCAGGACTAGGGTGGCTTGCGGTCTAGGGCCCGCCCCACTCTTCAGAAGTCACTATCTTGCTCCATGTCTGGTGCCATTATGTGGCAAAATGCACCAGGTTGATCTGGGAGGACGTTGGTGGCAGAAATGTGCAAAAGGGTTTTAGTAGTGATGTTGTCCGAAAGCCTTTGGGTCTTGTTTTGGTATAGTCTGCCAGATGTGTGAGGTTTAGCACCCTTATCGCGTCCGCTGGTCGCATGTGTGGGATTTAGCTGGGGTGTAGTCACGTCGATGTACGCGACCACGCCCAACTGTCCGAGCTCACTATTCAGGATATTTTGAAGGTGTGGCAGCCAGTCCCAGGTGCTCCAATCTAGTTTGGGGTTTTTTGAGTGTTTGGAGTCTCTGTCAGGGAGCGAGCCATCAGCGGTGAGTGGTCCAGTCCAATGTGGCGTTTCCCTGCCATGAGCTGCTGTGGAGTATCTGATCCTGGTTCTAAGAAGACTTTCTTCGAAAATCCTGAGTAGCAGACACGCCCTTTGAGTTTGTAGAGTAGGTCGTACTCTACAGGTAGGAGAAAGTAAAAGCTCAAAATTAAGAGGTTCAAAGTCATTTGCAAAAAGTTGAGTTAAGAAATATTTTCTTGATTTAGGAGTGATATGCACAAAGTTTTCTACAACAACAACAACAAAGGAGCTTATAAAGCGCCTGGTGACGCCATCACGGCGTGTCCCCGCGCTGTGGAGTAAAGTCAAGACCAATGAAGGGTATTACAGGGAAAACAGGTGGGTTTTTAAGCTTTTCCTGAAGGTGGTCTCCGAGTCCGCTAGTCTGATCCCCATAGGGAGAGCGTTCCATTCCCTGGCGGCCATAACCCGGAAGGAACGACCACCCATTCTGGCTTTCCTGATACGGGGTATTTTGAGCAAGCCAGTTCCCCCAGAGCGAAGAGTTCTATTGGGCTCATAGGGAATAGCTAGGTCATTCATGTAAGGAGGAGCTTTTTGGGAGATGATCCTATGGCACATTAAGAGTGCTTTAAAAAGAATTCTTTTTTTTATAGGTAGCCAGTGGAGGGTGTCTAGAGCAGGTTTGGATGGTGCTCTCTTGGGAAGTCTAAGGACTAGACGTGCTGCTGTGTTTTGGAGGACTTGAAGTCTCCTGATGTTGTTTTGCGTTGTTCCAAGCAGAAGCACATTCCCATAATCTATTCTAGAGGTCACTAGAGCCTGTGTCATAGTGCGCCTGGCTTCAAGAGGAAGAAGATCAAGGGTGCGGTTCAGGGTCTTCATGACCCCATAGCATTTTCCGACCACCTTGTTCACGTGACAGTCATAGGAGAGTTTGGGGTCAACCCAAATCCCCAGATTCTTGGCCGCTTCACAGGGAGTGGGTAACGGCCCCAGACACGAAGGCCACCACTCCTTGGTCCAGCTCGTATCCCTGCCTCCCATTACCAGAACCTCTGTTTTCGAACCATTGAGCTTCAGGCAGTGTTGGGTCATCCAACCTGCCAGAGCCTGCATGCAAGATTTAAAGTTATTTGCAGAAGCAGAGGGGGCTTGGGATAGGGAGATGAGAAGTTGGGTATAGTCGGCATATGAAACTAATTCAATGCCGAACGATTGAACCACTTCAGCCAAAGGGGCCATGTACAGGTTGAACAGGGTAGGGCTCAGGGCAGAGCCCTGAGGTACCCCCTGTTCCAAGGCGATGCTTTCAGAGAGAAAAGCGCCTCTCTGAACCTGGAAGCAGCGATTGGTGAGGAAGGCTTTCAGCCAGCCCAATGCTTCCTGGATGACCCCGGCTTTGTTCAGACACTGTAGCAAGATGGAATGTGCCACAGTGTCGAACGCCGCACTAAGGTCCAGCATTATAAGTGCCATAGTCTGTCCTTTATCTACACCTGCCCGTAGGGTTTCGGTCGCTCTCAAAAGGGTGGTTTTGGTGGAATAACCTGACCTGAACCCTGATTGGGAGTTGTGGAAGGCATTGTTAGATTCTAAATGGGCCATGAGTTGGCTGTTAGCTATTTTCTCAGCCACCTTTGCCAAATAAGGTAGCAGCGAGATGGGCCGAAGGTTTTCCAGAGTGTCCTGACTGATGTTAGGTTTTTTCTTTATAGGCAACACAATGGCTTTCTTCCATTCCATAGGGAGGGTAGCCGTGGAAAAGGAGAGTTGGAGGATGTGCCTGAAGTGTCGCTCACGATATTTTCTAAGTGCATATTTGGAGCAATTCAGTATCCTTTGAATCAATGTGATGTTTTTCTCCATTTCATTGTTTCCTTTAGTAAAATTGTGGCGCTTTTGATTAGTCCTGATTTAGTCACAACATAGACTGAATTAGTATTTTGCAAAGGTTTGAGAATAACGAAAAGTAGTTATTTGCTGATACAATAAAGATACAACTTCTTGTGTTTGCGCAGAATGTAAAAAGGTTATTTACAAATATTATTCTGTCACAAGTTTCATTGTGTTACTTCTTTTGGGAGTCTAGCCCAGTAAATGTGTTTGTGAATATGCTTAAATGAGACAATAGTCTTTTCTACTAAAAACTTAAGTAGATATCATCTTTAAGCTGACTTGATCTTTCGAGTGTAAAGATATCATTATTTATATTATTTTCTTGGGTCGAGTAAAGCATTAGAAAACTCGCAACAATAACTTTTCCTTTTCAGATCTCCTTCCCAGCTGTTCCCTTCCTAATTCCCTTTCCCCCCCGCTTGATCACTTCAATATTCTGTGTATAACTCCTCGACAGTTAAGATGGATGATGTTCTTTGCAGAGTATGATTTCATAGTAACTTACCGTCCAGGACAAGACAATAAAAAAAGCTGATGCTCTTTCTAGAAAAGACTCTTCGTTGCACAGATTCGAAGAAGCTCCACAAGCAATAACAGACCCTGACAAAGTAATCAGTGTATTGTCCGCAGATCAATTTCTAGAAAACATTCATTAAAAGTTTCCTCCATCTCAATGGAAACGATGGGTGAACAAAAAAGAAAACCAAACAATCAAAGAAGGAATACCATTCCACGGAAAGCAAGTTTATCTTCCTACCAAAAAATTACAGGAAACTGTGTTCGATTGGTTGCACCTCCATCCTATGGCAGGACATCCAGGCCCAAAAAAGACAATAGAAAAAGTACAAAAATTATTCTGGTGGCCAACTCTACAAAAAGATGTTTCGAAAATGGCTCAAAATTGTGAAACTTGTGCAAGATTTAAGACAGATCATAGCAAACCAAAAGGTTTGTTACAAGCTTTACCAACACCAACTAGACCATGGGAACATATTTCTTTAGATTTTATTACAAATCTACCGCAGACCAATCAACATTCAGTCATTTTGGTTGTTGTGGACAGTTTAACTAAGTACGCTAATTTTATTGCTTGTAAACGATTGCCAACAGCAGGACAATTAGCACAAATATTCCTAAAAGATATTGTACGCCTACACGGTTTGCCTTCAGTGTTACTATCAGATTGTTGTTCTCAGTTTTCATCTAAATTTTGGCAACAATGGTGTCATAGTTTACAAATTACGTAAAATTTGTCTACCAGCCATCATCCAAAAACGGATGGTCAAACCGAACGATTAAACCAAACATTAAAACAGTATTTGAGATGCTATGTTGCGGATTCCAAAAGGTCCTGGTTAGATTTGCTTTGGATTGCTGAAATAGCCTATAATTCATCACCTCATTCATCTACAGGATCCTCTCCTTTTGAAGCTCGTTATGGTTACTTACCAAAGACTATTCCTTTGACCTTGCCCAAAGATGTGAGTAATGCACCTGCGGTGCAAGATACAGTACAACTCAGGCAAACTGTTCATCAGCAAATCCACAAACGTTTATTACAAAGTAAAGAGAAATACAAGAAACAATATGATAAACGTCATCGATCAGGACCAATGTATGTTTCTGGAGATAAAGTATGGTTGTCTACGAAGAACTTGCATTTTAAACACAGAAACATGTTCCATCCCAAATTTATCGGCCCATATCCAGTACTGCGTGCAGTCAATCCAGTGACATATAAATTAAAGCTTCCCAAAACTTTGCGAATTCATCCTGTGGTTCATACTTCCTTGTTGAAACCAGCTAGACAAGACATAGCGCCCAGACCGGCTCCGGTCCTAGTTCATGGCAATTGGGAATACGAAGTACGGAACATACTCGACTCTAAACATAGAGGTACAAAACTGTGGTATCTTGTGTCTTGGAAAGGATATGGATCCGCGAATGACTCTTGGGAACCAGCTGAAAACATTCATGCCTCTCGCTTATTGCGACAATTCCACCTCCTTCACCCTTCAAAGCCGGGCCCTCGACCGCTCCAGGGAGGGGGGAATACTGTCAGGACTAGGGTGGCTTGCGGTCTAGGGCCCGCCCCACTCTGCAGAAGTCACTATCTTCCGCCATGTCTGGTGCCATTATGTGGCAAAATGCACCAGGCTGATCTGGAAGGACGTTGGTGGCAGAAATGTGCAAAAGGGTTTTAGTAGTGATGTTGTCCAAAAGCCTTTGGTTCTTGTTTTGGTATAGTCTGCCAGATGTGTGAGGTTTAGCACCCTTATCGCCTCCGCTGGTCGCATGCGTGGGATTTAGCTGGGGGGTAGTCACGTAGATGTACGCGACCGCGCCCAACTGTCCGAGCTCACTATTCAGGATATTTTGAAGGTGTGGCAGCTAGTCCCAGGTGCTCTAATCTAGTTTGGGGTTTTTTGAGTGTTTGGAGTCTCTTTCAGGGAGCGAGCCATCAGCGGTGAGTGGTCCAGTCCAATGTGGCGTTTCCCTGCCATGAGCTGCTGTGGAGTATCCGATCCTGGTTCTAAGAAGACTTTCTTCGAGAATCCTGAGTAGCAGACATGCCCTTTGAGTTTGTAGAGTAGGTCGTACTCTACAGGTAGGAGAAAGTAAAAGCTCAAAATTAAGAGGTTCAAAGTAATTTGCAAAAAGTTGAGTTAAGAAATATTTTCTTGATTCAGGAGTGATATGCACAAAGTTTTCTGTGATATTTTCTAAGTACATATTTGGAGCAATTCAGTATCCTTTGAATCAATGTGATGTTTTTCTCCATTTCATTGTTTCCTTTAGTAAAATTGTGGCGCTTTTGATTAGTCCTGATTTAGTCACAACATAGACTGAATTTGTATTTCGCAAAGGTTTGAGAATAACGAAAAGTAGTTATTTGCTGATACAATAAAGATACAACTGCTTGTGTTTGCGCAGAATGTAAAGAGGTTATTTACAAATATTATTCTGTCACAAGTTTCATTGTGTTACTTCTTTTGGGAGTCTAGCCCAGTAAATTTGTTTGTAAATATGCTTAAATGAGACAATAGTCTTTTCTACTAAAAACTTAAGTAGATATCATCTTTAAGCCGACTTGATCTTTCGAGTGTAAAGATATCATTATTTATATTATTTTCTTGGGTCGAGTAAAGCATTAGAAAACTCGCAACAATAACTTTTCCTTTTCAGATCTCCTTCCCAGCTGTTCCCTTCCTAATTCCCTTTCCCCCCCCCCGCTTGATCACTTCAATATTCTGTGTATTTGATACAATCAGAATTGGAGGTATCGAGAGGTGGGCCCTTATATCATCACACCAGATCCTGAGGAAGACTTCGCCTGACAGAGGTAGACCCATAGTTTCAGGTATTGATTCAATACTTCAACCGCTGTCCAAATTTTGCGACCATTTTCTACAAGCATTGATCAAACAAACCCCTTCCTACCTGAAGGACACAGCTGATGTCTTACGTCTCATGACAGAGATTCAATACACCAACAACATCAATCTGTTGATCACCCTTGATGTGGAGGCCCTTTACACCAACATCCCCCAGAGGGCCACCCTGGGTGTGATAGAGTCGATATTGAACAGTACCAACTGGCACTCTTCCACTCCCAGCTGTTTTGTTCTCAAATGCGCTATACCCGTACTCACAGAAGTTTTTTCTGAGATTAAGGGCCAACTCTACCACCAGACCGCAGGTACTTCCAAGGGGAGTACCTTTGCCCCGAGTGCAGCCTGTTAATACATGGCAGGTGTTGAAGAGAACTTAATTTTCAAAAATTCAAAACTCTACCGCAGCAAACCTTTCCTTTGAAAGAGGTTTATTGATGACATTGTCATTTTTTGGTCAGGTGATATGAAGACCTGCAAATAATTCTGTAACTGGATTAATACCTTAAACCCCTGCCTGACGTTTATCAGTTCACACTCAGATCCTGTTCCATGACCTCACCATCAAACTGACAAATGGCAACCTCAGCACAACAGTCTGTAGAAAACCTACAGACCACAACAGCCTGCTGTTATTTAGTAGCCACCATCCTCGTTTATTAAAAGAGAACCTGCCCTTAGGTCAATTTTTGAGGCTGCAAAGAAATTGTAGCAGCCTAGAGGATTATAAAATGGATGCAGAGAAGCTGGCTATGAATTTGAGCAGACGAGAATACCCAAAACTTAACATTGTGCTCTCCATAATAAGAGCTAGTACAGCAATCACGAGGCTCTACTTGAACCCAGAGAGAAAGAACAAACTGACACTCTCACATGTGTTACCACCTACACACCCAATTCCAACAAAATCAGGAATGTGATTAAAAAACGCTGGGGCATATTGAACACAGGGTCTTTGGAACTAACTAGACGTTCATAGATATACATTTATATATCTATATGATCACCTCCCCATGTGATCTAAGGTATATAGGTATGACCACCAGACCTGTGAAAACACGTATCACAGAACACTGCAGTAATTACAATGCCACAAGCTCAACACAAAAATGTGTACACATTTTGCCCAACTTCAACACTCATCTGACTCCCTGCGATGTGTAATACTAGAGGCATAACCCAAGACGAACAAAGCAGCCCTATTTGCGAAAGAAGAGAGATGGACTATCGTTTATCAACCAGCACACATTCCCTGGAGTACACTAAATACTTGACATGCATAAAAACCGATAATGCAACACTTCTTGTCATATTAGGACAATAAAAGTAACCCCACAGTATGCATTATCACTTTCCCTAACCATACACTAGGCAATACAGCAGCGTAGACCTTAGAGAGATTCATGCCACTGATGTATTATATCAAGTCCGAAATTTCTCAAATGTGTGAAATATGTGATAAGATGACTAGGGATGGGCGGACATTTCCGTTCCGCCCACGGAATGTGCAATAATTTGCACTTACCACCTTCCACAAAGAAGGCGTAAAAACTGTGCAAATTTCCGCACAATCCCGGGCGGAACGGAAGTTGGCCGCCCGCCCGCCTCTCGATTTCCGCCCGCTTTCCCGCCTGCCTTATTACCTCATTATAGAACTGCAAACTTCACGATCGCGGCTCCTTCTTTGAAACTGCGCATGCGAGGGAGCCTGCGCATGCGCATTCCTCGCCAGGAATGCGCAATGGCAGGCTCCCGCGCATGCGCAGTTTCAAAGAAGAAGCAGCGATCGGGAAGTTTGCAGTTCAATAATAAGGTACTTTTTATTAAGCTTTATTTCCAGCCTGTAAATAATTAATAAGGTGGGCAGGAAGGCCGGAAGCCGGCGGGAGGCAGGAAGGCAGGCGGGCGGTTTCTGCGAAATGGAAATATCACGGAGAGGCACGGAGATTTGTTCAATCTCTGTGCCTCTCCGCCATAGCACATTTCACAAATTCTGCCCACCCCTAAAGATGACACACAGTGAATCACAATAACCGAGAGATGTACGCCACTGATACAAATATGGGTTTACAATGATATCACAGTCCAAATTCAAATATGTAGCATACATACAATACACAATTTTTCAGACAAACTGCTCCATACCTCCGGGTAAACTTAAAAGCCACTCCAAGATGGTGGTTATTATTCACCAGGATTAAACATCTTCCAAGATAGCCCCCATGTATTTCTGTAAAATCTGCAACAGTGTAGTGCAGACTGTGAATTGACCGAAAGGTTCCCGCCAACTCCAAACAAGCCTACCAGAAGTCCATGCACGTCCAATCCCGGCATAAGAGGGTAGGTCAGCTGGCCTTTTGCGGATTTTGCAAAACGTAAGTAAACAATGGCACAATACACTGTGCTCCTGTAGGTAATATTGCCTAGATACCCTTTACATTGGGAATCCTCAGTTGCTAGATAACTCGACAGCTCTGCATCATGCTAGACACCCACGGCTCTGACAGCATTACCGTAAACTGTGTGTTTTCAAATTACCAATAGATCAGATATTTACAGATACTAGCGTTGTTATATTTATGCAAAGTAATACCTACTTAACTCATGCTCAGGCCATCTGCGGTAGCAGCTTAGCCCGCTACTTACTGCATACTATTACCAAACCCTAGTTATGTTGGTACTAATTTGTCAGACTCCTACATCGCTCAATACACCTTAATCACACAGTTTATGTGATATGCTCTAATTTTCCTTTCTTTTAATCCACAACCCACTCAGCACACAAGGAAATTCCTTGTGAGATACCTGCAGGATATCGATGAAGTAGATAGAGAAACCTGACTAGGGTGAGTTTGTCAATTCCTTCTGCAACTATGGTGGTGTTCCAGCAGATGCACCTGTGTACTCATCACAATAAAATGTTTGTGAGACTCACCCACATGGCACTCACATTACGTATGTTTTTAGTCATCACCACTGTGTGCTGTGAACTTGTCACACAGGGAACACAAGAGTTTTGTTTATACTGGTACTCTTGATCCTAATAACTGTTTTTGTTCCTATACCAGGTTAGTCATATGCTATCAGGAACTACACATAGCATGTGTTAAGTTGATTTAAAAGGGTAGATCACACCATACAACCACCCATTTGTAGATAGATTTGATTTTAGAAGGTCGTGACGAATCGCCACCAGATTGATTAACTATCAGGCAAGAAACATGTTGACCGCACAATAGTGCCCTACCAGAGACATAATCTCAGACATACACCTTTGTTTAGTTTATTCAGGGTGGGAGACCTATTGATTAAAATATTTTTCGCTGGTACTCCCTGACCTGTTTTAATACTTTTTTCAGGTTATACACCTTCACACCTTCATCTACACTGATTAGGCCCTCACCTTCACAGCACCAAATTGCATTAGTAATAAAAGATCTCCATCAAAGAGCCCCTCATAGGGAGCCCGTCAGGTATTGCAGTGCCGACCTGACGAGGAGCAGGCCATATGATGAAGCATGACACCTTGCCGGGTGAGTGAGGGCCCTTCCAAGAGGAGGAATCCTCATCCTCCAACACTTCATGACCACACAAAACCAGTTTCCTCTTGTTTCAAAATTAGGAACAGCATACCATTTGTATCTTCATTATTGTTAGGGCATGTATGCTGGACCTTTCTAAAAAGCCCTCAGTCCCTCCTTTGTGATTGAATATCATAGCAGTACCAGACATATTTCTAAATGTAATATGCTAAAATACTTTGGCTAAGCTAGCATCCTGCACTGTTTTGGTATCTCTCTTAGGCAAGCCTTGCATTACAAAAAAATCTTTACTTTCAGTAGCTTGAGTAACTTTTAATTAATTATTTTGTGTCAACGTTCTACAGGCCTTTAAACTAGATATTTGGTATCACATTATAAAGGACGGCTTCCACACCTGTTCTTCCCAGACTGTTTTTCTTTTTGCATGTAGAGGGGGATATTTGGACATCTGTTGAAATCAGTCCCCCCCCACCCTCTCCCACCACATACATACTCCAGCAGGCTTCTGGGCGAGCTGCATTCTTGGTCTTAGAAAGTTCTCCCACTCCCTAACTTTAGGAAAGTCATGCCGTCTAGCTCAGCACAGCTATGGATGACCCAGCAGGTGCAGTTACACTGGTCCTTAAGAGTCTAAAGTGTCCACTGATCCTTCAATATAGCTGTCTCTTACTGCTAAACCAGAGTTCTGCGAGTTCCAGTTTCATTGCGTGCATTAGTGCCCTTGAAGTCTCCAGTGCTCCAGTGCTCAGCATGTTTTTAATGTGTGCTGCACCTGTATTCTCAACTTCCCTGTACCCGAGCTGTACTCCGCATACCATACCACCCCTCTCCATATGAAAAAAGGGAATACCAGAAATCCAGGGGCTTGACATAGTACTTTGCAGCCTCTGTAGCATAGAGGTGCCCAAACCTTCTGGGTGGCTCCATTCAGCCAGAGGTTGAAGGACATTTGTGAGACTCTGGGGCTCCTCATTTCCTTCTGCGGGTAGTGTGTGGCAATTCAGGAACTCAAAATGATAAACCCTCGAGAATGTGAAGGGGCCCTTTAGTCTCCCGTATTGGTCCTGAACCAAATGGGACTCCCTGAAGTAGTAAGTGCCTTCTGATATTTGGAGCCTGTTTTACACCACTGTGTGGGCATCTTTTTGCACTAGATCACTTTTGAAAGTTGTACCCATCCCCTCCTCCTTTATCTCCACTGCTGAAGTCATCCTCCAGGCAGGCAGAGGTGAGCCGCTGTGCTGTGGCAGACTGTGTTACGGACAAATATTTCCACCTGTTCCCAAGATATTACTCACCGAGCAGCAACAACAGGATTGATCTAGCACACCTAAAAGTAGGAACTGGCTGCATTTCTTCTCTGATGCCTAGGCAGGAGTAAGTAACAGGAAGTTCATCAAAGCTCACAGAGGAATCACAACAGCTCCAGACTAAAGCGGAGATTTAATATGGTTTGGCCGGCTTCACTTGCGATAGTGTGATGTTTTGGAGCCTCTGCTGTGAACGAATTGTTTTCAGTCATCTGTTTATTTATCTTTCAACTTTTATTGTGGATGTTGAGACCCATCATTTGGATGTTTTGGAACTTTTGTTGTAGGTTGTTTTTGAGACTTTGCTGTAGACTGCTTCAGTTACTCTCAGTGGGTTGTTTGGAACCTCGATTGCTTGTGGATTGCTTGGAAGTCCACAGATATGTCATTCTGGAGACTTTATATGTTTATGTATTAACCCCTTGCATGCTTATGACAAACCCAGCTCATTATGAGGCACAGTACAGCTGTGCTCATGATGAGCTGAGCTCGTCATACCGGCTGCCGCACTCCCCCATGCGGCGAATTCCACTCCCGTGTTCTATTGGAGTGGAAGGATTCACGACGAGTCCAGCTCGTCATGAGCCCAGCCAGCTCTTCGGGGCAGCATGACTAGCTGGACTCGTCATGAGCACCACGGCGCCGCACGCAGCCCCCCCCCCCGCACCATGGGGGAATTACCCCCGCTGCGAAGGGGTAATTGAAAGCCTCAAATAAGGCTATTTTAGAGGCTCTATTTCAGATAGAATAAAAGCATCCCGTTGGATTGTATTGAGCCCCATTTGTGGTCTTATTGGAATTTCAGGTATTTTGGAAAACCTATTGTACCTCAACCTTCATTTGGGTTATTTTTGGAGATTCTGGTATTGAATGTGTGAGACTTCCAAAAGGCTGGTTTTGTAGTGTAAATAGTGGAATTCTTTTGCGACACGTGTTGGGTTAGTGGAGGTCTCTATTCTGGATTGTTTAAGAGACTACATTGGGTTGATTTTGTAGCTTCTGTTTTGAAATTTAGACAATATCCTGTTGGGTTCTATGTAGCTTCTCTGGTGATTTATTTAAGAGCCTCCAGATTATTGTTTTTAGAGCACCCGTTAAGCAATTGTAGCTGAACCTAAGGTTAGGATTGTGTTTGATGCCTGTTTCTGAGGCATGGTTGGATTTGCTTTAAAGCACCCAGTTGCTTTGTTGCAAGGGTTGTGTGAAGCTTTGTTGTGAGTCTCAATCACCTAAACTTGTTTGGAAAAAGTTGTTTGGAGCCTCTCTGCTCCCCCATCCCCCCTTTGCCTGGAGGAACGGGGGGAGAAAGCTCAAATGTGGTTTGTTTAATCTCTCTTTGCTGTATTCCTGCATTTTCACAGGGCGTCTTAACGCTGGTTGTCCAGCCCTGCTGTGGCAACACACATTTATCTCTTGTGTTTTCTTACAGACCCCTGTGGGTTTTACATTATATTTGACATGTACTTTGTCCAGTGGCTGTACACTTCAGCTGGCCTACTACACAGACTAAATACATGTTGATATTTAAGCACTATATCGGGAATACCGCGCTGCAAAATGAAAGACAAATGTAGTGATCAGTTTACATCATTTACCTCGGTCCTCTGGGTTATTTGTCTGCTACACAGACCAATCCTTCCCCTTAATCCACCAGCATCTGTAATCGCGTTGACAGATCTCCATGAAGTGTAATCTCTTCCAAGATTAGAGCACACTTCTTCAGGGAAGCAGCGGTGTCACCAGTTGGCCAGATACAAGCAGATGAAATAGATTTTTATAGAGTCTCATGTTTTTTTCACTCCAGCACACACATGTTGCTTTCATATTTGAAGTCATGCTCACACAAGTTTTGCTAGAAGCCCTTTGGCTCTGATACAGGGTGCAAAGAAATGGAGCACCAGTAAGTGAAATGACAAGAGAGTGGGGGCCGGTGTGGGAGGGTCAAAATACACACTGAGGACAGTGCCTGCTTCTGATGATATATATATGAAGATGGTCCAACTGAAACAATGATGATTTCAAGAGGGAAACGCAGCGAAACAAAAAACACCCCACAATGAGATAATTAGACACTGATCCAATCCACTTGGTGATCAACATGATTTATTTAATACAATAATAGTAATAGTAAATTCACAGTTTTAAAGATTGTTCCATAGTGAAGGTGAACTTAGGGCTCAAAAAGGTACTCGTGATGGGATCAGTGTCTAATTATCTCATTGCGGTTATATTTTTGTTTCACTGCATTTCCCTCTTAAGATCATCATTGCTTCAGTTGGACCATCTTCAAATGTACCATTATTAGACCAGATCAAAGTGGGTACTAGGTATACCCCATTGTTATGTAACAAGTTGCTTCTGAGATGGGCAGGTCATTCTTTGCCATCCTGAGACCTGGCATCGCTTGGCGCACTGCGTGCTCCTCCAGCAGCCCCAAGGCATGGATAACCTCCCCAAGTCAAGGTGTTTTACAGAAGAAACTAAGTGACCCACAGGTTTAACTTCTCCAAATTTCAGCTTGGGCTGGAAAGGGGGGGAGGTTGTGGGTGGCCCACCCCAGTGAGGCAGAGAGGGCAAATGAAAATGGATCGATGTGGAAACAGAATGTGGAAACATGAGTCCTGTGTGAATTAAGCCACTGTTTTGAACAGAGTGCTGGAGGAAGCCTCAGGGTATGTGCCCAAGTCTACTTCTGCCCCTGCCTGTTAGTCGGCATTCTTCAGTGCCCTGGGGGTGCGGGGTCCTCAACAGAGTCAGGTTTCAGGACCCAGTGTTTGCAGGAGAGCCTGCTTCTTCTACACACACACAGGGTGGGTGTTAGGGTGGTGGGAGCGATTGGGAGGATGCTGTTGGGTCCCGGGTGACTGACCAGATGCATGGAGCTGTCATTGACCTCTCCAGGGCACCAGGCACCTTGCCTGCACCTTCCTGCTGAGGCTCCGAGGAGGGGCGGTCTGCATTCTTGGCTCTGCTGTGAGATGAGAAGAGTGAGGTTTGGAGAGGACCACGAGTGAGGCACACCGGGGAAGGAGCTGGGGCTGAGGACTTCAGAATGCGGACCTGGGGTGCAGTTCACATGGTCTCTGCACACCAGGACCTAGTGGGCAACACACGTGGAAACTGGAGGTCTGCAGACTCTTCCACAGCCTACCCCAAACTTAGGGGACAATGCACCCTGAACCTGGGGGCTCTACACTGTCACAGCATATCCCGGAGCTAGGGGACAGCATAAGCTGTTTCTGCACACCCCGGACCTAAGGGACAGTGCATGCCATCCCTGCCCACCTAGGACCTAGGAGGCAGCCCGCGCAATTTCTGCACACTCAGGACCCCGCCATCCCTGGGGCTCATCTGGGGTCTGTGGTATGGCTGCTTCTAGGTGCAGAAGATACCTGCTCCTAACTCTGGTGATTGGTCTTTCTGTACAAGCCCAGGATGCACCAAGCTGGACTCATCATGCCCTGGCTGCTGCTGGGCCTGCCAGCACCCTGGGCTGTGATCAATGGTGAGCGAGCCAAACGGGCACATGTGTAGTTTGTGAATGCAAGTTCCATTGCCTCCCACATGTATGTCCTCTATGGGTGAGGGTTAGGGTGGGGGTTCAAGCGCTGGCAATAAGGGAATTGCCCCAGGGATTTGGCCCACCTGGGGGCTATAAAAAATGCTCGGGGGAGCCTACACATAATTTCTTTTTATTTTGCAGTGGATTCACCTTCGAATTCACATCAAATTTACATTTTAAGAAACACTCCCCATCACATCTGGGGGGTCGGATATTCCTACCCTTTCATAATTTGTTACTTTTGGGGGGAACTCGGCTTCAAGCCTAGTCCTAAAATGGCTGCCAACACTTCCTGATTGAAAATTTTGAAATATAAATTACATTTTAATAATTATATTGGTACCAAAATTGCAAAAATCCAGTAAAGGAAGCAAGGATAATAATTTTTAAACGTTGAAGGAAATATAGGGCTAAAATTAAACCTAGGGCTGGCAAGTTTGTTGTGGTCCTGTTCAGGTCTTTGGAACTAAAATGTTTTTAGGATCCGGGTTTCTCAGGAAGTTAGGAGGAGTACACTTTAACACAGCCCATGGTTCCCAGGCCTAGGTACCAGCACTTGAGGGTCAAAACTCACTCCACCTGTGCCTTACAGCAAGGCCTAGCCAAGGTCCAGTTTGATGTGGCCGAAAGAAGAAGGCCTCTTGTAGCTTGGTGTGTTCCTTGCGAGCTGGGTAAACAAAGATTTTCCTGTCAAACTATCATCTGGCATCTGCCTGTAGTAAGTGAGGGCCATTTGAAGATAACTAGGTTCTTGGGCTCTGCCCAAATGGCTATGCTGCCAAAGGAAACAAAACACTTTCCCACCTCCAAGTCTTTGCCTCCGGCTCTAGGAGAAGGTTTCACTCATAGGCCTGCAGGTGGAGGCTGCATCACTAATACAACAGGAGTTGTGCTTTTCAATGTTTTATTTTTAAAGCAATAGACTATATCATATGTATAGTTCCTCATGTATGTTACTGGATTATATTAAGTTAAAGAGCTAATACGACTTTAAAATGTTCAAACAAAGACATATCAATCATGTCATTTTAGATGTCATCGGTGATTTTATCAAGAATTTCATTGAACATTTCATGAGTGATGTAGTATATGAGGTTATAAGTAAGGCATGGCTGAGTGCAGGTAATAGTGCAGGCTATAGTTACATATCTGGTGAATTTGAGTTTAAAATGTTTTTTTATTTATTTATTTATTTATTTATGTAGTTTGTAGAGCGCACAGCTACCCCCGAGGGGGTGTACCGGCGCTAGAACCTGAACCTCCAGGTGAGAAGAAAGGGGCAGGGAGTTAAACAGCAGAATAGAAATCAGAGTCCAGAAAAGAGCCAAGTTTTGAGTCTGGCCCGGAAGATGGATTCAGAAGGACAGAATCTAAGATCGATTGGCAGAGCGTTCCACAATTTTGCCGCGATAACACTGAACCCTCTGCCACCCATTCTAGAGAGTCTGAAACGGGGAGAGATCAGAAGGCGGAGGTCATTGGATCTCAAGGATCTGATGGAACGGGATATTGAGACACTTTTTTTCAAGTAGTTGGGTCCGAGGTCGTTGATGGCTCGGTAGGCAAGGGTAAGGATCTTGAACTGGATACGGCTGGCCACCGGTAGCCAGTGAAGTTCCTTACGATAAGCGGAGACTGATTGACGGTAGGGGATATTACCAATCAATCTGGCCGCCGCATTCTGGACAATCTGAAGCCGGTCTATCAGATATTGGGGGGCACCAGCATAAAGGCTGTTAGCATAGTCCAGGTGAGACGTGATGAGGGCATGGGTAACTGTACGGCGGGAATCCAGAGGGAGATAGGGAAGTATCTTTTTGATCATGCGCAACTTCAGGAAGCAGGCAGAGGTCACTTTGTTAACCTGAGTTTTGCATGAGAGGGAGTCGTCAAACTGAAATCCCAGGTTACGAGCAGAGTGAACGGGAGAGGGAGCGGGATCAAGTGCCGTGGGCCACCACCAAGAGGAAGGGATGGGATTTTTCTGGTTAAAAAACAGCACCTCTGTCTTGTCTGCATTGAGTCTAAGGTGGTTATCAGTCATCCAGACACTGATGTTGTTGAGGCACTGGCGGAAGTTGGTGAATGCGGAGTCCGAGTGGTCTCTGAAGGAAAACATCAGCTGAGTATCGTCAGCATAGGAGACCACCCTGACTCCGTAGGACTCCACAACGTCGGCCAGTGGGGCAAGATAGATGTTAAAAAATAGAGGGCTGAGGGCAGAGCCCTGTGGCACACCGCATGACAAGGGTTTATCCTCTGATTTAAAAGGCCGCAACAACACCCTCTGACTTCTTCCTGAAAGGAAGGACTCGATCCAGCTAAAGGCAGTGCCGCCAATGCCTATCTGTTTGAGTCGGTCAAGGAGGATGAGGTGGGAGACCGTATCAAATGCAGCGGACAGGTCGAGGAGGACCAGCATAGCCTCCTCGCCCCTGTCCACGCATTCCCGGATTGTTTCCGATACTTCCAGTAATGCCGTCTCTGTGCTGAATCCCGCCCGAAATCCGGATTGTGAGTCGTGCAGTAGAGAGTTGCTTTCCAGATACTCCGTGAGTTGCAGCTGCACGGCTTTTTCCAGGACCTTTGCGGGTTTGGGGAGAAGGGAAATGGGGCGGTAGTTGGCGAAGATAGTGGGATCAGCATCAGCCTTTTTTAGGATGGGAATCACCAAAGCCTCCTTCCAAGTGGTAGGGAAAAAGCCATGGTGAAGGGAGGCGTTCCAGATGGAGAGGAAGGAGCAGGCTAACGAGGGAGCCAGCTCTCTCTTTCATTGTAAAACAGTGGTGTAATAACCTTGTGACATGCAAAGTTGCATCTGCTGCAGTACAATCGAGCAGCAGTCTGCCAACATGCTTGTAACCTTGACTCAAATAGAACATAGTTCTTCATATGTTTAATAAGTGTAAATTAAAGTACTTGAGGTTTCAGCTTTTTGCTTACAAACATCATTAACAAGTATAGCAAAAATATTTTAAAGAAATCCAAGATATGATAAAAATGCGCTTCCCTAAAGCTGATCGTGAAGCATAAGAATCATACTAGAGATGTAAATATGTATTAGGAAAGATTCATGACATTGGCTGTATGGGTAAACGTGTCCTTATTTATTTTTTTGGCTTTGAACATTAACATGAGTGTAAGATTTTCTGTCAAACTTTGGCATTTATTGTAGCAGTCGTGCTCCAGAAAGTTTCTCTTCTGAGATAACTATTTTTTGCTTTGAAATGGAAAATGTTGTAAATGTTCCTCTCATTTAGCAACATTTGTTTTCCATCATGGCAGCGTGTGGCATTGTTTTATTCACAGCATGTTGTCGGTGTCATTATTTCTCTGTTTCAGTCTTCTGCTAACACCAGGGATTCTCCTGAGACATGTCCTCTCCATCACTGGGAGTTGATGTTCATTTGCTTTCTTCAAGGTCCACAAGTCTATCAAATAAAATAGGCACATTGTTCAATTTCGAATCTAGGAAATAAAATAAGACACATTTTCGCAAAATGTATCAGCTGTTCACCTCAATTAGACGAAGCAATGAATTTGTATTCGGTGCGAGAACTACCATATTGTATGAAACCTTAATGACTTTCGACAAATATCGGCATGCAAATAAGTAAAAAAAAATAAAAAAAACTTCAGAAAAACATCTTCCTGAATACATGTTCATGCTGTGATATCGGGCCATATGCATGAAGAAGCCGTTTAGTGGCGAATCGGAAACTGCGATTTTTACCAAATCGCAGTTCCAGAATCGCTAATCGGAATGTATCAACACAATCGCAAATATTTAGCGATTCGCCCAAAATCGCTAAATATTTGCGATAAAATCAATACCGATTCCTTAATGTAGAAATTCCGCAAGATTGCGATTTTACATCGGAGAAAATAGCAAAATTGCGATTTTCTAGAATCATCCAATTGCAATCCTGATGCAGTTTGATGACATCACCATCCAGGAAGTGACTGATTACCCATGATGCAACTGCATTGTTTGTGAGAGAGTGTGAGAGTGAGGTTTGCTACTGAGGAGCCATGGCTGAGAGTGGGAACAAGGATTTGCCTGCAGCCCAACAGGACTAGCAAGAAAGAGAAACATCTAGGAAGAGAAAGATGAAGTTCTCAGAAGCAGAACTTGAGACACTTATCACTGAGATGGTGCCAAACCATGATATGTTATTTGGGAGAAGCTCACACAAGGTGCTTGAAGCAAGGAAAAGACGCATCTGGGAAGGCATACAGGCGAAAGTCAATGCCCTTGGAGTAACACACAGGAGTGTTGAAGTACTGTGCAAGCACTGGTACGACCTGCGCCAGCGCTCCAAAGAAAAATTGGCAGCCAGACTGGAGCAGTCTCAGCTCACCCGTGGGGGGACCTCCCATGTGCAAGATTCTACACCACTAGAGGAACTGGTAGAGGGAACACTGGCTCCAGAGAGTGTTGTGGGCATGTCCGTGCTAGACAGCTCTGACCAACTAGCTGCCAGACCAGGTAAGAAGCATGCCTTCACACCCTAAACCACCCCCCCACCCCCTGCAGAAACCTAGGGATTATGGGAACCACATGTCACACTAGAGCAAGTACATAGGCAGTCACAGCAATGCATTGTGGGAGATGTAGTCACAATAGAAATCAATGTTGAAAGTAGCATCCTTCTAAGGTAATTTTCACATGTGCAGGTCAGGAAAGGGGAATAACAAAAGTGAAGTAAGGGATAACTGTGAAATATTTTATTTTCACATCATACATTAGCAAATAAAATGAATGTGTGCTGTTCTATCCACAGCACCTGCAACTAATAAGCCCATAGGCAGTGGAAGAGACACAGGACCCCCAGCCTCTGGAGACGCTAGCCAGGTGCAGGACACAGATGGGGAGGACAGCCCTGTCATTCCACCAAAGGGACACAGAAAGAAGATCGTGAGGCCATTGACAGTCATGGAGGACGATGATAAGGACAACAATGACATAGTGCAGTCTGATGCTCCAGGTTCCCAGCAGCAGGAGTCAATGCTACAACACAGCCAGGCTCCACAGGTCACAGGCAGGCGTGGACTCCGCACGTGCAGCAGCTCAATCCATCAGCAGGAAGATTCAGTGTTTGCAGGGCTGGAAGTGCACATGCTCCAAGTACAGCGCCTACAAGCCAAACACATGAAGGCGAAACAGCGTGAGATGAGGGCAGGGTTCAGGGGCATGCGTGAGGAAAAGAGGGGTGCTGTGCAAGAGCACACTGGGGAGTTGCATGCAGAACGCGCTGCTAGGCGCACAGAGCTGGCCCGCATGGACCGCTATACGCGCGCAATCAACCGCCTGGCCTCATCGACCAATATCCTGTCCAGGCGTACCATTGAAACCCAGCGTAAGTTCTCTCACGGCATTCAGGACATTGCCACTGTCGGAGTGCAGTCCACGTCTGCCCTGGATGAACTCCGTGCCCTACGTACCACAGGACCAGGAGTGCTGACTCCAAGTGAGGAGGACTCCTAGTCAGTGCGGAGCTCCAACACCCCACCACCCACTGTTGAGAGGCGCCGTAGTGGCAGGACCAACAGGCCTGCTATATGCCAATAGGATGTGCAGCCAAATAACGATGACTTACAGGGGCTAAATATGGACAAGTACATCATTGACTGTGCAGTAATTCAAGTTAAATAGTTGCACTGTGAAATGAACATGTGCATTACATTAGGAGTGTTTGAACTTGCATATGAGGATGTGTGGCATTGTTGCTGTAGCAATTAAAACACATTTTTAAAGATTTAAGTTGTCATTGTGTCATTATTACTCATCTAGAAGTAGTTGCGCATGATCTCATCATGCCTCTGTCGCCCAGCTGCAGCACCATCTACGCCACCTTCCATGCATACAGGTCCAGGTCCCTCCACGTCGGAGGATTCTGAATCGCTCAACTCCAGTGGTGTCCCTTTCCTGGTGGCGATGTTGTGCAGCATTGCACAAGCTACAACAATTTTGCAGCACGTTTCCGGGCTGTATTGGAGAGCTCCTCCACTTTTATGAATGCACCTGAATCTGCTCTTCAATATGCCAAATGATCTCTCGATGGTGCCTCTTGTTGATATGTTGGCCCCGTTGTAGCGCCGCTCCCCAGCAGTAGCAGGATTGAGGTAGGGTGTCAGGATGAAATCCCGGACTGCATAAGCACTGTCACCTGTGGTTGGAAATGTTAACGGTTAGTCACTGTATTGCTCATGCTAGTCAGTGGAAATGTGACCTATGTATGTGAGCATTTACATAGTAGGTATCCCTCGCCAAAATCACCTCTTGAGAGTCTACGGTATAGCCCACTGTGACGGAAGATAAAGGCGTCATGTGTGCTTCCCGGATACTTTGCCACTATGTCGGTGATGATGTTTTTGGCATCACACACTACCTGTATGTTAAGTGAGTGGTAGCATTTCCTGTTCCTGTATACGTACTCTACGTTTGAGGGGGGGGATATTGCAACATGTGTCCCATCGATGCATCCTATTACGTGGGGGAATTGGGCAATGTTGTAGAAGTCCTGCTTGGTTTGTGCTAGTTCTTGTGGGATGCTGGGGAAGTGTATGTGGTGTTGCATCCTATGTGTCATGGCATCGAGGAACGCATTAAAGAAGTGCAACAGGGCACTTTGTGACACCCCTCCTGCTGTGGCTATGACCCCCTGAAAACTACCTTAGGCAAGCAGGTGTAGTGAACACAGGACCTGGATGTGGGTGGGTATGGCTTGTGTCCTGCGGGTGGGGTGTTCTCGATAGGGTCTGAGTTCTTCTATCAAATCAAGTATGCTCTCTTCCTCCAGTCTGTAGTGGGTGTAGATGTCCTCCTCAGTGTGCTGGAAGATGGTGGTGCGCATACGGAATATCCTCTCCTGCCGTCTCCTCCACTGCACCACAGCTCTCAGCCTTCGCCTCCTCGCAATGATGTACAGCCCAGACATTGTGGAAAAGAGTGTGTTCCATTGTGGGATTCCATATATACTTTGCACCTGGTTACCACCTGCTCCCACTTGGTGGTAATAGCGACTCCTTAAAAAGCGATTTTTATCAAATCGCAAATTGCGATTTTTTGATACATATAATTGCTAATCCTTAATAGCGATTTCTAGATTTGCGATTATCGATACCTGGTTTCGTTGCAAATTTGGGAATCGCTATGAAATTCGCATTTTTCGGGCTCTCGCAATGTTTGGAACTCGCTAAATAGCGATTCCTTGTTTTGCGGGCATTTTCTCCTTCATACATTGGAAATTGCTAATTTCCTGTCGCAAACGCTATTATTACCGATTCGCAGCGTTTGCGACAGGAAATTAGCTTCATGCATATGGCCCTTAGCAACAGTTTTAAGTCAAGAATTTGTCACAATCCTTGGGCACAGCTTACCCTTCTTAAAAAGGGTTTAAAAGAAGGACGTTTACTCTTGTGGTCGTCTCCTTTACTTGTTGTAGAGTTACGAAATATGTAAGTTTCACAAGGAATCTGAAGAGTAGAAGAGTACTTCAGGATATCTAGAGTATTATTTTATTATTTGTAGTGCTACAAGAACCAAGATCTGACATAAGGTTGATAACATTGATATTGTTATTTTTACCGATTAGTTACCAACTTTTGTGTAATGCCATGCCTTATGGATACAGCCATGTTGCACACAGTTATTTTTGTGCAGCGTTAAATTTACTATGCCTTGATAAATGATGACAACATTACTAAACACACACACTGAGAGATGTGTGATGCACACAATTTGAGGGACACAATTGGCACTTGCCCAGCGAAATACAATTCAAAAACGTTCAACAAAATAGTCGGAGAGTGGGCAAGTCCAGGGAAGAGACTAGGGGCCAGATGTAGGTAAGTATATTTTACCGATTCATAAATAGGGAATTTTACCGATTCGGTATTTATTAATCGGTAAAATAGAAGGGGTGAGATGTAGGAAGAATCGGTAATTGAATTACCGATTCTGTAAGAATCGGTATTTACCGAATCAGTAAATACCGATTCGGTAATGCCCATTGATTCCTATGGGCATTGAAGCCCATAGGAATCAATGGGCATTACCGAATCGGTATTTACCGATTCGGAAAATACCGAATGTTGCAAGGGTGCAGGGGGTGTCACTTTGACACCCTCTAGCACCCCGATTTCAGCATGTGTGACTTGTGGCACACAGACATGCCCTAAGGGCATGTCTGTCTGTCACATGCCATAGGTGTGCATGCACACATGTGCATGCACACCTGGAATCGGTATTTTACCACTCAATTGGATTGGGTGGTAAAATACCGTTTCGGTAAGGCCTGTGGGACTCAGAAGAGTCCCACCTACATCTCAAAATTACAGAATCAGTAAAAATACCGATTCAGTATTTTACCGATTCGGTAAATTTACTGAATCAGTAAAATATGCCCCCTACATGCCAAATACTAAATACCGGTCGGGAACGGCCAAAATCGGCCGTTACCGACCGGTATTTCGGCTCCTACATCTGGCCCTAGGTTCCTCAAAGTTGCTCAATAATGGAGATAGGATATACAGGAGCCCCATGGACCAAAGAAGCCAAAACCTGTAATGGCAGATGAAACATAACATTTCCTGATTAAGTGAGGTCAACAGACCCCAAGACAAACTGAGTCATCAAATATAGGACCTTAAAAAAATTCTTCCCTCCAGGACAACATCCTGGGGAGCAGTAATGGCCTTTGCACCAATGTGAAGCACTCTGGGCGAGATTGTGAAACAGTGACGCAATGTTAGATACCACACAAAAAACTGACCAAAATAGGAAGGCATCACAACAATATGTAGGAAGTCAAACGTTATGTTATGTTATGTTATTTGGTATTTTTATAGCGCACAGCTGCCCCAGCAAAGGGGCGTCCTGGCGCTTTGACAGATGCTTATAACATAACACACAGTAAACGAAAAGAAATTAACTAGATACCGGGAACAGGAAGGTTTTAATCGCCTGCCTGAAGGTAAGCAGATCTTCAAGAGCTCGAATGTGTACGGGGAGCGAATTCCATAAGCCTGCCGCTAGCACCCTAAAGGAGCGGCCACCCATTCTGCTCAGCTTGAAGCGTGGACAGATGGCCAGATGAAGCCCCTCCGATCTCAAGGATCTCGAAGGCATATAGGGCGTAAGAAGAAGAACAAGTGCCGGCGGCGAAGAAGATTTCAGAATTTTAAAGGCCAGGCACAGCGCCTTGAACTTAATTCGCTGTCTGACCGGGAGCCAGTGCAAGGCCGTGATGGTACCAGACACTGAACAATGTCTGGGAAGGCCCACAATGGCACGTGCCGCGGCGTTTTGTACTCTTTGGAGCCTAGAGGCCTCCGCTTGATTCACCCCTAACAGCAATGAGCTGCCGTAGTCCAGCCGAGAAAGTATTGAGGCCTGGACTACAAGCTGTCTGGTAGGGGGATCAAAGTACTTTAGGACCGGCCTAGTACCATGCAGAATTCCGTAGCACGTGGCAGCCACCTTCTTGGTGTGATCTCTGAAGGTCAGCGCAGAGTCTACCCATACTCCTAGATTTCTCACTCCAGCAGCTGGAATAGGAGTGACACCAAGCTCCGATGGCCACCACTGATTTCCCCATAGCTCCGCGTGCTTCCCTAGAACCAACACCTCCGTTTTGGTGGCATTCAACTGAAGGCAGTTGGTGCGAAGCCAGCCGGCTACTGCCAAGAGACCCGCACGGAATCTAGGGGCCTCCACCTCAGGGTCTTCACTAAGTGTCACCGCTAGCTGTGTGTCGTCCGCGTATGAGGCCATCGTAAGACCCCACTGTTTGACGACACCAGCCAACGGTTTCACATAGAGGTTGGACATTGTCGGGCTCAACGAAGATCCCTGTGGTACCCCGAGCTCCAAAGGATAGGTGGCAGATTGACCAGGTGGTATAGCCACTTTAAAGGAGCGGTCTGCCAGAAAAGACCGAAACCACTGGAGAGCGACATCCGTCACTCCCTCCTCCTGTAAGCGTTGGATAAGTATATGGTGGGACACAGTATCGAAGGCAGCGCTTAGATCTAATAGTATAAGCGCTGCAGTATGACCTGAGTCAAGTACCTGGCGAAGATGTTCCGTGATGTAAAGTAATGCCGTCTCGGTACTGTGTCCTGACCGGAAGCCGTTCTGACTGGAATCCAGAATCTGGTTGCGAATCAGATGCTCGGACAGCACAGAGTTGACATGGGCTTCTGTTACTTTGGCGATCCAAGGCAACAGGGAGATAGGTCGATAGTTTTCTGGCAATCGGGGGTCAGAGTTGGCTTTTTTTAATATCGGAGTGACCACTGCCTGTTTCCATGCCGCGGGTACCGTTCCACAAGACAGTGACATATTGATGAGATTCAATATGGGGTCACGGCACAGCGGGGAAAGTGTGTTAATGAAGGCTGGCTTTAACGGGTCCGCAGGAGAGCCTGACTTGACCTTAAGGCTGAACCTGTCAAAGGCCTCAATAGACAGTTCAGGTAAAATGGCCAAAGGCTCAAGATCTGTCGTGACAGGGGTAGAAGCCAGTCGATCCTGGTGGAGTGTGTCGAACCCATGATAGATTTTTTCCACTTTCTCCACAAAAAAGGAGGCCAATTTATCACAGTGCGAATCTGTGCAAATCGCCTCTGATGAGGATCTGTTTTTCATAAGGTCCTTCAGTACCTTGAAAATCAGTTTTGATGGATTGGGGCTGGTAGCAAATTCATGAGCGTAGAATGCAGCTCTTGCTCTGCAGATAGCTCTATGATAGAGCTTCAACTCAGTAAAATACCGAGTTTTCAGCGCAGGGTCATAGGAGCGTCTCCATTCCCTCTCTGTTTTTCGGCAGGATTTCTTCAATTCTGCGAGAGACTCATTATACCAGGGGCTAGGTGTTTTTGTCCGGCCTTTCGACCACCGCAGAGGTATAAACAAACACAAACACAAATAATTCCCTGCAATGAATGAAAAGGTGACTGCTGTAAGGCCTCAATTTGTCAGCAAACTTCAAGGCCAGGACATACTTGGCCTTAAGAAAGAGCAAATCCAAGGTAAGCAAATCGAAATACACTAATTTCTAGCTTATACCATTAATGGTCAGATGTGCATGTATGATTTCTAGTTCATGTCCAGTTGTATATCCCCTCCTCTGTATCAACTGTTCCATCAAAACCTACAACCCAGCTGCTGATATGGACACGTGTATCACAGAGAAATGGGGAAACAGAAGAGATATCAGTGACCAAATAAACACGCATTGCCAAATGTCATGTGGAATCTCCATTACAGTATTGTAACATACAAATGAAATTCATATGTGGTCACTGTGGGGAAAACAATAACAATAAGACTGTCTAGGCCAGTACTTTCAAAACTTTTTGGAACCACAACCCAATCTATAGAAGAACAAACTTTCTTGACCTACCTAGATTTAATGGCCATGAGGCGGGCAAGTTTTTAAATTTAACTAAAATATCATGTGGTAGCACAGTCGTTTACAGTAAAACACTTTTTCCATAGAAATGGCCACAAACATATAGTTTTACTGACAAAACTATATTGCATATGCATGATAATGTTTAGAAATAGGGTTGCAGTTAGTATTTATCAATTGTACATCACCAAGTAAAGTGTCTTCATTTGTTTTTGATTCTATTAGAATCTCTCGGGGAAAATGTATACCTTTGGACTTAGTCATGTGTGGGGCTCAGTTGCTTCCAGTAGGGCAAGGCTACAGGCAGCAGCTCAAGAGGGCTCCACAAGACCAGATACCTTCTCCTTGAGGCCTGGCTAAATCAGATTACGTACTGCGAAAAAGCTAAAAGCGAGACCAGCATGAATCTTTGGCCCAGCGGCAACACACCTTTGTCGGAGTCCTCTAGATGTTCTTGCAGCCAAGAAGATTCTAAGTTCCAGGTTTTAGGAGATGATAGAAGAAGTAAACTTGGAGACAGTACTTGGCCACTCTCTAAACAATAAGGTAAAAGTTCCAAGTGGTAACCCTACCCACTTTTGCAGCAAGTCCAGTGTACTCAATTGTAAATAATCCCACAGTGACCCTACCTAAAACCAAGATGGCAGAATCCTTCTACCACGTGCAGAGCTTCTGCAACCACGGAGTTGGCCTAACAGCTAGGGCGGTTGAACTCGAAACTGGGCAACCAGGTTCGAGTCTCTGCAATGACGCTGAACATCCTGTTATTCTGGGCAAATCACTTAATCTCCGTGTTTATGAAAATTATTGTCTCCTCATGTAACGCAACTGCAGCTATGTAAAGCGCTCGGATCTTTGGGTCAAGTTTGCGCTATATAAAACTCCTTAAAAAACAAAAACAGCCATGCTACAGTGACATACCTTTGGGGCTTTTTCACTGTAATGTCATGTGTGTCCTTCTTTTGCCATGTACCCTGTCTTATAGGCACTTATTATTATTTAAAGGGGAGATTTTGACCCGTTAAATGGTAATACTTTTAAAAGTTGAATTTGCAGTTTACAACTGCCCAGCCAGGCTACGAATGGTAAGCATGCATTCAGGTTTATACTGTCACTGAAGTGGGTGGCAGAATGGGTGCTGCATTCACTAGTTACATTTAACTTACAGTTCATAGGCATACTTTCTATCACATACTATGGACTTATAGGTAAGTTAACTATATCACTTATGGGGTATTTTGAAATGAGGAGCACAGAGCTTTAACATTCATTAGCAGGGGTTAAGTCTAAGGGTGGGCAGAACTCCCAGGGTTGCACTACGCTGAATTCCGAGAAGTTGCATACAAACTCTATGGAATTCCACGTAGTTCCGCTCCGCCTAGTTACAAAAACATGGTTCACCTAAAGAACCAATCACATTGCTAGAAATAATCACTATTTTAAAAAATACCATTAAGAGTTACTTGTTGTCACTCACACACATGCATTCAGACACACACAGGTTCCCTGGCACAATCCAGACTCACACACAGCACACACACACTTACACGCAGATGCACATATCGACCACCCCTGCAGCTCCTTTTGACCTCGGTCTCTGAAAGCCGAGCAAATGTTGGAAGTTAAGATTTAAAGGCATTTTTATTGCTCATTCACTTTGTGAGAAATAAAGATGCCTTTAAATCTTGCTATCTTGTCACATTTGCTCTGCTTTCAGAGACAGAGTTCAAAAGTCAGTTTGTCTTCCTACTCGCCAGAAAGGGCGAGTCGGACCTAAAAAATAGCTCTACCTAATAAAATCTGGCTCGCAAATGTGAGCGGGTGAGTGGATTTTTTTAGCCTTGTTTCAGCCCATACAGCTTGCTGCTCAGCCAGATTCATGGATGCAGGTTGTTGTTGTTGTCCGTGGCATGAAGTGGGTCAGGTGAGGTGAACTCCGCTGATGGCTCAAGATTCTCCAGGGAGTTGGAGATGGTGGCTTTTGCCAGCAGTGAATGCCCGGCTAATGCTGTCCACGCTCTGGCTGTCCATAGCCCCACTGTGAATATTCTGTGTAGTTAACTCGTGTCATCTCTGCCCATTATGGTCAGCCTATTGTTTTCTCCTGAGAGATATTCCACACCTATTTCACACCTATTCAAGGCTGAGAACATGCTGAGAGCTGTCAGAATTCTATGTGAAAATATACTTCTGAGAGATCAGGTATGTAAAGTATATCTTTCTAAAAGTTACTTATCTTTTATAGTGGCATTTAACTTCCAGGCCATGAGTGCATTTTTTAAACCATGTTTTAATACCCTACATGCAAGTTAAATGGTCTAATCAGGAATATGCCAATTTTACCATAGATATGGGGTGAGCACAGACATTCTCCAATTGGTGAGCAGGGGTAAGGTGCACAGAGTTCTAAAGCTTGTAAAAATATACGGTCATGCCAAAGGTGAAAAATCTGGAGTGGTCAAGCAGAAAAGGTAATTTCCTACAACTATCATGGAGATTTGAATATAGATTACTCATGTTGTATTTGACCTATAAGCTGATCATTCATTGTTATGCCCATGTGGTAATCCAGGCCGTACTCATTTCTTTCAAAGTATTGATCGACAGTACAGTGCCTGAATATGTACATGTCATGTCCACTGTTTTAGTAGGTGGCTAAAATATTGGTGACGCAAAATTTGGCATCATAAGATTGCTTGTATGTTTGATGAGTGAAGATTTAAAGGCATTTTTATTGCTCATTCACTTTGTGAGCAATAAAGAAGCCTTTAAATCTTGCTATCTTGTCACATTTGCTCTGCTTTCAGAGACAGTCTTCCTACTCGCCAGAAAGGGTGAGTAGGACCGAAAAAATAGCTCAACCTAAATAAATCTGGCTCGTAAATGTGAGCAGGCGAGTGGATTTTTTTAGGCTTGTTATAAACCCATGCAGCTTGCTGCTCAGCCAGATTTGCAGCTGCAGGTTGTTGTTGTTGGCTGCAGCATGAAGTGGGCCAGGTGAGGTGAACTCCCCTGATGGCTCAAGATTCTCCAGCAAGATGGAGATGGTGGCTTTTTACAGCAGTGAAGACCCGGCTAATGCTGTCCATGCTCTGGCTGTATATAAATAGTGTTGTCACTCATTGTCCTTCTAACTGTGATGATGATCACGAAATCATGATGAAAGCATGAAACTGGAGGAGGCAGAGTTTTTACTGAACTCTGCAAGTGGAGCGTAGGGTTCCGAAAACTCTGCTAACACCACCCAGTCTTAGTTAAGTCCACAGAGTTGTACAGCCAGCAAAATAAGTCAAGGCAAAAATCTGGATTTACAACATGCAAAATATGGTCATTTTCAGCACAGGGTCCTTCAGAAACCAAACCATGGTTATAGAAGAATTATCTTAGCATCATATTCTCTCCCTTTCAAGTAAGCCTGAAATATGGCTCAATAGACCTGCCAAGCAGGATTCAACACTGTAGTGCCAGAAAGGAAGCCCATAGCCCCTGCTGTGAATATTTGGTGGAGATAACTGGTGTCATCTCTGCCCATTCTGGTCAGCCTATTGTTTTCTCCTGGGAGACATTCCACACCTATTTCACACCTATTCAAGGCTGAGAGCTGTCAGCCGTTACCGACCGGTATTTGGTTTTTGATATGTAGGCGGCCTAAAATTTACAGAATCGGTAAATTTACTGATTCAGTAAATTTATTGATTCTGTAAAATACCAAATCGGTAAATTTACAGAATCGGTAAATCTAGATGTAGGTGGCACTGAAAACAGTGCCACAGGCCCTTAAGAATTCGTTATTTACCACCAAATACTATTTTGTGGTAAATAACGAATTCCTGTGTACATGCACATACCTGTGCCATGTGGCACACATACCTGCCCTAAGGGCATGTATGTGTGTCACATGGCACACAAGCCAGAATCAGGGGTGCAACAGGGTGTCAAAGTGACACCCTGTCCCCCTTGACAATTCGTTAATTTTACCGAATTGGTAAATACCGATTCTGAAATTACCGAATCATACCGATTCGGTAAAAATTCATTTGCTGAATCTAGATTACCGAATCGGTAACATTCGGTATTCTAGAGTTGGTAAATGAGATTTACCTACATCGGGCCCCTAGGTCTCAGGGCTGTCCATCTATTCTCATTGCTTGCACTTGGAGCACTTACTATAATGGGCAACATTCATCTTTTCTTAAAAAAGCTGAAAAGAATGAACACCTTGCACTCATATTTTATATTCATTGAAAGGGTCTGAAATTCAACAACTCACAGGAGTGAGACGACTTGTTTTGGAATTCCCATGTGTGTTGTTACCCTGCAGTATGGTGCCTGTTCACTGGCGAGGCGATGACCCCAGCACAAGGCGTAAGAAAATAGGTTATTAGGTGAGGAGGATGTCCCAAATAATACACCCAGATTCCTGTTAAGTCCAACACACAGGTTCAATAAAAAGCCTAGGCTCAATTCCTGATTTCTATGAGATATAGGAGACAGGTTTAACTTAAGGAAAGGTGTATAAAGTACTTAGCAGGCCCAAAACAATTAACTTTCAGATGACAACACAATCGAAATTCCACAACCATTTTTTTTTTTTTTTAATGAATAATATCCCATTGAACGAGTAATATGTCAGACAGCTTATCTGACAGGATTTGCATGACTTGGGCGGAGTAGTCTGATGGCTATTTACCCGACTCCCCCAGGCCTAACGCTGCTTGTATGTAGTAGAGTAAGCACCGTTAGCAAAATTAAACTCTAGAGAAAAGGGAAATAGGAGAGAAAAGAGACTGCAGGAACACCACAGTCTTGTCCCTGACTAAACTTCTGTTCTAATGCCACATTGGTGTAATTCTGCTCTCCATTTATTTTGTTTCTGTATCGGCAAGCAACTATATGAGTTAAAAAAGGAAATGCTTTTAGATTCCTTCCTTTAAATTTCCAAACATGTCAGATTTGCATGAAAAACAAAATCCTAAGATTACGATAAGCATGGAAATTGTCTGCCAAGTGTTGTCTAGAGCTTAAGAATTATTAGAAAATAAATTATTTTTGGGCCTCCGTTAAACACTGCCCCTCCACCCACCCCCTTGGATCTGCGTGAAACTCGAGGTTTCTTTACACGCTGTAACATGCTAACAGCCTGCCACAATTCTTGCCAATGTATTAAATAGCAATAAAGTATTATGACATGAAAAAAAAATTCCCACCTCCTTAAAATCTGCCCTCTCTCTTTTTATATATAAAGGGATGACTATTCGATACCCACCGAAAAAAAGATGGTAATAGTCTACTGAATTTCATGCAGATTTATTAAATGATTTCAATTATTAGCAAAATACATTGGCCCTACCTTCTAAATCTGCACAAGTAACGAAAGAAAGGTAAACATACTAAGCATCAGCTATCCCTTTCAAAACCATCTACATATTTTATCATTCTAAATATTTAAAAACTACTGAATGGAATTAAAGGCCAAGTAAATGCACTTCTTTGAGTAAAGTTCTAATATTATCCAGATTTCTGGTGTATATCTGTAATTTCTGTAGAGTAAAGCTTAATATTTGTTCAGTGTTAAAATGTATGTTTATCCCCCTTCATTATACGTCGTCTTCACCTCTTAAGTGCAGATGTCGGCCATTGGCTGACACCCTCACTACCTCTCTATTGTGTCTGCCTACCATTGGCCGATTTACAAAAAAATGATTTACAAAAAGGGGGTGGTGATGAACAGAGTGTCTGAGTTAAACAGACCACTCTTACCCAGTCCAAAGATCAGGGCTTGATCCATCACCGTTATTTATCTCACTGCCCCATCCCAGCTCAGAACCTGGCAATATGCAAATCAGTCTGTCCCTGGCCCAGTGCATCATGGGAACAGGGCAGACTAAACTCCCAAGCCAATTCTTCACCAGAAAGGAGACAAGCTACCGGGGACCAGTTTCTGGCATTTCAGCCTTCTTCGGCCCGGCTTGCTTGAATCCTGATGGAGCAGTGAGAAAGGGACTCATTTCTGAGTATACCCTGCCACACCTATAGTGGCCAAAAACGATTTACAAAAAGGGGGTGGTGATGAACAGAGTGTCTGAGTTAAACAGACCACTCTTACCCAGTCCAAAGATCAGGGCTTGATCCATCACCGTTATTTATCTCACTGTCCCATCCCAGCTCAGAACCTGGCAATATGCAAATCAGTCTGTCCCTGGCCCAGTGCATCATGGGAACAGGGCAGACTAAACTACCAAGCCAATTCTTCACTAGAAATCTTGACTGGGTGAGAGTATTCTGTTTAATTCAGAGACTCTGTCCCTCACCACCCCTTGTTGTAAATATTTTTGTCCACCCTAAGCGTGGAAGGGTATACTCAGATGTGAGTCCCTTGCTCATTGCACCATCAGGATTCAAGCAAGCCGGCCCGAAGAGGCTGAAATGCCAGAAACCGGTCCCCGGTAGCTTGTTTCCTTCCCAGTGTAAGAATTGGCTTTTGTAGTTTGGTTTGCCCTGTTCCCATCATGCACTGGGACAGGAACAGACTAATTTGCATACAGCCAGGTTCTGAAACTGGGATGGTGCAGTGAGCTAAAAAACGGTGTTGGATCTAGCCCTGATCTCTTGACTGGGTGAGAGTATTCTGTTTAATTCAGAGACTCTGTCCCTCACCACCCCTTGTTGTAAATATTTTTGTCCACCCTAAGCGTGGAAGGGTATACCCAGATGTGAGTCCCTTGCTCATTGCATCATCAGGATTCAAGCAAGCCGGGCCGAAGACGGCTGAAATGCCAGAAACCGGTCCCCGGTAGCTTGTTTCCTTCCCAGTGTAAGAATTGGCTTTTGTAGTTTGGTTTGCCCTGTTCCCATCATGCACTGGGACAGGAACAGACTAATTTGCATACAGCCAGGTTCTGAAACTGGGATGGTGCAGTGAGCTAAAAAACGGTGTTGGATCTAGCCCTGATCTCTTGACTGGGTGAGAGTATTCTGTTTAATTCAGAGACTCTGTCCCTCACCACCCCTTGTTGTAAATATGCCTACCATTGGCCGACACTGGAAAGGCATATTAAGGCCTCTCAGGGGATCTGCACCAGAGGGATTCCTTTGGCAGCCTGAGTCTTTTCTTTTTCCTTCCTGTAATGATGATAAGTGTGAAGGGCACAAAGACGTCATTGCAGTTAAGTGAGAGTAAAAACGAGATTATAGGGTCGTTTACTTTCATTGCATCAATGTTTGGGTGGTATATCTCAGCCCCAGGAGCACTGATTATCTTGGGAGAGGTATAATATGAGCCCTGATTGGGAATGATCATCAAGCAGGGCTCAACCCACTTAACACAAGGGATTTTTTGGGAGCAGTCTCTTGGGCAAGGGCTTGTGCTCCCCCATCCTCAAACAATTTCAGCCTTTTTACCTCCCGGGGGATGGATGAGGTAATTCCTCCTATCTGCCCCCAGAATGCTCTGTAGAGAGCAGGGCAGATTATGAAAGAAATATAGTGGTGAGGGCTATCGGATATGGGCACGGCCATTCCCCCTCCCCCCAAAAAATGTTGCAACAGTCTCTCTGCTTCCCCAGCAGGCATATGGGGCAATTACCCCAAATTTGCCACCAAAGGGGGCAGAAAGCCCACTAGACACTAGGGACTGCATTGGGCCCATATTTCCCCCTACCCGAGGGCCATGGATGTGAGTACGGCATAGCCAACCCACTTGACAACAAGCATTTATTCTTGGAATTCCAATGTGCATTTCTTTTGAATTTTTTGATCAGCTTCCAGATCATTTTGAAAACGTTTCTCTTTTAGTGTGTGACTGCAAGTGCCCCTTCCCTCCCGTGTTGAGCTTCCGAGACCTGAAGTAGGCTAAAAAGATGTATGTTTTATCAGTACTTAATTAATTTTTTCACAAAGCACACCAATAATTATTAAATCTGATCATTTACTCACTACCAGTCATCCATCCAACCTATTGATGCATACATGTATGCAGTGGCTATCCAAGCATCTCCTTTAGCATGCAGAAAACTACCTCATAGAGTGTGTGATTTATGTTATATGTATTGTATTGTCTTGTTTGTTTTTCTAAGGGCAGCACAACACTACCAAGGTCAATGCAAGGATAAGTTATGCACTAATGAAAAATATATCACTCTTGTTACATGGTTAATGATGTGTTTTAATTACATTTTTATTGACAAGTTAACAATAACATAATGTCCTATCTTTCCAAATCATACACCATAAATATACCTACTAGGTATTGTATGTGCATGAGAAGATCTCACCTTAATAGGTATCAAGAAGATCGATAGGGTACTGTTCTAGGAGTGGCACATGGGATCATTTAGTTTGGTGAGGTTGAAAAGCCTTAGGGGATAGGCTTGAAACATGCATGTAGACCCGGAGATACACACCCATCACAGTGTGTTTCTCCTCTTCCCCCTTTTTAATGTTACCAGCTACAGGATTTAATTTAAAACAAATTCCAGGTAGCCAGGTACTTTTTAACCCACAAGTTAGAACCGCCCACTCTTATCACTAATCACTTTATTGTCCACACCCTACAAAGGGCTCCCACATCTCCGTTGGTCATTGCACGCCCCATCCCGCAGTGGGGCGGGATGAAACCGATGATGAAGCATGCCACCAAGGGACATTTTGGTGGGTGAGGGTAACTTATTTTAAGAAAGCATTTCATTTTCCTTGATACTATAAAGAACACAGGTAAGATAGCTATTTCGGTTGTTCTTCATACCTTCAACAATAGCAATTCAAAGCCTGTAATACTCAAACACAGGACAGTTTTGAAATCAACATTTAAAATCTATGGAACTATGATAGAGTCCACCATTATAATTACCTGGAACTGTGAATGGATGGATGGCGAATTAGCATGGACTGAGCATGTATTGAAAATTAATTCAATCTTAAGGCAATGTGCCAGCCAGTATCACGCTTCTCAAACCAACAGAATAATTGTTCCCCTCTGTCTTCATATAAAATGAAAGCCATGGCTTCTAAATCATGTGGTGTTTCTGGGGGCACTAAAGGACACGAGATCTGTAAGCAACATAGAATAATTTCCTGCAATGCATTTTACACCTTGTCCTGGGAACACTATCTACTGTACTCATAGATCCATTATGTATGCATAAAATTGAAGATCACATAGCGCTACAACCTGCCCTGTACTGGGTTTGCTTATGGGCCAAATCCAATCAGTCAATTTTCCAAAACGCTCCCCAAGATCTCTGAGGAAACCCAAAGCACACCTCTCTGCCAGATTAATGCATGTTGCTGAAATGTATACCGAAATTGGATGCCAAGATTTCTGGACCAGGGGGGAGCTCATCATGACCAAAGGAAACCACCAGACAATTAGGAGCTAAACTGCGACTATATCCGGAAGTGGAATTTAACACATAAAAGCAAAATTGTTTTTATTGAGTTTACCAAAAGAATAATTCAAAATAGAATAATATAAAATAAATACAAAATAAATATAGCACAAAATAAGTATACAATACATAATAAGTAAACAGTGAAAGTAACCTAACTAAAACAATATCCTTATCATATGATGAGGTCAAAGCAAAATTACAAAGGAGAAAAAGACAGCTAATAATCCAGTTGTGATGTAATAGGAAATGAAGTCATGTAGGAGAGGCATCAGAAGACTATGAGCATCATAGGTTACAAATTAGTTTTGATTCATTGCCGGCAACCCCTGAAGGGCTATGAATATCATATAAATATCATATCTCTACGTATAATCTGTGATACCATACAGGCATAGTAAATTCACAGCAAAACCCTTAATTACATTAAAGTCGAAGAACATTCCATAAAATACGGTCTTTAAGAATGAGGGGATATGTGGGTAAACTTCCCTTAAAGTGCGAAAGCATAGTGTGTCAAGTTAATGCAATTGGTTATAATGGAGTGCGCTGCAAAAGGCTAACCGCGGATCAAATGTAAAGAAGAAGGCATCAAGGGACCTCAACAGTTTCCTTGTGGGGTGCGCCATGGAGAGGAATGCAGAGAGAGGTTATTCGCCCCTCTGAGGAAGGACAACCATTCCTGCCATATATGGAAGGAGACTTATTCGGAGTTTTTCCATTTGTTAGGCACAACTTTACAGGCCAGTGTAAGCATGAGGTCTAGTATGTAGCAATAATTTACATCTGGAAGCATTGGGTCCAGAAAGCCCAAAAGCATCTAGGAAAATTCCCTTGGAGGTGTGATGTTAAATGTTTTGTTTATACATTCATATATTTTGTCCCAATAAGTTTGTTGCATTGGGCAATAGCAAAGCATATGGGAAAGGTCACTGACATGTGTGTTCCAGCACGTAGGATTCTGGCTGAGTTTAAGATAAAAAATCCTTTCAGGGGTCCAGTATGTCCTATTTATTAGCATAAGTTATGTGTATCTTGTCTCAGTCAACGTTGATTCGTCTTAGACCTGGCATCTTTGGCGTGGTTTCCCCTGTCTTTTTGGCATATACCTCCTGTATTTTTGAAGCTGTGCTGGATATCGTTTTTACTGGTTTAGATGCTTTGGACAATCTGCCCCTGCTGATCAGTGTCAGAGTGTAAGTGCTCGTTGTGTAAATTGTTATTATGATTGGATATACATGATTGGCATATTTGTATCACCAAGAAGTCACTAGTAAAGTGCACTGGGTGTGCCAGGGCTGGTGATGACAAATGCTACTAGTGGGCCTGCAGCACTGATTGTGCCACCCACAGGAGTAGCCCCAAAATGGTGTCTCAGAGCTCCCACCGCAGTGCCTGTGTGCAGTCTGTGAACTGGCATGTCCTCCTGGTCAGTGTCTCCACTGTCCAGGCCTAACCCTTCCCTTTTTGTGCACATTGGTCACCCCTATGGAAGGCCCAAGGTACCCCCTTGGGCAGGGCGCAGTGTATGTGAAAGATAGAGCATGTACTTGTGCAGGTGACATGCTCTGGTAGTGAATTACGGCCATTTTCGTTTTTCACTGCTGCAAGGCTATCTTGCTCCATAGGCTATCATAGGGGATGCTGGCTACAGTGACTACCAGCATATCTTCCCATAGGAACAAGATAGGACATACAAGTCTAGTATCCCTGAACTCAGAATTTAATAGCACACCTTTTAGGAAAGGTTGTTTTTAAATCATGTGTTTGAGAACAGCACTTATAGAAAGTTGCTGTTCTCTTGTCTGCCCTTTCTCTGTGCCTTGGCCTGTTTGTGTATTGACTGTCTGGTTTGAGAGTGACATGGGCTGGGGATTCCTCAGGAGGCTGGCTGAGTCAGCTCTAGGCTGAATGGCTGCATTTGCAACTTGAGTGGTGGGAGGAGATAGCACCTGAGCCTGAATAGGGCTGTGCCTGCCTTCCACAATGCTGGCTCCACCTCCTGCTGGGCGGCTGATGACCCTGCCCCTCACTCTGAAAGGAAAGGAGATGCCAGGAAAACAAGGCGCTCAAGGAACACCCAGAACTGGTTCAGATCCGGCTCAGAGCCCTCCTGCACAAAGGGAATGACTTTTAGGGGTATAAGTATAGGACCCCTGACTACAGTAAATTAGATCATCCTGGAATCAAGAAGGAACCTCTGCCAAGGAGAAAGCAAAAACTGAAGAAGGAGGATTATCCAGCTGTTGCTATGCTGGATTGCCCTGCTGTTGCTTTACTGCCAAGGAGAGGGGAAGGACTTTGCTTTGTGCTGTGTCCCCTTGCTTGAAGGAATCTCCAAGGGCCCGAGAAGAGCTGGCTCCCTGTTTTTGAAAGCCCAAGAACAAAAGGACTTCACCCCCAGCTTCCCTTGAGCTCTACTGAGAGAGTTCTGTCCTTCCTGGAGTGTGTGGCCCATGCGTGCTGCCTCTGGAAGTTGTACCTGTGTTGGGAAGCTGGAAATCATGCTTGAAAGACTTTGCTACAGAAAAGTTATCGCATCTCTCTCTGCGGAGCGCATCATCGACAGTGTGAAGAAATTCCCGCCGATACGAAGGCCGAGATCGTCGCAGCGCCTGTTGCCGCTGCCTGAGCCTTCACATCCTCCGTTTGCGGGATGCACCAGTCCGATGCGGAAAGACTATCATCGATGGGAGTGTTGTCGCAGAGCCTGTCGTTGCTTGGTGAGATCGTCGCACCGCTTGCTTGTGGATCACATCACGTCGCTGCGAATATCGTCGCAGAGCCATCGCATCGAAGAGCTGCGAGAGAGAGATCGCTGCTGGATCGCGCATCGTCCCCCCGGAGATCGTCGTAGCCCCTACGAGATTGTCGCATCGTGCCTTTTGAGAACACACTTCCTACGGAACCTACGCACAGGAATCCACACAAGTGGCCTTCCTCCCATACAGACCGGATTCATCACAGCACGCCCGCTGCCGCAGCGGGGTTGTCGCATCGCCTCCCCAAGGTCTCAGGAGCAATGCATCGCTTGTTTTCCACTGCACCAGCTTCTGCAACTTTGTCGCAACTGAAGGTACTGTTGGCTAAATGTATTGCAACTGTGAACTTTTCACGCAACTACGGTACCAGAGTGGGGGGTAGGGAAAAACTGGTTTCGTTTAATTTTAGAATTAAGGAAGTAATGTCTAATGAATTAATTTCACAGTTATGGCAGGCTAGTGTGATTCTTCTTTTTCTAAATGAGCGGAATGCTGGTGGTTGGGTTGGTTTTTTATGAACAGTTTAAAAATTCTCTCCTGGAATGTTAATGGCCTGCGCACCAGACCCAGAGCAGATACAATCATGTCGTATTTACGGGACTCGGATGCGCAGGTGATTATACTCCAGGAGACACATCTGATCGAGACCGAAATGCTCTCTTTAGTTAAGAAAAATAGGTGGATTGATTTCACGGTATCTACATCACAAGCTATAAATATTAGGGGTGTTACCATTATCTTTAAGAGATCGATAAAAGCAAGGTTAGTCTCTCAATTGGTGTACCCAGGCAGCAGGTGGGTCATTACCACGGTAATCATTGCGAGGGCTGAAATCAAAATCTTGGGCTATTATGGGCCTAACCAGGACGATCCCTCGGTCTTGGAATCCATATTTTCGCATTTATTGTCTTTTCCGGAACCAACCATCTTGGCAGGGGACTTTAACGTAGTATTGGATCCTTCTTTGGATAAAACTCCTAATAGTCGACCTCTAGCTCTCTCTAAGACCAGGGCCTTCTTGCTCAATTGCATGAGGCAATATGGATATGTAGATATCTGGAGGGCTAGGTCAGAACAGCTACAGGGCACCTCTTTTCGCAACTATAAGTAACACCACCAGTCGAGAATAAACTTTATTTTAATTAGTCATAAACTGGCAGATTCGGTTAAGATTGTTTGCTACCTTCCTTCTCATCTATCTGACCACTCAGCAGTATTTATGGAACTCACTGGGTTTCCTAAAACTTCTCCTAGAATTTGGTCATTTGACCGTTCGTTACTTTCGTCGCCAGATGAAATTTCTTTTCTTAAAACTGAAGCCCAGAAATTCATGTACAATAATATTGGATCGGCTGTACCTGGAATTGTATGGGATGCCTTTAAGGCCTGCTTGAGAGGTCTTATTACCAACAAGGTCTCATATCGGAGGAGACAGTATAGAGAGGAAGTCGCTTCCATTGAAGCTGACATCGCTAAAATCCAAGCCAACATATATTTGAATGCTGCCTCCTCCGATAGTATCCTATTACCGTTATATAATAGGTTACTTTTCTTGTCAGCTCGGTTCGGTTTTAAATCAGAGAATTTTGCAGAAATGGGAGGCAAGTAAAATATCCCATTTCCAGTATGGGGAAAGGGCTGGGAAACTATTGGCCTGCAAGTCAAAAACTGACCAGGTCCGTAACAATATTGATTCTATTACATCTAACAACTTGACATTCACTTCAGATGATGATATCAGAAGAATATTTAGAGAATTTTTCCAGACCATCTACCATGAAGACAAAAATATTGATCCGGAGCATATTGAGGGTTGGCTGAGAAGAATTTCTCTCCCTGCACTCTTGTTGGAACAATGAACATTCCTTGATAGCATCATCACGGAAGAAGAGGTTAGGGCTGCTATCCAAAGTAGTAAGAAGGGAAAGGCTGCAGGACCCGATGGCCTCCCGGCTGAAATTTATAGGGCCCTGGTTCAAGAAATAGCACCCTTTCTTACTATCTTATTTAATCAAATCTTACAGGAAGGTTTATCACCCCCTGTATCTTGGCATAGCACATCAATCACCCTGATTTTGAAACCTGGGAAGCCAGCCTCGTGTTGTGGGTCATATAGACCAATCTCAATATTGAACTTAGACTATAAAATCTCTGCTGCTGTTCTTGCGAGGAGGTTGGCTCTAGTGGCACCCGATATTTTACATCATGATCAGAAGGGGTTTGTCAAGGGCCGTCAACTATATGAATTGACATACGATTTGATCGGGGCTATCGACATGGCAACAACTGATTCCTTGCCTCTGGCTGTTCTTACGCTTGATGCCACCAAGGCCTTCGACAGGGCAAATTGGTTATACCTGTTGGTGGCCTTGGCTAAGTTTAACATCGGTGGCTGCTTCCGTCGAGCAGTCAGCCTTCTGTACCAGAGCCCTACAGCTGATGTTTTGGTTAATGGAGAATTATCGGACCCTTTTACCATCACAAGGGGGACGCGGCAGGGCTGCCCCCTTTCCCCTCTCCTATTCGATCTATACATAGATCCCTTCGCTCAGCGTCTAAGGGAGGATACAAACATTAAATCCTTTATCTATAGGGGATGGCCCTGTACGCGAACGATATTCTGATTTTCTCTTCTGAAATATGTACCGCATTTCCAGCAGCAATTAAGTTGGCTCTGGAATTCGGGGAAATATCCGGTTATCAGGTTAACAGAGATGATGGTTTGAAATGATGACGTCTGCGACATAAACATGCAGTCCAGTTTAAGTCTGCGATATTTAGGACTCAACATTGTTAAAGATATAAATCAAATTGCTATAACTAATTTTGCGGCTGTTGCAAAAGATTGTCGGAAACTTATGCGATCATGGGCGCAACTTCCATTATCTTTGTTGGGTAGAGTCAATCTTATTAAGATGACTATCTTACCAAAAGTTTCCTTTTTATTTAACACTATTCCTCTTTTTTTGATCCATCTTTATTAGTGAAACTACAGGGAGAAATTACGTCTTTTATCTGGGATAAACGTATCCCAAGGATCGCATGGAAGAAACTTAGGCGAAGCAGGGAGAAAGGTGGGCGAGCAGCTCCAGATTTGCAAATCTATGCATGGGCGTTCCAACTCTCCCATGCCCGAATGCTATTAAAGATGCCTACAGATTTTGGAATTGGGAGCATGTTTTCAGATGTGCTTAAAGGGGAAGAAGTAGCTCAGTCAGGTTTCCTGTTTAAATTTGGAGACCCCAAGTTCTTCAAGATCAAACTGAAGGTTTTGCAGGGGATGGCAAAAACTTGGGCTAAATTAAGGACATCATTAAAGTTGGGACATTTCTCCAGTAGGTCACCTCTTTGGGGTCTTCCTGTGAGTCTTGGATGGCTAGGAGACAGGCTAGCTGTTCCTTTAAGGGATGCAGGGTTGGAGGTTTGGGGTGACCTGTTTGTATAAGGATGCTTGTTCCAATGGGAATACCTAAAAAATAAAAGTGGGCCCAATATTTCTAGATTTAAATACATACAGATTGCTAGTTGTGCTCACTCTTACATCTCCCAGCCCTCCCTTGGGAGTAGATTTCCACTTGGTGCTGGCAGTCAACTGGAGTCTCTACTGATAGACAAACCTCCGGCCAAAAAGCAGATCTCCTTATGGTATAACCTGATACAGGAAGAAGTTGATGGCGAATTTTTACTACCAGAGTTGCTGTGGGGTCCCATACTTGTCGGTCACAATGTCCAAGACCTGTGGCTTACATCATGAAAGGTATTGTGGTATATTGTAAAGCCTGCTTGGCTACGTAGGAACCATCTTTTCACGCTACATAGAGCCTATTATTCCCCACAAAGACTGTCAAAATGTTCTCAAGTAAACCCTGTGGCCTGTAGCAGGTGTGATTTAACAGCTGCCTCTGACGCTCACATATTTTTCGAATGTCCCTGCTTGGCCCCATTTTGGGACGCTATAAGTAACACACTCACTTCCTTGTTGGGTTTTCAAGTGTCGGCAGAGCTCCCCCTTGTTATTTATTGGGTCATGGATGGAGCCCGGAGTCCAGCCAAAAATCTGCTGTTTTATTCCATCTTATTGGCCAGAAGGGAAATCTGCCAAAAATGGAAAGATCTTACACCGCCTTCCCTTAATGATTGGTATACATCTGTTTTGCAGGTGTCAAGGTTTGATTTGGCCAGGGCTGGGAACCAACATAAGAGAGCTTTCTGGTATCTGCTGAACTGGATCCATTGGGTTGCCCAGGGTCTTTTTATTTTTGCCCCTGGTCCGATGATTATGTAGCCGTGGTTTACCCTTCCTGCTTTGCCTGTTTCCGGTTGGAACTCCGGTACATAATGGCAGTAGCTGTCACCTTTCCTATATTCCTTTTAAGGTTTCTTTGGTGTTGGCCTCTAGAGATAGCCTCATTACTGATGGGAGATGGAATCCTATACTAAAATAATCCCTGCCAGTTTACATACTGTGACAGCATGGTGGCTACACTTGAAACCATGGTGGTAAATGAAGACCAAAAAAAAAAAAAACACGCCCGCTGCCGCAGCCGGGTTGTCGCATCGCCTCCCCAAGGTCTCAGAAGCAACGCATCACTTGTTTTCCACCGCACCAGCTTCTGCTTTTCGCAACTAAAGGTACTGTTGGCTAAACGTGTCGCAACTTTGAACTTTTCATGCAACTGTGGATTATTTTATCGCAACCTAAAGAACTCTTTTGCAACCATATTCTTGAACTGTGTATTTTGGATTTTTGTCGTCACTGTGTTACTGTGAGTGTTGGTACAAATACTTTACACATTGCCTTCTGATTAGCCTTGACTGCTCGTGCCAAGCTACCTAGAGGGTGAGCAGGGGTTTCCTCCTTACCCTGACTAGAAGCAAGGGTCCCTATTTGGACAGTGGTACCTACCTCTGCCAACTAGAGACCCCCAGTTCTAAAATTGTTGGTCAGCGGTGGGGATTTGAACTTGTATTTGTACTAGACCCACAGTGATTAGTGTACATCACTAGTGAGTGCAAACCACAACGCCACCGCATACTAGTATTTTTGAGTAACTCTTCAAAGCATCATGTCTGTGAATGGAAAGGCACTCAGTGAGGAGGCAGAAGTAGAATTGGAGTTTGTCATTGAAGATTTATATTCCTACAAAGCAAAACATCTTAAGAGATTCTGCCAAGAGTTTGAGTGCCCCATAAAGTGCAACGCCAGGAAAGAGGAGTTGCAGAAAATCTTGAAGGCCCATTGGGAGGCACAAAAGGGAAATGATGCAACTACAGGAAATGGTTTTCAAATCACAGATCTGCCGATGAGTAGAGTAGGCTCAAGGCCTGGCAGCGCCCATTCCAGTAGGAGAACCAAAGAGTGAGAGAACATGACTTAGAAGTCCAGAAGTTGAAAATGGAGCAATTGGAAATGGAGAAAGAAAGGCAGTGGAGCAAAATAAAAAAGCCCGTGCCCTGGAGGAAAAGAAATTGCTTTTGGCTCATGAGTTGAGCATGAGAGAGCTGGATCTTGAAGCTAAGGAGGTGGATGCCAGTTCAAATTGTGGCAGCACAAAGCCAGTGCATGGGGGTAAGGTATATATTCCCAAGGATCTGGTACAGAATTACAATAGGAGTGAGGATATTTATGCCTGGTTTACTTCTTATAAGATTACATTGAGAATTAATGGTGTGCCTGAACAGCATTGGGGGAGGGCCTGTGGAAACATTTTGAGGGTTCTGGGAGGAGTGCTCTAGAGCCCTTAGAATTAGCAGGTGTCATGACATACCCCAATATGAAGGAGGCCCTATGTCTCAGGTATGGACTTACTCAAGAGCAGTACAGACTGCAGTTTAGAAATTCTAAGAAGAAAGAATCTGAGACTTGGATGGAGTGTGTGAATTTGTACTCGCGTGCACTGGAAGGTTGGGTGCAGGGCAGCAAAGTAACTGATTACAAGGAGTTGTTACTTTTAATTAGTTGGGAGCACTTGAGTGGTCTTTGTGTTCCAGAGCTGCACCAAGCTATCCAGGCTGATGAAGGCTGATAGCCAGAAACCGGTCCTTGGATGCTTGATCCCGGTCTGGGAAAGACATGGCTTGGTAGTTCGGACTGGACTGTTCCCATGAGGCACAGGGTCAGAGCTGATTTGCATATAGCCAGTGTCTAACCCAGGGTGGTGTGGAGTGCAAAAAAACAATGGATTTAAGCCCAGATCCTTGTACTGGGGTGAATGTATGACATTGTTCTACATTCTGTCCATCAACTGCATTTTTTGCAATTTTCACCCCGAGTGTGCTGGGTATACTCAGACGTGAGTCCCAGGCTCTCCACACCACTGGAGTCAAGCTATCCAGGCTGATGAAGGCTGATAGCCAGAAACCGGTACTTGGATGCTTGATTCCCGGTCTGGGAAAGATATGGCTTGGTTGTTCGGACTGGACTGTTCCCATGAGGCACAGTGTCAGAGCTGATTTGCATATAGCCAGTATCTAACCCAGGGTGGTGTGGAGTGCAAAAAAAACGATGGATTTAGGCCCAGATCCTTGTACTGGGGTGAATGTATGACATTGTTCTACATTCTGCTCATCAACTGTATTTATTGCATTTTCACCCCGAGTGTGCTGGGTATACTCAGACGTGAGTCCCAGGCTCTCCACACCACTGGAGTCAAGCTATCCAGGCTGATGAAGGCTGATAGCCAGAAACCAGTCCTTGGATGCTTGATTCCGGTCTGGGAAAGACATGGCTTGGTAGTTCGGGCTGGACTGTTCCCATGAGGCACAGGGTCAGAGCTGATTTGCATATAGCCAGTGTCTAACCCAGGGTGGGGTGGAGTGCAAAAAAACGATGGATTTAGGCCCAGATCCTTGTACTGGGGTGAATGTATGACATTGTTCTACATTCTGTCCATCAACTGTATTTTTTGCAATTTTCACCCCGAGTGTGCTGGGTATACTCAGACGTGAGTCCCAGGCTCTCCAAACCACTGGAGTCAAGCGATCCAGGCTGATGAAGGCTGATAGCCAGAAACCGGTCCTTGGATGCTTGATTCCGGTCTGGGAAAGACATGGCTTGGTAGTTCGGACTGGACTGTTCCCATGAGGCACAGGGTCAGAGCTGATTTGCATATAGCCAGTGTCTAACCCAGGGTGGTGTGGAGTGCAAAAAAACGATGGATTTAGGCCCAGATCCTTGTACTGGGGTGAATGTATGACATTGTTCTACATTCTGTCCATCAACTGTATTTTTTGCAAGCATCTTCTAGACAGAAAGCTGACAGACCCCATTGAGCTTGCTAAGGAGGCGGACCACTGGACCAGTACCAGGGTCCACAGAGGAATTGTTGGTAACACAGCCAAAGGTGGGCAGGGTCCCCAGCAGAAGAGTGGGGGGGGACAAGCATAACCAAAAAGAGTTCTTGCAAGGGCCCCAAAATAGTTCCTAGGAGAAGGAACCCAAAACCCCCAGACCTAGACAGCCATGGCCCACTAAGGGCAGGTGGGACAACAAAGACCCCAGGGACAACCGAGGGGGCTACCTGCTTTCACTGCAATGAGATGGGACATTTTATCAACCGGTGCCCGAAGAGACCACCAGCACCCACTGGTGCTCCAGCCCCAGGGTTAGCAAGTGTAGCTTTGGGGGGGGGGTTTGATTTCTAGTGGGGAGGAGAGGCTAGCAGTTATGTCCCTTGTTTCTTTAGGAGACCTAGAGATGGTCCAGGAAACCTTACTGCCCCTGAACACTAAGAAATATGGGCAGAAGGTGACCGTCAATGGGAGGGAGATAGAGGCTCTGAGAGATACCAGAGCCAGCGTGACATCTGTGAGGTGTCAGTGGGTGTCTGAAGAGCAGTATATCCCCAATGTACTCTGGCCCGCAGTTGCAGCTGACAGTTCAGTGTGCCTCTGCAAAGTGGCACGTGTTCCCTTTGAATGGGGGGAGTCTCCGGTCTTTTGGAAGTTGTTGTCAGTGATGCCTTGACTGTAGACTGTCTGCTAGGTAATGACCTGGAGAGTTCTCTGTTGAAGGATGTAGAACACAGAACTCATTTGGAAATTTTGGGGTTGCCGGTGTGGATCAGTGTGACCACGCGTGCTATGGCAGCCAGTAGGGGTGATTCAGCAGAACTGAAGCCTGAAACAGTGGCCCAGAGACCTGCCAGGAGAGGAAGGGGCAGAGGGCGCTTTAAACCAGCCCCAGCTGTTCCGACGGTCCAGGAGGAAGCAGACCCTGAGGGGGATGACCTGGAACCTACAGGGGAACAGGTGGCCGAACTGGCCGACCTACCTGAGCTGACCCATTGGCAGCAAGAAGGTGAGCCCTCCAGGGAGGAATTCTGCAAGGAGCAGAAAGAGTGCCCTTCTCTCGTTGGTATGCGGCAACAGGCTGCAGACCAGTCAGCAGGTGGAGCGGCCAGAGTTCACTTCATCTACTGGGAAGATGACTTGTTATATAGTGAGCCTAAGTTTGCTGAGTCCGGTGCAGCCCATGTGCTGGTGGTATCTGCGCGCTTCAGGAACTAATGGGTCTGGCTCATGACGTGCCCCTCGCAGGACATCTGGGGCAAGACAAGACCCTAAACAGGCTTGTCACCCACTTCCACTGGCCCCAGATGAGGAAGCACGTTGGTTGCTTTTGTAGGTCTTGCCAAATATGTCAGGCCAGTGGCAAGACTGGAGTGAAGTGCAAGGCACCCCTCCAACCCTTTCCTGTGGTAAGCACCCCTTTTGAGCGGGTGGGAATCAACATCATGGGGCCCCTGGACCCCAAGGCAGCCTTAGGCAACAGGTTCATCCTGGTCTTGGTGGACCATGCCACCCGGTACCCGGAAGCAGTCCTCTCAGGACAGTCACAGCACCTGTGGTGGGCCGTGCATTGATGGGGATCTTTTCCTGTGTGGGGTTGCCCAGAGAGGTGGTCTCCGACTCGGATACCAACTTCATCTCTAGGTACATGAATTCTCTGTGGGAGGAGTGTGGGGTAACTTATAAGTTCACCACTCCTTAACACCCTCAAAGAAATGGGTTGGTTGAAAGGTTCAACTGCACCCTGAAAGGTATGATTATGGGCCTAGCGGAGCCCATGAGACGAAGTGGGACGTCTTGTTACCATGCCTCTTGTTTGCCTACAGGGAGGTGCCTCAGAAGTCTTTAGGGTTTAGTCCCTTTGAACTCCTGTATGGCCACCCTGTTAGAGGACCTCTCAAACTGGTGAAGGAAGGGTGGGAGAAATCCCGTGGGAAGACCCCTAGGATGTGTTCAGCTATGTGTTGGCCATCCGCAACCAGACACAACACTTCAGGACGCTCGCTCAGGATAACATGAAAGCCAGATAGGAAGAAATGAAAAGATGGTACCACCAGAATACCACTCTGGTCGAATTTCAACCTGGGCAGAAAGTGTGGGTAATGGCGCTAGTGGAGCCTTGTGCGCTCCAAGATAAGTAGACTGGGCCATATGAGGTGGTGTAGCGAAAGAGCGAAGTAACCTACCTGGTTAACTTGAAGACCCCCAGGCAACCCCTGAGAGTCTTGCATGTGAACCACCTCAAACCCCACTTTGAGAGGTCTGAGGTGACAATGCTCATGGCTACAGATGATGAAGGGGAGGAGGATAGTGATACTCTCCCTGACCTCCTGGCAGCTAAGGAGCAAGACCGGTCAGTGGATGTTGAGGTCCTCTCGCCCACCTTGACCCCAGAGCAGCAGAGGGACTGTCGCCAAGTTCTTGGTCTGTTTGCCTCCCTGTTCTCTCTAACAACAGGTATCACCAATTGGTGCATCCATGATGTGGACACTGGAGATAGTTTGCCTGTAAAACAGACATTTTACAGGGTAGCTGACAAGATCAGGGCAAACATCAAGGAAGAGGTTTCCAAGATGTTGGTGCTAAGGGTGATTGAGCCCTCCAGCAGCCCCTGGGCTGGCACACAGTCAAAATATCGAATCTTTAATTTCGACTTACACTTATATCGAGTTGCTAATATCGAAGAGACAGAATATCGATGTCCAGAATATCGATGGCCAGAATATCGACCCTAAGGTAAGTAATATCGAAATTACTTATATGGATAGCATATATATCGATGTAAGTAATATCGACATTACTTATATCGATAGCATATATATCGATGTAAGTAATTTCGATTTACTAATATGTGTTAGAAATTTTAGTTAAGTATTTAAATTAATTGTTATACTATGTGTTTAATATGTTTTTATAAATAAAAAATATATAAAAGTAAATATTATGTTTTACTACCAGAGCGGGTTGTGGGTTTTTAGGGGAATAGGGTGGGAAGTAATTTATTTGTAATTAAATAATTATTTTTTAATGATTAATTTATTTTGCAATTAAATATTAATTGGCAATGAATTATTTTAATTGATTAATTGATTAATTAATTGATAATTTATGTATATTTTTAAGTAAATTATATTTTTTACTACTGGAGCGGGTTGTGGGTGTATAGGGAAATAGGTTGGGAAGTAATTTATTTGTAATTAAATATTTATTTGTTAATGATTAATTTATTTTGCAATTAAATATTAATTGGCAATTAATTATTTTAATTGATTAATTGAATAATTAATTGATAATTTATGTATATTTTTAACTAAATTATATGTTTTACTACTGGAGCGGGTTGTGGGTTTATAGGGGAATAGGGTGGGAAGTCATTTATTTGTAATTAAATAATTATTTTTTAATGATTAATTTATTTTGCAATTAAATATTAATTGGCAATGAATTATTTTAATTGATTAATTGAATAATTAATTGATAATTTATGTATATTTTTAACTAAATTATATGTTTTACTACTGGAGCGGGTTGTGGGTTTATAGGGGAATAGGGTGGGAAGTAATTTAATTGTAATATTAATTAATTTTGGGTAAAGGAGTTTTTTTAGGGTTCAGGGTCAGTTTTGGGTTTTTGGGTAAAGGGGTATTTTTAGGGGTCAGGGTCAGTTTTCAGTTCTTGGGTAAAGGGGTATTTTTTGGGTTCAGGGTCAGTTTTCAGTTTTTGGGTAAAGGGGTATTTTTAGGGTTCAGGGTCAGTTTTGGTTTTTTGGGTAAAGGGGTATTTTTAGGGTTCAGGGTCAGTTTTCAGTTTTTGGGTAAAGGGGTATTTTTAGGTTTCAGGGTCAGTTTTCAGTTTTTGGGTAAAGGGGTATTTTTAGGGTTCAGGGTCAGTTTTCAGTTTTTGGGTAAAGGGGTATTTTTAGGGTTCAGGGTCAGTTTTCAGTTTTTGGGTAAAGGGGTATTTTTTGGGTTCAGGGTCAGTTTTCAGTTTTTGAGTAAAGGGGTATTTTTAGGGTTCAGGGTCAGTTTGGGGTTTTTGGGTAAAGGGGTATCTTTAGGGTTCAGGGTCAGTTTTTAGTTCTTGGGTAAAGGGATATTTTTTGGGTTCAGGGACAGTTTTCCCTACCGTTGCACCCACTGGAGTGGGAATAGTAATTTTAACCCCTACGCTATCCAACGCTTTCCCTACTGTTGCACCCTCTGGAGTGGGAATAGTAATTTTTACCCCTACGCTATCCAACACTTTCCCTACTGTTGCACCCTCTGGAGTGGGAATAGTAATTTTTACCCCTACGCTATCCAACACTTTCTCTACTGTTGCACCCTCTGGAGTGGGAATAGTAATTATTGTTAAGTAAGTATATATTATATATGATTTGTTAATATATATATTTTTTATTATTAAATATATTTAAATATGTTTAAGTAATTTATAAGTATTATTTACAGTATTTTTCATGTTATTTTAAACCCCCCAAAAAACGATATATTTGACAACGATATTTTTAACATCGATATTATTTTTTCGATATTTTGGTACTTACCATGTTGTACATAGGGCGTCGATATTCTTGCAATCGATATAATTACGCCGATATTTGTGTAGGTCGAAATTCTGTCTGTCGAAATTCTGTCATAGATCCCCCTGGGCTAGCCCAGTGGTCTTAGTGCCATAATCTGCTGCGCCCAGTGCCACTCCAGAACTCAGGTTTTGCGCGGACTACCATGGGCTCAATGCGTTCACGAAGACTGACGTACACCCCATCCCCAGAGCTGATGAGCTCGTGGATCGGTTGGGAGGTGCCCAGTACCTCACTATGTTTGATTTAACATCTGGGTACTGGCAGATTGTAAGCATGGGCGAATTTTGCGGATCTCGCGTTCGCGAATTTTGCGGATTTGCGGATTCGCAATCCGCAAAATCCGCGAATTCCCGCGAATTTGCGGATTTTTTTTTTTTGTGTTCGCCCGTGTTTCTGCCAGTTCGCGAGGGTTTTTACAATTTCGCAATTTGCGAACTTACCTGTCGGGTCGCAAGTTTTGCGAACTTGTTGTTTCTACGTGTCCAGCCTGTTTGGGACACTCTTCTTCATCACTGCCACTCTCTGTCACCACTGCCACTCTCTGACTACTCATGCCACCCTCTGGCCCACCCATGCCACCCTCTGTTTCATCACCACACCCTCTGGTTGTCCAGTGTACATTATTTTCGGCAAAGCAAAGCACACCTTCCCTGCCTCAAGTGACCTGAATTAATTTGGGGCTGATTAATGTGTCACAGAATATTTTTTTAGCTTGCACCTGCTTCCTTAGTGCGCCCTGATTAGTGATCTTTTGCACTTGCTAAGTGCTTTCATTGTTGCAAAATTAGTTACAACACCTGCCCTGCCCCAACTGACAATAATGAATTAGGGGCTGATTAATGGATTTTAACTTCCAGCCTGGCTCCTGCTTGTCTCCCTTAGCTGTAATTCAGGACCTTTGTGGCATATGTGTAACTATTCTGAGGTTCAGAGCAGGGTCACATAATAGTTTCAACTGGCAACTGAACTCTGGAGGGGCCCCTCAGGAAGCACTACAGGAAATGGCTACTAATGATGAGCCTGAACTTTTGAACCTGGTAAGTAGTTACTTTCAGTTTTGCTAAGATCGTATTTCTGCAATTTTGCACTTATTCACGGGGCGCGAACTCACGCGAACAGTGCGAGCAGTGCGAGCAAAATCCGCTGCTCGCGGATTTGCGGATTTTGCGGGAAATTCGCAAATCTCGCGGATTGCGGATTTCCCGAAAATCCGCAAAATCCGCGAGCGGAACGGATTTTCCGCCCATGCCTAGCAGATTGCCTTAACTGATAGGGCCAAGGAGAGGTCAGCATTCTCAACACCAGAGGGGCCCTTCTAATTCTGAGTCATGCCCTTTGGGTTGAAGAATGCCCCTGCCACCTTCCAGGGACTGGTTAACCAGGTATTGACCGGGCTGGAGGAATTCAGCGCCGCATACCTGGATGACATTGCTGTGTTCAGCTCCACGTGGGAGGAACACTTGCAACACCTCTGTGAAGTGTTGCAGGCTCTGCAAAGGGCAGGCCTCACTATCAAGGCCAGCAAGTACCAGATAGGGCAGGGATCTGTGGTGTATTTGGGACACCAGGTGGGGAGTGGCCAGCTGGCGCCCCTACAGGCAAAGATTGATACCATTCTGACTTGGGAGCCCCCCCCAAGACCCAGACAGAGGCGAGAACCTTCTTAGGTCTCACCGGGTATTACAGATGGTTTGTCAAGGGACATGGCACCATCGTTGCCCCCTTGACAGAGCTGACTTTCAAGAAGCTGCCCAGATAAGTGAACTGGACCGAAGCCTGCCAAACTGCTTTTGATTCCATGAAGACTGCCATGTGCACAGCACCGGTGCTCAAGGCATCTGATTTCTCCAGTGAGTTCATAGTGCAGACAGACGCTTCAGAGCATGTTGTGGGAGCAGTACTCTCACAGATCTCTGAGGAGGGCTGGGACCAGCCTGTAGCTTTCATTAGTAGGAGGCTACTCCCCAGGGAACAGAGGTGGAGTGCAATTGAAAGGGAAGCTTTTGCTGTGGTCTGGGCCCTGAAGAAGCTGAGGCCCTACCTGTTTGGGACTCACTTCCATGTTCAGACTGACCACAGGCCCCTCAGATGGTTGATGCAGATGAGGGGTGAGAACCCAAAACTGTTGAGGTGGTCCATCTCCCTACAGGGAATGGACTTTACGGTGGAACACCGCCCTGGTAAAGAACACGCCAATGCTGATGGTCTGTCCAGATTTTTCCGCCTTAGTGAAGAGAACTCCCAAGAGGGTGGGCAGTCCCCCCCACTTCCAGCTGTAGGGGACACGTGTTAGACCTGGCATCTTTGGCGTGGTTTTCCCTGTCTTTTTGGCCTCTACCTCCTGTATTTTTGATGCTGTGCTGGATTTCGTTTTTGCTGGTTTAGATGCTTTGGACACTCTGCCCCTGCTGAACAGTGTCGGAGTGTAAGTGCTCCCTGTGTAAATTGTTATTATGATTGGATATACATGATTGGCATATTTGAATAACCAAGAAGTCCCTAGTAAAGTGCACTGGGTGTGCCAGGGCTGGTGTTGACAAATGCTACTAGTGGGCTTGCAACACTGATTGTGCCACCCACAGAAGTAGCCCCAAAATGGTGTCTCAGGCCTGCCACCGCAGTGCCTGTGTGCAGTCTGTGAACTGCCATGTCCTCCTGTTTAGTGTCCCCACTGACAAGGCCTAACCCTTCCCCTTTGGGGCACATTGGTCACCCCTATGGAAGGCCCAAGGTACCCATTGGGCAGGGCGCAGTGTATGTGAAAGGTAGAGCATGTACTTGTGCAGGTGACATGCTCTGGTAGTGAATTACAGCCATTTTCGTTTTTCACTGCTGCAAGGCTATCTTGCTCCATAGGCTATCATGGGGGATGCTGGCTACAGTGGCTACCAGCATATCTTCCCATAGGAACAAGATAGGACATAAAAGTCTAGTATCCCTGAACTCAGAATGTATTAACACACCTTTCAGGAAAAGGTTGTTTTTAAATCCTGTGTTTGAGAACAGCACTTTTAGAAAGTTGCTGTTCTCTTGTCTGCCCTTTCTGTGTGCCTTGGCCTGTTTGTGTATTGACTGTCTGGTTTGAGAGTGACGGGGGCTGGGGCTTCCCCAGGAGGCTGTCTGAGTCAGCCCTAGGCTGAATGACTGCATTTGGAACTTGAGTGGTGGGAAGAGATAGCACCTGGGCCTGAATAGGGCTGTGCCTGCCTTCGACAATGCTGGTTCCACATCCTTCTGGGCGGCTGACGACCCTGCCCCTCGCTCTGAAACGAAAGGAGAAGCCAGGAAAACAAAGTGCTGAAGGAACACCCAGAACTGGTTCAGACCGGTCACAGAGAACAAAGACTTTTAGGGGTATAAGTATAGGATCTTCCTGGAATCAAGAAGGAAACTCTGCCAAGGAGAAAGCTGAAACTGAAGAAGGAAGATTGTCCAGCTGTTGCTATGCTGGATTGCCCTGCTGTGGCTTTACTGCCAAGGAGAGGGTGCTGTGTCCCCTTGCTTGAAGGAATCCCCAAGGGCCTGAGAAGAGCTGGCTCCCTGTTGTTGAAGTCCCAGGAACAAAAGGACTTCACCCCCAGCTTCCCCTGAGCCCTACTGAGAGAGTTCTGTCCTACCTGGAGTGCGTGGCCCATGTGTGACAAGTTGTACCTGTGTTGGGAAGCTGGAAATCACAATTTAAAGACTTTGCTACAGAAAAGTTATTTCATCGCTCTCTGCAGAGCGCATCCCCAACAAAGCGAGGAAAATTCTGCAGCTACGAAGGCCAAGATCATCGCAGCGCCTGTTGCCGCTGCTAGAGATGTTGCATCCTTCGTTTGCGGGACGCACCTGACCGGTGCGGGAAGACTATCATCGCTGGGAGTGTTGTCGCAGAGCCTGTCGTCGCTGGGTGAGATTGTTGCACCGCTTACTTGCGGATCGCGTTATTAACAGGGGGTAACCCAATTGGAGTCCTTTCTGGAATCACGGCTTCAGGTGCAGCGTGAGCGGATGTAGCTAGGCTGATGGCTTGTGGTCTCTCTTGATGATAATTAAGTTACATCTTAAATTAATCCTTTGGATTCCTCACGTGAATATCCATTGTGGTGCTAACAAGCACGTTGGAGAAGCTTAAGTTATACCATAGCTATTGGGTGCTGACTGAGCGTGCACTAGTGGCACACCATGAAGGGTCCCCACTCACTTTGGGGTTACTTTTGTTTTCGTGCACATTTAGTCACCATCCTCTTCCCGTCAGCTACCCTGTTTGTTTCTGGGTCGAAACGTCGACAACCTTCCTCCGAGCCTGTACCTGTATTGCTCTTCCAATACCCCTTTCCCTTGTGCCATTAGAATACGAAGGATCTATCAATCACGTGCCAGCAAGAAAGAGTTACATTTTGTGCGTTTACGACATCAAGGGCAGGCTCACTCATACTTCGCACTAAGGATTGAATCTTAGTCTCTGTTTAAATAACCTTATTGTATTTTCAACTTATATTCCTGTATAGACCTTCTTAGTCTCTCTACCCACACGAGCACTTACTATCACTCTTTTCTGTGCACGTCACTTGACAGTGAAACCCCTTGTGTAAAAACCTGTATATTTTTAACATTGCAGAAGCATATTATGTCTGTTTTCTAACTATTTATTAAATAAGAGAGTCTCTTTGGTGAGACACAGTTTTTTGTTCTAAGTGTGGATTTCCTGCATCAACGAATACCACGGGCTAGTATGTTTGTTGTGTTTTTGACTTGAATCAACCATAACGGATTTAATTGGATGGTGATCAGAAGTAAAATGAATATTTAATTTTACATTGTATATGTTGAATTAACGTCTAGAACCATTTTTGTCTATAATGCTTGTGGATCGCATCACGTCGCTGCGAACAACATCGCAGAGCCATCGCATCGATGAGCTGCGAGGGAGAGATCGCCGCTGGATCACGCATCGTCACCCCGGAGATCGTCGCAGCCCCTACGAGATCGTCGCATCGTGCCTTTGCAAGAACAAACTTCCTATGGAACCTACGCACCGGAATCCATACAAGTGGCCTTCCTCCTCATACAGACCGGATTTGTCGCCACACGCCCACTGCCGCAGCGGGGTTGTCACATCGCCTCCCCAAGGTTTCAGGAGCAACGCATCACTTGTTTTCCACCACACCAGCTTCTGCAACTTTGTCGCAACTGAAGGTACTGTTGGCTAAACGTTTTGCAACTGTGAACTTTTCACGCAACTGTTGATTATTTTATCGCAACCTAAAGAACTCTTCTGCAACCATATTCTTGAACTGTGTATGTTGGATTTTTGTTGTTTTGGTCTTGTGTAGTTTAGATTAAATACCTTTATTTTTCTAAACTGTTGTGGAGTCATTTTGTGGTGTTTTCACTGTGTTACTGTGAGTGTTGTACAAATACTTTACACATTACCTTCTGATTAGCCTTGACTGCTCGTACCAAGCTACCTAGAGTGTGAGCAGGGGTTATCTCAGAGACTTTCCTCCTTACCCTGACTAGAAGCAAGGGTCCCTATTTGAACAGTGGTACCTACCTCTGCCAACTAGAGACCCCCAGTACTAACAATTCCTCTGGAGTTAGTTTCAGATTCCCATTTTATCTCACTTTTTAGGTATTACTTCCGGGGTTTAGGAGATAAGAGTTTGTAAATTTTAGAAACAGTATGTCTTTATTTTATCAGTTGTAGCAACCCTTTGAGGATTGACAGCTCATTAGGTTTTATGGAAATCAGCGTGAGTCAGACTTAAGCCTAAGAAACTTGTAAAAATCTAAAGAATCTAGAGCAAATCGTGTTCGCAGCTCAGAAAAAGTCAAAGGGATTTTTCATGTAAAACGGTTTTCACTAAATTTATGCCATTGTGCGACCATTTATCCCAGAAAAGCATCTCACCATCAACCTTCATGTAAGGATTATACTACAGGGAGGTTAAGTTAGATTTGATCATTTTAACCACAGATGAATGATCCAGGTGGAACAATGCACGTCTGGTATTTTGAATAATATATTTACAGTGGGGGATGGAAGAGAAATCCATGGTTAGGAGAGACGATAACAGAATGTTGTTAATGAGTGATATTTCAATTTCCACCCAGACTGGAGTGTAACCATTATGCGGGAATAGCCGGTGTGCACCTTGCATACACGGATACTTGGTTTGATAGTTCCTAAAGTTTGGAAGGCCCACACATCCTTTTTCTTTGGTTAATTGAATTTTCTTCAGAGAAATTCTGAGTCTCTTCCCTTGCCACAAGAACAAGTTAAACGTTTTATAAATTCTGACCAGGAAGTCATTAGAGAGTGTCATTGGTAGAATACTGGCTAAGTAATTTACTTGTGGTGTGATCATCAATTTTAACATCTCCGCTCTTCCCCACCAGGATAAAAATGTCCACCCATCTAGTATCCTTGATTTGTTTTATTGAGACCATTCTCGTTCGTCTGTACGGTGGTGATTAGGTCCCTTGTAAAATCAAATCCTACGTATTTGATGCAGTTTGGTTGCCATGAAAGGCACCAATTATTTCCTTTCCGCCAAGGTTTTTTAGGAGTTTTACCTCAGTTTTGTCTTTATGTCGTTTGTAGCCATAAACTGTCGAAAAATTGTCTATTGGTGTTGTAAGTGCAGTTATGGCTTCTTCCGCATTTTCATAGATAATTAACATGTCATCAGCCTAAGATGTTATTTTAACCGTACATGTATTGAAGTGTATATCTGTAATCTGGTTGTTGATCCGAAGTTGATAAAGGAATGGCTCTATCGCCAGTAGGAACAAGGAAGGGGAAAGGGGACTTCCCTGCCTAGTGTCCTGCTCTAATTTAAAAGATGAGGAGAGGTATCCCCCTGCCCTCACCCTGGAGGAAGGAATAAAGTACAGTGCCATGATCATACTGATAAAATTATCTCCTGGGTTAAACTTGTCTAGTGTTGCTCTAAGGTAGGCCCAGTTGATCTTGTTGAAAGCCTTTTCAGCACCTAACATGATTGCAACTGTTGGGGAATCAGCTTTTTTGGCTTTCTACAGGGCATGACACTTGTATTGTCACTAGAGAGTCTATTCTTTAAGAATCTGATTTGTGAAGGGTGAATGAGTTTCAGTAAGTATTTTTGGAGACATTTAAGGAGGATCATTGCATACATTTTCCAGTCTATGATGATCAATGATATTGGCCGATAATTTTTAGGATGTGTAGAGTCCTTTCCATCCTTTGGAATTACTGTTGGAACACAGTTATGATAGCCTCTGCAGGAGTCCCGTTAATCTTGCCAGATTCACTAAATTCTTTATACATGGTTAGCAGAGGGAGATCAGAGCCGTGGAGAATGACTCACAGAATTTAGCAGTAAAGCCATCAGGCCCGGTGCCTTACCAACATTGAGGATTTTTATAGTTTCTCCAATTTCGGTTGCGGTTATTGGGCCATTAATGTCATCCTATCTTGTTCTGAGTGGGCTGGCAAGTTGCATTTGCTTAGATAGTCTTTGGCTTTTGCAGTATACAAGTCCTGATTTTTACTATACAATGTACTATAGAAATCTTTAAAGATTTCTGCATTTTTTTCGGGATCAGAGTGAGCTGTTCCATTTTGATCTGTTAGGGACTTGATCGTATTTTTTGTAGCTTGAATTTTAAATAGGAAGCTAAGTTCTTCTCTGCTTTGTTGGACTCACAGAGTCTGATAATTTTTTGTTTGTTAATCCAAACCCCTGCCCTTTTACTTATTAGGTTTCTCTTGATATAATAGGCATAGTTTCCAATGCAGATATCTCTTTTTCTAGTTTTTCAAGTTTGCTGTTAATGTCCTTGTTCATGGCAGACCTAATTTTGATGATCTCACCTCTAAGAGGGCTTGCTAGTGCTTCCCATCTCGTGTGATCAGATGTGTCGCCTATTTTATTTTCTGAGAGGTAATACTGAATTACATTCTCAATACTTTGCCTATTTGATTCTGCGTCTAATACCTTGTTACTGAATCTCCAGAGGGATTGTTTTTATAGAGTTTTAAATCAGTTATTGTAAGACTAATACATGAGTGATCGGAGATCACTCTCAGCTCAATTGAGGTTTGTTCAAACCAAGGCCCAGCATTGGTTGAAATAAGCAGGTAGTCAATAAGCAAGTAGGAATTATGTGGGGATAAATTAAAAGTATTCTCCCTTCCTGAAGGGTTTTGTATCCTCCAAGTGTCAGACAGATTAATCTGCATTATTCTTGAAGCTATCAGTGGAATCAAGGAACTGATGATATGGAAACTTTCTGTACTGTACTGTTTTGTTGTAGCTGCCGCAAATACGAGTTGCAGATTTTACTGTTGCAGTATTTACATCCTACACTGGTCTTTGTTTTCTATTTTAACTGCTTTTTCTATTGTCACTTTTCACTAATCTATTTTTCCTGCTGAACCTTGTATCCTGCTTACTGTTTTTTGTTGTTATTGACACTTACGTTTCCTCACATGCGGGCCTGAATGTTTGTTGGGCTTCTAGGACACCCGCAGGTTACAGGAGTCTACTTATAACATTATCATGCCAGGTGCCATCTTAGGGTCAGGTACTGTAAGTTGGCTAAAGCTCTTTTTAGAACATCACCGTCACAGGCCCCATCTTTGGGTCAGGCACTGTAGGGTGGCTAAAGTTATTTTTGTCCGCAATAGAACTCCCTTGAACACACAGTTCATTCATTAAAATGTGTTCCTTACATCCTGCGTTCTAGAAATGTGCCAAACTATGAGCCAAGGCTGCGCGCCGCATTCCTTACATTCCGCCAAGACTTATCAGGCTACTTAAATGCTGAGAAAAACAGAGCGCATGTTCTGGACCTGTCTGCGATGTTAGATGTTGAAAGCTCTCAGCGGTCTCATTGCCTGTGTCGCTTGTGTTTACCTAAAAACTTGAAACCTTGGAGATACTTGCAAAATATGTACGCCAAGCTTGGCGCTTTTTAGGGGCCGCACTTGCGTCGGTTAATTTGCTTGTGTGGCCACCATTTAGAGCGCAGAGAGACCGAATGCAGGGAATCAAAATAATCCTTACTTGGTACATTGGCACTTTAGAGCCTCCATAAATGTGTGATTGCAGGCTCACATTCCAAAAACATTGTCTGCGATACCGGTGTCCGGTGCGATGTGGTGGATAAGCATATAGCTCTCTCCTCAGCTCATTTACATGGGACTGAAATGGCGCGTGTTCTGTGAGTCGGAATCAGATAGTCAGCTGCCGCACAGCTGAGGGGGGTATCAGCTCAATTTTGGTATCGCCGAATGCCTCAGTGTTCTGCTTGTATATCGGCTCAAATTCCAGCTTTAAACGCCACGGAAAGCGTTCACAAAAGTCAGTCGCGCAATAACTCACTATCCCCAACTTCTTGGTTAGCAAGAAAGGCCACTTTATTAAGACAGGTGCAAAATAAAATCAAATCAAAACATCTTTCAATTCATTATTTAATAAACCAAAATCCCCCAACTTATCTTAGCATCCTTATGAAAAATGAACCCCCACCAAATTAACCCAAACAAACCCATAAGAAACTGACTCTTGTTGATACCCCCCTCCTTTCCTTTTACAGCCCTTTGAGGATGGACCAACCCGCTCCAGGCTGCCCACACCCCAGAAAACTGCCTACCGACAAAAAAAAAAAAGAAATTGGAACCTAAACCTGTCTTAGCGTGGCAACCAGGAAATACAGCTTCGGCAGTACCCAAAGCATTGAAAAACAACAACCAAACAGGCCTTGAAAAAGAGAGAAAAGAGGGAAGGGTGGGTGGGACAAAAACCAACCTTTGCCACCAGTCTCCCACCGGCACAGTACCTTTCCCGCCCTTTCTACCCCTATTAATCCCTTTTCCCTTCACGGCTCACTAACTAATCCCCCATGCACCTGTGGCCACTTCCCTCGCGCGAACAAACCCAGGGGAGAGACCAGCTCGCGCACGGCTTCCCCGGTCCCCTCCTTGTGGAAATTCCATGAGTGAAGAAGCAAGCTCAGGCAGCCACCTTCACCGCAATCCATCCCATGCCATTTATACAATTTTTAACAATAATATGTGGAATCTCCTGCAAACCACACCTCAACTACATATTTCCCAAAGAAAAAAGGGCACTATACTTTAGGTTCAGAAGAGCAATCCTCGCAGTCCTTTTCTATTTTAAATATGACATAAGGACCAAACTGTTACTGATTCATACAATTGTTTTTGCTGGAATAGCTGAAACAGTCATGCATTTATGCAATTGTTTGTTACGTATCTGTACGCAAGAAGATATTATTTGTGGCCTTTTTTCCAAAAGAAAACAGCGTTACATGGTGTAGGGAGGCACTGCTGCTATTTTATTGAACAGACTTAAAAGCTATCTTCTTGCATGTAGCCTCATATATAAATATATTCTGCATGGACAGTCACCAGACCTGCAAACCATCGGCAAATAGGTGACCATGACAATAAAAATGGCATTTGCACTGTTTGACAGTGAGTTGAGGCACAAAGTGCACTTTAAAACACTTTATATAAAAGCCAACTGCATTTCTTGAACATTTACTGTAATATCAACCGCACTTTTCATCTAATTATTCTATGTAATGTATGGTTTTTATTAAGCTAAACAATTGAGTATTGGTTGATTGGTTACAGATCATTTTGAAATCTTTCTTCACTAAAGTAAATTAAAATGTGTTCAGTTCAGATGAGCAAGTAGAGACTAATGTGTTAAACCTGAGTAAATATTTGGATGAATGCATGGAAGAATTGTATGCAGGAATTACTGACCCTCTCCCTTACTTCCTAAATAAGTAGTGGTGGATTCCACATAAATACAGCAAACTGCGATTATTTATCACTTCCAAGTGAAAGCATTTTGTACAAAAAAGCCTGAATAACAGATCCAAGATAGTAAGCATATTAAAAAGCACCTTCTACTCTTTAACATGTATTCTTAAAATCCAAAATGTAGAAAATACGATCAAAAAGTAGGATTAGTACAAAATCTTATACGTAGCTAACATACACGAAAAATCACTTCAAGAGGAACGCTCATACTGAAAATGATTTGTTTAGCATTTGGAACGCTTTCCATTACAACAGTTTTTTGTCAAATCGGAGAAGGCATTAGTCATCAGTCATGTTGTGCAGAACAACCATTGCTCTTAAGTTGTCAAAGGCTTGATCTGGTCCACTTCTCAGTGCACAGATCGTATTGATCCTTTTGAAGATAACAATATGCCAAGCAAGCCTAACGTTTTAGTAATATATTTTCTATTCTACCTGATATTTGTTGTTAGGGTTTTTTTTCAGTTTAATAAAGTTTTATTTTGTTTAAGAAAGAGTACAGCATAATATAACAGTATACAAAAAATTAGAACCAATGTGAAGAGACAAGGAGAAGGAGATGAAGAGGAGAAGAGGTTTAGATACTGTGAGAAAAGGAAGAGAGGGGAAGAAGAAAATAGGAGGAGAAAAGAAAAGAAAAAGAAAGGGAGAGAGAGAAAGAAAAGAAGGAAAGGTTAGGAAGGGGAGGGGGATGATAAGAAGTTAGAAAAAGGAAGCCAGGTAAGATCGGATTTGATTTTTAAGGTGACAGAGGAAGAAGAAGCAATTGCAATTCTATGCTCATCACATATGAAATTCCACCATGTATGAACGGACAATTTAGTATTATCCTTCCAACAGGACAAAATTACTTTAAAAGCAGTTGCAATGAAAAGATCAAATAGTTTAGCATTATATGAATGTAAGTCTAAAATATCAGATTGGGAGCCTAAAAAAACGTGTAGCGATGAGAATGGGACAGAAAAATGAAAAATACGCATGCAAAAATCCCAAACTGAGTTCCAAAAAGCAAGAACAGAGGGGCAATCAAACAGTAGGTGTTTGAGCGTGCCGGGGTGAGAGGAACAGGACCAACAGAGAGGGGAGGACGAGGAGGAGAATTTTGTTATGCTAACTGGGGTAATAAGGGCTCTATGGTATATAAAAAAAAGTGACTGAGTAAGTCGAGCTGAAATCGATGTCTTAAACAGTTTGCACCATAAATGATCGCAAACATCAACAGACAATGAGATAGAACGATCAGTTTCCCAGGCAGATTCAGTAATAGTTTTAGGTCTAAGCACAAAATTATCTAACAAAAGTTTATAAACTAGAGCAGCTTTGGGGATTTGTTGAGTAAGCAAAGGGTATAGAGGAGTGGAAGGAGTAAGGGAAGGAAGGGAATCAAAAGTAGGAAGGGTAGATAAATGAGATAAAATGGCAGAAGTGATAATGTCATATTCTTTGCGAAAATGAAGAGGTAGATTAAACATGGTTTGCATTACAGGAAATGAGATAATGGATGAATCAGAGAAAAATTGGTATACAAATACAATATCCTTTTCTTTCCAATACTTTCCTATACTTGAAATAAAAAGATTTACCCTTATACTTAAGATATTTGTTGTACCACACACTTGATGAGAGAAAACATCGCAAGGGGGATAAATCTTTCGAGAATACAGAGTGCAACAGAGTGTGTGAGTATTTCAATACAGGGTGATTAGTCAGAAATGAACAATTTGACATATAAAGAGATTGTTGGAAAGTAAAATCTTTTAACAAGGACCGTTCAATATCAATCCATTTGGGCAGAGGGGTATCATTGAAATTATAAGCCAATGAGAAAGACTGCTTTATTAAAAAGGCAGAGTGGTATGATTTAAAGTCAGGAAAGCGAACTCCACCTTCAGATTTAGGGCGTATAAGCTTATGTAAAGCAATACGGGGTCTTTTATTATTCCACAAAAATTTGGAGCAGATGGAGTTCAGACGATTAAAATATAAATTAGGGATCTTCATGGGAAGCATGGAAACAGTGTACAAAATATGTGGGGAAATCATCATTTTAATGGTATCTAATCGACCCCACCAGGAGAGGAAAAGGGGGGACCAAGATTGAAGGAGGGATTGAATTTTTTTAGTAAGAGAGGCAAAGGTCAATTTAAGGGTTTCACGTAACGAAGAGGAAAACCAAATGCCCAAGTATTTGATCTTGGAAGGACACCAGGCAAAATCAGTTGATGCAAACATATATTGGTTACAAGTTGAATTTAAGGGTAAAACCTCCGTTTTGGAGAGGTTAAGCTTATATCCAGAAACAGAGGAGTATAAGCGGACTTCTTCCAAAAATGGAGGGAGGGAAGAGACAGGATTAGCCATGTAAACTAGGATGTCATCCGCGTATGCCGAAATTTTCATCTCAATCAACGACAATTGGAACCCATTAATTAGGGGGTTTGAGTGGATTCTAATCAGGAAGGGTTCAAGGCAAAGAATAAATAATAAAGGGGAAAGAGGGAATCTTTGTCTCGTTCCTCTTGATAGGGGGAAAAATTTTGAGAATTGATTATTGACAAAAACGCTGGCACGTGGAGCTGAATACAGGAGTTTAACTAAAGAGATAAAAGAGGGGCCAAAACCAAACCATTGTAATGATTTAAACATAAAATTCCAATTATTGCGGTCAAAAGCTTTCTCAGCATCCAAGGAGAGGGCGGCTAGGGGGGCCTTAAAGTGTTTGCTGTGTGAAATAACATTTGCAAAAACACGGCATTGTCAGCAGCAAGTCTACCTTTCACAAAACCGACTTGATCCGTGCTGATTAAAAGAGGGATAAGGGATTCGAGCAGGGCCGCTAGAATTTTGGCAAAGATCTTACAATCATAATTAATCAGGGAAATGGGGCAAACGTTTTTACATAGAGAATGGTCTTTGTCAGGTTTGGGGATTATGATTATCAGGGCGTCCAAAAAGGAGCCAGAAGCCTTAGCGTTCGTAATAAAGGAGTTAAAAAGCTGTAAAAGGTGGGGGATAAAAATAGAATGCAAGGCGGAGTAAAATTCAATAGGGAGACCAGGAGCTTTCGATTTTTTTAGAGAAGTAATTGCCTTGAGGATTTCCTGAGGTGTAATATCAGTTTCTAATTGGTGGAACTAGGTAGGGAGAGATGGGGGAGGGGGGAGATCTTTGAAAAAACGGGAGAGGTCATCATCATCAGGGTGAGTATCATCAGTATAGAGGAGTTTATAGTAGTTATGAAAGACTTCTGCAATATCCTCGTCTGAAGTAACTAGTGTGTTGGATGCGTCATTGAGAATGGGTCCAATTGATTTTCGTTCAGACTTAATTTTGAGGTAATTTGCCAACATTTTGCCAGCTTTATTCTGACCCCCGTGAAATTTAGATTTAATCTTCAAAAGGGTGTTACAGGCTTCAACTGTGGCAATTTGATTGAGGTCAGATTTGGCTTTGATAAGTTGTAGGAGAGCGTCGGGATTTTTGGAAGAAAAGTAAGAGTGTTCCAGTGTCTTAATATTGGTGAGTTGGGCATTATATTTAGAGCGATTGAGTTTCTTCTTTTTAGATACATAGGAAATTGTGAAGCCGCGATGTGTCATGAGGTAAGTTGATGGAAAAGTAATCAGAGATAAAATCCTTGACTTCAGACATAAAAACAGAATCTGAGAGGAGGAAAGTGTTAAATTTCCATCGGCTAAAAGATGAGGAAGTTTGGGTAAGGTCAAAGGTGGCATAATCAGGGGCATGGTCCGAAAGAAAAATAGAACCAATTTCGGATTTCTGAATCGCAGGGAGAAGGGGCTTGCTGACTAGAATATAATCGATTCTGGACTGGGTGTGGTGAACATTCGAGTAGAAGGTATATTCAAGCGAGTCCGGATTGTATGTTTTCCAAACATCGAAAAGGGGACTTGAGGCAATGGCTGACTGAAAGGGTTTGTGCGTCTTATCAGGCTGGAATTTGCAAGAAGATAACCTGTCTGAAAAGGGATCTAACCATTGGTTAAGGTCACCAGCTATGACAATGTTAGGGCAGTCAATGGAGGAGATGAGGATTTTGATGTCAGACCAAAATTTGGGGTCAGGGCGAACAGGACCATATATATTCAGGAGTACCATTGTTTTATTTTGTATGATAACCTTAGACATAACCCAGCGACCCACATCATCAGCTTGAGAGGAGAGAATTTGAACATTTAAACCTTTACGAAACAATATAGCAACACCACCTTTTTTATCAACAGCAGGAGAAAATACAACTTGACCCACCCAGGCCCTCTTAAGTTTCAACGATTCAACATCTGTACAATGAGTCTCTTGAAGAAAAACAATCGGAGAATTCAACTTGGATAAATGGGACAGTACCTTTTGATGTTTAACAGGGTTGCTGAGACCACGAACATTCCAAGTTACAAAATTACACATGACGGAAGGCAGGAGGAGGGGGTAATATCTGGGTCCAATACACTGCAGGGAAACAATTACGAGGAAAAACAATGAACACAAATACATTACAAATGAGAATCGAGTACAAAATACAAATAAAGGCAAGGAAAATCAGGTAAACAGAGGGAAACAGTGAACGGGTGAACATACCGAGCATAAAGAGAAGAAAAGGGGAGCAAGGAAAAATACGATGAGCAACAATAAGCAAGGATGAGGGGTAAACAAGAAAGAGAAGGAAAAACAGAGGAATAGGGGAATAACACGCATGGCCTGTGAAATGAAAGACAAGAGAAGAAAGATAGAGAAGAAGAGAAGAAACAAACAGATCAGGGCAAAGAAGCCAGATCTGAGAGAAAAGAGAGTACCAAGACATTAGGAGCATGGAGACGTCGTCCCAAGAGCGAGGGAAACGCGGGAAAAGTAGAAATAGGAGATAAAAATAAAAGAAAAGTCGTAGGAAAGAATTACATAGGAGAGACCAGGACAAGGCCACAACAGTCGTCAAGACAATAGTTAAGTAAATGCAGGGAATAAAAAAGAATCATTTTCAGTCATTGGTGTCCATAGTGGAAGCAGAGACACTTTGGAGATACTCTTGAAGCTTCAGAGGATCATCAAATGTACGGGAACGACCGTTGTGAGTTATTTTGCAGAGACATGGATGCAGAATTCCATATTGAATGTGCAAGTCCCTCATATGAGGGCGAAGATTCAGGAACTCCTTGCGACGTGCATTCGTAGCGTTTGATAAGTCTTGGGCAATATAGATGGTATGGCCCGACCAAATGAGGCGACGTTTTAGTCTTGCAGCTTTAAGAACAGTCATCAATTCAGTGAACGCAAGAAATAGCAGGATAATGCCCCCAGGTTTGGTCGGGTTGAATGTGAGACGACCCAGACGGTGAGCACGCTGGATGTTTAGAGGACTAGATTCTGGTTGGAGTTCCAAAAGATCATAAAGGAATTTGCGGATGAAGGACACCATGTCGGCCCCCTCAAGGGACTCCGGAATGCCATAAATACGTAGGTTATTCCTCCTGTTACGATTTTCAAGGTCCTCTGTGTGTAGTTTCAACTGCTGAATTTCCTTTTCAAGAATGGGAATTTTAGTAGACACATCCTGGATGTCACAGATGCGTTGCTCTAGGTCCAAAACCTTGCCCTCCATGACAACCCATCTATCTTCTATCTGCTTGAGCTTCTCGTTGGTTGCAGACATAAATGGTTGTAAACCACGAACCTCTTCTAGGATGGAATCCAACACAGGGTTCAAGGAGGAACGAATTGGAGACGGAGGGTCATTCTTTGGGCGTTTCGGTTTGGTACCAGTGACGGAGGATTTCATGTGGCCCACGTCCAGAGACATTGTGCCAACAGAGGGACGCACTAGGAGGGACGCAGGGATGGAAGCCACACCACAAGAACCAAAAGACTGAGACCCTATATGCAGAACTCGGAGAAGCAGTAGAAGGAAGAAGTTACAAATGAGGTAAAGAGGAGTAATGGAGAAGCAATACCTCAAACTCACAGGGCAGGCGTCGAAATGAGTGGAAATCAGTACAATACGCAGGCAGAGAACCATCCAGTAATAGGGCAGTAGAGAAACAGCAAAGCGTCCATAATATATGAGACCCAGGGGTCAATTGATAATCCACAGAGGGCTGTAGGCAGGTGGAAGAAAGATGTTGAGCATTGCGCAGGAAGAGCACCACAAAATGCCGCCGTTATAAGGTAAAGACACAGTCACAGGCACAGAAGGGATTTGTGGCGCAAAAAGTCATGAAGGTAGAGCAGAGTAATATGCTGCGTGTACTCTACAACATACCTTGTAAATATGAGCCCATACGGTGAAGCAGGAGGAATACTGGTTGCTGAGGAGGCAGAGACGTGATAAAAACAGAACGCGAGCTCGGCTGCACAAAATGGCGGCCGCTCGCGTCCCGTGACTGCTGAGGAGGAGAAGACGGCAAAAAGTTACAAAAGCGGCAGTTTAAACAACCGCTGCATCTCGCAACACACGGAGACCATATTCCGCCGTGCGGGGATGCGTGTAGCTGGTCTCCGGAGCCGGGAATAGCATCCGAAAAACTTCAAAGGGTCCCGCGTCGCCTCGGAGCTCAAGGAGGCAGCGCCATCAATCACCGGCGGGTAAGCCACGCCCCCCGTTGTTAGGGTTTTTGACCTTGTTAGAAATGGATTTCTGGTTGGCTAGGGCATGTGCCAAATCCAGGCAGAAAACACCACTCTAGTCAGGGCAAGGGAGTTACACGATGAAGATAACCCCTGCTCATCCCATTGGTAGCTTGCCACAAGCAGTCAGGCTTATCCCAAAGGCAATGTGTAAAGCGTTTGCACAAAACAAACACAGCAGCAACACACTAGGCACACTACAAAAGAAACTCCACACAAGGTTATATCAAACATAGCCTTGTATTATCTAAAACACATTAGATCATAGTCACACATATACACTGTGCCAACTGGCACTAGGCAATATTCACAGGGGATTATATACATGGAAGGGCCAATCTGGCCACTGTCAGAACCATTAGAATCACAGGTAGTTAACATAACACAACCAGTAACTATGATATTAGCATTTCACATTAACTACATTGGGCCTCATCACAGTAGGCATAAAAACACTGGGCCTAAACACACCATGCCTTTATTAGACATAAATGTAATTGCAAGGTATGCTACATCAGCAGGGCCTAAACATCAGCAGCAGCAGTGCACATCATCCCTGTACATATCAGGCAGGTACTGCGCAAGTATTCATTATACCAGGATGGCATAACAGCGTGCCTCCCGTGCTCTAATGATGGTGCTTTGTGTCCCTCTTGTAGACTTCTGGGCCACGTGCCCACCTACATCAGGAAGGCAGTCATCCCTGATCCCAAAAGGGACCTCCAGTGCACCTTTTCTGTTTCAGGGGAGGAATGGGGCCTCCGCCCAGGTTTGTCCTCTTAGTCTGTGCCTAATTGCTGCTCCACGTTACTACTTTCTGAAGCGGGGACCCTATCCTGGGCTTGCCCCACAACATCAACAAAAGACCCAATTTGGCACCCGCTGCCTCGGAAATGCGCAGCTGCCCGCGACCCTGCATTGCAGCTGCGCTTAAGGAAACAAATGCTGGAATGACCTTAGTGCTCCCCATGTACCCCCGTGAGGTTGGCTAATGGCGTCGGGGGCCGCAAAAGGACAGCACGGTATGGGACCAGGGAAATTCGGGTCCCCCAGCACTCACCCATTGACAATGCTGTCTCTGTTGTCGGTACGGCTCCGGCTGAGTCTCTGTGCTCTTCTGTGGCACCGGTCTCATTCCCACAACAGGATCGGTCACACACAGAGCTCTCCTCGGCCAAGGGACCCCTGCGTACCAACAGGCACTCACTCTGCCTGGCTTCCGGCCGCACATGGAGCAAAGTCTCCTTAGGATTGGCTTCTTCCCACTTCTTGGGCCTGACCCGCTCACAATCAGGCAATGTTTGCCTGTTTTCCGCATCGCATGTGAGGTGCAGCGCTCCTGTTCTCTGAGGCAATACGGGGTGGGCTCCCGCCTTAATTTAGGCAAAGAAATGCGGGGGTGGCTCCCTCATTTTGACAAACACAAAAGCGGGGTGGGCACCCGCTTTCCTTTCAGTTCACCAGAGTGTGGGGTGGGCGCCTGCTCTCCTCCGCAGCAACAGTGCGGGGTGTGCTCCTGCTCTGTCGCAGATGCCCCAGACGCCCTTGTCTCGGTGGCGGCCATCTTAAGTGAGGAGTGATCCATTCCGCGGTCTAGTCCTCATTCAGGAGGCTCGACCTACATAAATTCCAGTCATGCATATGCGCAGCGTCATCGCGTAGCGGGATCGCCGGACTTCCGCCGGAGTTACGCCAGAGTTCAGCCCGTCTGCGCCCGTCCGCGCTGAGGACGGGCTGCAGGTCAGGCTGGACCTGGATCTTACACCTCCTTCATCAGTAAAGGTAATTAGGCGATATGCTCCATCGGTGCTATTGACTCTTAGGCCTCCTGCACGCCCTTGTCTACATCGCTTCACTCCGTTAGGGATACTACAGTCCCGCCGCTGTATGACTTGCTCATCCTCATTTCATCCTCCCGTTTTTTGCTCTACTAGTTCTTGCCCTCCCTCCTCAATGTCTACCACCTCTCTCAGAACTGGTTTTCTTATCAATGCGCGCTCGTTAATTAAACATAACTTAGCCTTCCACGACTTCGTGGATGAAAGACAGCCAGACTGGGTCTTCATTACGGAGACCTGGGCTACTGACTCCTCTGGCAATGACCTTCTTTTATCCATCCCAGGGGGCTACTCCCTACTTACATCCCTGTCTCTGGAAGGATTGAATCTTCTACTTGACAGGACGAAATCCTCCTCCCCATTGAACCCACTACCTCTTAAAAAGCTGAAAGAGTGTAGAAGCAGTCTTCTTCCCTCCTTGTTGGAGGTGATGAATAAGGCGATTGCCCAAGGTTCTTTTCCATCGGTATGGAAGAAGGCAATTGTGAAGCCTCTCCTAAAGAAACCTTCACTTGACCCTGGCCTCCTTAAAATTTTTTGGCCCATTTCCCTTCTCCCTGCACCTGCAAAAATACTAGAGGCACATTTGAATTTCCATTTATCTTCCTTTCTCGATGCCTCTGAGTATCTTGACAGCACCCAACATGGATTTCGAAAACATCACAGCAGAGAATCTGCTCTCACTTTTGTAGTCGACAACATCCGACGCAAAGTTGACGCTGGTCAAACTACTATTCTAGTGCTACTGGACCTCACGGCCGCATTCGATACCCTGTCTCCCACCATCTTAACATCTCGGCTTAGGGAGGCAGGTGTCACTGGGTCGGCCCTGAGCCTCCTCAGTTCCTTTCTCCTTGATAGGGAACAGAGAGTGATGCTCGGAAACCACCTCTCCCCAGCCAAGTCTTTGCAATGTGGGGTGCCACAGGGGTCGGCACTAAGTCCGACCCTGTTCAACATCTACGTGGCCCCCCTTGCTAGGCTGATAAGATCGCAGGGGATGGAGGTGGTATCATACACCGATGACACCCAGATCATGGTGTCATTCACTCATTCCTCTGTCACTACATCTGCCTTCAGCTTCAGGTCATGTATGCAACATGTAACAGACTGGATGGTCATCAACTCCCTGAAGCTGAACGGCGACAAGACAGAGGTGTTGGTCTTTGGGAAGGACCAAGATGTCTGGGCGAGTGAGTGGTGGCCTTCCTCTCTCGGCACCTGCCCCACTCCCTCTCAATCGGCCAGAAATCTCGGTATGGTGTTTGATACTTCACTCTCGATGTCTCTTCAGGTGAATCGGACTGTGGCAACCTGTTGGGGCGTGATCAGGATACTCAACAGAATTCGCAGCTATCTGTCCCTTCATGCACGTAAGCAGATTGCAGTCGCCCTTGTTGGCTCCAGGTTAGATTACTGCAACTCTCTATACATGGAGTCCAACAAGGGCCTCATACATCAGCTGCAAACCGTGCAGAATGCTGCTGCACGTTTTGTCCTAGACCTTCCTAAGACATCATCTGCCACCACCGCGAGGAGAGACCTCCACTGGTTGCCTGTCCAGCACAGAATCTATTTTAAAATTCTGTGCTTGGCGTACAGAGCTCTCGAGGATGGATCTAAAGGCGCTATCAGCTTCCTACTTACCCGCTACCATCCCACAAGGTGCCTTCGCTCTGCGGGACTACTCCAGCTTGCTGTCCCTCGCTTCAGGCTTACCAGATGGGGAGCCAGGGTCTTTTCCGTCGCTGCCCCTCAGCTGTGGAACACTGTGCCTATGGAGATTAAAACTCTACCTTCTCTAGACTTGTTCAAAAAGGCCTTAAAAACGTGGTGCTTTTCAAGAGCCTATTCAGGATGAACTGCTTGGTCTTTGTTATGAGCTGGTTTTTTAAATTAGGCGCCTTGACGCCCACTGGGCTAAGTTTGCGCACGACAAGACTCCTTTCATTTCATTTCATGCGGGGTGGGCACCCGGTCCATAAACCACAGCACCAGTATGCGGGGTGGGCTCCCTCTAGACAAACAAGGCACCAGCATGCGGGGTGGGCTACCGCTTCTCTCCCAGCAATGAGGGGGAATCCCCATGTTGGGATTCCCGCTGCCAATATCACAGCTCAGATCTGCAGAGCCATCAAGCTCCTCTTTTCCTGGGGGATTCCAGCAATAAAAATGTAGCGCTCACAAGGTACTCACAAAGCACTAAGACTCCAGAGTTCGGAGGGGGGCAAAGCTGGGCCCAGGCAGGCCAGCGCACAGGGCCCTCCAGCGCGGAGGCAGTCCCTCGTGGCAGTTCCTCCTGGGGCCCAGCAGCAGCAAGTCCACCCCAAGTCGCAAGAAAGAACACCTTCTTGTGGTCACAGCCCCAGTACTTATACCACATTATCTTTGTCTGCCCTGGCACAGGGCTTGGGGGAACCAACCTCAACTGGTTCTGGGGGTGTGGAGCCCTTTGTTTACAGGGCTCTGTCATGGGACACACCACAGGGGGCGGAACCAGCATTCAGCTAGGCAGGCACAAACCTATTCAGGGTCAGGGGACTACTCCTTCCACTACTCCAAATGCAGATCCCCTATCCAGCCTAGCGCTGACTCACCCTGCCTTTCCTGGAGCCACACACACCTCACCAGCCTCTGTCACTCCAAAGCAAGACATGCAATCCACATCAGGCAGGCAGACACATACCAGAGAGAAAATGCCAACTTCTAAAAGTGCAAAAAACAGAGTTGATGGACAGAAAGCAGAACAATGTCTTACATTCACCCCAGTACAAAGATCTTGGCCTAAATCCATCGTTTTTTTGCACTCCACACCACCCTAGGTCAGACACTGGCTATATGCAAATCAGCCTTGACCCTGTTCCTCATGGGAACAGTCCAGCCCGAACTACCAAGACATGTCTTTCCTCGACCGGAATCAAGCTTCCAAGGACCGGTTTCTGGCTATCAGCCTTCTTCAGCCTGGATAGCTTGCCTCCAGTGATGTGGAGAGCCTGGGACTCACGTCTAAGCATACCCAGCCCACTCGGGGTGAAAATTGCAAAAACAGAGTTGATGGACAGAATGCAGAACAATGTCTTACATTCACCCCAGTACAAAGATCTGGGCCTAAATCCATCATTTTTTTGCACTCCACACCACCCTAGGTCAGACACTGGCTATATGCAAATCAGCCTTGACCCTGTTCCTCCACTGTGTTTTTTGCAACTTCTAAAAGTGGCATTTCAAAAATAGTTATAATACATCTGTGCACACCATTGTGTACCATTTATTTACACTATTCCAACATACCAAACTTGACCACGCTGCTCATCTCATATCTGGAACTACCACTGAGACTCTGATCATGGAATCCCCAATGCATTCCTATGGGAGGGCAGCCTCACAGCAGTGAGAAAACAAAAATTGCTGTTTCTCACTACCATGACATGTCATACACTTAAGGTACATGTCTTACCTTTTACCTACAATGCACCCTTCCCATAGGGCTAGCTAGGGCATACTTTAGGGTAAAATGGGTGTCACAGACAAGGCACACACTTTAGGTGCCATGTCACAGTGGCAGTAACACTGCACACACTGGCCCTGTAATGGCGGAGGCCTGAGACAGGTTTGAAAAGCAACTTTGGTGGCTGGTGCAATCAGCGCTGTGAGTCCACCAGTAGCATTTAATGTATTGGCCCTGGGTATCTGAGATACCACTGTACAAGGGACTGACAGGTAAATTAAATATGCTGAACAGGTGTAGACCAATCTTACCATGTTCATCACAGAGAGCACACAAACTTTACACTGAACAGCGGTGCTAAAGTGCCCAGAGTCCTAAAATTACTAACACTATGTAAAAAAAAAACGCTAGGAGGAAGGAACCAAGGTTCAGGGATGACTCTGCAAAAAGGGCAAAAAGGGCCAAGTCCAACAGACATATTGAACCATTTGCTGTAACTGACCTCCCGTCCAAACTTGGCACACATGGGGGCATACGTATAAAGTGAAAAGAAGTGATGACACGCTCCGACACTTCTGAAACGCAGGGCTGCACCATATTTACAAGAATATGGTGGCGCGCTGCGTTTCCCCCTGTGCTGGTGCTTAGTTTAGCAGCTTAGACCAACGCAGAAACCCTTGCACCATAGTTCAAGGGTGTCTGCATTCAGAGGAAGATTGTTTGTGTACAGGAATCTTTAAATGCCACTTTGTAACTACTATCTGTGCTGCTTAATGCAGCATACACAGAAGTTGCAAAACAGCATGTTTTTTTAAATAATTGTTTATGTGAAGGAAGGGGGACGTTCCTGTACGTAAATAATCATTGGCCTTTTGCTGTTTTCCCGCGGCGATAGGGGCTTGTACATATACTCTATGGTTCACTGTTGTTGGATTCCGTCCACTTAGCCCGCACACTGCAGGAACGTAGCATGAACCAATCCACTTCCCCTGCCCATATACCACTCACAAGGTATAACTATGAGTGTGCACATGAACCAGGAAAGGGGGTGGTAAAAGAAAGAGACACCAAGTCCACTTCCACCCTTGTTAGAACGATGAAATCACTGCTCCCTCCTCCACGCTTCTGCACCTAAACAGACAAAAACACACTTTATGTATACTTCCAACAGCGCTAACTTCAGTGACCATGTCCTGTCACAACAACCACGTTACTCCTACCAGTCATAAATGCAGGTTTTGCATCGTGAAGACATCGGGCAGCAGAGAACGCCAATTCAGATAGATCCAAGTTAACTCCTGTCGGATCCGGGGACATACGAAGCACCAATCAATCCTTCCAAGGTGTCTCTCGGGTTATCAGTGGAAAAAAGTGCCTCGTTACCGGCATAAAAAAAACCCTACTAGGTCATGTACCAAAATGGGAAGGGACGGGACGTGAGGGACAAAGAAAGCTGATACTCCCAACACTCGGTTTCAGAAACAAACTTGCGGAATGACCCAAAACGTCATTTCCGCACACAACAACACAGAGGGGTAAAGAAATTGACACGGAAGGAAACGATTCAAACGTTTGTTTGCAAACGTTTTACCAATGTGCTCCAGAGAATACTGAGGTGAGTAACAGCTTTCAAAAATAAGGGGGGACAGGAGCCCCTAGAAACCCCCCTACTCATAATAAATGATGGGAACTGGACAAAAACAGGACGAATTTCATTATCCTATCCTCTATGCGACTCTTAATTAGTAACCAACCATCTGTTACATTGATATCAATGCCACAAAGCAGAAGCCGCATTATTGATGAAGTGACTTGTGAGAATGTGAATTATTAATTGAAGTGAATGGTATGTCCCTTTAAGTAATAATGGCACTATTTCTTACTATGTACGGTTAGATCTCAATAATTTTAAACCTGAGCTAGTCCTTTTGAGCTGTGGCATAGCGCAGACAGGCTTAACTTTGGATGTAGGAGAGTAGGGTTTGCTTCTTATGGTTACCCCCACTTTTTGCTGTTATTCTCTGGTTTTTCGACTTTAGTCTGGCTGTGGCCCTGCTACTCAGGCCCACAGCCTAGCTATTCTCTCTCTTGATTGATACATGTACTTTAGGTACATACCTGATTGGTTACTGGGTCACCCTTGTGAGCCCCTGTATAGTGTACCCTAGGTACCCAGGGAATAGGTGCACCCTAGGCCTACCAGGGGCTGCAGCATATACCGTGCCACCCCTGGTTTGCCTTCCAAACTGACACCACAGGCCTGTTCACCCAGTCTGGGTAAGGTGGTGTAATCACCCCTACTTAGATATAGTATACCTATATCTATATAAATACTTATAGACACATATACACCTATAAACCACTCCTAAGGCAGACAATCCTGGAGGTAGAGTGCTTAGTTTTATGTGAGAGGGTGCCCTAGCATGAGCTGAGCCCTTCTACAGCTTTCCGAACCATCTCCTTAAAGCTGTTCTATGATCTAGCCATACCATATACTCTTAAGCACACTATAATCCTCACGGTTAATGCTAACCTTGGTTTGGCTTTATCAAAACATATTGTGTAAGGTCAAACACTTTGGAATACTACCCCACCACCAGTTCTGGTGGTAGGGGTAGCATTCCACCCTTCTAGAGGGAGAAGACATGTAGTTAATGGTAAACCCGGTTAAAAGTTAAACAGAGCCTCAGCATTAAAAAATGGATGCTGCTGCCACAGACATGAGTCTGCCCTCCTGCTGCTGGATTAAACTCCGGCAGGGGTGGCCTAGACAAAAGGTTTCCTGTCCAGGGAGGTGCTGACACCTCCCCAGACAGGAATTTGTGTATTGGGGCAGGGAGGGCTTCATTCAGTGCTTTCCAGACACTGCCTGGGGCACACTAGGTGCTCCATGCATTTCCCAGTTCTGGTGCGAAACTGGACAAAGGGAAAGGGGTGTAATTACCCCCTTCCCAGTTCTACCAATAGGAGGGACCTTAAAGGTAGTCCAGCCCCTAAACGTATTATAAGTATAGGAACCCAGTCCCTAGGACTTTAGATTACCCTAGACGAAACTCTGAAATGTAAATCCTGGACCTTTGACGTTGCATTTCGACTGGAAGAAGGAAGTCATCTCCCTTGTGGTCAAGGATTGACCACCCTGTTCAAACAGGAACCAACAGCAACTTTGCTGGTCTGCATTTTTGAGGCTTCTGCCGGATCCCGAAGAATCTGCGACACAGGACAAAGACTTACAGACATCTCTGACCCCGGCCTTCACTCACAGCAAAGCTGAGACCCATGGCGGACACGAAAGATATGGGACGGGAACACTTGGACATCCTGCATTTTGCAAGCTGCACCTACTTCACAAGGTATCTCAAAATTGTGTTTTGGGGTGCTTGATGCCCCAGACCCGAGCACCATTTGCACTGAAGCTCAGGGGCCCCCACTCCACAAGTGTCCCATGGGCCCGCTTTGTCATTTCAGCTTGACATGTCTTTACGGTTCCTTGCCTGTTGGCTAGTGAGCCCCCCGAAGACTTTTCTTTGAATCTAACTTGCTTTCCTGGTTGCTCTAAGCTTGCTCCAATTTTTCTGCTAAGGAAAAGTTTCTCAAATCTTGCTAGTCTGCACCGAAGCCAATTTTGACATCCTGCATGGGTTGCAGTTTCCAAGGCTTGTTGGGTCCAATCTGGATACCAACACCCCAGTCAACTATATCCTTTGTGGGACAGCTGGAATCCAGCTCCTAGTTGTTGTGAACGCCTCCTAGTCCTCGTGGCTGAAGAGACAAACTTCACCCTCTCACCTGAAATCACCCAACATCTGGTGGCATCTACCTATCGCCGCCCTGATCACTGGCAAGTGGCCCAGTCGCTGTCCCTTCTGCATTCAGGTTCTACAGATCTTCAATCCACCTTTGGATCCACCCGGACACTTTTCCTCTGGTTGACTGCAGCACTTCTTTGCATATCTCCATTGAAATCGACGACGAAACCCGACACCAAAAGACACCTATGCACCCGGCTTCCGTGGGTGAGGTAACACGAGTACTCTGGTAGTCTCAAGGGCATTGGCCCTCCAAGTGTCTAAGTTCAATAGGGTTCCATCATAGTTCATTTAGAAGTGTCCTTAAATTGTAAATTTTGTAACTTGTTCGTTTCCCATAGAAAGTCAATGGTAATCCGCTGCTGTGTTTAGTCATTGCAGGCGTCTCCCCTGGGCCTCCTGCATCCTAACCTTTGGTTGTTTAGTGTAGCCACAGCAATTCCACAGGCCCCAGTCAATCTCAGATTTGGTTCTTATACCACTATTTTAGTATATGTTTTGTGAGGCTCCTAGGGCAAAACATATACTGTGCAACTTATCGTATGCCAATTAAGTAACTTGTATTATACTTTTACCTCTGACCTCATAAAGAGTGCAGAGGGGTTGTGTTTAGAATAAATACATATATATTTGATATATACCTTGTGTAGTGTGCTTTCATTTGGTACTCAAGGGATTATAATTGGTATAACAGCTTGCTTAATTCGTTGTCTGAAGTCTTAGCCTGAAGACTGCTCATCACTGCTACCCCTAGGATAGCTTTCTATAAGGTAGACTTTACCACCATCAATAAGGGTCGATTAAACTGGTGCAAGGTGCCCACTAGAACTAGTGGACATCATATGCCAGGCTAACTTCTCACATTGGAGAAATATGTAAAGCATTTACCAGTATCTTTTTTTTTATTTTTTTTTATTTATTTATATGAAAACACATGAGTCGGTTGAGAAAAAAAACAACAGTGACAGAGGAAAACAATTAGTTCGATCCCGTACATCTCCAACAGTTGACATTTTGCAGCAAAACAATAGAAAACGACATTATAAATGAGCAAAGTTATATACATGACAAACTTAATTAAATCCACCCGGAAATTATACAAGATCAGGATAAGTCCCCCCATTTACGTCTCAAGATAGTTTGTAACCAACCCCCAAATCTGTTCCCCAATCTTCTTTCTACGGGAGCTCTTTAAGGCATAGAGACTATGTTCCATATTGTGTATTGAAAAAAAGCGGGCGGTTCTTGTTGCAACCATGCAGATGTAATGCATAGCCTGTACACTGCAGTTACTAAATAAATAAGTTTAGCATGTTTCTTCGAGATACTAGTATTCTCTGTGCCCATTTCAACACCCAGTAATATCTGTGTTACCGTTAATTGTATCGGGCTACCGACTATTGCCGAGACACATTTTTCTATATGTGACAACACGGGAGCTAACACAGTGCATGTACAAAATATGTGGACATCATTCGCTGAGATAAACCCACACCGAAAGCATTTGCCTATAGCATCCCCTGACCATTTAGACACCTTATCTGGGGTATAATATAAATTATAAATTGATTTGAAATGTTGAGTCACCAACTTTGCTGACAAGAATAAATCTTTAGCCATAACTAGTGAAGTTTCTATTTGGATGTCCTGTCTGCCTAGTTTAGAACACCATTTAATATTCTGTTGCTCAAGATCATTTTCTTTAGTGTCTAACAAATGTTTATATAGTACTCCAATCCTTACCCCTTTCATAATCTCTTCAATTAGAGAATCCGGTTTGAAGTTACCTCCCAAATCCGTTAAATAATTACGAATCTGTAAGTATTTAGCAAAATGGTCTCTAGGGAGAGAATATTGTTCTCGTAATTGTTCAAAAGATTTACAATAACTAGCATCATACAAATCCCCCACTACTCTAATACCTTTCTCCCTTCAATTAAGTACAATTCTATCCCAGATATCTAAGGGTAGGAAAAACGACGATAAGAATGGGGTATACCAAGTTATTTTCCCAAAACCCAGTAGCCTCCGAACTATATGCCAGACCTTATATACAGCTATCATTGTCTTAAAACGAGTACGTTTGTAGTAGCTTTGTTCAAGATACTTAAATAAACAATTCTTGACTTTTACCCCCAGCAGCATTTGATAGATCGATGGAGAATCTGCAGGTCTTGCAGGATCTTTGCCAGTTAGTAAAATTCCCATTCCTTGCAACATACAGGCATAATAATAAAGTGTGAAATCTGGAACCGACCAACCTCCCACCTTTCTTGGGAGAATCATGAAGCGCCTAGCCCTTCTAGCCTTCCCTCCAGACCATATAAAGCGCATACAAACTGTCTGTAGTTGTTCCAAACTGGTCTTCGGGACTTCTAGGGGTATACATCGGAAAAAATATAGAATTTGAGGCAGAATTAGAATTTTTAATAAATTGCAACGACCTACTAATGAAAGGTGTAAACATTCTGCCTGATCTGGTTTTTTCTTAGCACTAACTAAGAGCTGATCCCAATTAGTTTTTACTAAGGCAGTTGTACTAGCCTGCAGCGTGACTCCCAAATATACCACTTCCTGACAAAGTCTAGCATCAGTGTAATTTGATATATTTATACTGAGTAACTGGGTTTTTGCTGCGTTTAATTTGTATCCGGATGATTTACCAAATTTTAGGGCCAGATGTTCTATAGCCTGCATTGCCATGATAGGTTTGGACGTGACCACTGCTACGTCGTCAGCATATGCTAACACCTTGGCCTGATATATATGTACTTTTAATGGAGTAATGTTAGCATTGGAGTCCAGCATTCTTAAGAAAGGCTCAATATATAGAGCAAATAGTAAGGGGGAGCAGGGACACCCCTGTCTGGTCCCCCTGCCTATTTGCACTGCTGCTGATTCCAAGCCCATGGCATTAATCCGGGCTACCGGTTGCTGATACAGAACCTGTATTGATTTGATAAACTCAGGACCGAAACCTCGACTCTTCAAATTATCCCACAGAAAGGGCCACGCCACACGGTCGAAAGCCTTTTCGGCATCCAATAAAATTAAGCAAAAGGGTTCCCTAGTTGCCTTAGCATAATCAAGTAGTGTTATCACTCTTCTAACATGATTAGTTGTACCATGTTGTGGAATAAATCCCTGTTGTATTTTAGAAACAAGACCCGAAATAACCCCAGAAAGCCTATTTGCTAAAATCTTTGAATACATTTTACCGTCTACATTTAGTAGTGATATAGGCCAAGGAATCAAGCATTTACCAGTATGAAAAGAGTTAAAAACTAGAAATAAAAACAATAAAAATCTCACTCCAATTTATAAAAACAGAGGTAATTTCAATAATCTATTGAACAACAAAACAACAAAACTCAAAAGTGGGGAACTGGAGATGAGATTTTTGGAAATGTTGAATTATTCTAGCATTAAAAAAGCACAAAGTACTGCACATATCTGGTCGAGCAAGAATATGTCAAAGTCAAAAATTAATGCTGCCCACAATGGAGCATTGGTCAAGTATAGGGACCAGTTTCGTCCCACTGGAAAGTTTACCTTCTGACTTAGTTGTTTATCTGGTGAAAATTCCTTGTTGAAGGTGTTGTCAGCGGATCATTCAATTGACTGGATCCAAAGAAGGATTGGTCATCAGCATCAGGCAATATGCAGGACCTCGGTGGGAGCCTCAGCACTGGCAGGAAGATCGATGCTGTTGCTGCTGAAGGTGTGAAAAGTCTGAACAGGCAAAGCCTAAATATCAGGCCCAGGAAGTTGTCATTGGTGAGAGGGTGCTGCTCAGCTTTGGTCCTTTCGAAGTCGTCTATGTTTGGACGTAGAAACTTTTCTGGACATCGAGATTCTTTCAGCTGGATGAACCAGCAAGTTAAGTCTGACCGACTCGGCAATGGTCCAGTGGTAGTCTCTGCTTCTTTTCACAGAAAGTTTGGAAAACATTTCTATGTGTTCCATCTTGTACATTTCGAGGGGGAAAGGGTATCACTAGCCAAGGGACCAGGACTTTTTGGGCATCACTTGAGGGTTAGGACTCAATTACCAAGAAGATGCCAGCAGTCTCCAAGGCAAATCCAGTTGGAATTGGTCAGCTAGGCTTGGCAGAGAATAGGGCTTGTTGCACCTTTTGTGTTCTTGGCCCGTAACAGTAGGCTAGCCAACTAGCCCTCGGAGGCCGCTCTTCTGTCATGGGCACAAGTGGGCAACAAGTCCAACCCTTGGGATTTCTATTCACAGGTTCAACAGCAGGGGCAGTACATCTTCTCTTTCACAGACTCCAGGGGTGTTCTGAAGAGGTTAGTAATTGAACATCTGACCTCATTGGAGTGAGTTTAAAATGAATATTACTTTGAGTCCTTTAATAATAATTCTGCCTGTTCCCAAATAGATGTTATGCATTATAAGGTCTTACAGTGTAGCCGAGTGCTTTTCAATGGAAGATTCCGCCTTGCCACAGTAAAAACACCACGTTTGGAGATTTTTCATTGCCTGGACATGTGAAACTTAAGTACATATGTCCTATTTTGTAAATGCCATTTGCCCAGCCCTTTGAGCATTTAGGGAAACTTATCAGTATCAAAAGGAAGGTTGAAAACTAGAAAAAAGTGTATTTTCCCATTTAGAATTTGCAGTTTTGAAACTGCAGACTCAGGCTGCAGGGTCAGGCCTGATGATATGCTTTGTCTTGTCACTTTACTGTTGGCACAATTAGTGCTGTATTCAAGAGTGACATTTAACTTACTGGCCCCTTGGTAGACAGACAACGACATACTGGGGATCTATAGGTATGTTAAATATGCCAATTAAATGATTAGCCAGTTGTACATGTTTTAATGATCAGAGCACATACATTGGATACTGGATGGCAGCACTCTAGTGTTCAGTGTCCATGAACTAGCAAATAAATCCAGCAAAAAGTGTGGATGTGGCCACAAAAAAAGGGCATTTTCTAGCATGTCTCTGATATATTTACTTTATATTTTACAAACGTATGTTTCCCTGGCATGGGTGATCAATGCAAAACATACTAATCTCTTTAGGCATGATTTAGGATGTATCAGCACCAGTTGCCTAATACAGTATTCTGAATGTTTTATTCTTTGGTAATAGACTATTGTTACACTTTCTCAATCAAAAATGCTAGATTCTTGTGGGTTATACAAGATATAGATTGTGGCAGATACGTTGAAGTTTCATAAAGATTCTGCAATGGCAATGTTACACAGACTACTTACTATTTGTTACTTCTTAAGTATTGACTTTGCTTAACCACTTAAACAGGACCAGGTCCCCAGCTTGTGATGCCCAGAAGGTAAACTGCATAGCTAGTTGGACAGTCCTGAGTTTTGTAAGTTAATAATTAAATACTTTGAGGCATATTTATGCAAATAGTGGTGCAGGGTGGCCAAGCAAAACACCTTGCTGTACTGCCCTGCATCACTGGGACAGGGTAGAATGTGCCGTATATAAGTAATACAGAACATTCCTGTCCTTTCTCCCTTCGCTGGTGCTTTCAGCAGCCTAGCGCCAACATGGACACTCTTGCACTATGGTGCAAGAGTGCCTGTGTTGTAGGCAGGATTGATTTTATGCCGGAAGAGGCCCAAAAACAATCCATATAGGCGTTTTCTTATTTTTTTGTGTGATGCAGCACACTTAGAAAGAGGAAAAACAAGGAGAAATAACGATATTTCTCCTCATTACGCCTCACCTGGGAGGTATATCTTTTGGCACATTCCCAGGTTTACTGGGATTGGTAAATCTGGGAATACATCAAAAGCCATGGGATTTGGGTGGGAACACCCACCGCAACTCCCATTGAACGCCTCCCTTGCGTAGATTAAGACAATGCAGCAATTTGTGCTGCGTTGCTTTACTCTAGATTTATGAAGCCATTCAAAGCCATGCAATGTAGTTTTTGTGGCTTTGTAAATCTGACTTAAAGGTTTGTGTCACACATATACCACTTTTTCCCTCAATAGTATTCCACTCCAACAAGCAGAGCTTTCCCTGTCTTTAGTTTTGAAAAGAGAGACATTTTGTAGTCACATCGTGTTCTTCCATCAACAGGGGCATGATAATAAAAAAAAAAGACAAAGTCCTGTTTCACTACTCGCATTATCGTAAAGGTGCTGAGAACCCTTTTGGAACCTGAGAAGGAGTTCCAGAATGTAGCTTCTCAGTAATGTCCAGAAGAATATCCTCAATTACTTTTCTATCAGTCAATATTCATCAGATCAAAATTTGATTGAAAATGCAAAATCCATACAAAGGTTACATATCCTTTAAAATCTGCAAAAACAGCAACAAAACCAAGATGTGGTCGATGGTAGATAATTCTACTTGAATGTTACCTTGAACACATATTAATATATAGTCTATACTTTTATTTGGTGCTTTTTGTATCATTTGAGTTCAAATTTACCTGTCAGTGTTGATCAAGGTGATAACCCTACATGACTTTTTTTTTAATAATCTTTAATGATTTTCAACAATTTATACAAATAAACTAATCAATGATGATGTGCACAGCATTGCACAAGCAGTTACAAGAGCAGCTTTGGTGGGGTGCCAAACCATAACATCAAACCAATATTGACATTTTATGCCGCAAATCCTATTTCTTCTAACATCATCAACAATAATAATAACTGTCCAAAGTTGTCTGTTCATGTCTGCTGTGGATCTTTAGTTTGTGTGCATTCAGGTCTGAATATCTAGGTGTATGCTTAGGGGCGCTGAAAGGGGAATCTCTGTGCTTTATGCGATTATGTATGTGATTCCATCGACCCTAAGTGCACGATTGCAATCGATAGGGATTTGTCTTATATACTATGCTATTGTGACTTGTTCTTCTGAATGTGCAAGGTGATGGTGTATTTTATGTTGCAGATGGAGTTATTGTGCTCAATGTTGATTTTATGGCAGTTAGATAATCTCGCCATTGCACAAGATTGGTCTGTGGTGCTTTGGTCAATTGTGTCTTGTATTCTGCTACAAGTGTCCTCATAAGGTTTAAGAGCCATGTTTCTGTGATGGAGCCTGCTGGTGATTTCCAAGCCATGGCTAGTCTGCGTTTTTTCAGCCCTAGTGCCAGATCTAGAAACGTATTAAGGTTCTTACATTGGTTGTTGCGCTTAGTTATTCCAAGTAAATAATGTGGACCCTGGGCTTCTATCAGACTGCCTGCTCTGTCCCAGCTACCTCATTCCAAAATGTCCTGAGTTGAGGGCATGTCCAGACCATATGGAGGAATGTTGTGTCCATAGCTATGCACCTAGGACAAATGTCAACAGAAGTGGGGTACATGCGTGCTAATCTATGCAGTGTTAGATATGTGTTGTGGAGGTAGTTAAATTGTGTGTATTTCAGCCTAGAGTTCAAGGATATAGTTTAAGGGTGGCTTATGCATTGTGCCCACGGCTTATCAGTGATACTAGTCGTCAGTGCAAAGCAGTATTCGCGCAGTGGTACCAGCAGGAATGTTGAATCTAGTATGAGGTAATTGTAGATCACTTTGAAATTCTTTTTGCCCCATCCATACATTAGTTGAGTTTGCAGTACCCACGATGTAGTAGGTTCAGTGCACATGTCACCCCATATCTAGAGAAATTGCTGTGACAGTGTTGCGTGGAGTAGGAATGTCCCCGGTGGTATCCTATAATCATCCATCAGACTCACAAAGTCACATCATTTCAAGACTATAACTAGATCCCCCCAGATATCTATTTCTGCCACCTGCCAAGTTTCAAGTTCCAGACATTTGTGGCAAGTGTGAGGTCCCAGGAGCACTTCGAGGGGAAGATTGGGGGCATATGGTGTTGGCTGACTGCTAAGCAAAACATATTTCAACCAGCCGCTGACATTAAGAAGCTGCCCTGTGTTTTCTGCAGCAATGTTTTGGAGCCTGCTAGCAGTCCATCATGGCTGGGTCTTGCAGTTCTAACGCCGAGGGGTCAAATTCTGTTAGGTTACTATTCACGAGCCACCTCATAGTTCATTGTTGCTGCGCAGCTGCATAGTAGTGGTCGTAGTTTGGTGCCCCTAGGCCCCCCTCAGATAGAGGGAGGTATAATTTCTAGAGTACCATTCTGCATCTAGAGCCACCCCAGATCAGGGGGACAGGAAGTGATTCTAAGGGCCAGATGTATCAAGGCTTTTGCGACTCGCAAAGGCTGAAATTCGCAGAATGTTGGCCTGTGCGACTCGCAAACGTCCTTTTAGCATGATTTGGAATGTATGAAAAAATCGCAATTTAAGGAATCGCAAAAAATTGCGATTCCTTATTTTGCCATAGCATTTAAGGAATCGCAATTTTTGCGATTCCTTAAATGATATGTACATAACTTTTTGAAATAGCGAATTTGTGTTAAGAAATCGCAAATTACCACCAACTTGTAGTTGGTGGTAATTTGCGATTTCTTTTAAAAATGCCCTATTTGGCATTTTTGAGGGTGGCATGTGACACACATACATGCCCATGGGGCATGTATGTGTGCCACATGCACACACATGTAAATTTCAGGGGTGCAGCAGGGTGTCTTTGAGACACCCCTGCACCCTTGAAATAATTCTCAAATTGTGATTAGCAAATTGCGAATTCGCAATTTGAGAATTATTGCACTATCATTCTTATGGGCCTCCTGGCCAATAGGAATGCATTGGAAATTATTCCTTATTTGCGAATTCTCAAAATGCGAATTCACAAATAAAGAATATTAAGAAATCGCTAAAAAATAGCGATTTTGTACATACATTCCATTTTGCGAATTCTAAATTCGCAAACTATCGCTATTTAGAATTCATAAATCGGAATCTTGATACATCTGCCCCTAAGTCTTTAAAAAACCTGTGTGGTAGCCTAGAGGGAAGGGTAGAGAAAAGATATAAGAGTCGAGAGAGTAGGAGCTTCGTAGAAATGGTGACAAGTCCCATGGGGGATAAAGGTAAACTCGTTCAGAATGAAAGCCCTTCCCAAATTGCCTTCTATCAGATCTGCCTGAGAGTGATAAAATTGGACTCCCAGATATTTAAAGGTATCAAAAGCCCATTTTAGTGGGGTGCAGGGTAGAGTGTGTCTTTGATCTATTGACAGGAGTTTCTTTGAAAATACTGCAGACTTAGAGCAGTTGACCCGTAGACTAGTTATTCGGGCATGTTTATTCAGGAGCTCCATTAGCTCTTGCAGAACTGTAATCTGGCCATGCAGATGAATTAACGCATTGTATGCATAGAGAGAAACTGTGTGCCCTTTCCTGTACGCTTGTATGCCCCAGTCTAAGACACAGTGGTGAAGCTTATATGTCAGGAGCTCCATGGCCAACGAAAAAATAATGGGCAATAGAGGGCATCCCTGTCTCGATCCGCGTTCTATTGCAAAAGACCAAGAAATGATGCAACCAGTTTTGACTCTGGCCTGCAGCTTTGTATATAATATCTTCACCCATCTCAGGAAGTTAGGGCCCATGCCGAATCTTGCCAACAGCTAGTAGAAATTGCCATCCCAAAATATCAAATGCCTTTCCGATGTCTAAGGCAGCTATCTACTTCTGTCTGAGCCCACTCCAGTAATTTGAATAGTAGATGCAAGTTCAAACCGCTATTTCTCCCAGGGATGAACCAATTCTGGTCGTTGTGAGAAAGTATTTGTAATGCGTCCATTAACCTACTATCTAATATCTTGCCCAAGATTCTGAGTTCAGCAGGGACAATAGGCGGTAAGAGACTATTTGGAGTTGGTCCCTGCCTGGCTTTAGTATTGCTACCAGTATCGCCTTGCGCAGGAAGGGACTGTTCAAATGCCTCCCATATATAGTGCATAACGGGGATGTAGGTTGTTCAGTGTAAGTTGAATAGGATTCTGATGGCCATCCAGTTGCCTCCGTGGCCCTGCCTTCAGCTAATTGTTTGATGGATTCAGAGATCTCGTCTTCGGATACAGGGGCCTCGAGCAGGGCATATTAGGCTTGCGTTACCTGCTGGGGGTTCATGTGGGACAAAAACCGCTGCATAGTCCAGGGGTCATCAGGGTCGGGAGCTTCGTAGAGAGAAGTGTAGTATTTATAGAAAGAATCATTGATTGTGTGCTGTGTGTTTACCAAGTGGCCATTGGATGCACGTATTGCTGTAATAAGAATTTGCGAGGCATCAGTTTTTAATACCCATGCCAGCATTTTAACCGCTTTGGCCCCTTCAATATGTTGACAGGCGAAGTAGTGATTATAGTCTAAGCGCTAAGACGGCCCAACATCTCCTCATATGCTAGGCGAGCTTTAGCCAATGAGGGTATAATGTGTGGGTCCGTGGTGGAGAGCCGTTCACAACGCTGCATCTCTGTCTCATGATTCAGGAGCTCTTCTGCGAGTGCCAGGCGCGATCCGCAGACTGCTTTGATTACCTGTCCATGGAGAACAGTCTTACATGCATCCCACTCCATGCCTGCACATGAACCAGAACCGGCGTTCATTGAAAGTATGAGTTGATGGATTGCGTTGAGGATGTACGAAGTGTTACATCTTTGAGTGCCTCTAAAGGTAGTCACCAGGTTGGAACGCTGGCTCTATGTGTTACCCATAATAGCTGCAATTAGAGTGGATCGTATTGTGTGGGCCAAAACCTCTGCATGTGATACCCTAGATGCGGCAGTTTCAGAGCAGTATATGACGTCTGTATGCGTGGGCAGGTCATGAATGATAGAGTGGTTTAAAAAAATGCGTGTTGTGGGATGTTTGCTGCGCCAGTCTTCACTTAATTACATGTTGCTGGCCTAGTTTTCAATATGTTGTGCTATACTAATGGATTTTCCCCCCCCGGAGTGGTAGGTGGGAGCAATCTAAAACCAGATCATCTATGCAATTGTAGTCCCCCAGTATGTTGGCACCGTTGGGTCAGAGAGTAATGATGGCGTTATTGTTTGCAAGAATGAGGATTGCCTTGAGTTTGGTGCATATAAGGAGACTAATGTAATTGGGGGGCCGTCCAGAATTCCATCCAAGATTGCGTAACGCTCTGTGGGTCTACCTGGTGTAGTGTTGTTTATTCCCACAGACTGGTTGCAGACACAGATCAATGTCTCAGCTCCTTTATTTCTTTCCTTCCTCATGTAGGACCAACGGCTAACTGACCCTTTGGTCTCCCAGCTCCTCCCTTTCCGCCCGCCCTCGTCCTTCACTCGGGCCGGTCCTAGTGCCTGACCAGTTAGGTCACTGGGCACTTTGCATCAACATCATTACATCTCCCCCCTCTGTGAATAAAAGAAAACAAAATAATATACACCACGGCAAAACAAGAAACTGTCTTTCTTTAGAATTCTTCGATGAAGCGATACGGTTTCATGATCACACGCCTGGGGCGTGACTGGAGGTTGGGACTGTCTGGCTCATTCTCAGCGGCAGTCTCCATCAATGCCTGACTGTCAGTTGGCAGTGTTTCTGGGTCTCTCTGTTCCAGTTTCGTTTCGGTTTCACGTTGCGGGTGAGTCGTCTTCCGTCAGCCTCCGCAGTGATTATAGTTCCATTTTGTTGAAACGCTAGACTGCATCACTCTATTACATCTCCCCCTTGTTAACAAAATAAACTTAGCATCCAACATGTTTATAGTTCCTCAGTCAGCCACACGGGTCTGCAGGCCGCCTATTTAAGCTACGGAGATGCATCTCCATTTCTTTTGTATGGCTTTCTGTTGCTTTGACTAGAACATCTTTTGTTACAGGAATGAATCTTTGGAATTGCGAGACGTCTCGCGTGGTCTTGTTGTGCTCAGATTCGTGGTGGTTTCCAATCAGCTTCTGGGTGATCCACTCATCTTCAATTTCTGAGGTGACTGTGAAAAGCTCAGCTTGCTGTCGGCAGTCAGTCTTCCTATGGGGCTCTTGTTTGATTGACGCTTGATTTCCTTCATAAGGGGATGTTGTTCGGGTTCTCTTCTGAGCACCCGCATATGACTTTACTTCTTTTTGTCTTGTCCGGTCGAGGGCAACACTGCCCTCCTGTTCAAAGTCATGTATACCAGACGGTGAGGCGCTATCTGAAAAGACCATCTTGGTTTGGTTCGGGGACTCATTCGCTGCCTCTGGTTGCCTCACCCACTCCCACTCATGTTTGGGACTGGTGAACCCTTTGACTGTCTGGGCCTGTGCATGTTTCTCTCTCATCTGATGATGATCCGTCTCTGTTAACACGTCTGGTTTTCCTTGCAGAGTGACTGGATGGTCCTTTCCCATCCGGTGGGTAATGTCCACTATCTCTATTTTCTTTCTGTAGGCCCTTTGGGTCAGCCTTGCTGACCCTATCAGGGGTGAAGGTATATTGTTTATATCTTGATGTACCTGCAACTGACATGACAGGTTGTCTTGTTGAGTGATTGAGTACTCAGGGACATTGGTGTGAGATACGTTACTCTTGACGTGACTAATGTCCTTTGGTTCTGGGGTGTGTTCAGGTAGTTGACGCCATGGCCGTCGTCGGGACCATGACTCGGTCGACTCGAGGGATCAAACAGACATGCTTTCTGAATCAGAGGAGTCTTCTGTCGATGTCCTTTGATACCGTTCCTTTGAGTGTGTCTTGAATAGAGGATTTCTGAAACAGGTAGGCCGTGACGAGCTGCTCCTAGAGTCGGAGTTCTCTTTGGCATATTTCTCTGGGTACCTTTCTCGAAGTGACTTTGGTGTCATCTTACGGGCAAGGTTGTTTGATGACCACATATTTATTTCTTGTGTTGGATCTCTTGGTATTTTATCTCTACCTCTCTAGATGCGTTTGTCTTCCTCTTCCCAGTGTCCGAGTGGATCAGTCCGTCTTATCCGGTTTGCTTCTTCTTCCCGCTTGTTTTGTGCACTGACATCTGTGTTACGGGTGTGATCATGTACCGATTTCCAGTGTTGACGTAGCTTTCTTGCACATTTATTGGGCAGGCTGTCATCTGGTCCATTGGTGCGATCTGTCCCACTTGATACTTCATCTGCTTCTTAATCGCTTGCACGACACGTTGAATGACTCCTTGAGGTTGAATTAGTGAAGCTGTTGCACTCCTGGATCATCCCGGTCTTTTGTGTTGTTGACTCAGAGTACTTCATGTTACTTGGTCTCTCCCTTTGTCTTTTCTCTGATCTGTCTTCACCCTCTCCGTTTCTGGTTTTGTTTATTTCTTGGGCTTTATTCACCGACCTTAGAGATGTCTCTTTCCTGGTATCTTGGTGTCTTGCACTTAGGTGCAGTTCTTTTGATAGTTCTTTTGCTTTGACCCGCTCTCCAACTTCGGCCTTCCTGATTATTTCCTTTAGCGACCAATGCCCTCGAAGAATCTTAGGCTTTGTACTAGACCTTGAACAGCCTTCGATTACCCGGAGTCGAACTGCGTCCTCATTTGTAAATGTGTTTAAGTGGCAGCGTTGTACCAGACTTTGCAACCGGGTGATGAAGTTTGGCAATGATTCTCCTGGTTCCTGCCGTGCTGTGTTGAAGGTGATGCATTCATGATCCACGTCGTCCTTTGCATTGAAATGAGCGCGTAGCGTCTCTTGTAGTCTTTCATAAGTCTCTGTGTCCTTTTCAGAAAATGTTCTGATTAAGCGTCGACCCTCATGACCCACCAACTGGAGTAGTAGTGTCAGACATTTTCCATCTCTTCGTTCACCGGTGGTGTCAAGAAATTCATCCAGTGACTCCAGCCACCGGTTCCATTTAGGGCCCAAATTCTGAATGTCAGTCTGTGTCACTGGGGGGTGGCACTTCAATGCAGGGATTGGATTGTTGCGTTGCTTTTCCCACCGCCATGAGGGAGGAAAATTTTGATCTGCTACGGTCACAGGACTGTTTCCTTCGCTTCCCGTGTTATCCAATGACTTAGTTAGTCCTTGATATCTGTCTACTCATGCTTTTCTGGTTTTCATTATTGGGTCGGGCATTGTACACTTGTGGTTCTTGACTGCTTTCACAGGCTTAATTCACTTTCTGTTGCACTTGCCAGTGCTTGTTTGGTGTCTTTATTGCACTTACCAGTGCTTTATTCTTGTTCCAGTTGCACTCGCCAGTGCTTGTTTGATACTTCTGTTGCACTTGCCAGTGCTTGTTTGCTGTCTCGCTTGCACTTGCCAGTGCTTGTTTGTTACTTCGTTGCACTCACCAGTGCTTGTTTAGTGTCCCTATTGCATTTACCAGTGCTTTATTTTTGCTTCCTTTGCGCTCGCCAGTGCTTGTTTGATGCTTCTTTTGCACTCGCCAATGCTTGTTTGTTGTTTGCCAGTGCTTGTTTGCTGTTTCAAGTTCTTCGCCTGACTTCAAAATGGCCGCCGACGATCCCTCGCAGGGGATTGGTCAATGCTGCCTGACTCCAAGATCGCCGCCCGGGAATCTCGTTTCTAGCGAGATTTCGGCCGTTTTTCTTCGTTTCTTCACCGGGGACCCAGTTAATCGGCGTTTTCACTCACCGCAGCCAGGATCCACCGCTTGAGTCACTATCAGGTAGGGCAGCTTTCTTTCTCTTCCGCCGCCGAGGTGGGCACTCGGTAGGCGTTCTCCTCGGCCACACGCTTCCGCCGCCGAGGTGGGCACTCGGTGTGCGCTTTTGGTAGCGCGCTTCCGCCGCCGCCGAAGGTGGGCACTCGGTAGGCGCTTTTGTTAACACTCTTCCGTTGCCGAGGTGGGCACTCGGTGGGCGTTTTCGGCAACGCCCTTGAACCTCCTGACGTGGGGTGAGCTCCAGGCGGGTCGATGACCTCTGGGTGCCTAATTAGCCACGTGGGGACAGGACACCCTCGTCGCCAGTTGTAGTGTTGTTTATTCCCACAGACTGGACGCAGACACAGATCAATGTCTCAGCTCCTTTATTTCTTTCCTTCCTCATGTAGGACCAACGGCTAACTGACCCTTTGGTCTCCCAGCTCCTCCCTTTCCGCCCGCCCTCGTCCCAAACTCGGGCCGGTCCTAGTGACTGACCAGTTAGGTCACTGGGCACTTTGCATCAACATCATTACACCTGGGAGTGTGATATCTGTGTATATTTATACAAAACATATGCACCCAGGAGTGCTGTAAAATGTGACTCGAGTGAAAAACAAACTCATAGTGTATGCACCTCCAGAGATACACAGGACATGTCACTGGCCGGGCGTTTAAAGCCTTCAGCCATTGGACGGGCACTGAAATGGACTATCGGTTCGTATGTTTATGCGTCAATCAGTTTTGTATCTCGATATGTAGCATCAGCCACAGAAGATGCATAGACACGTTCAGTGCATAGAAAGAAACAATGTTCCTTGTATTTATTCAAGTCTGGGTTGACGACAATTGTGCTTTTCTCAATAAACCATTTACGTACAGTACTGTCCTGCACTAGTCATTGTATATACGAAAAACGTGCCTACACTGCAATAGCATCCCGTCTAAACACTCATGTCTAACAATGAGAGTTCTTTGCATTATTTCGGCAACAAATGGTTCCATATATGGCTCTTTTCATCCCAGGACTCCTACCTCCCAGCGTTTCTCTGCATTCCTTTGCAGTCTTTCAGGAGTGAGTTACAAGTGAACACAGTGAGGCTTTCTGCCTTGAAAGTGGCACGCCGCATGACGCGTCACTGCTGTGTTGCTTTCCAGCACGCGGGCTGGCCAAACATTATACCCAGGGCCGTCATTGGTAGCGTTTTGCGCACTACAAGATTGACGGCCCTGGGACAGGACCCACATGGTACATCATGCACCGCACCATGCGTGCGCTGCAGGCAGCATTTGCAAGCGGGTGCACTTGCACTTCACACGGGGGCCGCACGGCACTGGCGGCCCATTGCGGCGGCCTTTATATTTTATTTATGGACACTGACACTACTGTAATGACTGAAAAAAATGTCAGTGAATGTCCCCTAATACATTTTAAAGGCTGAGGCCCCCAAAATACTGCCGCCTGGGCCTGACCATTCCCACCGCCCCCCCCCCAGCTATGCCACTGTATTATGAAAAGTGAAAACAGACAGGAACCTGGTGCAGGTTCAAAATGAGTATGATTTTTGTGTAGCAAAATGGGTAAAGTAAAGACTACAATATAGAAAAGAAAGAAAAAAGGAACTGAAAGCAACCCGTGAAAAGAAATATATCCTCAAAATGTTTTAGTCATGAGCCTTGCTATTCAGAAAGACATTCTGTCACAGATTCATGTGACAATAATGAGCATTCATCAAATCAATGAGCAAGATTCAATGTTATGCTAGCACCTTTCATAGATCAAGAAGACAATTGCTAAGGGAGGGGTCAACATAGTTGTCATGCCAAAAATACACTTGTCCCTGAAACTAATCATCTTAAAATGAGAAAATATGTACAGAACATTGACAGAAAATAACCCTGTACATTAACTCTCGCTGGGTTAGAGAAAAAGCAGTACTAACAGAAGAAACAGAAACAACATGCATGCAATGAGTTGCTTCAGTATTGAAAATGATCTGCTAATGTGTATATATGATGGTGAATCTAAAATCATTACAAAATCTATTAATGTCTGTGGATAAGACTGGGCAACTAGAAATAAAAACAATATTGCTCCAAGGAAACCTCTATCAAGAGTATCAAGACTTCACCCCTAGTCCACCACGAACTCCTTTGCTGGGAGTTCTGACCTGGTGAGATGTGCCTGCCAGTGTTCTGGACCTCTGGAGGTTCTTTTGGGACTGAAAACTGCAAGAACTGTGAAAATCAATGCATCACATGTTTCCAACGCATTACAGTAGTGCGAGAAGAATTTTCCAATGCATTGCCGCCACCAAAGAATCAACACCTTGCCTGCTCGCAGCTGAAGTGTCCACAGTGCGACGGAAACTGTGCGCCGATCTCCGACGTCTGATATCACTGCACCGATTGTGATGCATGCCTCGTTGGAGAAGAACCAACACATCATTTCAGATTGGCATGCATCACATTGAAGCATCAAGTCCATGTTGCATCATTTGGGGAACGCAGTAAGAAACGGACGCATCACCTTCCCACGCTGTAAGAAACCAACACATCACCTTCTCTCTAGTAAGGAACCAATGTATCACCTCACCTGCGCATCAGTAAGGAACCAACGCATTATCTCCCCTGGAGCAAGGAACTGACTCATCACCTTTCCTGAGTGTAAGGAACCAGCGCATCACCTTCCCTGCAACCCTTTTTGCTTGCATTTTTCAACACATCCAAGGTACCTTTTGTAAAAGTGTTGCATTCCACATTTTCTTGGACCAGAACTGTTTCTACCTTTTTGAGAATCATATATTTAGTGCTGTATTGTGGATTTCTGTCAATTTGGTCATGTTTTGGTTTTAGATGAAGATTACTTATTTTTCTAAACTGGTGTGGTGTCCATTTGTAGTGTTTACTCTGTATTACTGTATGTGTTCAGAAATGCTTCACAAACTGCCTCTGAGATAAGCCTGTCTGCTTGTGCCAACCTACCAAGGGGGTGAGCAGGGGTTATTTTAGAAGTGTATTGTATTCCCCTTATCCTGACTAGGAAGAAGGGTCCCTACTAGGACAATGGTGCAAACCATTGCTAACTAGAAACCCCCATTTCTAACACCCACTATAATAATGCTGCAAAGGATACAGTTATTGAATTGCCAGATGCCTTTGTGTGTACACTTTTTAATCCCCTTTTGAATGGACAAAAGTTCATTCAAGTTACTCGTCCTGGTGCATGCAAATAAAGGCTGCTGTGAAAACAGTCACATAAAATCAAATACTGTCTTTAACAACTCCCATCTTCATAGAATGATACGCTTAATGGCTGGTGACCTGGTTGAAAAAGTTGAACCAAAGACTTTCTAGCCACTGATTCTTTAACTTGCTTTTGGGGTAAGCTTTTTCTGTCAATCACTCCCACTCACTCTAAAGCTTTGCTTAAGAATGCATTGGTGTAACCAATTGATGCAAACTGGATTTTATATTGTTGGAGAGTTTCAGAGGAGATTTCCGAATTGGATGTGATGCATTTGATTTGTGTCAATTTTGAGAAGGGTAAATGATTCTTGAGTGCTGGTGGATGGAAGCTGTGGGTTTTCTGAAAACCTTAGTGCTAATGCCTGTCTCAGAAAGAGTAATGTCCACATCTAGATAAGTGATATGAGATTTATCAGTGGTATATGTGAATCGTATCCTGGAATCTTTGTTGTTCAAGTTCTTGTCTGTTACCACTTCAAATCAAGAAAATATCATTGTTGAATCACTGATACGTTTCTAAGTAGATTAACCAAAATGCCAGGTGCAGCGCAAGTGACATCACATGCCCCATCAAAGGAAGTGACATCATATGACATTTGACCCTGAATCTTCCCAGGTAGTGATGTGAGTAAATGAAATCACTGAGGTCACATTATATACATATAATTAAGAGAAAAAATAGAACATAAATGTCTCTTCTGGATCCACATATAGTAGGATGCTAATATAACCTTTGAAAATGGTGGAGTGTGTGAAATAAAATACTTGCCATAAATAATACTAAGCAAACCAAAAGAATGAGAGCTCTTTAGAATGGTTTTGGGGGTAAGAGGTTCTCCCCACAAAAATATATATTTTTAAATGGGTCAAATAGCGCCTTTTAAAGTGCATTTTACAGATAACTCTGCTTAAAAGGTTAGAGCATTGACAGAGCACCCATTAAATATATAAGTCCTGTCATAGTGTGTCAAGCCAATGAAATGTGATATACCACAGGTGTTGACACCATTTTTTCCCCAAAATTCGCCATGGCCCCATATGCCAAAGAATTACCTCTATTGTGTCAGGATCAGCATTTAGCCATGGGTACCTCCCATTAGCCATGGGTTCCCACTTATCCCAGTAATTACATAATATATACCAGTCCTGGAATTTTGCTATTAATGCTATCCAGTATCATGGGAGACCCCTATGTCAAAATGTACCTATAGTATGATAGGAACAGAATTGTATCGTGTTTTTTCCCCTCCTATATAAACCACAACTATTATCCTTCATGACCAGAATTGCTGCCAGGATGTTAGCATGAGCATTTGGCCTTGGGTGTCCCCTGCCAAGAATTACCTGTGCCAAACGTTTGCCATAGATGTACCATTTATCAAGTATTACCTCTAGTATGCCACGTCACTGTCCGCTAATACATGTCCCCAGTATGCCAAAAACAGAAAGTGCAACGATCAAAAGCGGACTTACAAGCATAATTTACATTCCATAACTCACACTCATCCTCATCTACTCACTCTCACTCAAACATTGCCATCCACTTACACTTATTCATTCTCACTCTCTTGTACTCAATCTTACACTCACTTACACTTTGTCACTCATTCTTAAACTGATTAACTCACAGCTACTCATCCACACTGACTTGCACTCACTTTTACCCTCGCTCCATGATTCACTCTCACCCTGTTCTCATACACACTTGCAAATAAACACTTCCTCTCTCACAAAAACACACTCTTAGACCCTGAAGCATGCATACAACATACATTTAAAACATTTTTTGACTTACCTGACGTTCCAGTTGTTATTTCACTGATAATGAATAATATACAATGATTTACTGTTAACGTAATTAAAAATATGCTTGCTAGCACGGATGTTGCCAACTCTGAGGCGAGGGATAGCAAAAACAGTGCCAGAGGTTGCAGTGAGCAAGCGTGGGGTCACAGCTGCGATCGTTGTCATCCCCTTAATGGCGTTCATGCCTCCGCCTGGAAATATAGGGCCACTTGACATAGGAAAATCTAGACATACTGGCCTAGATGTATCAAGCATTTTGCGGTTCGTTAAGGTCGAAATTCGGCCTTAACGAATCGCAAACTGACATTTTGCATCTTTTGGAATGTATGTGAAATTAGCAAAATAAGGAATCGCAAAAAATTTGCAATTTTGCGATTCCTTAAATGCCATGTATGAAGCTTTTTTAATTTGCGAATTCAGGTTAAGGAATCGCAAATTAACACCAACTTGAGGTTCCTGTTAATTTGCGAAATCCTTTCAAAAACCAAAATTTTGAGGGTGGCATGTGACACACATACATGCCCATAAGGCATGTATGTGCGCCATATGCACACACATGCAAGTTTCAGGGGTGCAGCAGGGTGTCCACGGGACACCCCTGCAACCTAACAATAATTCTCAAATTGCGATTAGCAAATTGCGAATTCGCAATTCGAGAATTATTTCGCAATCATTCCTAGCCCATATGAATGAATGGGAAATTATTCCTTATTTGCGAATTCGCAACTTGCTAATTCGCAAATTAGGAATAATAAGGAATCGCAAAAAAATAGCGATTTAAAACATACATCCCATTTTGCGATTTCTTAATAGCGATTCGGTAAAAATCGCTATTAAGAAATCACAAATAGGAACGATGATACATCTAGGCCACTGTTTTTTCCTATGACTTAAAACAGATTTCCGGCTTTTAAGAGATTGGCAAAATCCTTCAGAGGTATGTGTGGAAATATATCAAAATGGAGATGTCCATGCATCCTTTTTCACCCATATTTATTCTTGACTTTCAGCATGTAATCAGGCTTAGGTATGGCGGAAACGTTTATTAGCTTATTTAACACTTTTGTTCTCTGGGGAATACTTTTTAGCTGGAGAAACGGTTCCCACAATATTTTGGTATTCTGTGTTACTTACTGCCTTGGAAATACACTTATTCCTTCATTTTGTTTGTGGGGGGAGGGGGGGGGTAAGTTTCTGTTTTCAAGGTGGAGTTGGTGAAGCAAGCTGTGTCAAAAAGTTCTAACCTTCAACTTTGTTAGGGAACCTAGAGTTGTTCATTGTTCCCTGAACGTCTGCATTTCTGCCACTCGCAGAAAATCCGAGAGCACTGACAGGGAAATGAAAAAAACTGCAATTATCGCCCTCTAATTATCAGCCTCAGGGGATAGATGGTTATTTACACAGATCTCTCAGAGCCTTTAGGGTTGTCTCACTGCGCCTAATAGCACTTCTATTAACATCGCAAAAGAGAAACCCGAGCCTATTTCATGATGCCTTGAATTCGAGCTGCTCCCCATCCTTCCATGCAAGGAATGCTGAGCACTGAAAAGACTTCCAACGCAGCTCTTTACTTTTTCTGAATCTCTTGAGTGCTGTCTGGTGACTCACGCTAATGGAGTAATGCGGTGCAATGCTCCCTTTCATCATTCACACGAGTGCCGCGTCCAGACCGTATGATCTGAAGTTTGAAGTCTGCCGGAGAGAGACATATTGCCCATTACAGCAAAGTCTGTTCCATGCCACCAAACATCCACAGCATCAGATGAGTTATTGTTTCAAGCATATTTTCTACATCACACAAACATGTAAATGCTCCACTTGGGCAAGTGAACTGAAGCAAACCGTCACTAAAACAGCCAGTACAAAAGAGTTACTGTAAAGTCTCAGATTCACATTTTTTTTAAATGCATTTCTTTATTGATTTTCCACTGTAGGTCAACTCACCCTCCTGCAGAGACTACATAGAGACATTTATATAACAAAATACAGAAGGATCACATAGATTGTGGCCTCATTGAGGCCAGTAGGGGACAGTTTAGGGAGAAAGTTAAGCTCCTAAAAATTAAAAAAAGAAAAACATGAAAGAACACCATACAATATAGCAAAACGATTGCACCTAATGGAGCCAGAGATGCATGTTCATAGATCTGCTCTAGAACCTCGATTCAATAGTACTTTTTCTCACCAGGAGTGTGTGGAGGGGAGAGAAATTCTTTAACAATGTCAATCAAGTCCGTTTCAGTTCTCTAGGCACATAATAATCCCCAGCAAATAAATAAGGTGAGTTAATTTATTACAAAGTAAAAAAACAACTGTACACACAGACACCTCAAGATAAGGGCGTAGAAATACATTGGAACCAACATTAAGCCAAATCTACGAATAAGATTGAGACTGCAAAATGCACAGGACAATTAATTCAAGAATCAATATTCAAAAGATCAAGAAACAGGAATCCAAATTCCCCTGCATCAAGGGTTGATGGAGATAAAGCATTAAACTATCCCTACCGTAGCACTAATATGACATCCTAATTTTAGCATTCTTTAGGGCAGGATAGAATAAGGTGTCAACGTGTGGAGTCTTACTCAGAAGTGTCTCCACTTCAGATGGGTCAAGTAGTGTAAAGCTATTGAGACAGAGCTCGTTCTAAGATGCTTTCTCTCCAAAAGGCAGAGAAGAAGGGGGCTCTTTCACTACTTACAATACTCCAATATCACAGGTGCCTTCCCATGATTTATTTCAGGTCACGCCATCCGATCAGGCCACATCCTCATATGTAATTTTCCATGGGACAGTGATTACTCCCAAACAGTAACACGATGACCTTGATTCCCAAGCTCTCTCCTGTGAGAAATACTCTAGTTCCCCTTAGTATGATCTCCCTATGTGTCCTCTTCTCTCCATACCTAACTCCTAAAAGAAAGAAATTATTCTAACTAACAAGGGCGTTTCTTCCACCTGAAACATAAACTGGAAAGGGACTATTGTGAAATTCAACTATTATTCGAATGGAGCGCTTGGAGGGAAAATGCATTTCAGGCCTACAAAACTCAGCTAACATAATAGAAATGGAACATGAGCTTTACGAAGTTATGTAGAAAATGAGACACATACAGTTAATATTTTGTTACATATAAAGCGACATGATTAATAAGCAAATTCAACAGTAAAATGATTGTCAATTGCATAACACAAGTGTTTCAGTTAATGTTATCCGCGGGTTACATTTGATTTTTCCACATTACTTCTTCACATATTCTACATTTTGGACTAAACACATTTCATTCATTCTTATTACGTTACAAGATCCTACTCTTAGGTTGACATGACAAAACATTGTATGCGGATGCAGTCTAGGCTTGTGAATATAATGCTCCGCTACAATGTAAAATGGATTTTGCGCTAGATCACACCTCATACTGTCACTTGATCCAGGACACAGCAAACTGTAAACCCACCCACAGACGACACCACAGCAAAGACACAAATAAAGAGTGCACAGAGTTGTGACGCAACGCATCACGTGCACAGATCACAAAACTGCTGGCAGGGCCACCCAACTTTCAGCCACCTTATACCACCCCAAAATAGGGCACATATACAACCTCCATTTACGACAAACAAGCGTATGGCAAAGGCCATTGCCACAAAAGCAGAACCCCATTTCTAAGAATGTAAGCATTGTGATATTACACTGCTGGTTTTACACAGAGTGCTTACGTCAATGTATAATTTAGGAAAGTGTCATATCACTGGGCACCAAATAATAACGCCATACTCTGTGTCCATTTATAAAAGAGAAACTGCAGACTAGAAAACAAAAATACTATCATGCCTCAGTGCTTTTAGCATGGAGTACATATTGAGTGACAACACCGCCGACAGTAATTCTTCAAAAGTCTGTTCTAACAGGCACTAGCCCTCTCTCCCTGTCGTCGCCTGTTGGTAGTGTGAACATTCGTGGCAGACAACGACCAGTGGCATTATGAGGAGGTCCCACTCAAAAATGTGAGGAAGTTCCCCTGAGTCTCAAGGGCTGGGGCCCCCATAAATTGTTGCCCCAACCCGGCACCCTCCCTCCCCCCCACCCCACCACCCTCCCCTGCCGCAGGGACCTGCATTACAACTTCAAAGGTGTTGCAGACTATGTATAAAAGGGCCACATACAAGAAATATGTCACTGATATTAGAAATGTAGACCTCCATTCTGAGTAACAAGAAATGGATATATGGATTGCATGAACCGGGGCCAGCATGACTTCCAGCCACTTGTCGATGCAGCTCAGCTGCAATATATAAATGACTGATCCTGTCTAACAAAAGCACATGCTGAAAATACACGTTTTTCAAAGACACAAAACCGGCAGTAGCCAGTCAGCAAGTTCCTCTCCATCATCCACCCTTCGGTGGTGCTATTAGATTCAGCTACATCTTTTATGTACAGCACTTCCAAAAGACATAAGTGTGGTATAAAGAGCTATCCAAACAGCTGCTTATCATTTTTTGGCTTTTTTGCCCACTATACAACTCGCTGTGCTAAATGTGACAGTACAAGACCAAAATAATTCTCTCCATGTTACCAATCTGCTGCTTTTTTTAAATAATGCAATTTAGCACTACATTATTACATATGTTACTACTAATAACAGTGTGTTAAACTTAGTGCATGTGTTTCTCCATACATTGAAATGACCTGTAGTCGGGAGAAGTGAACAGACTGCATATGACCAAAACTCAGATACACATCAATACCTTCACAAACATAGCTGGGCGCAGTGCAGGAATCATGAACTGCAAAACCTCTCAAGCTATGACCCTTCTGCCCAAATAAGGGCTGAATGAATAAGCGTTCCCTGCTAGAAGTTGTAGAGGACTTACTTCTCTCTTTTGCTGCCCGTCTATGATAATAACCTTAGCTGGGCCTGCTTAGTCTCTTACCTAGGACAGACTGCCCCCGCCGTTCACCACTCTAGCTGTGATAGCTTACTCACCACTATCACCCTCCTTGTATTTTACTATTATATATGTTCAGTAACCGTCGTGGACAGGTAAAATGTGCCCACAATGTTGCTGCACACAAACTAACACAATCAGAGTTAGCACTGTTTGCCAAGGGGAACTTTAAGGCCCCTACTGTTAATACCAGATTTGCAGGAAATACGGCATGCTTTAACATTTTCTCTTTAGGTTATAACAATCTACTCTCGCACAGAGGGGCTCATTATGATCGCGGACGGACTTGAGTCCGTCCGCGACCATAGAGGAGGAGGGAACCTCCGCACGGCCTGCGGAGTTCCCTCCTGTCAAATTAGGATGTGACCGCCACCCTTGCGGTCACATCCTCTATTTTTACCATTGCTGTGGGTGCGGCTTCAAGCTGCACCGCCGCAATGATAAAAATGCATACATTTCATTTGTATGCAGAAAGCGGCAGGCACCGTGCGGTGCCTGCCGATTACTGCATACAAATGCAGGGGGGTACCATAGGTACCCCCCATGTGCACCCCCCAACCCCCCTTCACCTAGGGGGCCCGCAACGGGCCCCCACAGTGAAGTTACACATGCTTTTTCACGGCGGAAAAGCCGCCGTGGAAAGGCATCTGTCTTACACCATCCTAATGTGGCTGGCGGTGTCTGATAGACACTGCCAGCCACGTTACAGCTTATCCGCCGCGGTTGTAAGTCAACCACGGCGGAAAAGCGGCGGACTGAAACCAGGACCCGCCAGCCATCCAAATTTGGCGGTGGGTCTTTGATGGGTCCGCAGTGGATTTTCCGCATCCTCCGGGCCGGCGGTGGCTTCCGCCGGCCCGGAGGATGCGGAAAATCCTCCATCATAATCAGCCCCTAAATTTGGAATTTACAACAGTAAATTAAAATTGTGCACACCTGAGTTACACTTTGGTCTTTTTGGGTATTTAATGATCCCCTTAAATTCAGAACCAGCCAGCAGGAATGCATCTTACCTGCAGGTTATCATGCATCACTTGAAGGTTGCAGCATTGCGTGAAATTTAGATATATTGGATGGAGAGTGCTTTATTTCAAGCAATGTCGACAAATTGACCTTCTACTTCACCTATTTATAAGTTGAGCTATCTGAATTTATTTGTATTTTATTTATTACTGTTAGATTTTTTATACAAGTTGTCAGGTACTTTTAAATTTCATTGGTAGGTACTTGGGGTAAAGACTCACTATCATAAAAGATTACAGGTCTATAATTAAGCACTTGTGTTAAATTGTACCCCTGCGGAAAGCCTTATACTGCTCATTTTGTATCTAGTAGTTTCTCTGTAATATAATTTCCAACTGGCAGGTTTCGTGTCAAAGTTGATACATTTAATTTTTTTAGTATTGATGTTTTTGCGGCAGAGAACAGATATTGAGATATTGTTCTAGGATTTGTTTTAATTTTAACGTTAAGTGCCTTTTAAGTATTTGCAGAGTCTAATGCATTGTTTGTAATATATTGTGTGAATGTCAATACTTATTGCAATGCACAGGGTTAGTATATAAAAAATGTGTGAGTAATATTTTAGATGTATGCTACTTTAAACGTAGGTGTAACCGTTTACAAGCTGCAGCTTGGGCAAAGACTATTTCATATTGTTAGAAACTGAGGATTCTGGTTGGCAGAATATACACCCTGTCCAAGCAGGAACCACAATCCTAGTCCGGGTAAGTCAGTTCCCCAACTAAATTAACCTGTGCTCATCTTCTGGTAGCTTGGCACAGAGCAGTCTGGCTTAACTTAAAAGGAAATTTGTGAAGCATTTGTGCAACACTTTCATTACAGTAAAAGACCAGAGTTGAGCTCCTACAAGATGGAGAGGCCGAAGGATCAGACACCATTACAACATCCCAGAAAGTGGATGAAGGTGAGGAAATATCATTTAGGATGGTACTCCAATAGAGCAACCAGCAGAGCCAAATTAAAACCATCATACATAAAAATTGGCCACTGGTCCTGGCTGATCCATTTATTGGATCAGATCTACCAACTAGATTATCCATTACACATAGCCGAGGGCCATCCATGAGGGATCGGTTTGTGGATACCAACCCTGAAACCATGGACTCAGCGAGCTGGCTGAAAAACAGAAAGGGTTTCTATCGCTGTAAGACATGCAAAGCATGCCAACACGGCACCAACAAAAAAGAGTATAAGACTCCGTTCAGCGATAGGAAAAGGAACATCAATAAATTGTTAAACTGCAAAACAGATCATGTGGTATACATTTTGACTTGGCCTGCGATTTAATCTATGTAGGGAGCACTAAATTTGCAGCACACAAACGAATTCTGCGGCATGTTAGAGCCATCAGTAAGCAAGATAATACATACCCAGTAGCCTGACATTTTAAGGATAAGCACTCATCAAACAACTAGGATCTTACATTTTATGTAATAGATACAATTCCCCCAAGTAGAAGGGGGGAGGCAGGGAGACTGCGTTGAGGCTACTGGAGACACGGTATATTTTAGAACTGAATACCAAACAACCTAATGGCCTTAACATTTCAGAAGATTTGTATACCTGCTTTTAAACTTGATTAGCCTTTTTCTGCCATTTAGGTTCCTCACCTACCTTAGAGTGAAATATGAGACTGCTTTCTCTTCTAAACGAATTGAATACTCCACACATAACATCTTATACACAAATATAATAGGATAATATCCATGGCACATGCTGATATACCGATACACTCAGTGGGCCCGATTCACAGAATGAACTTAAGACTCAATCCTAAACTTACTACTTTTGGCATTCACAGAATGCACTTACTACTTTTGGCATTCACAGAATGCACTTACTACTTTTGGTATTCACAGAAGTTAGGATTTTGTCTTAAGTTTGTCTTAAGACAAACTTAAGACAGACTTAAGACAGACTTAAGACAGACTTAAGTTAGGATTTTGTCTTAAGTCTGTCTTAAGTCTGTCTTAAGTCTGTCTTAAGTTTGTCTTAAGTTTGTCTTAAGTCTGTCTTAAGTCTGTCTTAAGTTTGTCTTAAGACAAACTTAAGACAAAATCCCAACTTCTGTGAATACCAAAAGTAGTAAGTTCATTCTGTGAATGCCAAAAGTAGTAAATGCATTCTGTGAATACCAAAATAGTAGTAAGTTAAGGATTGAGTCTTAAGTTCATTCTGTGAATCGGGCCCAGTGTGAGGAGGACTATGACATGGGAATAGTACAATCAGGGTTTTAGATTTGTGGTTTTAGCAATACTATTTATATATTTATTGACCATATATGAATTTTATAGTAGTTGTATATTTATATAGAAGCGATTTTGCACTATTTATACCATAATATTTATGTATTTATAGGATGTTTTTATATGAATGCCTTTTTGCACTATGCAGGCAACCAACTACCAAAAGACTCAAATTAACTTAACTAATGTATTAATGTTAGTGGTTCATTGGGTATTCTACCACAATTTAACCCTGTCAATATAGCAAGATGGAGACCCATTTACATAGGATTTTATCTAACCTGTCAACCGGGGGTCCTCTATGATATCAATCCTGAGTTGTATCATTTAAAATCATGGACATCTGACCTATTTTCTTGATTTTATTGCTACACACTACTACTATGTAGATGTGACCAACTACTATATGCACTGTCACTTTATTCCTTTATTTAGTATATCACTTTTACTTCCAATATCACACACACTCAGATCTTCAGTATGAGGCACAGTGGACTGTAAGAAATCAGTTGTGCTATGATGCTGTATTTGATGTATTTATACAGATATGATATGCATTTGCGATTTTAAATGTCATTATATTTGTTCATGTATTTATACAATGATTTTAATTGCAAATAGCTGGGTTTCTATATCAGAAATAACACAACTGTGGCCGATAGTCTGTCCGCAATGTCTATTGTTGAGCACCAGCACCAATTATCAGCACTTGCACTTTAAAAGTAAAAAAAGTCTGTTGTACTGTGTCATTTGATCAAGGCTCACCCCGAGATGAAACGCGCCAGGACCGAGCAGGCAAATAAATATTATTTTGTTGCCACAATTCAAGTGGTCAGTCTCCGTCTTAACCAAGAATGCTGTGGAAGGACGGAATACTGTGATATATGTTGATATATACATAAACACATATATAATAATAAGGTAATACATATTAACTATATTAAATATTAACATTAATTAACCACATGACTGCTAAGGCAATTCCCCTCCTGTGCTGGAAATTGTTATAGTCCATGCATCATGACGAGCAGTGTACTGCATGGCGAGCTGAGCTCGTCATGAGCAGGGAAGGGGTTAAAAAAAGTAGATGTAACATACATGTAATCAAATGTAACAAATAAACTTAATTTAAAATAGTAAAACTCACATATATAATAATTTATATATATATGTATCCATTTACTTTAAAACAATTATTAAACTAATCATATTAATGTATTTTATCATTTAAAAATGATATACAAATTTAACATATATATATATACATGTACAAATAAGACAAAATCTATTAATATTCTATTATAAACTAAAATATTAAACTATTTCAAAATCTTTACACTTAAATGTCCCACTCCAGTCAGTGCAACAGTAGAGAAAGTGTTGGATAACAAAGGAGTATAAATTACTATTTACACTCCAGTGAGTGCAAAAGTAGGGAAAGTGTTGGATAGTGGAGGGGTAAAATGTACTATTCCCACTTCATTCAGTGCAACAGTAGGGAACGTGTTGGACAGCAGAGTGGTAAAATGTACTATTCTCACTCCAGTCAGTTCAAAATTAAAAACAAAGAAAATATCATCAACAAAATAAAAATGTTTAAAAAAATCTCTCTATATATAAATATATATATGGAAAGAAAAAGTTGCCGCTAGGTGGTGATGCACTTACAGGGAGGAATTGATGCCAACGCAAGGGCGCGAGCTGCGTACAGAGTCCCTTTCCTGCCAGACGCGTTTCGGGCCAATTCCCTCTTCAGTGGCAGCACATGTGACATGACGGCAAGCTGCAGGCACCAGTAAATACCCTCAGTAATTATGCACAGGTGTAAAACCTGAAGCAATGCTCTCTGGGACTGGTGGTTCGTAAGACCCAAGTGGGTCGCTGCCGCCATTCGCATAGATATATATCCAACACCAACTGCAACATATCCCAGTATAAATCACCCAGGAAAATGAATCAGTGCTGCCACTCGATTTTCCAGCAGAGCATATGTTTTAATTGACTCACGAACAACAAAGAAAAAAAAACAACGCGTTTCGGAGTTTAACCCACTCCTTGCTCACGGGTTAGGCATATGCTTGTTTTCAGTCTATTTAAAGAAACATGGTGTGCAAACTAATTTATGAACGTAGCAAAAATACTTGGAATGTATGTTCTTGCTTTGTCAATAAAGTTAAGCAGTTATTCAATATCACGTTAAATATCATGAGTAGCGTGGATCATTGCATAGTGAAACAGCCAAAATAATATCCTGGTATTCAATCAAATAAACAGAAAATTATGACATTTTGAAACCTTAGGTGCAGCTTTATAAGGTGAGTATGCATAATGCATGAATTAGCAACACCTGTTAAATCATAACCGCCTGCATGCAACAGGAAAAGCTTTGTGCCATAACGTGAGCTTGTGGCCTCAATTGATCTGCCCAAGTGAGCACTATTACAGTACTGGAATCATATAGCCCCAGTGGGCATTATTACCATACATGATCAATGTATCTACATTTGGCATTAGCAAACAATTATGCGCAAGTGGGCCTATGTAAAAATGTATTAATACAAATAACCCATTATATGCAAAACACAATAAAATGGTGTCAACATGATTTTTGTGAAACGCACAGAGACTTCTACGTAGATAACATTTCAGAAACTGAAAAATATATACCAAGTGGCAAAACGAAATAATGCAGCTGTATGCAATGGACATATTTCATCCAAAATAGCTATTCTTGTTTCAAATCAAGATAAGCAACCTCAATTGTGCGGACCGTAATGGAGCCCTGGTCGGATACACTAAGCGGGAGGCCCCAGTCAAAATGTAATCTTCACACTAGGGCCCCCATTAGGATGACGGGCGGACTTTGTCCGCCTGTCATCCTACCGGTGAATGGGACCACCCGCCATAAGGGCGGGGGTCCCGTTGTACATATTAGGATGCGCCCGCCACAGTGGCGGGCGCTTCCTGCATTTTTAGCACTGCGGCGGGCGGTGCTGAAAGCACCACCCGCCGCAATGCTAAAAATGCACGTTGTCCATTTCAATGCACAACATGACAGGCACCGTGAGGTGCCTATCATTTTGTGCATTGAAATGCAGGGGGGTACCATAGGTACCCCCATGTGCACCCCCGACCCCTGGAGTCCCTGGGGGCCCGCAACGGGCCCCCACAGGGGGACTCTGCATGCCTTTTGCCGCCACGGAAAGGCATTTACGTATGCCCATCATAATATGTCTGTCTGTCGGTGTCTAATAGGCACCGCCACCATATAAACACTTTACTGCCCCGGCCGCAAGGCGACTGGGGCGGAAAAGCGGAGGACGGTCTTTCCGTCGACTGCAGTACCCCCGCCAGGGTAATATGGTGGGGGTCATTCAGGGTAGGATGGCAGGCGGATCCGCCCCGCCAGGCCGGCGGTGGGTACAGCCAGCCTGGCGGGGGCGATCCGCCCACCATCCTAATGAGCCCCTTAGATATTTTCATGGAGAATTTTCTCTTGACGGTAAGCAAGACACTTTATCAGGCTGGTTTTGAAGGTTCATCAGGAGCTCCCGATCAACTCCTGGAAGCCTTGAACTCTGGAGCTTTCAGTGGGACAAACCTGAAATTCTAGCAATATCGCAGTTGAAGATAGCTGACTTTACTCTCGACGTTGAGTCCGTCCAAACCTCTGGAACTGCTTCCTAAAGTTTCTCTTTATGGTTTAAAATGTTCAAAACACAAATACAAGGGCCTAGAAGCTCCGAGATGGCCCTTGGAAGTTTGGGACAATAATTCCCACAATGCACCAGGCCAAATCCTTAAAATTTGGCCTTTCTACATAGCCTGTCATATTGAGAGGTGTGGCGTTGCGGCCAGGCTGACTGACTCCTGAATCTGGGGATCACTGTTCGATCTCTGGGACCGGCGGGAGATTAACCCAGCACCATGTGACTCTGGGCAATAGCTTGCTTAATCTTCCCGACGGACCCCAGGGCCTAGAGACCCTAACGGGTGATGGTTCGCGCTTTACAAATGTGGATTATTATTATTATTATTATTATTATTATTAGTAGTAGTAGTAGTATTATTAATATTATTATTATTATTATTATTATTATTATTATTATTATTATTATTATTATTATTATTATTATTATTATTATTATTATTATATTATTGACAGTCCTGGATGAACTTACGAGGGGAGCAGACAATGGCACTCCCCAGGCCCTGGCCCTTTTGGACCTGTCAGCTGCATTTGACACGGTCGATCATACTATTCTGAACGACCGTGTCAGCAACGCTGGGATCCAGGGTTGGGTGCTGAAGTGGGTCCATTCTTTTCTAAGCAACCGGTTTCCAACGGTGCAGCTTGGTAACTTCTCTTCCAAAAATAGGGAATTGACATGTAGGGTTCCCCAGGGCTCCTCTCTCTCTCCCCTCCTTTTTAACTTGTATCTCTGTCCTTTAATTCATTCACTGAGAGAAAGACAGATAGGAACGTACAACAATGCCGTTGACCTGTAATTGGTGTTTGACATCAATTCCTCAGCCTCCTCAGTATCCAACTTTCAGGACACTATGATCTTCATTAGATACTGGATGAATACCAATCAACTTAAGTTGAACCCAGATAAGACCGAGCTGATTCTCACAGGTGGTGCTTCCACCTAGTGGAAATTTTGGCCATCCTCTTTGGGCAACCCCCCTGAGCCAGTTTGTTCTGCTAAAACTCTGGGAATAGTGATCTACAAAGACTTGTCCCTGAACACCCAGATTGGCTCAGTGGTCTCAGCTGTTTTTTTTCAACTGCATAGAATAAGAAAGATCAGCAGATTCTTATCCAGGGAAGCTCTGTCCTTGGTTATTTTAGCCTTGGTTATTTCCAGATTGGACTATGCTAACTCACTGTATCCCAACCGATCAACTGAGACCCCTGCAGCTGGTTCCAAATCAAGCAGCTAGAATTATTTTTCATTTACCCAAGTGGCAGCACGTCAAACCCCTTATGAAGAATCTACATTGGCTACCGGTGGCAGAGAGTTTTGCTTTCAAGATGAGATGAACTATCTTTAAAGCCCTTCACAGCAATAGCCCAACCTTCATCTCCTCCAAGATCCGACGCTACATCCCCTCTTGTGATCTGCGATCCTCCCACCAGAACCTCTTGGCAAGGTTCTCTTTCAAACGCCAGAAGCACAGTGGATCTAGATTCGCCATCTTGGCCCCTCAATTTTGCAACTCCCTCCCTGTGGAGCTAAGATTGGTGACCTCCTACCCCTAGTTTAGAAAATTGGTTAAGACCAAGCAGCGCTGCCTTGAAAAAAATGACAACAGCCTACACAGTAGTGCACACTCCAGTGAATGAAAGTTACTGGGCCTCTAAACCCCCTTACCGTATTATAAACTAGGGATTTATAAGTAGTTTGAATTCCCCTTGCCCTATTATACACTAGGGACTTATATATACCTTTTTCATAAGAACACTAGCTCTGTGCCTGGTTAGGGGAATCAAGGGCACAGTCAGAGTCAGTTACCACCAGTATCAGTCAAAAATTGGAGTTGAACAGGGCAAAAACAATGGCTTTGTCACATTGTGGCTGACTCCAGCATCCCCCAAGCAGTGATTGGGACCCCATTCACTTCCACCTGGTGGAAGTAATGACTCCCATCCTCAGGAAATACAAACTCAGGCTCTGAGTCCAACTACGGAACATCACAGCATGGTCCTATGACCTGCCCTAGGAACTACTCACCCCTAAGGCCTGAGGCCACCCCTGTAGAGGTACCACTAGTGAGTGGTTTCTGAGAACAGACAGAATCCCCCTTCTTGTGTCCTAGGTGGTAGCACTCAAAGTTGCAGGGTTGAAAAGGAAGTGCCCTGGGCCACTGCCTACTAGAACCTCCTCCCTGTTTCTAAAAAGGGTCATGGAAACCATTTTCTCTCCCTTTACCCTGGTACCTGTCTGTGTCTCCCTTGACCATACCTTGACTCTGCTAGTGGGAGTCTGAACCACCCTTAATGGGTTCACCCCCATATACCTTACTGTGGTCTGTGGTACAGACCCAGTGGTCAACCTCCTTAGAAAGCTTTCTGTGGTCAGTGAGCTTACCATCAACATGGTATTAGAACAGATCCTGAAAGCAAGATCTGAACATGTGTTCTGTTGTAAACAAATTATACAGCACCTGATCATCTTTTATCTCACTTGTCCTTCACCCAACCATCCAGTGCCTTGCTAAAATAATCCACACAATCCTTCCAGGTCAGTTATGAAATCTTCTGACTATACCTGAATTTGTGTCTATGTTTTTCTGGGTTTAGACCAAACTTTCTGATTAGTGCCTCCAACATGGTGGGATATCTCATCCTGTCACACCTTTCTAGGACCAGTAGAGTGTTCCTCCCCTCACTATGGATATGTCTCTAAATACTAGTCCCCAATCTGTCTCAGGGACCTATGGTGTTTGAAGTGCAATTTCATAGGCCTCAAACCATCTGGCTATGTTGTCCACCACCACAAAATCAGACACTTGACCCTTGGGTATGAGGACCCTCCTGTCAGAGGGCATGGAAAAATTGCTGCCACCCTCACTGCTGACCTCCACCTGTTTGGCCTCAAAGACTAGCTCTCTCATGCTCAACTCCTGACCCATATCATCTTCTTTCCTCTATGGCCAATTTTATCTTCTCCAAGCCCTGCTTTTTTTACTCTAAGGTCTTCTCCTGCTCAAATTTGAGCTTAACCAGCTCCATTTTTAATTCTCTCTCCTCCCTCCTGTCTGGCATCTCCTCTGGGGACGGGCCTTTAGAGGAAACACTGCTCCCTGACCCAGGAGGAGCCACTGCTCCTTACAAGTTAGCAGCCCCGGCCCAAAGGTAGTCGCATATTCTCTACTGAATTCGGGTCATCCTTATCCTCTATCTCCTCATCATCCTCAGCAATTTTGTGTGCAGAATCCCTAGCTTCTATCCAGGCCCCCAGTACCTTTTGCAGCTCCACCTTCTTGGTAAAGTCTTTGGTAGAAACATCAAACTCCTTGCAAAAATCATCAAGTTGCTGCACTATGTACCTCTTCAATGTGGACACCTTAAAATCCATGCTTGCAGGTGCAGTTATGGGACCTGGAATCAGAGACATGATTTTGAATAAAGAGCAAAAATGCCAATCAGGGAGAATTGGAAAAAGAAAAATGGCAATTGAAGAGTGTGGGGAAAATTCCAATGGTGATCAGGGACAATTGATTCAAATTGATCTAGATGTGGATAGTAGTGTACACCAAATTACCATAAGGTACTGCACAAACACAAGTCCTATTCCACCTCTGCCACCAATTCTAGAAATCTAGGCTTGTGGTTGGCAGAGTATACTCCCTATTCAAGCAGGAACTACAATCCGAGTCAGGGTAAATCAGATACTCAACCTAAATTAACCTGTGCTCACCCTCTGGTTGCTTGGCACAGAGCAGTCAGGCTTAGCCTAAGAGGCAATGAGTAAAGTATTTCTGCAACACTGTAATTACAGTACTACAGTGAAAACACCACAAAAGACAAAAATATTTATCTGAGTAAAACAAGAGCAAAATGATAAAAATCCAACAATTAGAACTTGATATACGAATGTGTAAAGGTCAAATGCAATTAAACAGCGCTTAAAAGTCACTAGTGGTCAAAAGGTTACTTGAGGTAACAAGGGGCAGGTACAAATCCAAAGTTCAGGCCAACCATGATGGAGGGCAGGCCCGCAACAGAACCCATGTAGGGCCTGCTGAAAGAGTACCTTGTATGGAGCAAAGTGTTGATTTTGAGAACAAGATGAATCAGAACGTTCCCCATAGTTGGGTCCCTGCATCAAAGACGAGCCACGCAGACAATATCAAAGATTCAGCCTCGCAGATAGTATAGAAGGATTGGTGCTGCATAGTTGTCATAACTCAAAGTCCGGACTCGCATCTTCATCAAACCAGCAATGCTTCAGAGGGCTTTGCGTTGGTTCCGATCAGCACCCAGGGACCACTGTGTAACCCATTTTGAGACCCAGGACTGTAGGGGCCACCTCTTGCAAAAGTAGGACTCACAGATGGCACAGTGCTGCAGCACCAGCAGAGTTGCAAGAAGTCTATTATGTCCCTGAGATTTCAGAAAACAGGAGGCATGCCAGCAAGCCCTTGGAGAATCTTGGGTTCAAGGATGTAGAGAGCAGGTCCGGCCCCTCTCGCTCCCAGGCAAGAAGCAGCAGACAGCAGGCCAACACAGCAATGCAGTTAGAAAAGTGGCAGTACCTCCTATAGCACAACAGCTCTTCTTTCAGGCAGAATGTCTTTGGGTCCAGTAGAGCTCTGATTTGGTGGTGTCAGGGGTCCAACACTTATACTCCAATGTGGTTTTGAAGTGGTGGAAGCATCAAAGAGGCCTTTGAACATCACAAGGTCCCAGCTGTGTGGGGACATTTTCAGCCCTATTCAGGTGCAAGTATCAGCGCCACCATCCCAATCTACCTCAGGAATGCCTATAAGCCTGGGGACATTCCATTGGGATGCACCACTTTGTGTGACTGTCCAGAGGGAATGAACCAAGCCCGGCTGTCATCCAGCACAGATGTGTATTCAGAGAACAGAATGGTTAAAGTAAGAAAATGCCAACTTTCTAAATGTAATTGAAAGGAAGGGGTGGGCCCTTAGGGGACGGAGGGTAGGTAGGGCCACAATAATAATATAAAACAAGGGGATTGTACCTATGCCTCCGAGATGTATTACTAAATCACTCAGTAAGACAATAGATAAAGCTAAATGAATTAGTTTTACCAAGACAATTTATTTTGTCAGTATCTTTAGAATCAGTTTTTAGATGATTATTTTTTAGGCAAGAGAATCAACATTATCAACTCAACCTCTAGCGACTGAATTTTCACAAAAGACTAATGTACAAATAACATACAAAAAACATTGAATTAATCATCAATAGACCTTAACAAAAAAGGACAAATGTACATGTGACATACAAAGAACATTAAATCAACATATATCATTTCATTCCAATTATCAAAAAACAGTTAATCATGGACAGAAAGAATTTGCCAATATTAAATATGCATTCAGTTTCCACAATGTGGTGCACTATTTCTTTTTAGAACCACATGAGTCAAACATTCCTTTTAAACTTGAACATTCATATTAAATGTATTAACAAGAATTTTATGCGAACTAGTGCCGTAGCCGACGCGTTTCGAGTCCTGTTAAGAAAGTCACAGGGCTCTCATCAGGGCAGCATTAAATGGATTCCACGGGGAACTGTTATCAATGAAAAAAATGAAGGATCTATGTTTAGTAAGGGTTCCTCCAAATCCATTAAAAACCAACAACACTAAGCTAAAAAAGCATCCACTGGATGCGTCGTACCTGATTGAGGGCTTGAGTGCGACCTTTTATTAATAGTAGTGTGGCCGCCACTGTGTGTCTCACACTGCAACAGAGAAGGAATATATTCAAATGATTGTCCTTTAAAAAGAAGGTGCCCACACGCACGCCGTGCTACAAAATAGGGAGTGAAATTACCTTCAGTGAAAGCCTCAAGGGTGGTCTCTTGTCAAGGCATTGTTTATTGTTCCAAGGAGACCTAAAGTGTGGATAAACGTTTTTATCAGTGTCCGCCTACATGTATTTATGCAATACCTTTGCATTATTTATGAGAAAAACATGGGGGTACTCACAAGTCTTCTCTATTCAGAAGCCAAACAGTCCACCGTCTAAATGTGGCATTTCAGACTTTATTTTTAAAATACAAATTCACCATAAGTTGTGATTTTAATTTGTGAGTCCAGAAAAATCGTTTTGGGGGTACTCTGCAGAAACGGCCAGTCCAAACACTTTAATGGAGTACAATTGTATTAAATGGTCAATTCTTCCTTAACTTTGTCAAACTTAATGTAAACGACCACCTTTGGCCAGTTGTGAGATATTCGCACTGCAGAGGCAGAGCTAGGTAAGATTAGCTTGGTTAAGCATTGTAAGATAAGTTAGCAATAATATGTTAAGGGCCAGATGTATTACCAAATCGAATTTGCGACTCGCAAATTGCAACAAATTGAGAGTCCCAATTTATGAGTCACAAAATCCAATTTACAGCAGTGTCCTAGACACTGTTTGCGATTCCCAATGGGGTCGCAAATTGCATGTCTCATGAATATTAATGAGGCTGTCGTAATTTGAGACCCCATTGGGAATGGCTAGCACTCCCAGGGAGTGTGGCCTTCTGGGGTCAGCAAACCACCATGCCTGGGACTGCTGTTTAATAAAGCAGTGTTTTTTTTAAATGCAACCCGTTGTCGTTGAAGGAAGGGTGGTAAAGAGTGATTGTTTTGCAAGCGTAATTGTGGTCTCAAAACATTTATACGTGGGTCGCTATTCAGAAGGGATGCACATATCACGCCCTTTCCTAATAGCGAGTCGCTTACCCTGTTTTATGAGCTGAAAATAAGGGTTAGTACATTGGCCTGACCTATTTTGCGGTTGCAAAGGGGCTAAAATCCCCTTTGCGACTACAAAAATAGTTTGTACATCTGGCCCTAGGTCTGGTAGGTGAGGCTGAAGGGTAGGCATAGTAGATGGGTATGGTAATTATAGAAGGTAAATTTTACAAAAGAATAGAGAGGTGCACTCGATAAAGTCAACAACGTAAAAAGTTCATTGATTATGTGAGTCTTCTGTTCTTTCTTTAATGTATTCTTTATTTTCTTTAAAATACACAGGCACAGCCAACGCGTTTCATTCCCTTTCGTGCCTTGGGAATTTCGTCAGGGCATATAATGAATGGTCACTCCAATTCGACAGTCCTTAACAAAATTGCACCTATGAGACTGGTGCTGAGGTGTAGATAGTCGCAGTATGATTCCAGTTATTCCTGGATCAAGTTGATGTACAGTTCCAGGCAGAGTGTTTGTTGTAGTGTCCCAAGTTTGCCGCAATGTTGGATGGAGAAAGTCACCAAGTATGTATCTTGGCCCCCTTAATGAATTGGCATCGCGGACGGGGGGACGTGTGCGCTGGATGACAAGTGGCGTCCAGACAGATCACAGCAGTGTTCGTAGGGTGCGGAACCTATGATATGGTCTCTGCAGTCCCCTGCTCCTCCCCATGGATTTGTGGATTTGTACATCTGGCCCTAGGTCTGGTAGGTGAGGCTGAAGGGTAGGCATAGTAGGTGGGTATGGTAAATATAGAAGGTACGTATGATGGGTCGGGTAGGTACTATGAACGTTGAAAAAAGTGAGGTATTTTAAGTTAAGTATGGTAAGTAGTTGTGATAAGTATGAAATGTATGCATGGGAAATATTGTATGTAGCATGGTATTTATGGTAAGTAGATATGATAGGAAAGGTAGGTAATTATGGTAGGTGAAATAGGTTAGGCAGAGGAGTTTAAAAATGACAGTGGGCAAAGTAGATAGAAATGATCATTTTGATAGGCAGGTATGGTTGTTATGGTAGCTCGGTATTGTAGGCTAGTCTGGTAAATTGGTATTTTAAATAGGTATAGTAGGTTATGAACAGTAGGTATGATTGCGTAGATTAGACATGGTAGTTATTCCTGGTAAGACATGATAGATTAGATATATTATCTATGGTAAGTGAGAAATGGTAGATATGGTATTAAGTTTGGTTGGCAGGATAAGTAGATATAATAGTTTAGGTATGCTAGGCCATATATCATAGGTAGGTATGACAGATAGTTATGCTAGGTTATGTATGGTAGCTATAGAATGTATGTATGTATGTATGCATGTATGTATGCTAGGGTAGCAATGGTAGGTATGGGGTGTACATATTGTAAGTTAGGTTTGGTAGATTAAGTAATGTAGGTAAATAGGTAAATGAGGTAGGTGTGATAGATATGATATGCAAATAAAATAGGAAGCCATGGTAGGTAAGGTAAGTTGGTACAGCAGATAGATATGTAAGCAGTTGTGATAGGTTATATAATTTCACTTAGTTATGATAGGTAGGTTAGGTATGGAAGTGTGATAATTTATGTATATTAGTTGGGTCTGGTAAGTAATTGCAATTAGGTATGATAGATTAGGTATGATATGCTAGTTATATATGTATAGGTACAGTAGGCATATGCAGTAGGCATGCGTGGTGGTTAGTGTAAGTAGTTGTGGCAAGTTATATAGACGTAGTAGGTAGGTTTGGTATATAGGTATGGTAGATTAGGTATAGTTGGTGTAGCAGATAGTTATAGTGGGAAGGTAGGTATGGTGTGCTGGTACGGTAGGTTAGAAATTATTGGTAGCTATGGTAAGTGGGTGTTATAGGTATGGCAGGTGGGTAGGGTAGGTAGGTTTGGTAGGTAGATAGTGTAGGAAGCTTTGTAGCTCTGGTAGGTTACGTATGTGGGTTAGGTATATAAGCATGGCAGATACAATAGATTAGGGATCATTACTTGGTAGGTTTGATGTGGTTCATTAGTTATGTGTCACGCATTGTCAAATACACTATGCTCTTAGCAGGTGCAAAAGTACAGTTCAGCAAGCTACATTTGCTTAATTTGTTACAAGGACTGAAAGACTTTTGAGGCATTCAGAACCTTTGCACCGATTAGCAAAGTTCTTTGAGTCTTTTGGAAGATGTATTACACAAAGCACCTCATTGCAATTTAGGAAACTATGGGCCTCCTTCGCAAGCCGCAAGCCTTCTTGCTCCACTGCCCTACATCAAAGAAAAAGGGCAGGAATGCACCATACCTATGAGATACAGCGCTTTCCTGTCCTCTTCCCCAGTGCTGGTGCACAATTGGCTGCCACGCCCCAATACAGGCACCCTTGAACCATGGTGCAAGGTTGTTTGCATTGTGGGAATTATTGCATTTGTGCAGGAAGGGACACCTTCCTGCATGAAAACAATCAGTAAAGGCAATTTTCTCCTTCTATGTGTGAAGCTGAATGCAACAAACATAGAAAGAGGAAAAACCCAGGAGAAATAAAGCTATTGCTCCTCATTGCGCCTCCCCTATGCCTCCACTAGGAAGGCGTCGGCTTTTGATGCATTCCCAGTTTTACAGAACATTGTTATTCTGGGAATGTGTCAAATGCCATGGTTGTTATGTGGAAATACCCACTATACTGCCCATGGCATGCCTCACCATCGCAGTGTGAGGCAACGCAGCAACTTATTTATTTTATTTATTTAACATTTGTGTGGCGCAGCGAATCATCCCCAAGGGGATCTCTCGGCGCCCGGCCATACAGAAAAGCATGCCCGTTAGACGGCCAAGGCATACTAAAACATCCAGGTCTTTAGGCTCTTTTTGAAGTGTGCCAGGGAGGTGCAACCACAAAGTGATTCCGGTAGCCTATTCCATAGGAAGGGGGCTAGATAAGAAAAAGCCAGCCCGCCCATTATCACTTTCTTGATTTTGCACGGGCCAAAAGATTTTGGTTGCTGGGTCTTAGTTGACGCCCTGGTACATATGCTCTTACCTACCTTTTTAGGTAGGCCGGGCCCAGGCCCAGCCTAGCCTTAAACACCAAGATCACAAGTTTAAAGACTGCTCTCTTCTTCACAGGTAGCCAATGCAGAGACTGCAACAGAGGACGAGATGGAGTACATCTCGGTTTATTCAAAACCATTCTAGCTGCAGTATTCTGCAGTACTTGTAGCCTAGAGAACAGATTTTCTCTGGCCCCGAATAGTAGGGAATTTCAGTAGTTCAGCCTACTCTCAATCAAATCCTGAATGAGAGTTTTTCTTGCCTCCACAGGGATCCAAGGAAAGACTTTCCTTAGCATTTTAAAAATATCAAAACATGAGCTAGACAGTGATTTTACATGCTCTTCCAGCAGTATTCCCAGATTCCTGGCCTGCTTAGTGGTGCGGGGACCCACCCCCAGTTCCGCCAGCCACCATTCCATAGTCCATAGTTCCTCCACCTTCCCGAACAGGAGGATCTTAGTCTTATTAGAGTTGAACTGGAGGAAATTGTCCCTCATCCAGGCTGCAATGTTCAACATACAGGTCTTGAATTTAATTCTGGTGACCTCGGGATCAAGATCGAATGGGATAATCACCTGTGTGTCGTCTGCATATGAAATTGTCTCGAATCCAGACACCCTTATAATTGTAGACAACGGAGCCACATAAATGTAGGACAACGTTGGACTCATAATGGAACCCTGCAGGACCCCTTTGTTCACTAGGTTGGTTGCTGAAAAAAATGGCTCCAGTTTCACCTGCTGAGATCTCTTTATCAAAAAGCTTTCCAACCATGCCAGAGCTTGCCCCTTGACATCAATCTCCTGTAATCTGCAAAGGAGGATGGAATGGGAGATGGTGTCGAAAGCCGCCAATAGATCTAATAGAACCAACATAGTAGGCGTCCCTTTATCCACTTCCATCAGGGCAGCCTCCGTACTATGTCTGGCTCGGAAGCCAGGTTGGGCGGAATCTAATAGTTTGTTTTGCTCCAGATAGCTTGTTAATTGTAGGTTGATCAACTTTTCCATCACCTTAGCCCCACATGGCAACAGGAATATTGGCCTGTAGTTCTTCACTTCCAAGGGGATAGCTGATGTTTTTTTTTTATTGTCTTTTTATTTATTGCAAGAAAGAGAAAAACAAAAAAAGAAATCACTTTTTTTATACATACATCATTGCATAAGTATCTGAACATAAAATAACCATTAAGATACATGTAGAGGGTTACAGTACAAATATTCACAAGTATCTAAATCATAACAGTAATGCTAATGTGCTAGTCTCTCTAAGCAATTACATGTTTATCTAATGAACGTTCCCCATATTTTTTCCCTCCCTTTCAATGCCTTAGGACCCCTAAGTTTAGCCAGTGATAACTCCATTGTATGTATTTCATGGATAAGATTCCACCATTCCATGACACTAGGAGGTTCCTTTGCGATCCAAGTCCGCGCGATGTCCAACCTAGCACAAGCAAAGACAATGGATATCAGGTCTTTAGAGTTACTATTAATATCTTATATATCTAACAATATCAAATGTGCCGAAAGAGCTGGTACTGTTATTTGCCTACTATTAAGAGGCCCTGTTATTCCTTTCCAAAATGCTATAAGTTCCGGACATTGATAAAGCATATGTTCTATACCAGCAGCTTCCATATTGCATTTTGGACATTTAGTACGCTTACTAGAGATATTTCCAGAGGTCCAACTAGCAATTCTTTGAGGCGTATAGTAAATTTGAGTAGCCGTTCTATAAAATTGTAGTATCAAATTTGAAGATTGGACCACTCGATTTATTTGTTTGAGCGATCCTGCAATCTGATTGGAACTGATATTGACTCCTAGTCTGCTGGTCCATTTGTCCGCCATTTATGCGCAGTCACCTGCCGGCCACTATTAAGACAAGCGTAGCTCCTACTAATAAGTGATTTAGTATACCTAGAATAAATAAATTGTAAAGTGTCTGAGTGTTCTACTTTTTCTATTTTCATTCTATTAACCAAGAAATCTTGTATCTGTATATATTTAAAATACATAACATCACTAATTTTATACAGTATTTTTAGTGTACTAAAGCTCAAAACGCCATCTGGCCCTTATAGATCACCTAAAGTATTTATGCCATGACCTATCAATTGTGTGCTGGCGCCATCAGAAAATATGCCTGGCATCGCTGGGTTCCCCCAAATTTGTAGCTCAGCATTAAAAAAGGAGATATTGCTAGTGATCATAATTTGATCCCAAATTCTTTTAATATCTCTCGCGGTCTTAAACTTGACCCTCTTGCAGTAATTAGGGTCATGCACACGAAACAAGAACTGGTTGCTATCTGATCCCAACATAAATTGGTGATAGAATAGGGAGCTTTCCTTTAACAAAATACTACGTATACGTTGGACAAAAGTTGCAAAAAAATCTATTTTGAAATCCGGGAAATGTAATCCTCCCCTTTCTATTGAGAGTTTCAATGTGGCCATTGATCTACGGGCTTTTTTATAGCCCCAAATATAGCTACTACATATGCTCTCTATTCTCTTAATATATAGATTGTTCAGTTGCATTGGGATAGGCCTAAATAGATACTATCGCTTCGGTACAATCTTAATTTTAATTAGGTTTATACATCCAACCAAGCTAAGTGGTATCTTATGCCAATTTTTAAGAGTGGCAGTTATCTTATTGAATAGAGGGTCGGTATTCAGTGATATGATTTTCTCTATATTGGCAGTAAGCGTAACTCCTAGATAAATAGCATTTGGACAAAGCCCTAATATCGGTTGCGTAGGTTTATAGTTGGCAATTACTTGTGTTTTACTCACATTTAACTTGTACCCCGATATGTCCCCAAATTTGCTAGCTTCCTCAATCATCTTAGGAATGGCCAGGACTAAGTCGGTGGTAAATATAGCTATATCATCAGCAAAAGCTGTAATTTTTAAACTCTTGCCTCCATGCTCTGCTGGGATTATAATATCTTGAGCTGTTAATGCATTTAAGAATGGCTCCAAAGCTAAAGCAAAAAGCAGGGGTGATAAAGGACACCCCTGCCTAGTCCCCCTTTTGATTGAAAAATTAGCCGAGTTGGCTCCTACATAGCTAACTATTGCCGTTGGTGATTCATATAAAGATCGGACCCATCCGAGATATTGCCCCTGTATAACAAATGCACACAACGTTGCCCATGGAAACTCCCAGCTGATGACTTTTTTAAGAGCGGTCTCACCAGAGCAGGCTTCCACTTATCTGGGAAGATGGCTGTAGATATAGAAATGTTACAAACATCCCTCAATGAAGGAGCCAAGGTAGCGGCCAAGGCTGCCATAGGAAAAGGAGGGCCACAATCTGATTCTGCTCCTGACTTGATTGCTTCCAGGGCTACTCTTATTTGCTCCATTGTAATAGTGGAAAAGGAGTCCAGCTTAGGTCGAGAGCGGGTCCTGGTCCTTGGATTGGGTGGCATCATGCTCTTTCCTCCCCCCAGAGAATTATAGATAATATGTATCTTTTCTCTGAAGTGGGTGGCCACCTTATCACATAGATCTTGCGTATGTGGGACCATTAAACTGCTTACAGAAGGGTTCGTAAATGTATTTTAATATTGCAAACAGTTCTTTAGAGGAGATATTTGCTTCCCCAATCCTCCTGCTCAAATGTTCTCTTCTAGCGGATTTACAATGGCCTAAATAGGCTCTGTGCTCCTTGTTATATGCCTGCTTATCGACTGCACATTTAGTTCTTCTCCATTGGCTTTCCCGTCCTCTACACTGAGCTTTCTCTTCCTTCAGCCCCACTGAGTACCATGGAGCAGGTGCTCGCTTTTCCTTTAGTTTCACCGTTTTTAGCGGCGCAATACTATCCAAGGCTTTTACCACCACCTCTTCCCACCTCTCCAAAGCTCTATTGCTGTCCCTGTCCTCTAGCAGCGGAGCTATGGAGGCCTCCCTAAATGTCTCAGGAGTAACTTTCCTCCAAGCCCTCCGCACCCCCTTCCTATCCCGGTTCTTCATTGCCCTTTCTGGATGCGTGAAGGAGAACCTTAAGGCCCAATGGTCGGACCATGTTAACTCCTGGGGTGTATCTACTAACAGGCTAGGGACATTAGTAAAGATAGAGTCCAGGGTGTGCCCTGCCATATACATTGGATCCTGTACTCTAGATTATAGCCCCAATGATTCCATCGCTGAGTGAAGGGTCCTTCCTTCTACATTTGAGGGATCTTCCAGATGATGATTGAAGTCCCCCACTAATGTAAAATAATCTGACTGTAAAATGTAAGGGGCGAGTGTTTCTAGAAGGGAGGCACAGAACAATTGCTTGCTTTCCCCCGTGGATTGGTATACTACTGTCCCCATCCATCTGGTGTCGTTAAGAGAGTCTAGCTGAAACACTAGTAACTCCATGAAAGATGTGAGCACTGAGTCTATCACCATGATATGATGGGGCATCCTCGTAGCTACTGCCAATCCATCTCCCCATTTACCCGCTCTGTCCAGTCTAGTAACCTTATATTCTTCAGGGAATGCCACTGCTAACAGAGCGGAGGAGTGGTCAAGTCAAGTCAAGTTAAGTCAAATAATTTATAAAGCGCGCTACATACCCAGAGGGTCTCAAGGCGCTTGAAGAAGGGTGGGGAATTACTTGTCGAATATCCAAGTTTTAAGTTGCTTTCTGAATGCTAGGTGGTTCTGAGTGAGGCGAAGGTGAGTGGGAAGTGAGTTCCAGGTTTTAGCTGCCAGGTAGGAGAAGGATCTAAAAACCATTAAACCAGGTCTCCGTCAGAAGACATAGGTCGGGCTGCCCTTCTTCCAGAGGTCCCATAGTTCTCCTGCATGTTTGGAAACTGATTTAACATTCACATATAACCCCTGAAACATTCCTCTACCTAGGTGCTTGTCTGGCAAAGGGGAGCCTCCTTCCCTCAATGACTGGAAGATCAAGTGCGTATGGGTTACAGGCTTTCCCCGAGGCTCCGACCCCTTCTGTTCCCTCTCCTCCCCCCGACCTCTACTGTCTGGAGGCTCCTTAACCTACATCCTTGCCTTAATGCCAGAAGTTGTTCGCTGGTGTAGGAGACTGGAGTCATCCTGTCTTTGAACCCGGGCAACACTTCCTGGCTGCAGGCAGCGTCCAGGCACAGACAGGCGCAGACGGGTTTGCCTTTGACACTCCTTTGTCCCGCCAGCGGCGCACCTGCTGTGCTCCCATGTTCTGTGGCCTCTTTTATAGCCCCCAGCCTATGATCATCCCAGCTACAATATGGTCGCCGCTGTGGGCTAAATGTGCCTTTACTAGCCCGCAAACTCTCTCCACACAAACGGCTCTGCTGCAGCTACCGCGGTGGACCGGAGAGTGTTGCCAACACAAGGTATCAATATAAACAGTACCCCCAAATTCCCTTTAAAAAACACAAAACTATTTTAAAAAGTTGAAGATTTTGCAAATTTTCAGATTTTCGCCTGCCTAACTGACCAAATAGCTGCTTACTGTTGCAGCACCCCCGCGTTCTGTGACCTCTTTTATAGCCCCCTACTTGCGCTGCCTTGCCGCACACCATATCTACAAGGCCATGAAAGGCCACGTGTGGTGGCTTTATGTGGCCTTGTAGATATTGTGCTGCACTGTGTGCTGCCAGAACATCAATAAAAGGGACATTACGGCAGCATGGAGGGGCTTGTAAATGAGGTATTATAGTTCTGGTGAAGCTACATAACGCTCATGAATATGCAAATGACACTAGGCATTATGAAGTTTTTGAGCCAGATTCACTAAGGTAAGTTACAGTTTTGAGTAAGTTTACACTTTGCAGTAAGTTTACTACTTTCATTATTCACAAATTCCAAGCATAAACTCACTCCAAAAGTGCAAGGAACATGTCTCCATCCTCAGAATAAAGCAGTTGTATTAATCTTGTGTGGGTTTGTGATGCCACTCCCTAAACCCCTCTGTGATCATCCCCAAACCCCTCTTGCTGCTCCCTAGCCTTGTCCCATTTAGTAGTAAGTCTGCCCCTATTATTATGCGCTTCCTGTTGTTACTATCACATTTACTACTGAAATCTATATTTACATGTGCAGAGACTCTGCCGTCAGTTGGGTCCAATACTACAAAGTGAACTACAAAGTACAGTTTAAGAAACAGGCCATCTCTATATACCTTTCCTCATGGTCTAGACTGTCCTTACAAGGCAATTGAGGTACTTTGTTGTTGAAGCCACAACCTTCTTTCCAGAGCCCTTGTCAGCAGTAGACTGGGCTACGGAAACGCATTCTACGCAGGAGCCTCGGCCAAACGCCTGAAACAGCTACAACCCATCCAGAACACCTCCGCACGCCTGATCCTCGACATCCCTTGCCGCAGCCACATCACACCCCACCTGAGAAACCTGCACTGGCTACCTATCAACAAGAGGATAACCTTTAAACTCCTCACCCACGCACACAAGGCCCTCCACAACAATGGACCAGCGTACCTCAACAGCTGACTCAGCCTGTACACCCCCACCCGCCAGCTCCACTCCGCAGATTACACCCTCGCCACTGTCCCCCGAAGAGTGACCGCCGGCGGCAGATCATTCTCCCACCTCGCTGCCAAGGCATGGAACACCCTCCCCCCGGCTCCTGCGGCAGACCGAATACCTTCTAACCTTCTGGAGACTTCTCAAATCCTGGCTCTTCGAACTGCAGCAGCTTCCCCACCCCCCTAGTGCCTTGAGACCCTCACAGGTATGTAGTGCGCTTTATAAATGCCATGATTAATTGATTGATTGCTAGAGCTTGCAAAAACTTAGGAGATTTTTTGTTTTAATTTTGGAAGCATTTTCGAAGTTGAATCTAAAATTTGCAAATACCGAAAATTATTCCGAAAGAATATAATCATACATTAATAGTAAAAGTACTGTTTCCATGATGATCTATATAAAAGACAGTCCATATATTTTACAAAGTGAATATTATATTGAAGCTAGTGATATATTCTAAGGAATTGATTCCAATAGGAATCAACACAATTTTTCTAATTCTGGTGAAGGTTTCTTTATACTACATTTTAGGAGAAACTTGGAGATGACACTAGCATTGATAAGTTAGAAATACCTTTTAATACTGTGACAATTAATGTATTTGAATTGTTTATTAGGTAGCGTTTTTTTTAAAAGAAAGTTGCTTTTATTTCTGCTGCTTTCACTGTTTTTTAAAAAGAAAATCACTTTTTAAAGGTGTCTGCTTTGAAATTAGAACAAAGGGAGAGTGGGAAAAACTGCCATGGAGCATGGGAGCATTTTCAATAGGATACTCCTACCACAGTGACACCAGCCAGGTTGGCGCTCCAGTGGTTGAATTGCCATCACCCTTAAATAAGGACTGGGGCATGGGCGCACAGGTGAGACTAGCACTGCTCTGATGAAGGGGAAGACTTTTTAAAACTGTGAAAATTAACGTGTTAGAATTGTTTTAGGTAGTGTGTTTTTTAAAAGGAAGTTGGTTTTTTCAATCTGCTGCTTTGCACTGGTTTTTAAAGCGCACATTTTGAAGTTGGCTGTTGTGCACTGAGAAGGGGAAAATACTTTTTGAAACTGTGACAATCAATGGGTTAGAATTCTTTTTTAGGTAGTAAGGAAGACATTTTTAAATCTGCTGTTTTGAACTGGATTTTAGAAAGAAAATCACTTTTGAACGTTGGCTGCTTTGCATTGACAACGAAGGAATGGTGGGGAAAACTGCCTTATAGCACGAATCATATTTTATGATAGGGGCGGCAGTCAGGTCAGCTCTCTAGCAGTATAATTGCCCCTAGCCTTAAATTACATAAGGAGCTCAGGTGTGCCAATGGGGTGATAAAGGTAAGGCGGTCTGACTGTCCATGCCCGAACAGGACCACGGCCAAGAACCCTGCCCTATGTTCCACAAGTAAGATAGAACACATCACCCAACAGCTACACACACTCAGACCACCACCCCTCTTACACCTCTAAAATACAAAAATTTTGAAAAACTACAGGCCCATCTCACAACTACCTTTTTTATCTAAAATCATGGAGCAACATGTGTTGCCAGCTCTCTCACATCATCTTGAAAACAACCTCCTGTTGGAACCCAACCAGGCCGGTTTCAGGGCCCATCATGGCACGGAATTGGTCATGCTTTCCGTGTTGGACGACCTGAGACTCAGAGTAGATAAAAAAACCTGTGTGCCCTGGTGCTGTTAGACCTCTCCGCGGCATTTGATACGGTCAAGCACGACCTACTGCTGTCGCGGATGTGGGACCTCGATATCCAGGGCACCGCCCATGCCTGGCTGACATCTTTCCTTGGCGATCGGGTTCAGAGAGTGCAATTAGCTGACCTGGTATCGGAGGAAGTAGGTATCACATGCGGAGTCCCTCGGGGCTCAGCCCTGTCACCCCTACTGTTTAACACCTGCCTGCAGCCCCTTATTTCAGCACTAAATCAGATGGACTGCACCATATACAACTATGCCGATGATACACAGATCATCATCCAAATTGACAATTCTCTAATGGCATGTCAGAGAATATATCTTAAAATTTACCAATAATTGGATGACGGCCAACTCATTAAAAATAAATCCCGACAAGACCGAGGTGCTTGCAATTACGACGGCATCCAGCCCATGGAATGATCTCTTGTGGCCCACTGTTTGAGGGCCCTCCCCAGTACCAGCAGAAGCTGTGAAAAGCCTAGGCTTATTCTTAGATGCCAATTTCACTATGTCAGCCCAGGTCTCAGCCGTAGTGGGCACATGTGTGGGCCTAATGAGACAACTGCGTAAACCCTCCCCCATTCTGACGGTGGACACGCTCAGAAGAGCAGTAGCAGCTCTGATCCTGGCACGTCTGGACTACGGCAACATCTTATATGTCGGTATCCCTCAACAACTGCTGGCCAGACTTCAGATAGAAATGAATGATGCTGCCAGACTAATCTTCAATAAACCAAGAAGGCCCCTTGCCACCCCTCTCCTTCACAAGCTCCATTGGCTGCCGGTAAATCAGCGGGCTAAGTTCAAGGGCCTATGCATTACGCATAAAGCCTTGTACGGGCAAGCCCCAAAATACATCAAGAAACGTCTAGTTCCGTATGCTCCAAGCAGGAACTTACGATCGGCATATGCTGCACTCCTGGTCTGCCCTCGGTTCAAGCTATCCTCCATAGGAGGGCGTACTTTCTCCTATACAATTCCCAGTGCATGGAATAATCTCCCAGAGAGCTTGCGCAAAGAAACAAGTCTACTACCCTTCAGGAAAAAAATGAAAACGGTGCTGTTTCAGGAGGCATGGGGCATTGTCTAACTGGCCCTCCTAACAGAACTGTGTGCACCCTCTGCTAAGCGCTTAGAGACCCCCGGGTGATAAGGCACTCTTTAAATCTAAAATACAAATACAAATTAATTCTGCCCTCTTCTACACCAACAAAGTGGGGAACTATTTTGCTTGAAGTGCAACTTTTCCCTGGTTACAGCAAAGGAAGTCAGTCCAGAACTTCCTATGAAAAACAGTTTCTGGAATGTGTTCCTAAATGATTGCAGGTCCCTCCCTTGTCAAAAAATAGAGCTGTCCATGTTGATGGATGACACACTGCCCGAAACCCTTTTTCTTACGTAAGCTTAGCTTCATGAGAGCGCCATACCTGACATTAGTCAACACTCCCCACAGGGTATTACATGTGTAGGAAAGATCCTGTAAATAAAGAGGGTGGCAGCATTGCAATCATCTTAAGTGATTCATACTGATACTTGTCCAACTCCCTTCCCATTCATGAGTGTGAGAATCTCACATTGACAACAAATCTGTCACCAACTATCCCCTTCTTAGGAGTTTTGATGTGCAGACCCCCTGGACTCTGTTCCAAGTTTGCTGAGGCCCTCCCAGACATTTTGGCTAGCTTGGCACTCGAAAAAATAAATATTACCCTTCTGGGTGACCTCAATATACATTTTGATGTGTTTTATAATCCACTTTCAGCAGGCATAATACATGACATGGATGCTATTTAACTCACGCAGAGAGTTGAAGGCCCTAAACACATCAAAGAGGACCTCATTGATTTGGTTTTTAGCAATGACCACGAAATGATTGTAAAAAATCATCATCCTATGCCCTGGACAGACCATTTTTATAATCCCTTTCATGCCTGATAAGTTTGTGCCCTCATAAATACACACCAAGAATTGACCATAGATGGTCTATGCTGAATACAGGTGCACGGACTACATACCATCGACTTGCCCAAACCTAAACGGGGAGAAAAGCCTGATTCCGCCAACACAAAATTCAAAGAATGAATCACATAGTCTCTTGAAGAATATATCCCAGTAACAAAGATCAAAGAAGGTCAAAAAGGAACAGCCACACCCTGGTTTACCTTCCATCTTCTTTCCTTGAAAAAAGAATGTAAACATTTTGAAAGGAAAGAGAGAAAAAGCAATGAGCATCACCTTAAAACGGCCCATTGAACTGCAGTCAGGAACTATTACATAGAAATTAAAAAGGACCAAGCAAGCGCCCAACTACCAAACCAAAATTAGCCAAGAAACGAATGCTGCTATGGAACTTTTTAAATTTGCAAAATCACTGACCACCCAAAAAAGAGGAAACACTCTTCCTACCCCCAAACAGCACACTACAATTAGCGTTCTTTCAGAACAACATAGCCAATATTTATCTGTCTCTACAAAAGACCAGAATTTTAAATGCCCTCACATCAAAAAAGTGTATGCCCAACACATCCCACATTGGCCTGCCTCTCTTCCGCCCCATCACCGAGGAAGAACGTCACATTGTTCTAAGCAAGTTCAAATCAGGGTCCCTGCTTCACCCACCCCCACACACACACACTGTCACAAGGAGCTCCAGCCACCTACTCCATTATATTGGAAATCCTTAACTTGTCCCTATCCACTGGAATAGTGTCATCTAATTGGAAACATGAAGTGGCCAAACCCTTTCTGAAAAAAACAATCTAAATCATATTTGTCCAGGGAACTATAGGCAATCTCCTTGCTCACAGTCATAGGTAAGTTTGTCAATCAAACACTGTCTACATTCATTGAAAAAAATATTTACTGCACACTTCCCAGATGGAATTATGTAGACAACATAGTATTGAAACTGCCTTCCTCACAGTAAAAGAGGAATTCAAAATGATACCTGGCAGCTTCTATCATCCTTTTGGACCTTAGTGCAGCGTTCGACAAAGTTGACCATGAGACACTTAACATACAGAATGGGTGAAGCTATAATAAAAGATCTCTGCTCTTAATTTTGTCACCTCCTTTTTGTAGTACAGACTATTCAAATTGGGAGAATTCATGCTACTCTAAATTCCTTCCATTGAAGTGTGGGGTCCTATAGGGTTTGGCCAGGGCTGGCTTTAGCACTGGTGGTGCCCGGTGCAACAATAATTTTTGACGCCCTCGCACCCCATGACCGCCTCTTCGGATTCACTTACTACACCTCATATCTCCCATCATAAGTTATTACTAAAAACAGTGCCCCCCTTAAGGTCAGTGAACCCATCCACAGGTCAGTGCAGCTGTACCAGTCACACTGCCCTAAAGACAGGCCTGGGTTCGTCCCTCAGGCCTACACTTTTTAAACTGTACATGCACCTATTTTCAAATATTGTTCAGGAGCTTGGGCTGTCAATAGTATCATATGCTGACATCAACACACATTTGGTTGTCCCCCTTGCCCCTGGAAAAGGCTCAAAGTCCCATGAGCTGCCTCCCTGACTGGAAAAAGAATTGAAGTGGATGGCGAACTGCTGCTTGAAACTGAACGGGTAAAAAACTGAGCTGATGATTCTGGGTAACATACCTGGTTCCCAACCACCTATAGCCTGCCAGAATTTTTGGGGAATCCACCCACCTAATCCTACCCTATCAAAAGCCTAAGGACGTGGCTGGACAAGTCTCCTTCCATGGACACACATGCCAAAAAACTTGTGTATACTTCTTTAAACACCCTCAGATCACTCCATAAAACCCTAGACATTATCACAAGTGTGCCCAGAATCCTGTGTTATCTCTCGGACTGCGGAAACTCTCTGTACATAGGCTCTCCCAAATATGTTATGAATAGGCTCCAGGTTGTCCAAAATGTGGCAGTAAGGATCCTATACAAGCTCCCATAATTTGCCTCAGCAAACAGTGCTCCAGCTTTTCTGCACTGGCTCCCATTGAGTTAAGGATAACATTTAAAACACTCTGTCTGGCACATAGAGGCTTAACATCAAAGGACCCACTATGATAAGGGCACTCTTGATCCCCTACTCCCCCATTAGAGCTTTAGTATCCTCCAAGGGTCAAGTATTGAAGGTACCTAGAATTCACAAGGCCAGATGTGGTGGTAGGTCCTTTTCATATCTCACCCCCAAACTTTGGAACATGGTTCCCATAAAGTTAGGATGCCTAAACAATGAATCATAGTTCAGAAAAAAAAGTAAAAGCACAGGCATATCCACATTAATAATTCCCCAAGTTCATCCCCTTGTCCTGAAGCAACGCTATGTCTTAGCAATCACTTGGAAGCCTACGGGGGTAGCCATGCACTTTTGAAATACACGTAGTACAGCATAACATATCATAACCAGTGTGTGATCACAAAAAAATGCTGCCTTTGTCAGAGAAAGAAATTAAGTTATGTTAAAAACCACTTAGTACCAGTTGCATAGATATTACTTACTAATTATGATTCATCAAACAGGAATGTCAGAGATTCACCAGTATCACAAGGCTCTTGAGATATTGTGGAGACTTATCATTTGTTTTATGAAGTTTTAATGATTCTATAGAGTGAACATGTATTTAAGATATCACTCGTTATTAGATATCTACTACAACCTTGTAGGCACCCAGCAAAGTAGATGTTAGCACCCAGCAGAGTGATGATTTGTAGGGGTGATATCCAGTATCCAGTGTTTCCGTTTGATATCTTATACTTTTCCCCTCTAATCATGTATTGTTGTGTATAGCTGGCTCTGGTTACAGAGAAAGGCAGAACGTTTCTTTGTTCTGGTTGGATTTGAAATTCAGTTTAGTATAACATAATAGGGCATATAATACCCAGTTTGTCTGATATTTAAAGTTTACACTATTAAACCATCTACTAGTTGTCCTGAATTCAAGTCCACGCATCCCCAGGGAGCAACACAAAGGTACTGTTATTAGTAAATCAAACATCTTTACCTAAATATTAGTTTTTTTATACATTTGATGCTGTAAATTGTGTGTGGCTTCTCATTACAATTCACAGCAAGTACTAACAAAATCCAGTCATGTAGGAGAAGAAACATAATGCTTTATTAATACATTTGTATGTGTGTGGTTCTCCAAATAATAGTAAGCATGGTTGGCAAAGCCAGTAGCTATGGCCGCATCGTGCTAGACCATGCAAAGAACATCACAAGGATGGGTACAGCTTGATACCAGATCAGACTTGATTGCACCAGCAACATTTTACATAAGTCAAATGTTGACCATTATCCCAGTGAAATGCCAGTGAAATAGACATGCAAATTGCTTTATGTTGGTAGCTAACACACTTTACGTCTGCTAAGCAGCATCAGCTGTGGGGTGGATAGAATGAAAGATCATTGAAAGTATGTTTCCCACACCGAAATGAACAAAACAATGATTATCCGGCTGTTATGGTATTTTATGGTATGGTATGGAATGGTATCGTATGGTGTGTCATGTAATGTTATTTTATGTAGATTTATATAGAGCACTAATCCCTCAAGAGGGTATCCAGGTACTTGGGCATGGTATGTGGTCTGAAGGTGCTTATATAAAGAGCAAGGTCTTCAGATTCTTGCAAAACTCGAGAAGTGAGGAGGAGGCTCTGATGTGTTGAGAGAAGTTGTTCTATGTCTTGAGTGTGAAGTAGGAGAATGAGTGACCTACAGTTTTGATCTTGCAGATGCAGGGAATGTGTGCAAGTGATTTTGAAGCAGAATGGTTGGTTTGTGAAAGTATATGCAGTTGTTCAGGTATTCCGGTCCTGTGTTGTGTAGGGCTGTGTATGTGTGTGTGAGAAGATTGAATTGACTTTACTTGTAAATGGGGAGCCAGTGAAGCTTCCTGAGGTATGGTGTAATGTGGGAGCATCATGGGCGGTAGATTATGAGTCATGCGACTATAATCCGGAATGTCTGTAGTCTGAGTAGGAGCTGTTTGGAGATTCCAGCATAGGGAGTGCTACCCTGTTGCAGCCTTTTGGTGATGAGTACTTGCGGGACATTTGAAGATCTTTCTCAGCATGCATAGGATGTGAAAGCAGGAGATAAACACTGCATTGATCTGAGCTGTTATGCTGAACCTGTCATCTAGGATGATCCCAAGATTTCTTGTGTCGTCTGTGGGTGTGGGTGTTTGTCCTAGTTCTAACGCCCACCTGATGGAGTCCTATTTTGAGGTCTTATTTCCAAAGAACAGTACATCTGTCTTGTCAGAGTTGAGCTTCAAGCACTTGGTTTGTATCCAGTCCGCTACCATCGTCATGCATTTAGTGAAGTTGATTCTGCTGTTGGTTCTGTCTTGTGTGTCAGGGAGAGGATGAGTTGGCTGTCATCTGCATAGTAGATGATAGTGATGTCTTGTGGTCGGATGATGTTGGCGAGCAGTTTCATGTAAATGCTGAAAAGAGTGGGGCTTAAGGACAATCCCTGTAGGACACTGTATATCAGTTTCTTGGTCTTTGATGTGAAGGGTGGCAGAATGAATCATTAGATTCTTTCTGTGCGAAAGAAACAGATCAATTTGAGAGTGGATCCATGTATGCCAATCTTGTTGAGTCTTCTGATAAGGGTGTTGTGGGAGACAGTGTCAAAGGCCGTGGAGAGAATGAACAAGATGAGGGCCACAGTCTCTTCTCAGTCTCTGATATTTTGAATGTTGTCAATGGAGGCAAAGAGTACTGCTTCCATGCTGTGGTTCCTTCTGAATCATTTGGCTCAGTGTTGCCGATACAGGGCTTACTGAACTGCCTGTAAGAAAGTCAGAGAATAACCAGTAAGAAAACAATACCAGCCAGTTTGAACATTTAAAATATATTAATGTCTATGAGACTAGACAGTAGGTGTTATTATAATGAGCCTTAACTAGAGCAGAACAGCAATCAAGCTGTGAGCACAGAACACCACTTCACACTCAATAGTAATATGCTAGGAGTCAAGCAGGAGAGGTAACACATAAAACAGCAACAAGGAGCAAGGGTGACCTAATGGGACATATGCTCTAGAGAACTGAGAAACAGCAGAACAACAAAAGTGAGGGACGGATATAGAGTGCAAACGGGTTAGAAAGTTAAATGTTTCAATCACTTATGATATGTTGCCAGGCAAAGGATAAGTGCCAAAAAGAGCTGTGCCATCTGCAACCCAGGACTAAGCTAAAGCCAGTAAGTGAGTCAATGACTACATGGCAGTTAGGGGTCAAGTGTTCCCAACCATCTCAGTTTCCATTCACCTGTCTTCCACAGTCTCCAACATGAGTGTTACTTATGACCGATTGTGTGCATCTGCTTAGCATGAATCCTGACACCTATTCTTGTTTTTTTTTAATATTCTGTGCACACATTTCACTTTTTTTTTAAATTTAATTAACTTATTCCAAAAAAGTCACAGAGCTTTTTTTTAAAAGGCTGAAACCAGGAGGGAATTTGACAAAGAATTCTAAGGTGTAAAAATTACCTCTATAAAAAACGTGTGCCTTGATGTGTTCCTAAATGACATGTGACATACATGTTAGTTTGTGAAGATTTTCAAGGTTTTCTATTTTTTGCATTTTCCACATTGTTTCTTAGCAAGAACGTGATACAGCACACCATAAACAGGGGAAAAATAGAACAGGTACAATAACTGTCCAAAAATACATTACATAAATAATAAATTGGCCAAGTGCGACAAGTAAACGGATATACACATATTTTTACAATAGTTTTTTGTATGGAGATATCAAAACATTCCTTGACCAAAACGCATGGTTGCCATTTTTGACATAATTTTCAGAGTTTCTCATTATGCTTGCTAGGAAATGTTCTTCAAATTAAGCCATTATGCCACTATGAGAAATGATGTTCCCTTTGCTGTAACAATGTATTGCAAACATGCAAGTTACAGTAAAGATTTAATATGAATGCACTGGAACAACAAAATACTACCGGCCATTGTGGTGCTTTTTTTAAAATACATCCTCAACCCAAGGATTTACTGTTTGGACACATTTTTCACTGAAATATACTGCAAAATTATGGATGTGCATTTTGTAAAGATCTTGCACACTTTGGCAAGCATTTTTCATGTAAGAAGTTGGGTTATTAGTTAGGGGACTGGAAGTCCCACTTAAGCAACAATCACAATCCTTGTCAGGGTGAACCACACACGTCCCTAAATCAATCCATGCTTAACCCTCTGCTGCTTCATAGCAGTCAGATTTAACATAGAGGCAAAGTGTTAATTATTTGTGCATCACACACAGGAATAAACCAAAAACACAACAGGGTAAGCTGGTTTTTATGCCTGAATATGGTTGTCATTCCAATGTAAGGTGGAACCTTCTTTATGATCGCCATCCTCACCTTTTGTAAAGTGGTGTATATCAGACAAACCTGGTATCTGATCCCCTGTGCCTCCCATGGTTATGGACTCTAAGGTTAGCTTTCTTGCTTAGAAATAATAACTGTATTATAAGACGTGTTTTGTTTCCTTTGATATTTATACAAATGTTAATGTTTTAGTAAATTATTTGAAATTCTTAATCTTTGGAACCACCAGAATGATTGTATATTAATTTTACCGACCCTCATACTATAATAAGATTTTGTACTTTTATTTTTCTTTTTAAAATGTGAGGATGAGTGCCTTTTATTGTAAATCGTTGTTCATGATCTTAATTGATCGAAATAAAGATTGATGATGATGATGAAAACACAACAAGAAAATTCTGAGAACAATGTATAAATAAACCACCAAAACAAATGCAATCCAATCAATAGAGGATCGAGAAGATGGCAGCCGGCTAGAGAGTCAGGTTGGGAGCTCAGAGCTCTCCAAGTGGAAAGAACATGAGAGCCACACAATCAAGTGAAGAACAGAATTAAGCACTCCCCCATACAGCGTGCAACAAAAGCAGGAATGAAATGAGCCAGAAATCGTTACCGGGGCATGACATGGTGAGCAAGGAATTGGACTCAAGCAAGTGGGAGGAGGCAGCAACAAGATGCAGTGCAGCTCGGACAGACTTCCCGACATGTGGGTGGAAGCAGCAGAGGCGTGCCGCAGCAACCAGAGGACCACCCCCAGGATCTCCTTCCAAGGGGGCTTCACAGGTGCAGGCGAGCTAGGCGGAATGTAACTGTCGCTCCCAGAAACTAGGAGAAACAGTGTGAAGCCCGTCCTCACACCAGGGGGACACCGGAGCAAGTGCATAAAGAGGGTAAGTGGGCTGAGGGGGGCATAGTTTGGACAGTACCTCCCCAGGACATAAGTATAATAGCGACCAGGAAAGAAAAAGAAAAGGGAGAAAGGGGAAAAAAATCAATTTCTACCAGCCCTATTAATGCAAGTGGGTCAGTCTGTAAACCAAACAAGGGTATTAGTTACTGTTTCATAAATAGGCAACTGCTAGTCAATACCTCTGACAATACCTCCAAGGACGAAGCAGTATAGCCCCTGAGAGTATCAGGAAGAAAGGGAAGACCCATGCCTCAGGATAACCATTGGCTCCTCTGTCTAGGATGAGACAAAATAAGTCAGGAGGACCAGGACCCAAAGTAAAATTTACTCCGTCCCTTAGGTCATTTTTAAAAAAATACAGTTGAAAAAGATGTCCCTGTCCCTGTCCCTGTACGCCTAGAACAAAAAGCTAGCTGGAGAAGTAAGGTAAAGGGAAGGGTGTTGCAGCTAAAATGGACAGTAACAGGTATCAGGTCCTCATCATGAGAGCGACCACGGAGGGGGAGGTAAGTGAAGAGAGCCTATCATTGACCATAAGTAGCCCACAGCAAGGAGAGCAAAATCTCCAAGCCCCGCAGCACACCACAGAAAAATTAATGGAAACTATGTTACTAGAGATGAGGGCGAACTTTGCTACCTCCGAAAAATCTCAAATCTCAAACAAAAATACAAGAGACCTGCGAAGCTCTGGACACTAAAATAAATGCATTAATGGAGACAGTAACCACAGTAGAGGCCGCAGTAGAAGTCTTAAGTAAGGAAGTAAAGTCACACCAAAAGGAAATCAAACTTATAAAGACAAGTGAAGGAGACCTCGGGGACTGAAAAGAATCCCTTGAAAATCAAGCTAGGAGGAATCACTTAAGAGTACGAAACGTTCCAGAAGGGCTGGAAGGTGCTGACATTAAAATATTTGTGATTACATTACTGCAAGACAGCTTCCCCTGGATAAAATGAGTTGCCCTATCAGAGGATACTCAGAGGATACACCATGACCCATTTGGAAAGGGAAAAGTGAGGAAGTGCCTGAGGAAAATATTGATACATTTTAAAACCTTAACCCTATAAAGGAAAAAATCCTGAGTGAAGCTGTTAAGGTAGGTACTTATACCAAGGATAACTGCACATTCAGAATCAGGACCGGCCTCTCTGAGGCAACGCAAGATAGGCAGTGGGAGCTAGGTCAGCAGATGCAGCAATTGAGGTCCCTAGGAGAAACCTTTCATTTGCACTTCCCTTCCTTGCTGAAAATAATGTGGAAGAACAAAGTGTACAACATTAGAGACCCTAAAGGGGTGGAGTGCTTTATTGAGCAAAATAAATCACAACAATAAGACCAAAGCTAGAGCTTGGAGAGCAAAAAGCTCAAAAGGGCAGTGGTATATTCCATATAGGGACTATAATATAGGCTTCGGTAAACATGTTACACTTCACCTACATTAGCTCCCTACATTACACTTGTCATGATTTACAGGAACTAACCTTTTACCTAGGTATTCCCTAGTTCGAAATCTCACATATTATGTACTAAGGTTCTGGGAAGCCCAGCAGGGCTACCATCTCCTGTATAAAATCTATGTATAAAGTTTATGCCCAATGTCATCCTTAGGCCAAAACAGTAATCCAGCAAGGTAGGACCCCTGGGGAGACCTATATTACATCTTGCTAAGATAGATAGAGGAGACCGAGACATCCCGGCTGACACACTGACCAGAGACGCTGAGGTACCTGCATGCAGACACTCCAGCTCGCAGTGATCTAGCATCCCTTGTGTGGTGCCCAGCTCAAGACTAGGACGGGGTCCCATAGTCTCACTTCAGATAATGGGGTTAACTGAATCCTCGAGAAATTCTTGGCTTAACACCTACACCCATGCTAGGTACACTCAGTCACATCAAGTTAGGGAGGCATCGTAGGAGTACGCATATTTTTGTCATGTGTTTTATTTACTTGAATGTATTCATGATTTTAGAAAGATTGCAGAACTAAACCATCCCTTTTACCTTTATTGTACTGTTAATCATTTATATCTTAAACTGTCTAACTGTTAGTGAGGCACATCTATTGTACACCAGAATAACAACTGTTTAATAAATGATCATTTAAAACACCCAGCTTGTTTATTCATTGTATCTCTCTGAGACTAAATAAGCACGAGTGACTGAGCCAAAGGTAGTATATTGTCTCCACGGTCCTGAGGGTTCAGGGTTGTCATGTTCGATGGTTGCCAAGAACTATTCCCACCTTGGTAAGAGGAGATTCTAGCGTCACTGTGAGGTAGTTGGTACAAGAAGGCCAACATACACCAATCCTACAATGTATGTTGTCTAAACGCGCAGATCCTGTATAGTATCTATAGGAACTTCACAACAGCAGAAAACCGTGCCCTGTGAAGATAAGAGCGAGGATTTCCTCACAGGAGGTGGTTGGATAAGGAGAGGAGGATACAGCTTGTAAAGAAAAATCAGGAAAAGAAATGTGTGCACTGGGGTGGGGAGCATAATAGGGAAAGAAAAACAAAATAAAAGTCCTAGCAGTGCAAAATTGAGGAGCAAATGAAATATAGACCCAACAATAGTTAGTATTCTCTCATGGAATGTCAATGGCCTCAGAATCAAGAGACGTAGGCAAAATATTTTAGAATATTTTGAAACAGTAGACAGCAAAATTATAATATTAAAGGAAACCCACCTCCTAAAGGATGTATGGGTAGACATACTCAAGACCCAAAAATGGGTGGAAACATATGTGTACATGAATCAAGATTGTTGTATCAAGAGGGTAGTGCTCCTGTTTAAAAAGTCACTTAAAGCAAGGATCGAAGCAATAGACACTGACATGGAGGGGAGATGGGCAATAGCGAAAGTCAGAATATGTAATAAGCTGTACACAATAGTGGAATATGATGTCCCTAATATAGATGACCCCATACCGATACAAAGAGTCTACTCACACTTACTGGCTGCCTCGTCCCCCATAATCATGGGGGGGATTTTTTTAAAACTTCTTTTTATTAGAAAGCATTGCAATCCATCAGTAAAGACAGTCAATAATAAGCAAGACCATTTTGGACAATTACAATAGTGGCATAGATATTTTGCACCACGTCGCTTCTTCTCCTGGGTACATTACCTAAATACTCCCGCAGTCCCTCCACCTCAACACGGCCAACCCTCCCACCCTCCATTCCCTCAGGCCCGATATGTCTCCCACGAGCTTAATTTTTTTCCCAATTCTTGGGACAACCCCTACTTTTGTATATTGTTTTCTCTACAAGACAGCACCAGTCCAGGTCGTTTTCCCTGTCGGCCAGCCTCAGTTCATTGATGTTCCCAAAGTCTTGCAATGTTTTGTTTGGTTATAACTGCTGCCAGTAGGAGCCAGGTCCTGGTGTCTGTGGGCCACCTGTCCTCCCCTTGACCCCTAGTAAGTGCCACCTTGCGTCAAGTTGCACCTGTCCACCCGTTACCTCAGACATCAATCCCATTATTCCAGCCCAGAATTGTTGATTTTTCGGGCATGCCGAGATAATGTGGAAGAACATGCCCACATGGGGAGAGATTGTAACAGAATTTTAGACCCAAAAGTGGACCGATTCCCAGCTAGAAAGACCTCAAATTAATGAGGGAGTGCATTGGGCTATACAATAAGGATTTGGGGCAAATTGATATCTGGAAAGAGAAGTGAGATAAGGCTCAATGCTACAACTTTCAAAATAAAAATCTTGGTTCAGGCCTCCAGAATAGGCTTCTTCTAGAGAGACAGGAGCGTGATCAGCAACACACCAAAAGTAGAGAATTTATCAGCACACTTATCTGATCATTCAGCAGTCCAATTACAAGTCCAAATGAGGAATGCCATATCTATTGCAAGGTGGACAGTATATCGCACCATATTCACTGACCCCCAGTACATAGAGGCACTCACAAAAGAGAAAGAACAGTTCTTTTTATTAAATGAAGAGGGAACATCAAGATAATCAGCATGTAATGCCTATAAGGCAGTCATCAGAGGAAAAAAATTAAGTCTTGCGGCATATTAATATAAAAGAACAAATAGCATAATTCGCCGACTGGAAGAAGAAATAAAACTTTTAGAAATAGAAATGGTGAAAGAGGTAATCCCACAGGAAGTAGTTAGAATGGAAGCAGAAAATAAAGCAAAGAAAGAAACCCTTTCAGATACCCTAGAGGGCATAGTAAGGGACAAATGGGAGGCAAGCATACTGTCTCACTATGAATATGGTAGGGGTGATGGCAAGATGCTTGCCTAGAAGACAAAAACAGATCAAACTCAGAACAAGATACCGGGCATTCAGACCAAGAACCAATCTAGGTTTAGTTCTGAAGACCATGTGATAGAGAAGGCCTTCACAAACTTTTTTGAAAATCTTTATACTGAACACACTACCCATCAATAGATGAAGTTAATAGGTATTTAGAGAAGAATGCAATCCCAACCCTGTCACAGGAACAGAGAGAGGATCTTAGTGGAGAAATAACAGAAGAGGAAGTGGCTGAAGCAGTCAAGGGCTTAAAAAAGGAAAAGCTGCTGGCCCTTATGCACTTCCTAATGAACTATACGTTAAGCTAGGAGAAGTACTAGTTCGCCCTCTGACAGAGCTTTTAAATGATATCTTTCATGCAAATGGTGATCTCCCGGATTCATGGAACGAAGCAATAATTAGCATATTGCTAAAATGAGAATCATACAGGCCCATATCACTCATAAACAGTGACTATTGGATCTACACACAAATCATGGCTAGAAGATTAGGAAGGGTAGCTGGGCACTTAATACACACAAACCAGAAAGGCTTAATTAGAGGGAGTGAAATTCCAAGGCTGACTCATGAGTTGATCGCAGCGATGGATGTGGCAACACACAAAAATCTCCCCCTATCAATTATTTACGTTGACGCAGCTAAAATATTTGACAGAGTTAGCTGGCCATTCCTGAATGCATTATTAGGAAAATATAATCTAGGGAAAACCTTCCAGGAAGCCATAAAATTACTATATTAAAAAAAACAACGCCAGAGTCCTGGTTAATAGCAGTCTTACGGAAAGGTTAATGATCAAGAGAGGAAGTAGACAAGGTTGTCTCCTTTCCCCCTAGCTCTTCAATTTCTATGTCGAACCGGTGGCGAGCAAGTTCAGGAGTAACCTGGAAAGAGCCCCCTTAAATGATCAAGGATGGGAGAAAAAAGTGGCCCTGTATGCGGTCAAACTAATGATATTTACCAGCAATCTGACAGGGTCACTACCGGGAACAGAGGACATTCTAGATCAATGCTCCACTGTTTCAGGTTATTTGATTAATCAAACGAGTCTGAAATAATGGAATGGAATAACCACAGTGTTAGAAATGGGATCCCTGGCTGGACAGGGCTTGCGCCAAAGTCAGTCAGAGACCACCACTCCTAAGTCAGGGCAAGGGAGTTACACGCCAAGATAACCCCTGCTCACCCTCTAGGTAACGTGGCGCGAGCAGCAAGGCTAAACTTGGAGGCGATATGAGTTAATTATTTGCGCACGCACCCCAGCAACAACACCCAAGGCCCACCACAAAGGAAACTCCACACAAGGTTATATATAAAAATAGCCTTTGTATTACACCAAAACACATTAGATAACACACAAACTTTACAATGTGCCAACAGGCACAAGCACAATTTACAAGGGATTATGTACAGGACAGGGCCACATGGACCACTGTCAGGGGTAGGCACTTGTTAGAAATAATGCTTGTAAGTATAACACTTAGCACATAAACATATAATGACTAGCACCAAAATAGTAAATGCAGCACTCAACTAGTAATTACTGGTAAAGAGTAAATACCTCCTACGCCACCCTAAACACTGTAGGAAAATCACGCAGGGAACTAGGACCTTATCATCAGGACCTAAAGAAGGAAAAACATCACCTAAGCAGGTCACTTTTAGCAAAGGGAAGGAAACCTAAACAATCACCTAAGCAGGTCACATTTAGCAAAGGTAATAACATAAACAATCCTCTAAGCAGGTCACTCTTAGCAAAGGGGATAAAACATAAAATACCTAAGCAGGTCACATTTAGCAAAGGTAATAACATCAACATATTGCACATGAGGCATTAAAACATATTCAGAGGTGCAGGTAGAACATTTGCGCAGGAATCATATAAGCAAATAAATTACAATGCGCAGGGTGCATGTAGCACAACACTAGAACTGTCCCTCAGGCCAAGTGGCCTCGCAAGGGGCTGAAATGCCCTGAATCCAATGTCAGGGAAGGCTGCACAGGCAACCAGGAACACAAAGCCAAAACGTAGCAACTGTCCACTAAGTGCTGGACAGTTGTAAATAGAGATGATGCCAACGTTGGAGCCACGTGGGCTCAAGAACACAAGTGAGGGAACACAGCGTGGGAGCCACGGGGCTCTGACCAACTAACTGCCTGAGTCCCCTAAGAGCCTCTCAGGGCTCGCAAAATAAGGAAATGCTGGCACTCTAGATCTTATGCGCTCTAAACAATGAAAATGGCCCCAGAGCCTCTCAGGGCTCAATACAGAAAAGTGCCCTCCTCGAGCCTCGCAGGCTCGTAGATTAACTGGGGGCGTGGAGCCCTCTTAGGGCTCAAAGATCACTGGGCTGGAGCCTCTCGGGCTCAAAGAACAAATGCGGGTCCCTGGAGCCTCGTGGGCTCGACAACAGAAAGTGCCCTGAGCCTCTCGGGTCTCGGAAGAACCAATGCGGGCGGGTGGAGCTTCTAGGGCTCAAAAACAAATGTGCCCCTGAGCCTCTCGGGCTCTAAATCAAAGAATGCCCCTTCTCATTGGAGTCCCTCGTGGACTCGGAAATTAACTGCGCCCGTGGGAGCTGCCCGCTGCCTCTCGGGGCCGCTCGGTCACCCCCGGAATGCCTGGAGCCCCTCGAGGCTCAACGAAACAATGGGGCCAGCCTCTAGCCTCTATAGGAGGAGTCCCACTCGGGGGACTCAATGCGCAATGCCCCCCTGCACTCACCGGGTCTCCGGGGCCAGAGGGGTCTCCTCGTGCTGTTTCTCCCCGGGGCTCTCCTCTTGTCTCGCTGGGGTGCCTAAGGGCGGGACTTCCGATCCCTCTCTCGGGGCCGCGCTGGGATTGGCCAGCCTTCAAGCTGCTTCCGGGTCGTCGCAGGCAGCGCGGCGGCCCGGCGAGGGTTTCACACACGCCTGGGCTGCGGCGGTGAACACGGGGCAATGCCGGGTGGGCACCGGCTTTTAAATAATTAAAATAACATGGGGCAATGCCGGGTGGGCACCGGCTCTTAAATAAAAAATAAAGCGAGGTGGGCACTCGCTCGGCCTAAAATCGGCAAAACTAGACGGGCAGATGCCGGGTGGGCACCGGCTGCACAAAGAGCGCTCCCAAGCGCTTAGGACCAAGAGAAGCGCGCTCAGCGCTATACAGGCAGGGAAAAGCGCTCCCAGCGCTAAAGGGCAGAAACAAGGCACTCCCAGCGCTGGGGACAAGGGAGAGCGCTCCCCAAGCACAAGGTCCAGCACAAAGTCTTTTAGGCAGGCACGGGGCAAGGCTGGGCCCAGAGCCAGCACACTGGGTCTCCAGGCAGGGAGACAGCCAAGTGGTGGTCCTCCTGGCCCCAGCAACGGCAGCAGCCCCCTCTGGCAAGGATCCAAAAGCAGAACAACTTGTATGGGACACAGCCCCTTCTTATACTGTAAATTCCTTTGTCTGTAGGTGCAGGGTGGGGGAGAAACCAGTTGCAGCTGGTTTTGAAGTACCCTTGATAGCTCAACCACCCATTTCATTCACTGGCAGGACTAGGGTCATCAGTCGCACTACAGGGGGTGGAGCCAGCATTGTGTGCGAAAACTCCGCCCCATCAGGGACCAGGTGCACTCCTCCCAAGCCATCAACATGCTAATCTCACACTCACCACCGCCAGACCCATCCAGCCTTCCTGGAGCCAGGCTCATCAGCCAGCCCCATCCAATCACACGCAGGCATATTTTACATTAATATGCCAAGTCCTAGAAGTGGCATTTCTACACATGACACACACATGCCACATACACCATTGAAAAGCATTCATTCTCACGAGCACGCACATAGCAAATTCGAGCATGCATTCCCCACGGATTGGTGTCAGTACAACGCGTTGTATTACAACGCGTTCCGTTACAACGCAGATTTTACAACGCGGGATACATTACAACGGATGTCATTACAATGCATGGCATTACATCGCAAATGCTATTACAACGCATGGCATTACATCGTAAGTATAGGTAAGTATACCTTTTTAAAAAAATGTTATTTAGTTTATTGTAATTAATTTATTTTAAATAATTTAATTAAAAGACATTTTAAAATTGTCATTAAATTAATTTAATTAAATATCTATTTAATAAATAATATCTATTTAATAAATGTAATTTTATTAAAAATAGTAATTAATTTAATATAATAAAAAAAGTAATTAGTTTTAAAGTACATATTTTTTATAATGAAATTAAATTAAATTAATAGTAATTATTTATTTAATTTAATTAATTTAATTTAAAAATGTAATTAGTGTAAAATAATTAATTTAATTTATTAAATATATTTTAATCAATTTTAAAATGGTAAATATAATTTAATTATCCCTAAACACAAACCCTACCCTAAAACCTAAAAACACCCCTGTACCCCAAAACCCAAATCCTGCCCTAAAACCTAAAAACACCCCTGTACCCCAAAACCCAAACCCTGCCCTAAAACCTAAAAACACCCCTGTACCCCAAAACCCAAACCCTGCCCTAAAACCTAAAAACACCCCTGTACCCCAAAACCCAAACCCTGCCCTAAAACCTAAAAACACCCCTGTACCCCAAAACCCAAACCCTGCCCTAAAACCTAAAAACACCCCTGTACCCCAAAACCCAAACCCTACCCTAAAACCTAAAAACACCCCTGTACCCCAAAACCCAAACCCTGCCCTAAAACCTAAAAACACCCCTGTACCCCAAAACCCAAACCCTACCCTAAAACCTAAAAACACCCCTGTACCCCAAAACCCAAACCCTGCCCTAAAACCTAAAAACACCCCTGTACCCCAAAACCCAAACCCTGCCCTAAAACCTAAAAACACCCCTGTACCCCAAAACCCAAACCCTACCCTAAAACCTAAAAACACCCCTGTACCCCAAAACCCAAACCCTACCCTAAAACCTAAAAACACCCCTGTACCCCAAAACCCAAACCCTACCCTAAAACCTAAAAACACCCCTGTACCCCAAAACCCAAACCCTACCCTAAAACCTAAAAACACCCCTGTACCCCAAAACCCAAACCCTACCCTAAAACCTAAAAACACCCCTGTACCCCAAAACCCAAACCCTACCCTAAAACCTAAAAACACCCCTGTACCCCAAAACCCAAACCCTGCCCTAAAACCTAAAAACACCCCTGTACCCCAAAACCCAAACCCTGCCCTAAAACCTAAAAACACCCCTGTACCCCAAAACCCAAACCCTACCCTAAAACCTAAAAACACCCCTGTACCCCAAAACCCAAACCCTGCCCTAAAACCTAAAAACACCCCTGTACCCCAAAACCCAAACACTGCCCTAAAACCTAAAAACACCCCTGTACCCCAAAACCCAAACCCTACCCTAAAACCTAAAAACACCCCTGTACCCCAAAACCCAAACCCTACCCTAAAACCTAAAAACACCCCTGTACCCCAAAACCCATACACTGCCCTAAAACCTAAAAATACCCAAACACCCCAAAACATATACATCAGTACCCCAAAACATATACTCCTATACTCATATTTATTTAAAAAAATACTTAAATTAATATATTTAATTTATAATATTTAAAAACGAAATAAATATTTTTTTATAATTAATAATAATTAAATCAATTATAAAATATTAAATAAAAATAAAAAAATTAAATACTTACCAATACTTACGATGTAATGGTATGCGTTGTAATAGCATCTGCTATGTAATGCCATGCGTTGTAATGGCATGCATTGTAATGGTATTTGCGATGTAATAGCTGCGTTGTAACAGCATTACGTTGTAATAGATGCGTTGTAAGAGTAACACACCATTCCCCACGCATCAGTAACTACCAGGGACACAGACATTCCCCATGCATTTCTATGGGAGAGCAGGCCAGCCTAACTACATGCACGCACTTTTCTCTGGGACACAGAGAAAAAGTGCGCAGAGACCAGAAAATCATTAACACAGATCACAGATCTAAAGCAAAAAGATTAGGGGTGAACCTGCCAGAAGGGCCAAGTCCAACACAACCCCCTTCCAGCCAAAACGCAGGGCAGACCAATCACCACCGTGATGGGCTTCCCTGCTTGGGGCGATGAAACACGGACGCGGGCCCGCAACTGCAGGGACACCCTCCTGTTTTATGCCACGGTGAACCCTTGGGGTTCTTTCTAAAACTATGGTAGGGACTAACTGGGCTACCCCACTGGTAATCTCCAGCTGCCCTCGGCCAGGACCAGGCCCTAGGCCACCCAGGTGCCACTGGTTCCTGCCTACTCACAAAGTGGGGGGTAGTAACCCCTGGCACATAATAGCCATTTTCCACTCTTCCTGCCTGCAAGACAGGGCTAGACTGCCACTGGTTCTCCAGCCGAGGGTCTACAACCTTAGGTAGACCAGGAGTCTCAGGGAAGGCTCTCCTCCCCCTACCTTCTCCTAGGGTTCCTCCTCCTCCTTCGAGGGGTACCCTCTACACACCGTCCTCCCAACCTAGGGTTTAACCCCTCAGGCGGTACCGGGGTCAGAGGTGGGCTCTCCCACCCTCTGCACCCCCTTCCAGAGTCCTGCTCCCTCCCAACAGGGCCGGTACCTCCGGAGAAATAACTGGTCAGGACACTGATTACAGTATTCCCACCCTTCAGGTCAGGCAAACCCTGAACCTGGACCTCCAACCTCCGGTCTGGAACCTTTGGTGGAATCCCTGCCTGGCACTCCTGGAATTTTGGGGACTCACATGTCACTCCCCTATCACTCCTTTCGCTGGACTTCTGTACCCTCCCTTCTGGAGCAGTACTGCCAGACTCTAAAACCATAGAAGCTCCGCTTACAGATGCTCCAGGTCCTCCACACACTAGGAGATCTCCCTCAAGTGAACTAACAGGTAAGCTTAGGTCCCCACCCTGGTGTTCCCTAAAGAAACCATCCAGGCTCTGAGGCAGGGCTTCGGGCGTCTGGGGACTCTCGGTCTCACACTCACTCCCGCTCATCTGAGACAGGCAGTAAGCCCCTACACCCTCCTCACTATACTGGGACCTAGCTGGGCTACTTTCACCCTCCTCCACCACGCTGGGTTGGAGGAAACCTGACCCACTATTGTTGGAATCACTCACTAGTGACCTTAAAGAACCTCTCGCACCTTCCCATCGGTCTGCTTCCTCTGAAAAGTCCCAAGGACTAAAACCTTCTAACCTCAACAGATGCTGGCGCAACTCTGGACACACAACACTGAGCAACTGTTCCTTGAGAATAAGATCAAACAGTTTGTCAAAATAAGGTCCCGTGGGAACCTCTAACCACTCAATCAGTGCACACTGACAGTCCTCCACAAACTCTTCCCAAGACTGGTGAGACAGTTTCTTACTGCCCCTGAACTGCAACCTATACTTCTCTTCTAGGGAAACAAGCACTAGACTCGGGGAACTGGGAGTGGGACTGAGCACACTGACACTTAAATCGCTGCCACCACAGGACTCCACCCTACCTGGGGAATCCAGACAATTACAACTGCACTCAGGGGATAACCTACTCTCTAGTGCTACCTTCTCCCTGAACAAGGCTCTCTCAGCCTCTAGCTTGGCATGCTCCAACCTGAGCTGTTCCATCGCTAGCTGATGCTCCCGCTCTCCCTTCCTATCCAACCACTCCTCTGGGGACAGGGAAAGGGATGGGGCGCTGGTACTGACACTGGACCCAGAAAGGGACTCCCTATCTATGGGGTCCTCACTATCTACTGGGGCCCATCCACTGTCATCATCATACAGCTCACATTCTTCATCAGAATTTTCAGGGCTCCCCACAGACTCACCACCCTCATGGCGTGCGGCCCGGGCCCTATCTCTCTCACTGTGCTCAAGATCCCACTGATCCTTTTGCCATAGGATCAGTCTGTAACTAAGCTGGGACTGAGTATCCAACTCACTCACCTCTATGCCTCCCTTTTCACAGAATCTGGCCAGCTCTAACCTACTGTATCTAAAAAGACCACAGAGATCAAAATCAGGCTCCATTTTGGTGGACGTTCTCAAGAAAAGTTTGACACAGGGAACCTGGGGGTCTGAGCTAAACAGGAATACACAATTACAAAAATTCAGCAAGATTCCTATCTCAGAGAACTTGCACTCCTCTGTCCAGCGTAACACACACTCATTCACACACAACCCTCCCCTCAGACCGGTAAGGCAGTTTCTACCACCCCTGATTTTCTCAACCTGACCACAAGCGACACAGGTACCAAACTCTGGGAGCAGGGCGGGGAACAAGGTACTGGACAAAATACAAAATGGCACCTTTCAGGAGAAGCAATACTGATCTTCACCTAAAAAACAATAATCCCCAAAATGTGGTTATCTAAAAATGTAGAGTTTTGTAGTGCGGCCTGTCGCCACTGTGGTACAGCGCAAAAGCAAGTCCAATCCTCACCGCTGCGTCCAATGTTAGAAATGGGATCCCTGGCTGGCCAGGGCTTGCGCCAAAGTCAGTCTGAGACCACCACTCCTAAGTCAGGGCAAGGGAGTTACACGCCAAGATAACCCCTGCTCACCCTCCAGGTAACGTGGCGCGAGCAGCAAGGCTAAACTTGGAGGTGATATGAGTTAAGTATTTGCGCACGCACCCCAGCAACAACACCCAAGGCCCACCACAAAGGAAACTCCACACAAGGTTATATATAAAAATAGGCTTTGTATTACACCAAAAACACTTTAGATAACACACAAGCTTTACAATGTGCCAACAGGCACGGGAAGAATTTATAAGGGATTATGTACAGGACAGGGCCACATGGACCACTGTCAGGGGTAGGCACTTGTTAGAAATAATACTTGTAGGTATAACACTTAGCACATAAGCATATAATGACTAGCACCAAAATAGTAAATGCAGCACTCAACCAGTAATCACTGGTAAAGAGTAAATACCTCCTACGCCACCCTAAACACTGTAGGAAAATCACACAGGGAACTAGGACCTGGTCATCAGGACCTAAAGAAGGAAAACGATCAACTAAGCAGGTCACTTTTAGCAAAGGGAAGGAAACCTAAACAATCACCTAAGCAGGTCACATTTAGCAAAGGTAATAACATAAACAATCCTCTAAGCAGGTCACTCTTAGCAAAGGGGATAAAACATAAAATACCTAGGCAGGTCACTTTTAGCAAAGGTAATAACATCAACACATTGCACATGAGGCATTAAAACATATTCAGAGGTGCAGGTAGAACATTTGCGCAGGAATCACATAAGCAAATAAATTACAATGCGCAGGGTGCATGTAGCACAACACTAGAACTGTCCCTCAGGCCAACTGGCCTCGCAAGGGGCTGAAATGCCCTGAATCCAATGTCAAGGAAGGCTGCGCAGGCAACCAGGAACACACAGCCTAAATGTAGCAACTGTCAACTAAGTGCTGGACAGTTGTAAATACAGATGATGCCAACGTTGGAGCCACGTGGGCTCAAGAACACAGGTGAGGGAACACAGCGTGGGACCAACTAACTGCCTGTGTCCCCTAAGAGCCTCTCAGGGCTCGCAAAATAAGGAAATGCTGGCACTCTAGAGCTTCTGCGCTCTAAACCATGAAAATGGCCCCAGAGCCTCTCAGGGCTCAATACAGAAAAGTGCCCTCCTCGAGCCTCGCAGGCTCGTAGATTAACTGGCAGCATGGAGTCTCTCTTAGGGCTCAAAGACCACTGGGCTGGAGCCTCTCGGGCTCAAAGAACAAATGCGGGTCCCTGGAGCCTCGTGGGCTCAACAACAGAAAGTGCCCTGAGCCTCTCGGGGCTCGGAAGAACCAATGCGGGCGGGTGGAGCCTCTAGGGCTCAAAAAAAATGTGCCCCTGAGCCTCTCGGGCTCTAAATCAAAGAATGCCCCTTCTCGTAGGAGTCCCTCGTGGACTCGGAAATTAACTGCGCCCGTGGGAGCGGCCCGCTGCCTCTCGGGGCCGCTCGGTCACCCCCGGAATGCCTGGAGCCCCTCGGGGCTCAACGAAACAATGGGGCCGGCCTCTAGCCTCTGTAGGAGGAGTCCCGCTCGGGGGACTCAATGCGCAATGCCCCCCTGCACTCACTGGGTCTCCTGGGCCGGAGGCGCCTCCTCGTGCTGTTTCTCCCCGGGGCTCTCCTCTCTTCTCGCTGAGGCGCCTGAGGACGGGACTTCCGATCTCTCTCTCGGGGCCGCGCTGGGATTGGCCAGCCTTCAAGCTGCTTCCGGGTCATCGCAGGTAGCGCGGCGGCCCGGCGAGGGTTTCACACACGCCTGGGCTGCGGCAGTGAACACGGGGCAATGCCGGGTGGGCACCGGCTTTTAAATAATTAAAATAACACGGGGCAATACCGGGTGGGCACCGGCTCTTAAATAAAATATAAAGCGAGGTGGGCACTCGCTCAGCCGAAAATCGGCAAAACTAGACGGGCAGATGCCGGGTGGGCACCGGCTACACAAAGAGCGCTCCCACGCGCTTAGGACCAAGAGAAGCACGCTCAGCGCTATACAGGCGGGGAAAAGCGCTCCCAGCGCTAAAGGGCAGAAACAAGGCGCTCCCTGCGCTGGGGACAAGGGAGAGCGCTCCCCAAGCACAAGGTCCAGCACAAAGTCTTTTTGGCAGGCAGGGGGGCAAGGCTGGGCCCAGAGCCAGCACACTGGGTCTCCAGGCAGGGAGACAGCCAAGTGGCGGTCCTCCTGGCCCCAAGCAACAGCTGCAGCCCCCTCTGGCAAGGATCCAAAAGCAGAACAACTTGTATGGGGACACAGCCCCTTCTTATACTGTAAATTCTTTTGTCTGTAGGTGCAGGGTGGGGGAGAAACCAGTTGCAGCTGGTTTTGAAGTACCCTTGATAGCTCAACCACCCATTTCATTCACTGGCAGGGCTAGGGTCATCAGTCGCACTACAGGGGGTGGAGCCAGCATTGTGTGGGGAAAGTCCAGCCCCATCAGGGGCCAGGTGCACTCCTCCCAAGCCATCAACATGCTAATCTCACACTCACCACCGGGCAGACCCATCCAGCCTTCCTGGAGCTAGGCTCACCAGCCAGCCCCATCCAATCACACGGCAGGCATATTTTACATTAATATGCCAAGTCTTAGAAGTGGCATTTCTACACATGACACACACATGCCACATACACCATTTCAAAGCATTCATTCTCACGAGCTCGCACATGCCAAATTCGAGCATGCACTCCCCACTCATCAGGAACTACCAGGGACACAGACATTCCCCATGCATTCCTATGGGAGAGCAGGCCAGCCTAACTACATGCACGCACTTTACTCTGGGACACAGAGAAAAAGTGCGCAGAGACCAGAAAATCATTAACACGGATCACAGATCTAAAGCAAAAAGATTAGGGGTGAACCTGCCAGAAGGCCAAGTCCAACACACAGTAATACCCCTCTTGTAAAGGAAAAAATACAGTATCTGGGTGTGGAACTAGTAAATGACATTCATAAAATAGCCCACACAAATTTTAGTAGAGTACTCAGAGAGGTCAAGAAACGTATTAAGGGCTGGGGAGGGTCTACCTCTGACCTTCATGCGATGATCAAATATAGTAAAAATTGCAATTCTACCCAAATTCTCATACATTTTTAGCTCCTTATCACTGGAATTGAAAGGGGAGTGGATAATAAAACTACAAAGAGAACTGAGCAGTTTCATATGGGCATCGAAGCGGACACGAATCGCCTGGAAGAAACTAAGGAGAAAAAAGGAGCAAGGGGGGAAAGAAAGCCCTGACATATTGGAATACAGTAGAGCATTCCAATTTAAGTACATGAGGATATTACTAAATGAATATGAGCCATATCCCACTTATCTACAAGCAACACAGAAGGAAATATTTTTCTGTATAAATTTGCCCATTCAAAATATTTTAGAGATGTAAAACTAAAGATTCTGTTGTAAGCAGTAAAATTATGGTATCAGGTGTGAAGATTGCTGAAAATACCTTACTACAGCAAATTTGCCCCAATATGGAAATCACCTGGAACCCCAGAAGGTCTTGAGGATAGGCTCCCCATCCAATTGAGGAAAGAAGGAATAACTAAATGGGGTCAACTGATAGAGGAAAACACCATCATTGATTGGGACCAACTTATAACCAAAAGCAACGGTACACTATCAAAGTTTAAATACTACTAACTTTTGAGTTGGGTCAAGAGCCTTGGAGAAATCAAAAAAGGAAATGGAGAAATAAAGAAGAAATTAGAGGGAGGTGTGACATGTTGATCCTGGGCCCTTATATTGGCTGAGGAAGAGGAGTTCACAGCACCCATCGCGAACCGGGGGAATGAGCTGCCGATGCTGGATGTGCAAAACAGATGGCAAGTATCTACGGCTACATTTTGGTATACTATAAAATCTGGTGTCTTAATGAAAAACCATATGCTTACCATACATAAACTAAGCAAACAGAAGGTGAAAGGTTGCCCGAAATTTGGAGAAGAAAGGGCGGACAATGTGCACATTGTTCCGGCAGAACCCCCAGCTCGAGAGATAAGCTTTATTATTTAGTTATGTCACTGTATTAAAGGCTATCCCCTAATTGAGTAAAAAACGGGAAAGCCCCCTTTTTCTTTTAATACTTCTTGCCAGAAGAGACATTTGTATTAAATGGATAATGCCTATCTCCCCCAACACATAGGAATGGTTGACTTCAGTCCAGAGGGTAAACAGGCTGTATAGAAGTGGGAGGCAAAGTAAATGAAATATTTTTGGGTAAATCTGGGAACAGCACAAACGGGTCATATGAAAAATACAGCTGGATTGTTGGATGTCCAATGATTATGCAATAGCAATAACCGACAAGCAAATAGCTTGTACGAGTAGCCATGATGGCAAACTCCCCCCTCGAAAAGGAACATTGATAGTAGAAATAAAGGGACCCTAAGAACTAAATAGGAATATCTCCCCTTCTCCAGGTATCCCAAAAAGGTGCAGACTCAGGTTGGAACAGAAAAGTCAAGGGCCCCTGACAACTCTTACTACAATGAGGACAAAAAAAAAGAAATCCAATCAATAGAACTGGAGTCATGATTTAAAAGTAAGTTTAGTGAAAAATAGTGCCAAAAATATCAAAGTGCCAATCACGGGTTGTGGTCATGAGAGACCGGGAGAAGTCAAAAGTTACATCTGACAACTATGGGAACAGTCCAGCCCGAAGTGCCAAGTCATACCTTCCCTGGACCGGATTCAAGCTTCCTTGGACCGGTTTCTGGCAATACAATCGTCAGATGCTCCGTCCATCACCACCCCCTTTTGTACTGCTTTGTTCTCCATAATTTGGTAGGGTGTGCTCAGACGTGAGTCCCTTGCTCACTTTTCCACTGGATTCATGCAAGCCTGGCTGAAGACGGCTGTAATGCCAGAAACCGGTCCTAGGAAGCTTGAATCCGGTCCAGGGAAGGCATGGCTTGGCAGTTTGGGCTTGACTGTTCCCATGAGGCACAGGGTCAGACTGATTTGCATATGGCCATGTCTGAACTGGGGTGGCAGAGTGGGCCAAAGAACGGTGATGGATTAAACCCAGATCTGTTGACTGGGTGTGAGTGTTTGATTGGTTCAGATGCTCTGTCCATCACCACCCCCTTTTGTACCGCTTTGTTTGCCATAAGTTGGCAGGGTATGCTCAGACATGAGTCCCTTGCTCACTTTGCCACTGGATTCAAGCAAGCCTGGCTGAAGACGGCTGTGATGCCAGAAACCGGTCCTAGGAAGCTTGAGTTTGGTCCAGGGAAGGCATGACTTGGCAGTTCGGGCTGGACTGTTCCCATGAGGCACAGGGTCAGACTGATTTGCATATGGCCATGTCTGAACTGGGGTGGCAGAGTGGGCTAAAGAACGGTGATGGATTAAACCCAGATCTGTTGACCCATAGGATAACACTGGGTTACCTCACAACATTTAATAAATGCTAACTTTTATTTGGGAATAGGTAGAAATATCATGTTTGATGTCTGAGGAAATGAAATCAAATCCCTCTTTAATGTTAAAGTTGGATTTTTAGTCACAATTCTGAAAATGCAGTTTTTAGAAAATGTGCAAAACAGGTATGCAACATGGTGCACCTATCCGTCGCACTGCTGAATGCAGGAATTTTTCCTCACAATGCGTCATTCTTTATAAGTAATCAAGTTTTTTCAAGAGTAAACCAATAATATTCCCATACTTCATTCCAAAGTTAATCAATGCTTTTTAATCACTTGCAGAGACAGCATGGTTCCACCTTGATGCTTTATTTAATATTTTTAAATGCCTCCTGATGTCCATCCAGACTTTTCACAGCGGCACGTTTATACAAAACATTTCAAAATAGAAGTGGCTCATGTTGTTCACCCAATGCATTTCGAGCCTATTGGCTCTTCGTCAAGGGTTGCTGAAACAAATAAAGAATAACTAAACCGACAATACAATGCGAGTTTCACTTGAAGTTGTAAAAACTGAATCATGTAAACCACATTAACCCTACCTCCCCCTCTATTCCAAATTTGCTCATAAACCATTCACTAAAGCAAAACAAGGCTAAACTGACAAGCCCTCCCAACAGTGCAATGACACACCCCGATTCCGAAACAAATCCACTACATATTCGCAAATATAACCACACTCATGCTATTAACTCATGAGCGAACTGCCGTACAACACCCCCTAAGCCTCTGACGATGTCCCCATGTGCCTACAAATAACGACCCATTTAGTTGTTACGGTTAACATTCCCAAATCGCATCATGTACATCTCTCGGCAAATTACCTTAGGAGCCTCATTTTCAGTCTTCTAACTTCATGCGCGTTCACACCAAACTAACTCAAGCGTTATTTGTGTCTGTATCACAGGCCATTGTAATAGACTCTCCCACGTGTGCTCGATCAGTTCAAGGTAGGCTCTGACCCCGTAACCTCCCCTTTCAGAACCAGTGATCTGTGGGGCGCAAACTAGCGAAAGGATAGTGGTTAAATTGCTAAGCAAGGAAAAAGATGTAAGAATGCACTCCTTCCCTTTAAAGTGTTCATAATTGTATTGACCATACCTCCTTGTTGCGTGCATTGGGTGAATAACATGAGACACTTATTTTTTTATGTTTTGTATACACGTGCCATTGTGAAAAGTCTGGATGGACATCAGGAGGCATTTGAAAAAGTTAAATAAAGCATCAACGTGGAACCATGCTATCTCTGCAAGTGATTAAAAAGAATTGATTAACTTTGGAATGAAGTATGGGAATATTATTGGTTTACTCTTGAAAAAACTTGATTATTTTTAAAGAATGACGCATTGTGAGGAAAAATTCCTGCATTCAGCAGTGAGACGGATAGGTGCGCCATGTTGCGTACCTGTTTTGCACATTTTGTATTCCACTGTGATTTGGGACACTTCACAGTATTAGTTTACGCATGCAACAAGGAGGTACAGTCATTACAATTATGAACACTTTAAAGGGAAGGAGTGCATACTTACATCTTTTTTCCTGCTTAGCAGTTTTTAGAAAATTGGCATTTTTTTTCTAACCATTTGGTACCTACAGACTGTATCCGGATCACATGACTGAGTTTAGTTGGCCTTTGTGTATTCTTCTCTGACAGTATCAGAAAAGGGGGACCGCATTTTGAAAGGCTGGACCATCATGAACTGATTGGAGAGGTGGAGCTGTCCCCCACCACATTTGTCCTTTAAAGTAGTGGTAGGCGACACACGCAGAATTTCACTCCATAGAATTCCACAGGGTAACAAAAAACTCTGTGAGAATCTATGGAGTTCTGCTAATGGGCGGAAAATATGCAGTTTGTGCTGATCATGCTGCTCATTCTGCAATTCAGTGCTGGTAGTATGAGCAGCATTTAAAATTAGCGCAAATGGCACCGTGTATTGCACAGGGTCATGGCCATTCCGCTTGGTTTGCAGCTGCTCGGGCAGAAAATCGATTTGAGTAGCAGAAAATCTACTCTAGCGGCAGCCCTCTAACCGTAGCCGCTTGCAAATGCCTGTGTATGCCCACATTGGAAAATCACCCTGGGGATGCCAAATCTCACTTGCACTTGCCAGCTCGTATTTTCTGGAGCCTCGCAGGAGAATAATTCTGCTACACAGCGGTTGGCAGAATTTAGCCAAAACTCCATGTTAAAAAACTAACATGCAGTGAACAAAATTCTGTGCCACCCCTACTTCAAAGAGGCTACCTCAGCACATGCACAACGAACTTCACACTAGCCATTTGTGACCTCAGACATGCTGTGACCCTGGGAAGGAAGGGAATTCCAGAACCAGATGTGGGGGCTGCTAAAAGTTTCTCTTACTTCAAAGGTGGCGCCAGGTATAAATATTGGAACCTCAGAATAACTCTTCAGGACATGTATAAACCTGTGGATACTACAGAATAAGGACTTACCTGTTGTTAGAGGACTGCCCTGCTGCTAGAGGCCTGTCCTGCTGTCCAAGAAGGAAGACTGGATCTTCTCCCTTTATTTCAATCTACTTGAGGTGACCCCAGGTGTTAGCTGACTGACCTCCTGTTCAGAGCTACAGGGACATAACACGCTCCAATGGCCTCCCTACAACTACCCAGCTGACCTGCTGCTGCAACTGAACCTGAACCTGAATAAGTCCTGCTGACCTTTGCAAGAAGGAGTCTGTGATCCCCAAGAGGCGCCTCCCCAGGTCCTTGGCCCGTGTTGCATAAAAGTGCACTTTTTTAACCACAAAGGAAAAACCCTGCAGTTTTAGGATCTTCTTGGCTGCAAACAGGTCAGTTCATGCCAAGATAGTCCTGCCCTTACCAACTGAAAAATGTAAAGCTCTGGTGAACCAGAATCTTGGCACTATAGGGATCACAGGTGGCGCCCAGCGACGCAAGATCTGCATGTTGCACGATAGCAGCGAAAGCCCGCTGTAACCACTGATACAAAGTTCTAGCAACCAACTACCACAGTACCTACCAGTATCTCCACGCTGCTGCGACAACCGTCTTTGAGGCCTGACCTGCTCTTCGTGACATTGATAGGGTGGCAGCACTGCTAAAGGCAGAACTTGATAGTATATCAAAACCTATTGAGGTGGCCTACTCCCTGACTGGGAGTGGACTTGGCAGCAGGATGTAAGGCTGGAACTGACACAGTCAACGCAGAGGGCTTTTCCATATCTTTTCTGCTGAAAATAAAATAGAACTGCCCCATTTTTAGTGAATTTTGTTGCTTATTTTTAGCCTCTGTGCACTGGATTACTTCCATTTAGTGTCCAATGTATGTTTTCTGAATCCTAAAACATGTAAACATTTGCTAATCCCTGATTGCCATATTTACCTCCTCTGAATATCGTGCATAAACTATACCAATGGCACTGAAAGTTACATTTCACATGTGGACTGCAGCACTTATTGGGTCATCCACTAATGTGCCAAAAAGCTTGACTTTAGGTCTGGCATAATGACCCATTTGATAGTTGAAAAAAACCTTCTTTTTAAACACTAATAAAGCACACTGTAGTATGCCTTGCAGACCAGAAGTTAGGGGCCCAGTATTTAAAAGTGGGACTTTTACTAAATTAATTGTGACACGTCCCTACAGTCACAAGACCCCTACGGTATTTTCAGTGGGCTAATCTCTGCCAGTCCTATGAGGGAAACTAGAGTGTATATGAATATATTATTCTTTCTATCTTGGGTTTGAGACAAACTAGAAAAATAGTTCAAACACTATTTGTAATATATATTACAATTCAATTCAGTTGTGAATATTTTATATAAATATTAAGAAAAAATAACTTTTAGAAAATGTTCTTGTCACTCTCTGCCTGAAGCTCTTGGAGGCTAATCTGCCTTAGCCTGTCAGCAGTTTACCTTGCCAGTGCTTAATGAGTTGTGAAAACTCATTCTGAAGCAGGACCATGTTTTAGACCTGTTGACCAGGATACACTGTTAAAGTTTGTGACACTTCTTAGCCCAGCAGGGTTCAGGAGTTTACTTTTTTCAAGGTAAGGCCTGCTCATTCAAAGTTAAGTATATGGTAGACCTGAGGAAACAGATGCCTTTATTGTAGTCAGCCTGGAACCATCTCTGCGGGAGAGAGAGCTGGTCCCAAAACCAGTTTAGGTAACTTCGGAGATGGGGACCGCTCATTTCCCTAGACAAACCCTGGGTGGACTCTTTCTCTCCTGCCCTAAGGGAAAGTGTCTGACATCTTGGATTTGCCTTAGAATAATGCACTCTGGGGTTGTTTGCAGCAAACAGGATGTACAGTAAATGTGGGTAGGGTTCCACACAAGACCTTTTATCCTATTGGTTAGGGAGTATCCTGGAGTCACCGCCACCCACTGGCTCCTGGACTATACAAAAGTAGACCTGACAACCTGATTCTCAAAACACTCTCTGGACCTACAGAAGACGGCTGGGCTTTTTGTTTGAGACCTGTGTGGAGACTGATTCCACTTTCATGAATATTTACCACCTGCTTTTGACTGAAGGTTATTTCAGGTGTCCGTCAACAAAGGGAGAGACAGGGTTCAAGGGCACTCTTAGTCCCCAGTCAATAGATAAATAAACAAAGGAAGAGTGTCCGTCAGTGTGGCGTTAATAAAGTGAAAATAGCACGTAAAATATGAGGCCAGCTGTAGTTGGTCAAAGGACAGGACCAACTTTCAAGAAAAAATACATGATTTTTTCAGGAAACCCTCAATCACCCTAGTGGTGACATGCTTCATCATCGGGTCCACTAGGGAGATCGAGTACCTCCCCAGTGTGCTGCGACGCCAGGAGACTGCGGAGCAGGTTTGTGAGAGTGAAGAGTGAAAAAGTTGAGTGTGGTTAAAAATGTCAGAGGTTGTACCAAAAAATCATTTATTAGCTGGTCAACGATCCACGAGATCCAGCGGGGGACAGCTAGGTGCCGAGTGGGTGCTGAGCGTTGCGGGCGGTGTGCCATTGTCGCTCCCACCCCCCCCCTGAATCTATGGGGCGTGGTTCACATTGAGTACAAACTTTTGGGCTCCTCGCAACAGAGGTAAATCCCCTAGCCTTTTGGTTTGTACTTTTAACGCACCAATTTTTACACATAGTGCTATTTTTAACTTTCACAGCCTTCGGCAGGGTGGGCCTTAGCGCGCCTATACCTGTTGAGACAACACTCGCATACTGGTCCTGATGAAAGCCCTGTAAATTCATACACTTAAAGGGCAGAAACATGTTGACCTTCCCCTAACAGGGAAACACCAGTATTCCTTTTGGTTAGTTTCCCTGCACATAGTCTGTTTAATTTTAATATGTCAAGTTGACCAGCTAATAAATGATTTTTTGGTACAACCTCTGACATTTTTAACCACACTCAACTTTTTCACTCTTCACTCTCACAAACCTGCGCCGCAGTCTCCTGGCGTCGCAGCACACTGGGGAGGTACTCGATCTCCCTAGTGGACCCGATGATGAAGCATGTCACCACTAGGGTGAGTGAGGGTTTCCTGAAAAAATCATGTATTTTTTCTTGAAAGTTGGTCTTGTCCTTTGACCGGTTATTTCAGGTGGTCTTTTCCATTCATTTTTTATTACTTTTCATACTTGTATATGAGTGTAATTTACCACTAGTTTTTTTAATGTGTTAAATATGATGAGGTAAACAGCACATGCATTATATAGTGCGTGTGGACCACAGACTTGCAGAATTTAGCACATGTGCTAAATATAACATGTGGTTTTTAACTGGTGATCAGATGATATGTTAAAGTCATGCCCTATTTACCCTGGAATGCAGTGATCACAGCTATGCGTAACTCATGATCCGGGCCTTAGTCAGAAAGTAGAAATCTGGATACGGCGAAGGTGCGAGCATCTGCTCAATGCCAGGACATTATTGGCAGTGAAATTTGAATTTCTTCCACTCTGAGCGTTACCAGCCAAAATCAGTGGTTTCTGCGGTACGTCATCCAGTGGCTATCTGGCATCGAGAGGACTATGGGAGATATAGCCTGCTGTGCTGCCCAGGTAAAGGATTTTGATTTCCATTTCAGTGACTCAAGGTGAAATCTTGGACAGGGATGAGTTCATTCATGTATCTGACCTTTGCTCCTTCACAATTGGCCTGAAATTATGATTAAGTTCTGGCCAAGTGCGAACATTGATTAATGATTGGTGCTTTACTTTTTCGTGGCACTTTCTATAACATATATACCATAAAAGCACAACAACTAAATATTACTTACATGAAAAATAAACCTCGTGGATTTATATGAATGTAATTCAAATTATTATTAATGTGAATTGTATTCAGATCAATGAAAATGATAAATACAGTAAAGTTCCTTGAAACTGAAAAAAGTAATTAGAATATGGAAGCTGCCTCAGGCCTGGGACAATCACTTCATAAATGAGCAAGACAGAGTGCCACATCATTCGGTAGTGTTTTTACTGAACACTCTGTTAAAGGTCCTGGGCGAGTTTCTCAGGTGCTTCAGAAAAAAAGAAAATAGAGACCGCAAATTATGAACAGCAGCACATACATTTCATAGCAGTGTTTTTGGGGAGTTCACTCGAATGATTTTACGTTCCTCAACCATATTCCGGAAATTCTAAAGGAATTAGATCCCCTTCATGTCACCATTAACAATAGTGGCAGGAGAAACTGTAAATATGTGCTCTCCGTGGGTAGACCACAACGTTGCATTTTCTTCCGCTTTAGAAATGTGTCAAAAGTACTTGTGTGGCTCGAAAGAACCGGCAGGGTCATGAAAGATTTCTCTAATGGAAAGAAACTATGACAAACTGTGACTGTTTTTCCATCCTTCAGCCTCAGGGCACAAGTCAAGGTTTCTGAGAATCCAGCTTGCCACTGCTCTTCACCGCTCACAACCTGGGCAGCAAGGCTTCAATGTGACTTTTGAAGTCATTCATTAAAAAGATGACTCTTTTTTAGAGACACTTCAAAGTCAGAGTGATTTATGGTCATGGCAGTCGGTCATTACCTACCGTAGAGAGAAAATTAAGTCTGGCTTCTAGGAAGTGTACGGTTTCTGATTTTCAGAACATTCAACAGTTATATGATCATCTTAAGTACCCGACGCATAGCAAGTGCATAATGCGTCCTCGGATGGCAATTAGGAGAGTTAACTTAATTTTATAAAAAATAAATGCGCAAACCTAACATGAATAACTAATGGAGATTATATGGCAGCCAGGCGAGTTAATGTGATCAGGAGACACGGAAGTTGTTGTCATTAAAGTGGTTTGCGGATTTCCTTCGCCGAAACGTAGAAGACTAAAGTATAAAATAATTTAATGGAAGAATACATGGCCACCCTGTAAGGGGACAGCTTGAAATAACGGCAGTATAACTGCTAATGCAATCTTCATTAAATGTGATTCTATTTTGGAGTAGGGTGGAAATGATGCGATGGCCACGTCACGCAGTAAAAGCTCTCCTTCAAGGCCTGGATATTGAGAGGCAGGATAGACCTACAGCAAGACTATGGGGACCTTATTTGGGGGCAGAGCAGCAAGTCATTTTACTATGCTGTCCTATGAAACGGCAAGAATGCACTGCATTTATGCAATACGGTGCATTCCTGTATTTTTGCTGGAGCTGTTTCGACTGCCTGGCGCCAGTGCAGTCACAACGTGGTAAAAGGGCGCTTGTGTTGCCAGCAGGAGCACCTTCCTGCACAAAAGCCATCCTGAGAGGTGTTTCTGCTTCCTATGTGTGCTGCAGAATAAATCACACATATAAAGAGGAAAAAATATATTTCTCTTGTTACTCCTCACTTTGGGAGTCCTAAGGATCAGGGGGCATATTACCAAGGGGGTCGATAGGCAATTATCACCGGTTTAGCGGCCGTTTTCGGCCGCTAAGCGGCGGTAATTCTATCGCTATGTTAGCAAGCTGTCGCTAACAGATGTTAGCGACAGCTTTTAGGCGATAGCGAGCAGTTAGGGGCCCGCTTTGCATGTCAGCGATATTTATCGCTAATGACATGCAAAGTGGGCGTACCCAACCTGTTAGCGACTGAAAGCAGTCGCTAACGTCGCTATCGCCTATTAGCAAGGTGGGCGTAGCGATGGAAAAATTCCTGCTATCGCCAAAAACTAACGCCTGCTCAGACCAGTTCTTAGCCATGTTATCCAATGGGAGGTGGATAACATGGCTAAGAGCAATTCGTTGCTAATGCATGAATATCGCGGTATTCTCAGTGATATTCACGCCATCGCTGGAAAAATTATCACTTTGGAGATAAACGTTGCTAATAGCACGTTATCTCAGCGATCATTTCCGGCGAAGCTTAGCGATAAAAAAATCGTTGCTAATCCTAGTTAGCGATAAATATCGCTACTCGTTGGTAATATGCCCCTTGGTCTTCCCCAGGTTTACATGGTCTTGTAAATCTGGGGCAGTGTCAAAATCCATGGGTGTTGTGTGAGAAAACCCACTGTAATGCTGATAGAACACCTCCTAAAGTGCAGAGTAAGGCACCACAGTGATTTGTGCTGTCTTGCTTTCCTCCATATCTATGAGGCCATCCAAAGTCACAAATAGTGGCTTTGCATGGCCTCATAGATATGATTCTGTAATCTGCACCGCTGGAGTGTTACAAAAAGTGACACTGTGGCAGAACAGGAGGCTCGTAAATAGGGCCCGTGGTGTCTTTGGGCACACCACTTTGAAGCCACTGGTTAGGTGATATCTGAAATCTTAAGTTTTGGGTTTGGTCTTAATCTGTTTATCTTTCCCTAACTAGTCTTGTTATCATTGTAAAAAAGAACAAAAAAAACCGAAAATATCCATATGAAGCTTAATGCCTCCAAATGAGATCCTTATTTGGTCTGGGTGAAACTTTGTTTTTTTAAGCTTGAGATATGCATTTCTCAGTCACATTAAAGTCCATGAAGTCAGCTGCATGCAACGCGTACCTCCCATACCAACGGCAGGTGAAATATTGTTACTGCTCCAATGCAATGAAGTTTGTAAATGTAAATTGATACTTGTATAGCGCTCTACTCACCCGCAAGGGTCTCAAGGCGCTTGTACGAATACCGCTGTGGAACCCATACTGGCTTTCCCTGTGAGGCGTCCACTCCTGGGCACCCCCAAGGTGGAGTTCAATGCCAGGCATCCTTAGCGTTGTGGGGGCCTTTGTGGAGATTAAGCAAGCTATTGCCCAGAGTTGCAGAGTGGGACTTTATGATTGGAACAGGCACCGAGGCAAGAAATATCGGCTCTGTGGAATTTTGAGCCCAAGACACGCAGAGGCGGGGAAATGAACCCTGGTTCCGGGCTAGACCTCTGCATCAGGGTTTGACGCTCTAACCATTGAGCCACACTTATCCACTAGGAGGGTAAGTTCGCAGAAAAGGGAGAATATACCAACAACTGTCTCAACCTATGAGTAAGTACTTTACCAAAATGATTTAAGAAACATATGCTCGGCTAGGCATCTCTAGTTCTATTCATAATAAAATATCAATGTTATCATTGTAGAAAGCAAAATGTAGTTAGTATCAGCCAATTAATAAAATGTGTAAAATGCCAAGTGTCATTAAGTAATTAATTAGCCACTGCACATTGGAAAAACAATCAATTATTTATATTAATCTATTAATACAAAAGAACAACGCATGCGAGAGAAATCAAATAAAATGCCTAATGCCAAACCATGACCAATGCTCTGTAAAATAGCAAACAGCATATTTAAATGCGCAATGATGCAATGCAAGATGGCTAATATGTCTACAGTAAAGATCAAAACTAACTAAAGTAAAAATCAAAAGTCAATTGTCACAAAATGTTTGCAGATCCTTTATATAAGCTGTAGACATAGAAAACACACAATTTCATTGACATGAATTTACACATAAAGGTGATTTTAATTGTTACTTGCACAGTAAACCAACTGTTAATTTTTTACCCAACTACTGGCAAACAATCTTCATTGGGTAGAAAAATGAAAAATGCAACTTAATACAATGGAGTGTTCAGCACAAGCAATGGACGTTTAGTGTATTCACTTTCAAACTGTTTCCAATGCATCCCCTCATCTAAGGGAGCTAGAACAATTATGTTTTCGCACATACAGAGATAGACCATGACTGCAGCTTAATTTAGAAAGATTTTCTGACAAGCAACTGAAAAGAAATGCTAATGCACAGCATTCAAACATGCTGTTTCATAAACACGGCTTAGTGCGGCATGAACCTGCAAACTATACCAAACCCATATTAAGCATTATTTCTCTAATGGATTTTTTTCCTCCATAATATCAGCTAAAAGGAGTGTCCCTATAGTTTCAAATGTCACACTGGGACATTACTAAACCAACATGTGTGGCTGTAGTTCCTGTGAGACAATTTCCAACAGCATTCCTCGGAGCAAAAATTACGCAAGCGATGAAAGTGCAAGAAAAACAGAATGCTAGCAAAATAAGCACAATTTAGTAGTTGGGACTGATTTGAGAATACCCTTAAGCTGAATACCTATCCTCTAAAAAAGTCAAGGGTGCAACAGATATGAACTTTAGGGTGCTAAGATATCAAATATTTGGAGAGGGACCATCTTGAGAGCTTTATTCAAAAAACTTGTGGGGCATCTTTTCACTGTTCTGGGCCAATGTGTTACAAGAGGGCTCATTTATCCAGACAATATGTGAAGGATTGTGTATTTTAAAACACTGGTTCAGTAAGAATGATCTCAGTATTACAGGATTGAATCACATTTAGCAGGTATGTTGAGCTCTCCTTTATGGGAATTTAGCAAATGAATGGAAATAGGAATACCATTTTAATATACATTGGGCCTGTAGACTTGACAGTATATAGAATTTCTGTTTCTAGTGTCTGCATTGTTAGTGGGAATAGGTTCATATTAAACCATACTAGGCTAGCTGCATTGGTCTTAGCTTGATAGAACCCTTAAAATGCTTACAGAATATTTGAGCATTCTTTTTTTTTATTTATTTTTTGGCATTTCTTTTATCAGCAGACAGAGAAAACACAGAAATATACCAACATACAACACATTATCCAATTTGATGTCCATTTGCACAAATCTCATAAATTAGAGAAAAAAACAGAAAAGAAAAGAAGCAATTCATATCCAATTAGCGATAGGCTCCCACAATTTTAGGCCCAACATTTTCTTTTTCTTGCCCTTAGATTTATGAACCGCAGTCCCAAGATGGTATATGGACCATAATCTAGATTGCCAGTTGAAAAAAGTTGGTGGTTCTACATCAAGCCATTGAGTTGTTATACAGAGTCGGAAGACGGACATACAGATGAAAATAAAGCCAGCTTCAGCATCCTTCTCAGGTCTAACTAAGCTTTCTTGGGAGCCTAAGATCACAAGATCGGGGGTTAGTTGCAATTGAATATTTAGACTATGATTAAGAAAATATTCAACGTCCCTAATAAAATGACATAGTTTGGGGCAAAAGAAAAACATATGGGGTGCATCTGCAGCATATAGCCCACAACGATTACATTTATTGCCCCGCGTAGAATTACATTTTGCCAATTTTTCGGGAGTATAATACAAATTAAAAATAGACATAACATGTTGGCTCTTTAAGGGACCATTGAATAAGACCGTGACTGATAACTCAATTATTCTCTCTAAATTAATTAATGGTAGCCCAAGCTAATTTTGCCACTCAGTCTCCCAAGCAGAAAGATCATCCTCAGTTTTTTCTAAGAGCAGCTGATATATTGGCCCCATTTTAGATCTTCGTTTAATGGCCTCCAGAAATTCACTCCTATTAAATGTGATCAAATTTTGAGTTATTTTCTGCTCGAAGAAAGAACGAACCTGGAGGTATTTGAAGAAATCTAAATGAGCTAGCTTATATTTTGATTGTAAATGATCAAAAGAGGCCAACTGGTTTCCCTGAAGGAAATCTCCTTCCTTGCGGATTCCAGCGCGAGACCATCTAGCCCTAACCTGATCCTTAAATACCTCTTGAAATAGACTGCATTTATTAAACGGCGTGTAGAAATTTAAATTAGAACTTATACCAATTCTCCTCTTAATCGTCCTCCATATTTCAAAAGTTATTAATGTTAATGTTAATGTTAATGTTATTTGGCATTTATTAAGTGCTCGTACGCCCGGGGGCTTCATGGCGCTGTAGGAAGGAACAAGGCGCGACAGTCAATAGGTGGAGATGAAACAGCTCAATGATGCGCCTGAGAGAAGAGCCAGGTCTTCAGGGAGTGTCTAAAGCTGAGGATATTGTCACTAAGTTTTAGATGGAGGGGAAGAGAGTTCCAGAAGGCAGCTGCAAGGTGGTCAAAGCAGCTGCCTCCGAGACGCTTCTTCTTATACGGAGGAACAGTCAGGAGGGATTTATGGATAGACCGGAGGTTGCGGGAGGGACTGTATCTTTTAAATAAGTCTCTAATGAATAGGGGACCGGTGTCATGTAAAGACTTGAATAGGATGCACCCGACTTTGAAGGCCACGCGTTGCTCAACCGGCAGCCAGTGAAGCTGTTTCAGGCCAGGTCTGACTGATTGCCTCCTGGGGATGTTCAAAAGAAGTCTGGCTGCCTGGTTTGTCAGAAAGACTTTAAATTTCGTTTTCTTGTAGTAGCTAGGTTCAATTACACGAACTAGGCATTGCCGCGCCTCGGTACCCAGCAACATCTCATATATAGATGGTGCGGCGAAGTCTTCCGTAGGATCATCTTGTAAGAATAAAACACCCTTATGTTGCAGGAGGGTTATCCAGTGATATAAACGAAAATTATATACACCCCAACCGCCTCTTGACCTAGGTAATATACACCATTTAAGAGCTCTCCTAGATCGTCGGTAGCTCCATAAAAACTTAGAGCACATCCTTTCGATACGAGAAAAGAATAATGTTGGAATAGATAGAGGAATAGTCCGGAAAATATATAACATAAATTGAAAAATAAGCATCTTTAAGACATTAGAGCGGCCGTAAAGTGATAAATGTAAATTATTTAGTCTCTCTAATGTATAATTTGCCGCTACTATAATGGAGTCCAAATTTAGACGGATCACTTCCTCCACCTTAGGTGAGATTTTAATACCTAAATAGGTTACCTCAGGTTCAAAAATCATGTCCCTGGGACGACTAGCTTCCGAGTGCATCAGTTGAGTTTTAGTAACATTTGGTTTATACCCAGAGCACCTACCAGATATCTCTGCTGCTTCAATAATCTTAGGTAAGGCTGTGCTAATATCAGATGTGACGATGGCAATATCGTCTGCATACGCCAATACCTTAAACGCCCTGTCATGTATCTCTACTGGTTTTATTCCAGAGTTGTTCTCAAGGCGAATTATAAAGGGCTCTATATAAAGAGCAAATAGCAGAGGGGAACAGGGGCAACCTTGCCTCGTCCCCCTCGCTATTGCTATACTCCCAGAGAGTGATTTGATTTGATAAAAATTTATAATGCGCAAAACAATAACCCGCAGGTATCAAGGCGCCTAACAACAACATCTAAAAAATGGAAACATCATCCTTACACATAGGCTTGCAGGAAGAGGCGAGTTTTAAGGGCACTTCGGAATTTCTGTAGGGAAGGTAGGGACCTGAGATCCAGAGGGAGATCATTCCACCATTTAGGGGCCAGGGTGGAGAAAGCCCTGCCACCCCACTTGGCTCTTCGTATGCGGGGGACTGTCAGGAGCAGTTTCCTGGAGGAGCGCAAGTCCCTTCCAGGAGTGTAATGGTAGATGATGGAACCAACTCCCGTGTCTCTGTTCTTTGCAATGGCTCTATAGGTCATGCATAGAACTTTAAACCGTACTCGGTGCTCTACCGGTAGCCAATGCAGCACTTTCCTGGCCAACGTGGCCGAGGAGCGTCTGGGAACATCCAGAACATATCTGGCTGCGGCATTCTGGACTACCTGCAAGCGCTGCAGCAGGCTCCTGGTTAGCCCCGCATACAGCGCATTACAGTAGTCCAGTCGTGAGCCGATAAGTGCGACAGCTATTTGCTTTCTGGATTGCTGAGAGAGATATTTCCTGATTCTTCGCAGGGTGTGGATTAAGCCCCAACAGGTGGAGATGGTTCTACTAACCTGTCTCCCCATATCCAGGGCAGGGTCTATCATCACCCCAAGATTCTTAGCAGATGTCGTGGGGGAAGGGCACACTCCTAGCGAGTCAGGCCACCAGCTGGCTGACCAGATGTTCTCTTTCCCTTCAAACACCATTACCTCAGTCTTCTCCCCATTCAGTTTGAGTGAGTTCTGGATCATCCACTGAACAACCGCCACCATGCAAGATCTAAAGTTGGAGGCAGTTGGTACATCTGAATGGGAAAGAGAGACGAGGATTTGGGTGTCATCTGCATAAGAAACTACCTCCATCCCAAAAGTTCTAATTAGTCTGGCTAGTGGGGTCACGTAGATGTTAAATAGGGTCGGACTAAGAGCCGACCCTTGCGGGACCCCACAAAGCACCGGTCGGTGTACCTGAAATACGTATAACAGCCCTTGGCTGAGTATATAATGTTTGTACAGAGGTGATAAATTCTTGAGAGAATCCCTTCCATGCTAGAACTGCCCCCAGGAACATCCATGAGACCCTGTCAAATGCTTTTTCTGCATCTAACAGGGCCACAGCACCAGGGGAATTAGTGGCCTGTGACCAATCCAGCATGGATAGGATCCTTCTATCGTGATCTGTTGTATCTCTTTGTTTAATGAACCCATGTTGTCTTTTTGACACCAATCTCTGCATTAGATCATTGAGCCTATGGGCTAGTATCTTTGAGTAAATCTTGCTGTCTGAATTAAGTAATGAAATTGGTCTATAAGACCTCATTTCAATATCTTTTTTTCCTTTTTTTTAAAAAATCACTATAGTTGCATCTAACCAAGAATCGGGGGCATTGCGTACAAAGGCTTGTTGGCACAACTTTAATAGTTCGTTTTTAAGTATATTCCTAAATATTCTGTAAAATTCAAGTGGGATATTATCAGGACCCATAGCTTTCCCAAGGGTAAACCTAATAAAGCTGACTCGACTTCTTCCCATGCTATTGGAGTGGATAGTAGTTTTTTGTATATTCAACAATTCATATGAATCTAAATCCTTCAAGAATTCTACTTCATCCTGCGCAGGCGACTCTGCCACAGTCGCACTGTACAGAGATTGGTAAAATTCTGGAAAAGCCTCTAGAACCCCGTCTTTTGTTTCTTGCAACACACCATTTAAGTCCTTAATTTTCGCAATGTCATTAAAAACTGCCTTCTGTCTTAATCTTGTAGCCAGGATTCTGCCAGTGTTTTCACTAAGTTCGTATGAATCTTTTTTATTCTGGACATATTTCTGCGCTATTTGATCCGCAATATTAGCGTGAGCTACCGCCCTCTTAATAGTAAGGTCTCTCTGGCCATTAACTGAATCCAGACCCTGTCTAATCGTTTCTGCTAAATTCCGCTCAGCCAATATAACCGAATCAAAATCATTTTTATGTTTAACCCATGTCTTTCTGCGTTTAGTGTTTGAGTAACACAGGGTTATTCCAATTACAATGGACATAAACGTATCCCAAACAACTTGAATCAAAGCTGTCCCTTTATTAAACACAAAGAACTCCTGAATTACCTTAGTCATAATATTATAATACTCCTCATCCAGTAATAAATTTCTTTCAAATGACCAAGCTTGATTGCTACTTTTCTGGTGAGGGCCTAAGGTAAGTTCAATTATCAAGGAGTTATGATCTGAAACAATGTTTGGCTGCAGCTCAATATCAACCATGCCTAATAATGATGATGAAAGAAAGAAATAATTTAGCCGAACAAATTTGGTATGAGGGATAGAAAAAAAAGCAAAGCCTGTGTCGTCTGCGTGTAATAAATTCAAGCATCATGACGCCCATGATCTAAACACAGACCACGTAATGAAGAAAACACCCGCTTCTTTCTGCCTGAATATGCTATATTTTCCCTTATATTTATCCTGGCATCCATATGAATATTAAAATCTCCACACACTAAGGGTTGAGGCCATTGGGCTAGTTCTATATTCAGATAATTCATAAGTTCAGAGTCATCTAAATTCGAGCTGTATACATTACACAGAGTAAATCTGTGAGAGTCAAATTTAAATTCACTTATTTGCCCAGCGGCCCCATTTATCTGCAGAAGATTTCACACAGGCGCCCAGACCCCATTTCATAAAAATAGCTACCCCTCTTTTGACACCAGTTTGTTTAGAGCAGACAACCATCTCCAGCCCTAAACTTTTCAGACATCCCCTGTTAGCCCATCAAATGCGGGTTTCTTGCAAATATAAAAGATCAATATGTAGCATCTGAACAATTCTATCTATGACTTGCATTTTTTTAGGATCGTTAAGTACACATACATTCAAAGTACAAATCTTTAGCTTTCTGTCCATTTCCAGAAGAAAAGAATACATACCGGAAAGTCAATAAAAAGGAATAATGAAAAACAAAATGTCTTAATCTGATTTACAGGTCCATTCATTATTACATGTCTTTTGATCAAACAGAACCATTTCTGGCTGTGTCTTGACTGCTGCTGATTTTTCACCCTCTACACCCATCCCCGTGACCCCCCCTCACCCCTAACCCAACCCAATCCAACCAAACCACCCAGCCCACCCATCCCACCATATGAGGGCCAGGGTCTATCAGTCCCTGTTAAATATAGAGTGCCATGCCCCCCCCGCTCCCGGGACAGAGAAGAGAATATCAGAGCACCCCGGTGCGGAGAGCGGGATTAATCAGAAACTTATTATATACAGAAAACTACTGATGACAGCAAACACCATCCCTTACTATAAAGATCCCCAAAACTCTTTAGCATCCGTCTCTGAAAAGAAGAATTTAATCTGACTCCTTACAATGACTTTAAACTTAGCAGGATTCTGCAAAAATACCGTGGCCCCTTTATTCTGAAAACCCTGTATGAGCTGACGGAGATGCCAGCGTTTGGAGACTGTTGCCTGGCAGAAGATTGGCCGAACAAATAAATTGCAGTATTTAGCCACACCCCGTTTATCTGGCCTAGTACGTGAGTATACACCTTCTCTTGCTAAAAAGTTATTGAAGCACACTAGGATTGCTCAAGGTCGATCTTCCTCTCCTTGACGGGGGTGCCTAATTGTGAACGGAAACCTATGAGCTCTTTGAATTTCAGTCGGCCAGTCCCAGAGAGTCAGATCTGGAAAAGCCTCGGTTAAAAGTTCACATACGAATTTCCGGACCTCAGACCCCTCTTTCTTCTCCTGGATACCAAGAATACGCAAGTTTCTTCTGCGTGCCTGATTCTCCAACTCGGATAGTTTATGACTGAGATCATCCCGATGTGCTTTAATAGCTAGCGTCTATCTCCAATTTATAAGCTGCCGCTTCGTCCTCTAATGCTGAAATTCTGGCCTCTGCTGCTGTAACTCTGTAATCGGCTGTATCAGTACAGATTTTTATCACGCGACGTACTGCATTCTTCACTTTGCTGCTTGTCCCCTGCGTGCGCATATTTTCAGCTTTGCTTTCGGCCCTGTGATTCATCATAGTATTATAGGTAGTAGATAAGGTAATCTCTTGAGATGGGTTCATAACGTTTGGGCCATTCTCAACATCTGGCCCTGTTATTTCTACTAGCACAGATCCTACTACTAGCACCCCCTTATTAGTATCAGCGGATAGCTCTTCTGACTTAGACTTAGACTTCTTGCGGTGAGAGCCTCTCTTTCTCGCTTTTTTGACCGTAGAAGCACTAGCGTTTTGTGTTAATATTTTGTAGTTCTCTGTGCTGCTCTCCTCACCATAATCGAACCAGTCCTTACTTAAATTAGTAGTTTCATCCAAGGATGGATCCGGCGGTGAGTAAAAACTATCGCCAGGCTCCAGGAATTCCATCAAATCCTGTGAAGAAGCACCCTCGGTCATTGGTAAAGAATCTATCTCGCATACCAGATTGTCCAGACTCTCAGTCATAGCTACCTCAGAGGTGCTGGCAAGAACTATATCTCCCATAATGCCAATCTTTACATTTGTAGGATTCAAAACCATACTTTCCTGCTCTTTGTAGAATTCTGAATTATTTATTATAAGGTCAACTACAGGAGCTGATTCTGCGATAGTCTGAGGGGAGAGAATTTTCCTGGTGAATACATACACCACTGACGATTTATCCGAAACAGATTCAGCTCCCAATCCAGCATCAGCAGTTAGCTGTAGCAACACGTTTTTCAATGTCTGTCTTTCAAACAATGCTGGGAGCGTATGTGATCCCTGTGTAACTAAGCGCATGGCCGGATTTGCCTTTCCCCCCGCGCCGTTCACCTTTTTAGGCTTAGGAGTTACAGTATTCTGATTGCTGCTCTCACCTCCACCGTGCGCTCCTCCTGCAGAGTTTTCGGAAGATTCGCCGGCATCCGCCACAGCAGGCTGCTCCTTCGTTTTACCGCTCCGTGTAACGACCTTCGGTGGCATTTTGTTAAGAGATGCGGTCTGGGCTCCTCCACGCCCGCAGACCACACCGTGCTGGAAGCCAAACCGGAAGATAGAGAGCCACCGGGATGAGGCTCTACGCCAAAGAAGCAGAAAACCGGCAGTCATTCGGCCAGCAAACACAGAGTCAGTAAAGACCAGCCGCAGATGCGTTATACGCCAGGGGCAGCTCAACACTAGCTAACGCAGGTGAGTAGCATGCAGCAGTACCATGGAGTTGCGCTCGCTCGATCCTAGGTCCTTAATACGTCGGCAGCTTCAAATATTTTTTTCTTATACTGTCATCGCCACTTGTTGCATAAGTTTTTTCCCCGTGACCGCTAAACTCAGAGGGCCTCATTTATGAGGCTGTGCGTCACTTTTACGCCGCCGTCACTTTTTGTGACGCACCAGTAGCGTAAAAAATGCACCTTGTTGCGCCATATTTACATAGTGACGCATCTAGGTAGATGCATCACTTTGTAAACCCCTGCGCCACATTATACCTTCCCGCCAGTTATAATATATGCAAGGGGGGTGTATTGACGCAAGAAAGGGTCATGGAAGTGACGCAGTGAAATCTATAAGATTTCACTGCGCCATTTCTTGGCTGCTAATACGTCAAAATCTTACGCCTTCTTCAAGGCAGGCGTAAGACTGACGCCGGCACTAACAACATGGGACTTGTCCATGTGCAAGTACACATTGCTGGAGTTGCGTCACTTTTGTGACACACTCCAGCGATGCGTCACATTTGCGCCTTCAGATACGTCAGAAATAGTGACGTATCTGTAACTCCTTGCGACATGATGCGTCATATTATAAATATGTCGCATCAATCATGACGCAAGGAGTGCGCACTGAGAAGTGACGCATCGCTGCTTTCACGCAGCAATGCGTCATTTCTCATAAATGAGGCCCAGAGCTCCGAGCTAAGCCTCCCCATGCCGCAGCTAGGATCGAACGGGTAGATTTCTCTCCAACAGCCCGGAGTGAGGGACTGAGCAGCTTACACAGCCCACGCCACGGCCGCCATCCTGCCTCCAGTGTCCCCCCTGAATAATTGAGCATTCTACCCTGTAAGGGATTTTGCAAGATGTGGCAAAGGAACAGTTTAAGCACATTTTTTACTTATTCATTTCATACTGTATTCGTGACACACCCCAACTTAGCATGATGCCAAGGTCAAAATAAAAGTCAGAATACTAGATTCACGTGCAGTCGGACAGCAGGAACCCACCCGTACAGCATTCCGGGTACATTCCCATCCCAAAAAATTCAGACTTTTCCTCACGCGTTTTCAGAAATATGTTCTGTGAGTGCATAAGCTATCTTGATACTCTTCTCCTAGCTTTACATTGTAGTAGCCAAAGACGTTGCTTCATGATGGGACTGTCTTTCTAGGCCACCTGCAGACCATACACACAAATTCGCCCAGCCATTACCAAATACTTCCGCTAACTAAAAGCCACAGACGTCTTTCATTTCGGGGTAGTTTTCTATCTAGCAGGAACTTCTAGATGTTTCTATAAGCTCCAGACTATTCACTTGATAAGGCCGCTCATGAGCAGTTTTAAATTGTTGTTGTTTGCCTGTTATGACAAATTACTTAATTTAGTCTGTTTTGTGCTTAGATTTATTTTGTCGTCTGCATTGGACCAGTTACTGCTGTCTGTAATGAAATGTGAATGGCACAATGTTTGATGGCGTTCCAATGTCAAATGGATTTAACTGCTGATTTTTCAGAAGGGCAAACAGTTCACTCATTATTTTATAAACATAACATTGCCGGAAATGCACTATATATGATCCTATTTAGCATATTTTTAACGGCTATTTTAAACAGTTGTTCTCAATATGGAGCTGTACTAGTGTATGGCACGCAATATTTAGATATATTATGATTTGTATTTTCTTATGCACCGAGGCTCTGAGTCGGCCACATGAAGACATTTGTTGCCATGCCAACATGAATCAAGGTAACAGCAAGATAACATTTCTGAACATGAACAATTAATTTAGAGAAAAATAAGTATCTGCACATTCATTGGAAGTGCGGATAATTGAAGCAGCACACCGATATGTTTTAAATAAATGGTGTGCTTAAACAAAAAAATGTGACCACTGTCCAATATTCCTTGCCAATTTCGCATTTTGGAAATGAAAGCTCACCTTTTTTCAGTACAATCACAATTTGTTTCATGAGCCCATTGCTTTCTATTAAAGCTGATAGCAGAAGCAGGTATTCATCTTTTCTGGTCTGATGAGAATTAGCTGCATATGGCAATCATGTAAACGAGGCTGGTAGGGGTCATTGTGTCAGGTTGCAACAAACGAATTACCTTGTAATTGTTTCAGGAACAGAAACATGACAAAAGAAAGGTGGGGGATTATTTGCTGTGATTATAGGTGTCAATGATTCCTGTTTGGAAGCGACACCTACTCGAAGGTCCAGGTCAGCAAATGTAAGATCCATTTAAAGGAGCAAGGTTGTAAATTCTTTGATTTATCTAAACTTCATGAAAACACTAGGCATTAACAAAAATATGTCTACCAGTTACTTTATTTGGTTAATTCATTAAGGTTGGCTTGGTGATGCTGCTTCTTTGGACTCTGAGAATGTATACCTCTTTAAAATAAGTAAACAGAAACGCTGACTAGGGGGCGTGTAATTCAATTCAATTCAAATAATCTTTATTTCGATCGTAAAAGATCATAAAAGATATACAAACGATTTTCATCATTAAAAACATTATAAAACATATTTTAAGAAAAATACCCCCGACTCATGATTACAATCAAATTACTAGGAAATGCATTTTGATTAATAAAAAAAGGGGGAGATATTCATAGAGCTTTAGAGTTCCTGAGAATTATTGCACGTAAACGCCACATTGCCGTCAGGAATTTCGCCATTGCGAACACGGTTGGTGCCGATAAGTCTGTCTTTAAGACTCCGTAAGCCGGGGCATAGGTGCGAAAGCCCAAATTCCTCAAATAAGGGACCAACCAGTATCTTCTGATTCTGCTATAAGCTCTTCAGAACAGGACCACGTGGAGATCGCTTTCCAGTTTATATTTGCATGCTGGGCACTCCCCTGTTTCCAGATTGCCAACCCAGGATTTAGTAATGGACCTCAGGGGGAGAGAACCGTATCTCCATTGCATGAAAATCTTCCGAACAGACACAGGCATCATAGTGTCTAGTACATATTCGGGACTATAGGAGTCTTTTGTTTTGATAAATTTGTCCGTTAGGGATCCATCCCGTGTAGAGTTGATGGTTTTCTGGAGCATAGCGCTATAAAACAGGTTTGAAAGTTCCTTTCTGGAAAGCCTTACAGCCGCTGCTTCCGGGTTAGACCATAACTCTGGGACTCCGAGGAACGTACACATGTCCCTAATGTACTTTATCCACGGGATTTTGGTGGCATTGGTTGATCTCAATAATTCCTGGAGTTCATTTCTGTAGTGAACTAGTTCATGGCTACTCCACAGGCGCCTCCAGTAGGTCAGTGGTTTAAGACCCAATTCCTCTGTAATTGGTCGCAATGCCAGGTCCATTCTTAGGGGGAGTAATGGAGTGCTCGGGGGAAGTGCAGCCAATTGTCTTATGAAATTGTTTTCTGCAACCTGTACGGTATGCAATGGTATATGTCCCCATAGCTCGCCTCCGTAAATGATGCCCCCCCCGGGCTTGGGCTTTATAGATGTGAATGGCGGGGGGCCAGTGGACGGAGAGGTGATTTTTTGGCGATTCTTGTGATGGCACCTGCCCTCTGGGCTAGTTTTGTGGTTGCTTTTGTTTTGTGTGGCAGCCAAGTCAGGTTGTGGTTGAGGGTTATGCCGAGATATTCTATTACGTGTACTCTTTCTAGGGTTATGGATCCTAAATGGGGATTTGAGCAGCTTTTGGGTCTGGGATTAAGGATCATAAATTTGGTTTTCGAAGGGTTTATTTCTAGGCCCCTTTCATTGCAAAACCCCAGAAACCCATTCAGAATCCTCTGCAGCCCCATTGGTGTTTTTGACAGCAGCAGGGTGTCATCCGCGAACATAATCGCAGGCACCCTGCTGCTGTTCAATTGTGGCGCATCGATGTTAGGGATCCTATTCAGATACTCTATCACCCCGTTCACAAATAAGCAAAACAGGGTCGGCGCCAAAACGCAGCCCTGACTTACCCCTCTGCAAACGGGGAATTTGTCTGTCAATCTGCCGCCCTTTCCGTATCTTACACGGGCATAATTGTTGGTATGCAGCCTGACTAACACATGGAGAATATCTCCTGGGATACCCAGTTCGGCCAGCACCGCCCACAATTTAGCCCTAGGAACTAAATCGAAGGCGGCGCGAAGGTCCACAAAAACCGCATACAAAGACCTACCTTCTGAAAGCACCGTCTTCCAATATATGATATTCAGTCTTAATATTTGGTCGACTGTTGAAACTCCTTTTCTAAAACCCGCCTGGAGAGGGCTCAAAATGTCCTTCTCCTCCATCCAGCCTAACAACCTATCAAGAACTAATCTACCAAACAGTTTTTGGGACACATCAATGAGGCTGATTGGGCGATAGTTGGCTGGGAGCAGAGGCGACCCCTTTTTAAATATCGGGACCACCTCCGCTCCCAGCCAAGTATCTGGTATTTTCATTCCCCCCAGCACTGCATTGGATAAAACCATGAGGTAAGGTGCCCAGATTCCAGGTTCATGTTTAAATAGGTCGCCCGGCACCCCATCCAAACCAGGTGCCTTTCCACCGGTAAGTCCTGCTATCGCCTTCCTGATGTCAATTATGGTGAAAGGATCAGAAGTCTGTCTAAGAGGGACGATTGGCATTTCTACTTCTGTGTCCTCGTTCTCTATGGAGTATAGCTGCTGAAAATGTTTTTGCCCGACATTTGCAGCAATATTGGGTTCGATTGCGGTGGGTAAATCCCCACAACCGTGGTTAATTATTCTCCAGAATTTACGGGAGTCTCTTGTTGCTAAAGACTCCGATAGATTCTCCCAGTGCTGTACATCCCACTCTATCTTTGCGTTAGCTATGAGTGTTTGGAGGTCTATCCTGTATAGAATTGGCAGTACTGGGAGCATTGTGTTAGCCCTGTCTTTGATTTTTTGGCCTTCCTTTCCTTGGAGCTCTGTTTCCCTCTTTTTCTTTTCTGGATTGCACCCTCCCTTAGACCCCGGTCTGTGTTTTGTGGCCCTGTAGAATTTGGGACATTTGTTATAAGAGGAGGTTCTTCCTTCAGTAGGATAGGTATTTGAGTAACTAGCTCAGTATCCTCTCCCCTATTTGGTGTGTTTGGTGGTTGCGTAATTTGTGTCAACGGCAGCGAGAGGAGACTCATATCTTCAGGGTCGCTTATGGTTCCCTCTGAGAGATCTATGCTAGTATGCAGGTGAGCCCCTCCACAGGCTCCAAGTTGAGAATTATCGATATTCCGCCTATCCTCTGGGATTTTTGCCGTCGCTATGATACCCATCGAGGACCTTCGAACCCACTCTATTTCTTGCGAAATACGTCTTTCTAAGAGGGTATTGTCCTCAATTAACAGAGATCCCGCTTTATGAAAATAGTTATCTATTTTACCTTGAATAGGAGCAGTTGTTATAGGTTCCGCAGCCGCCACATTAGTTTTACTCCTTGTCTCCATTTTGCTCTTTGTAAGCAGAGTAGTTTGAGGATTGAGGAGAGGCTGAGTAAGCAAATGAGGTGGAAGATTGTAATGTAAAGGGGGTGGCCCTTTCCGGTCTCTAACGTTCTCAAACGGCCTCAAACGGCCCGCTCTTTGCCCGGTCTTCGCCCCGTGCTGCGTCCCGCGCTGCGGGAGATTAGTGCTAAGATGTAGGGGGGGTAATGGGCGGTGGGCGGGCCAGCAGGGAGAGCGGACCGGAAGCTGGCAGTCAGTCAAGCAGGGACTCCTGGTTGCTGGAGTCCCTGCTACGCTCGCAGCCCCGCTGGATGCCTCTTGCCCAGGTCCGCCTTTCCTCTTCTCCCTTCCGGTATGCAGCCCCTGTTACACTGAGGCGATGCGGCACCCGCGAAGCGGGTGCGGTGAGGTGCAGGTCCGGTGGCAGAAACATCACGGAAGTTCACTCCTGACAGGCGTTCCTTGCAGGTAGAGTCTGTGAACAATAATGATCCCACGATAGCAGGGTGGGCGAAGTTTTTGTAATCCTCAGGTGGGCGGTGGGCGGGCCAGCAGGGAGAGCGGACCGGAAGCTGGCAGTCGGTCACGCAGGGACTCCTGGTTGCTGGAGTCCCTGCTACGCTCGCAGCCCCGCTGGATGCCTCTTGCCCGGGTCCGCCTTTCCTCTTCTCCCTTCCGGTATGCAGCCCCTGTTACACCGAGGCGATGCGGCACCCGCGGAGCGGGTGCGGCGAGGTGCAGGTCCAGTGGCAGAAACGTCACGGAAGTTCACTCCTGACAGGCGTTCCTTGCAGGTAGAGTCTGTGAACAATAATGATCCCACGATAGCAGGGTGGGCGAAGTTTTTGTAATCCTCAGGTGGGCGGTGGGCGGGCCAGCAGGGAGAGCGGACCGGAAGCTGGCAGTCGGTCACGCAGGGACTCCTGGTTGCTGGAGTCCCTGCTACGCTCACAGCCCCACTGGATGCCTCTTGCCCGGGTCCGCCTTTCCTCTTCTCCCTTCCGGTATGCGGCCCCTGTTACACCGAGGCGATGTGGCACCCGCGGAGCGGGTGCGTCGAGGTGCAGGTCCGGTGGCAGAAACGTCACGGAAGTTCACTCCTGACAGGCGTTCCTTGCAGGTAGAGTCTGTGAACAATAATGATCCCACGATAGCAGGGTGGGCGAAGTTTTTGTAATCCTCAGGTGGGCGGTGGGCGGGCCAGCAGGGAGAGCGGACCGGAAGCTGGCAGTCGGTCACGCAGGGACTCCTGGTTGCTGGAGTCCCTGCTACGCTCGCAGCCCCGCTGGATGCCTCTTGCCCGGGTCCACCTTTCCTCTTCTACCTTCCGGTATGCAGCCCCTGTTACACCGAGGCGATGCGGCATCCGCGGAGCGGGTGCGGCGAGGTGCAGGTCCGGTGGCAGAAACGTCATGGAAGTTCACTCCTGACAGGCGTTCCTTGCAGGTAGAGTCTGTGAGCAATAATGATCCCATTCCAGCTTCAGGAGGAAGTTTTGTATTGTGTCTGTAGCAATTGTGCAGAACGAAACTATATTTCTATGAAAGTGCTTCTAAAAGATTAAAGGAATTTTAAAAAGGTATAAATAATACATTTGACATACTTGACCTGTTAATTAAATGTTGTGTATACACATGCGGAACACATTTTAGCAATGTTGCCTATCAGCAAATTTTTTTGCACCACCATTTAATTAATGAATATTGCAGTGGTTAAGTTTCTACACCAATGCATGGGCCTGTTTTTTAATCAGCGACAATCCCTAAACACATATTAATGGCATCGATGGTTTCAGTAGCGAAGTTCAAATTTGTGGAACATGATCTGGGACAACCTCTACCTCTATGCAAAGTGCAGATTATGAACACCCTTTCCAAAAGCAACAAAGGAGCCTTTCGAAATGATAGGATGTCCCAGAATAAACACCTGAAGTTGAGCTGAACTTCTGCAGTGTGCTCTCAAAGTCCTCCTTTAAAGAGGATTAAACTGCCTCAGACTGCAACAACGACCCACTCTAAGGAAACCACGTCCTCCCTCACAAAAGCTGCATATCACCGTACTGTGTTATAGTGAACTAGGCAGCGGATAGGGCATGTACATAGCATGGCAGTGAGTGCCTACCATCTGAAGTCGTGTACAGATTTTGAAGTAGTGGACATGCCACACCTTGGAACCTGGCAAGATTGAGCTGCCAGTGCTGAGAAAAACGTAACTGTCCAATGGCTAACTTACCTTGCTATGTCAATTGTTTTTAACTTTTTCAGGGGTAGGTGTCTTTTAAGTCAATATTAAACTTGATGTGCTCTACGCTAAAAGTGTTACAATACATAGAAGCTTGAAATCCATTTGCAATGCCCTTTCTCTGATTTCTGTTTTCCAGGCAACTTTGTGGTCGCAAACGGACCAATTTGCAGGATATGCCTGTTTGCGAATGCAAAAAGGCTTATAACATGTATAAACAGTATCGCAAATTGGGTTGGTGATTCAGTATTATGACGGGGCGTGTTTAGAGCGTCACTTCTCATACGAAATCTCAGTGGTATGTGTGACAGTTTTGCAACCGAAATGCGATTGCAAAACATTCACATTTTACTGCCTACTTCAAGTAAGTGGTAACCCTTACACACATTAATGTTTGTAAAAACATTTTTTAAAGAGCAGGCTGTGGTTCCCTATTTTTAAAAAATGTAATAAAAACTTTTCTTTTTTTTAGGGCCTCCCGTTTTTGTTTTAGGAAAATGGGCTGCATTTCAACAAAAACAATCCCTTTATTTAAAAGCAGTTACACACATGTGGTCTGCTGACCCAAGAAGGCCACCTTCCATGTGATTTTAGCGATTCCCAATGGGCCGAACTGTGACCTACCTCATTCATGTTCATGGGTAGGTATATGTTCAACCCAATGAACTTGAAAAATGTATCAAAGGCACATTTGTACATTGGTGTTTGTGATTACCAAATAGAGAATCGCAAAAATTTGCAATTTGGTCATCACAAACGATTACCTTTGTACATATGGTCCAATGTCTAAAAGATGCCCAAAATGGCTACCTACATTTAGCTGTGCAAAGAAAACCTCACAGCATTTCAGTGCACATGATCTTACACATGCCGTCACAAGATAGAATCAACCATTAATGGCATTATTAATTTGTCATTGATAAAGCATGCTTGCACCCAACCCACTGTGCTCAACAAATGTTCAAATGACTTTTAAGTTGATTTAAAAAAACACATATAGTGCAGAAGGGTCCATGCCATCCACTTTTTGGCAAAGATTTAGCCATCCTTCCTATTTCAGGTCACTTCTTTCTTTTATACACGTATGCACTATGATTCTGTCACCTGACGACGCACTTTTCAACTTTGAGTTTGACAATGCCACACACTGAGCTCTGTAGCACACATCTTTATTCTTCAGCATGCAAACGTTAACTGAATGTATTACATCATGAACTTGATTGACCACACCCAGACACGCCCTAGCTGATTCCATAATCTTGTAATGGGTCACTGAGGTTCTCACACCAGTCTTCCAGATCACATTATACAAGGTGAAGAAGTGGCACTGTCATCTGGCATCATAGATATATACTCAGATGCTTGATTTGGGTTCTCAGGTGGTCTTATCTCACTCGTAAGGTCTGGAGCCTAAAAACGTCAATGCAGATGCTTGAAATGTGGCGTGTTTCTTGTAATGGACTTTACTAGATGTTGAGTGGTCCCCCTATGTCCATTACTTGTCACGACTTTCAATGGTTCAGCATCAAATGGAGCATCAGTCTTGTGTTCCCATTTTTATTTGACAAGAACCTGGTCTCCTTCGAACACCGCATCCTGAGTGCAGCTGTGCTTATCGGCATTGGCCTTCACCTAGCTTTTGTAAGAAGTGTCCGTGACAGGAATCACATCAGTGTCTATTACTCAGCGGGTGGTCCTTAACAGTGATTTGGTCCCACTGGCTCTCACAAAAAGCAAAGTGGAAGGGCTTTCATCTGGTGTTGAATGAGGAGTTGACTGATAGGCACAAAGGGCTTGATGTAGTGCTGATTTGCGATTGATTCCCTCTAGCACAGAGCACTGAACCCCTTTCTTCAGGGTGCCCATCAATCATCCAACAACTCAATTTTCCTGTGTCAGAGAGATGTGCTTTTCTGTTGTTTGAAGCAATTAATAAAGTCCTTAAAGTCTCCGCTATTGAAGGCTAAACCATTGTCAGACTTATGAATTGAGGGAACACCCCACACTGCAAAAATGTAATTCACCCTTTTGATAACTTTGTTAGATGTGGTCGATGACAAATCTTCCACTAAAGGAAAAGGCAAGTACTCATCAACGTCTACCATAAGATGATGGCCATTGTATAAGGGTCCAAATAAATCAAGTATGATTTTGTCCCATTCTTGTTTAGGAAGGTCTGACATGTTTAGCAGATGCTGTGTTATCTTGGAAGATAAGCAGTTACATGAGTGACATATTTCACTTCTGTTTCAACTCTTTCATCAAGGCGAGGAAATCACACTTGCTCTCCGAGGTCACTCTTGATGGCTACGATGTCCTTCATGTGCCAGTTCAATGACTTGTTGCCTCAAGTGCTCAGGTCTGACAGCCCTCAAACCCCTTATATCCATAACCTTCTCGATTGAGAGAAAATTCTTCCTGAACACTTTAAAATTTTTGATATTCAGCATCATTGGTGAGAGTCTGAGCATGTCTTCTCCATGATTGCATTGTAATGATATCCTTGAGTGTGAGCATGTTTCAGTGACAATGGTGAAATGTTTTCGGTACTGAAATACATTCAAATGTTTACAAGCCCACATTACAGCCAGGCTCTCTTTTTATGGATGAGAATAGGCAAGTTCAGTTGTTGTGTTCTGATCTAGATACCCGTATATAGGTTTCCAGAATCATGTCCTTTTATAGGCACAACTCACATTGTCCTTATTTAGGCATAGAATCCCAGTCCTTAGTTAGGCATTAGCCATGCTATCCAAATACAGGCATGGTCACCTACATCCGTCCATCCCATGTCGCAACGAGTTCTTAGAAACCAAACCCTTAAGCCTTTGGGATTTTCCCTGCTTGGATTATTGATTTCTCCAAGAACTCATTTATTATGCATGAACTACTATTCCTTAGGGGTTCATTCATGACGTCTTCCTCTGCCCAACTTTACGTCAATGCTAACATTCCTAGCCCCTTACCAGGTATAAATATACCTTCCCATACCAAGGCAAGCCATGGCTCGACTACAAGACGCGGCTCGTCTCTGCAAGTTCGGAAGAAACCACAACTCCAGGAGAAGTCGTATCCCAGCCTGACGCACTGACCAGACGCTGTCCTACCTGCTCGCAGAGAAAGAGCATCCAGCTTCCAGTGTTCTGACTCCCTTTGCGGGGTGTTAGAGTTTGAGATGCAGGGAAAAAGATTCCAACCTCTCTAATTCTAGGTATTGTGACGACTGGAACCTAGAGGGACTCTTGGCATACAAAACGTAAAACTAACTTAGTATTTACCGTGCTATAGAAAACAGCACCTACTTCTTACATTGTACTACACTTAGGTTAGGTTCACTGGGGTAGAACTATTTAGAAGCATCAGATGAGTATTCACATTTTAGCCTGTGGTATTTATGTATGTATATATGAATATATGTCATAGCTAAAAGACCATGCTATTGCAGGATTATTTCTTCTTACTGTTCGTGCTGTTCTTATTATTTTTCGCATACTGTTTTACAATTGTAACAGCTCGTATCTCTTGCACAAGAAATAGGACTGTTCAATACATATTTTATTGAAACGCCTGTCTATCTATTTCTGTGTATTAAAAAAACTAAGCATGCAAGATTGACTGAGTGAAAATGTAATTTATTGTTTCAACAATTCTGAGACTGTTCTGATTGTAAGGGAAACAAAGTTGTTACGGTTTTTGCCGTTGTCAGAAACTACTCCCTTCTTGTTTATTCAAGAAGTTTCTAGTGACCTCTGAGTTAGCTGGGACACAAAGTAATTAAGTTTAATATACTCGATAGAGGCATACTGACCTCAGTCCTATGCAAAACACTATAGTGCATATTATTCCAATGCGCAGAGCCTATAAGGGAAATAGGCGTGCAGTAGTTTGGCAAGGCACTCATTTAATTCTAGATACTAAAGTAACTTAGCCGTGCTTTTCTTAGAGACCCCTACTCATAATACTCCATAAGATGTCTTGAGTGTGTAGGGATAATATCTGCCATGGCTTTGTAGGACCAAAATCCTATGTATTAGCTGTTTGGTTTGTTTAACATTGAAGGATACAGTGTTCCAAAATATTGTGCACCTTATCTTTGTTTCCTTGAAACTTGTTCTACATTTTTAAAAAACAATGTCCCTTAACCGGAATAATAATATTCTGACCAGCCTGGAAGATGGCAGCGTTTCTCTAGAGCCCCGCTCATCACTGCTATTATCCGTTCATGATCCGGGCATAATTCTACTGTGACCACAACATAAGAACCGGCGACTGTTGCCTGAGTACCCGCGAACCCGGAGGGGTAACCAGCTCACTGCTGCAACATCATCTTGGCACACTGCGGGAGCTCGGCGGCCGCAACGTGGGGTGGCCTTTTGATCCCCGGCCTCAAGTTTGGAGGTTATCGGCCCTCCCGAAAACCGGGCCTGCCCCAGCCGGTGCAGCGCCAAGTGCCTCGCACCTGTCCTGCGCCCGCCGCTCCTGCTGCTGAGGAGAGGGATTTTTGACACTGCTTCAGAGAAGCTGTATGAGGCTTACCTGAGGCTGCCTGCTGTGATCCCATGCGGCCCTGGGCCTGGCCTGTTGGGGCCCTCCTGCTGATGTCTGGTGCTGCAGCGCAGCGTAGTTGTTCTGGGCCTGGCATTCATCTGTGACGAGCGGCCATTTTGATATAAAACAGATTTTTCCATCCATGCAGCGGGGCCTCACTGCCATAGACTCTAAGATTGACACCCTGGCCTATAGAATGGATTGGATCTCTGAGCGGGTTGATAAACATTCTGAGGGCCTGGATATGGAAGAACGCCGCATCACTGAGGTAGAGGAGACCCATACTGATGCAGGAGATGCTCGGAAGCAGATGGAGTACGCTATTGCGGCCCTACATGACAAGACTGAGGACTTAGAGGCTTGGTCGCGCCGCTGCAACCTGCGGAGACCACAGTGACTGGGAACATCTAGCAATTTGTTGAACGCCTGCTGACCTCTCGTCTGGGCACTGACACTTTTTCCCATCTATTCGTCGCTGAGAGGGCGCATTGCTCCCTCGGGCCCCAGCCCAAACCTGGCGCCCCTCCTAGGCCCATCATTGCTAAACTTTAAATTATTGGGACAGGCTCGCTGCATTGCGGAAAGCATGTGAACTGGGGTCCTGAAAGTACGAGGGATCGGACATTTCCCTATTCCCTGACTTCACCCTGAAAGTGCAGGAGGCACGGCGGCAGTTCAGTACACTGAAACGCAAACTGCGGGACCACCACATTGAATATGCCATGCTATATTCAGCAGGCTTGAAGGGCCTATTTGACGGGAAGCCCAGGATTTGCTCTGACCCACAATCCCTGCAAAAGGCTTTATCCGAATGGGAAAAAGCTAACAAACATTCGAGCAGTCAACAGGCCTCTTCCACACATAATGCTGCTACTGGGTCCCTGGATGATAATGACTGAGTGAATTGTGGTATCTTATTTGAGTTCTATATATGCCTCCCTGAAATACTGTTTATGGTGTTCCCATATGTTAATTGGTTTCCCGCTGGTCGGATGTTGGCCCTGCTGTGCGAATGGGGCTCTTAGTAATGCGCTGCCGATGCGCTGAATTTCCTCCCCCTTGCGGGGTCATGTTTTTGTTTGCCTTCATGGCTTCCCGATGTGGGTGGCCAGGTTGCCATAGTACCCCACAATGACTTGTTCTTGTGCTGTTGGCCTGGGCCCTCCTGGGCAAAGTTGATTTGGTGATCCGCTATTTCTTTATGTTTGCCTTTTTGAGGTCATGGTGGGTTTGTTACTTGCAAGCGGTGTTTGAGTGGTAGGTTGGCTCAGTTTGTGTAGCTGGGCAACATCCACCCCACTGCGTTAACCGCTGATCAGCTTACAATGGGTTGTAGTTCAAGGGGTGGCGGGTGGGCTTGCCTATCTTTTGGGTTGTCCTATTGTGATGTTCAGGTGTGTTGTAGCTTGCCTTTGCAGTGTTGGGGTTTGCAAGGCATGGGTGGGGGCGGGGGGGTAAATGCTTGTGGATAGGTTTTCTTCTATTTGGGAGGGAGGTAGGCGCTGCAGCCAAGTTGGGGTTGGACAGGCGTGGGTGGAGAAGCGTGGCTCAATGATTAGAGCCGCAGACCCGGATACAGAGGTCAGGCCCGGGACCAGGGTTCAATTCCCGCCTCAGCGGTTTTGGACTCAATCTCCCCGGACCTGATAATTCACGCCTCGGTGCCTAGTCTAATCATGGGTCCCACTCTGTGACTCTGGGCAATAGCTTGCTTAATCTCCACAACGGCCCCAGCAGCACTTGGATGCGTGGCTTCACCTTGGGGGTGCCCAGGAGTGGACATCTCACAGGAAAGCCAGGAAGGGTTTCACAGAGGTATGAATACAGCGCTACGAGACCTCTGGGTAGAAGGCGCTATATAAATACAAAAAACACAAAAGACACACTGGGAGGGGTTTGACTTGTGGAACTATGTTCGTCTCATTGCTGTTGACTGCATATGCATGCGTAGATGTTGCCCTCCTTCAGGAGACTAATCTTCACCCGGACAGCCCTATTTTGCGCACTAAAGGTTAATTGGGCAAAATTCACATGGCAGGCTTTACTTCGCATGCTAGGGGGATCATGACGAGGGTGAATCCGAAGGCATCAATAACATTGAGATACAATGTACCTCTTTGTTCGCCATACGTTGGCAGGGTATGCTCAGTCCCTTGCTCACTTTGCCACTGGATTCAAGCAAGCCGGGCTGAAGACGGCTGAAATGCCAGAAACCGGTCCTCGGAAGCTTGTTTCTGGTCCAGGGAAGGCATGGCTTGGCAGCTCGGGCTGGACTGTTCCCATGAGGCACGGGGTCAGACTGATTTGCATATGGCCATGCCTGAACTGGGGTGGCAGAGTGGGCTAAAGAACGGTGATGGATTAAACTCAGATCTGTTGACTGGGTGTGAGTGTTTGATTGGTTCAGATGCTCCGTCCATCACCACTCCCTTTTGTACCGCTTTGTTCGCCATAAGTTGGCAGGGTATGCTCAGACGTGAGTCCCTTGCTCACTTTGCCACTGGATTCAAGCAAGCCGGGCTGAAGACGGCTGAAATGCCAGAAATCAGTCCTCTGAAGCTTGTTTCCGGTCCAGGAAGGCATGGCTTGGCAGATCGTGCTAGACTGTTCCCATGAGGCACAGGGTCAGACTGATTTGCTTATGGCCATGCCTGAACTGGGGTGGCAGAGTGGGCTAAAGAACAGTGATGAATTAAACCCAGATCTGTTGACTGGGTGTGAGTGTTTGATTGGTTCAGATGCTCCATCCATCACCACCCCCTTCTGTACCGCTTTGTTCGCCATAAGTTGGCAGGGTATGCTCAGACGTAAGTCCTTTGCTCACTTTGCCACTGGATTCAAGCAAGCCGGGCTGAAGACGGCTGAAATGCCAGAAACCGGTCCTCGGAAGCTTGTTTCCGGTCCAGAGAAGGCATGGCTTGGCAGTTTGGGCTGGACTGTTCCCATGAGGCACAGGGTCAGACTGATTTGCATATGGCCATGCCTGAACTGGGGTGGCAGAGTGGGCTAAAGACCGGTGATGGATTAAACCCAGATCTGTTGACTGGGTGTGAGTGTTTGATTGGTTCAGATGCTCCGTCCATCACCACCCCCTTTTGTACTGCTCAATAACATTGAAGCCCCTTGAGACGGATAGGGAGGGTAGATTTGTTCTCTCCAAATGCTGTGCTAAGGGTCTAGAATATTCCCTATTAAATGTTTATGGCCCTAACTATGATCATCCAGATTTCTATGCCAGCCCGACTGCGAGGATTCAACCATATGCTCGAGACCACGCTCTGTGGGGAGGCAATTTTAATTTTACCAGACACCCTGATAGAGACAGGTCAGACGGCCCAGATAGACGCCCATCCGCTTCAGCTAGAGTGGTGGAGACGTCGCTGCAGCGGTTCGACTTATGCAATGTATAGCTACACAGATATCCACACCAAGTTGGCTACACACACTACTCTGCACCACACAATATCCACACGAGAATAGATTACTGGTTCGCCTCCCGACAACTACTTCAACATGTTCTCGCTTGTACGATTCTTCCCCGCACCTACTCTGATCATTCTCTACTGCTGCTCACACTTGCCTCGTCTAAGAAACAAATTCCCCTGTTTATGTGGCGCTTCCCGCCCTATTCCCTATTTGATAATATTTTTAAGGAGGAATTAGTCATGTCCATTGAGACGTTCTTTGAAGCAAAGGTGGGATCTGTAGACGCCTTCCAGACTTGAGGTAATATAAATTTTATGGTCATGTTGTGTTCCCTAGCGAGTACCCCACCGACTCCATGTACGAGTTAAAAGTGCATGTAACTTCCCTCCTGTACCAGCTATGAAGACGCAAATACATTTGCGTCCAACGTTAACTTGTCCTCTTTCAGACCCACCATGAATGGGTTTGATGGTCCGTTCCTAAGTATGCTATGCCAACGTCTTTTTGAAGTGTACTCCTACGTTTTTCAGCCTGGCTGAAAGTAGGCCCTGAATCTCTGCCACCGAGCCTCTTTTCTGGCTTCTGACTGCGAGGGCCTCTGCCCAAGCAGCCCCCGTACCCGTGAACTCTGACTTACTTCTAGCGCGGCCCTCCGTGCTCAGCTCAGCCTGCTGCCTGCCAAGATTGACTATAACCTTCGAGTTATCTGTTTTCCTCCCCGAAGATACATTCCGGCCTGCTAGCTTCAGTAAACATCCTTCCTCAGCCACAGGGCTAAAGGGCCGACCTGTCTTTATGCAAGTAATTCATAGCCTCTGTTGCCATGCTTCCATGGAAGGCCCCATGCCCCCACGCTTCTCATACAGACACTCAGGCGCTTATACACGCACTCACAGCAAGTATAGAATAGCTTCTGCTCTAGAGACCTTTCTGCCCAGATAGCTTAGTTCCTAAACATCAGATATCGGATATGATAGAAGCACAAGTTGATCTGACATGCCAGACTTCTGTCTCTTTCCGCCAGTGTAAATGTCAAGTCCCCTGCACCCCGTCTATCACACGTCATGCAGCTGCGCGCGCATCCAAGCTTCCGATTTCTGCTGACATTGCAACATTCTGTTAGCACCACCCCTTGGTGCCACCCACTTGCGTCACCTATCAGTGACGTTTCTAGCACACACGCCTAGTTTACGCCTCTTGATGATGTACTAGCACCACGTGTATACTGTTATCTTGTCTTCTCTCAGCTGTTACGCCTCTTACATTGAACATTATGATGTAAATCAAGTATATAAGCTATGTATTGTCAATAAACGACGGCGCGCTCATCTATCCCTTCTGACATCCTGTGTGGTGGTCAGAACATGATATCCTGATTCCTTTATGAGGAATAAAACCCTTAGAAACTCTTACACCACGGACTCTGTTTTCCTTCATTTCGATTGAGTTATTATTGATTAAGTACTTACCTGCATAGAAATTAAGAGAGTAAATTAATTATTTACATCATTTTGGCGCCCGAATAGGGACCCCTCCCCCACCTCACGCGCCGGAAGGTGCGTTGCAATCCGTGTCCCCTGCCATCAGTTAGACGGACAACACGTGTACTGGCAGGATTTCCTGCATCCCCCTCTGACACACGGAGGTGACGAAGACTGCGATCAGTGCCCAGACGAGGCGGTGAGGAGTGCGGAGGATCCCGACCAGAGCCCAGCCGAAGGAAGCAAGGTCCGAGGTGTGAAGAGGCCCACCAGTTTTCCGAAGTTTTCCGAAGTTTTCCGAAGTTTTCCGAAGTTTTCCGAAGTTCCGAGTCGAGTCCAGTCGAGTTTTCCGAGGCCTTCTGTTTTCCGTGCTTCCCGGTGAGTACCATTGCTGGGTCGTATCTAGACGGGTTTGGGTACGCAAGTCCGGTCTGCACTGTTTTTAGGCAGTGTATCTGTACTGTTTAGCAGTATATAAAGTATTCCGAATTTCTGCACTGTTACAGCAGTGTATCTGTATCGTTGAGCGGTACATTCAGAGTAGGGGGAAGTTAGCTATGTCTTTAAATGTTTCATGTGATTAATGTCGTGGTATGAATGTGATTGTTCTTGTGTATTATTGTGTTTTTTTGTTTAAATAGTTACAGGCGAAATTAAGTATTAAGGATCAAGCATTTCAGTATCAAGTAGGCACAATGCCGTTTTTTAACAAATTAAAGCAGATAGGAACTAGGAAAGGGATGTTAGAGGAAGAAATTCCAATCCCCCCTAGGGACACTCCAGGTAATTTCATGTATAATAAGCATGGCATAGACGCCATCTTGTATCTAGAGTTATGGACAGATTATACCAAGCACCTAGAGGAAAGATACCGATGGCCAGTTAACGGAACATGGGATGCCGAGTGCATCATAAAGGTAGAAGAAATATTACGGAAAAAGAAAGCTAGACAATCTCAGAAAGACGCCATAGAATTTTGGCGTAAGGAATCACGTAAGCGTGCTGATAGAGCACTCCGTAGAGAAGACAGGCTTAAAGAATCAGAAAAGGCCCAAGAAAACGAATTAGTTACTGAGGGAATTCGAGTAAAAGTAGAACAAATAGATCGTATCCTAAATGGCAAAGTGAACAACATGTATCTTTTGGCCGATGGTACCCCTGACGCCATTTCAGAAATACCGAAAAATTTGCCGTCACCATTAGTTCCAACTAAAGTAATGCATAAGACTACTAAAGACATATTCCTAAATTCATATCTCGAAGATGTAGCGCCAGCTTACACCAATCTGCCTGTTCGTGCCCTGCCTACTGACAGGGCCGGGGGTGGTACTGCCCCCCAAGATCACTCTCAGCCGACACCGAAAAAGACTAGTCCCGTTCCGCCAGCTCCGCCACTTCCCTCACCTAAAACTGATCTACCGAAACCACTTCAATCAGATCCTACTAAAAGACAAATTCAGATACTGACTACACACAGAGATAATGCCCAAGTTTCCGCTTCAGGAGGTGCGACCGCGGGTCTCCAGACCCCGCCACCGACTCACAGATTAAATCTCAGAGGTATGCAGAGTCCTTTTACGCACAGATCCCCCCGTTCTTCTAATTCATCCCGTCTTGATGCACTAAAAGAAAATATGTCAGTTTGTAGATATGATCCAGAACCTGGACAGGACGACTTAATGATATTAGCGTCTTTACGGTTAAGATCTGCTACTGATAGTTTGTTATGTTATGCAGGAATGAAGGAGCACCTAGATAGAATATATGAGTTCGTTCAAACGGGAAAGGACCCCGACAGTATTAAGGATGCCCTGGAGAAACAGAAAGTTACCATGCAAGCACTGATACTACGATTTTTCATAAATTGTCTAATAAGAGAACGAGACAGGCCCGGAACAGAGCAGAGTGAATTGGATGCATTGAACAAGTGGGGTCAAAATATAGCCGATGGAAAACATGACAGACAAAATTGCATAGAGGCCATGTATAAAAAGATTAAGAAAGCAGTGATAGCAGTACACGAGAAAGAGAAAGAAAAGGCTCCCTCCGAGGAGGAAGAAGAATCTGAAGAACTAGAACCGACTACAAGCACTATAGCATATGTAGGTAAGGGAACTTATCTTAGGACGGGTATCCGTCCAGAAAGCAAGAGAGTTTTCTTCTCTGCCTTAACGAATCCGAATTCTGCTGAACATCAGTTCCAGGAAACTGATAAACGGCTTCGAGATCGAGTTGGGTACCATGTACTCAATTCTATGGATGAACAAGAATTAGCCCGATCAGCGGTATCATGGGCCGAAAATGCAGACATATATAATGATGACACCGTAGCACAGACATTTCTGAACCTCTCCCCCGACGAACAGAAATTAGCAGGTATATATATGATTCAGCACCTTCTCATTAAGTACAGAAAACATTATTCCGATCCAGGTCCCTTACATGAGACACTAGAAGCACTACTGATGGATAGATGGAGAGGCCTAAGCACTAAATTAGTTCAAATAATTCTAGAACAACGACGCAGATATGACACCTTTGTAAGTCCTGAATATGTTCCCGCCCCACCTCCAGAAAGGAAAATGTACCATATGCAGTGCGGGGGTGGTATTGAAAGTCAGAACCCCTTGCGAGAAGTGCACCCTGTTATGGGTGAGGATAAAATTTTGAAACGCGTGTATGTACACACGCCTCTAACTAAATTAGAACTGTTAGAAATGAAGAAATTAGTACCGTGCCATGATAAAGACCCTGCAGGTTTTCATAGAGAGCTCAAAGACATGTTACTGATGGGGGACTACACATATGATGATATCATGAAAATGTTGAAAGTATTATTGCCTACGGGTATATTCGAGAAATTAAAGGAAAAGGACTGGGAGGTGGGAGACGCAAAGATTGCCTGGGCAGAAATAGAGGATGAAGAAAAGAAACGGGTTCCAGGGTTAGGCCTTGGGGACAAAACTAAAGCATTACCAGGTTTAATAGTACAGGTCCTGCCCAGATTATTGACAACTAGAAAGGAGGATTGGGATGCAATCTCGTCCTGTAAACAGAAACATGATGAAGATACTAGCGACTTTTATTCAAGATTCGAGAAATGTTTTATTATCAATAGTGGCCTCCAGCCAAGTAGCGAGTCGTACCCACATCTTTTTGTATCAAAGTTAGTCGAGAATTCCCTACCGTTAGTTAAAAATAGAGTGTATAAAGTCGAGAGTACATGGCAAGCAAATACGCCATCCCAGATGTTACAAATGTTACAATATCACCAGAATAGAATTAGGGAAGAACAAGATCAGGAACAGAAGCGCATGAAAGACACGAAAATGAAAATGTTAGTAGCCCAGACGGTCCCATCCGACAGTCACAGGAAAGGTACGACCCAGACAAGTCACGCTGCAGCTCCTGTTAAAGGGACATGCAATTATTGCAAGCAGCCAGGTCACTACGTACACGAATGTGCAGTTCTGAAACATAACATAGCGACAGGTAAAACTAAAGAGAGACCGCATCCGCCTAGACAAGACCATAACCAGCATCAGTCTACACAGAATACACAGCCCATGCATGCATCCGCACAGACAGCACAGACCGTAGCAGTACCACAGCCACAGCCCATTGCTGCAACTCAGCAAGTCTCACAACAGATGTACCAGTATGCCCAGTCTGCTTACCCCGAATATTCCCGATATACATGAAACAGCCTAGAGAGGGAAGGTGGCTTGCCTCTTATCGAGATTCCTGTAGATCAAGAAGGTCCTTATGTACACAGTCAAGTATTGGGGAAAGATAGAAAGTTTTTAATTGACACAGGGGCAAGTCGCACTACAATAAGTCATGACGAAGTTCCAGGGGCACCCCTCTCAGGCTCACAAAATGTTTCCCTTGGTTTTTCAGGACAACCAATTGTAAATGAAGTCTCAGAACCAGTTCCCCTGGCTGTGGGTCCGTTATCACGCGTTACAGACCTGTTACTAACAAAATCATGTCCGGAAAATCTGTTAGGAATTAAAACACTGAAGGCTCTAGGGGCTATAATATGCTGCTCCCCGGAGGGAGTTAGACTCTTTCTGCGGGATTTCAAGGGTCATTACGTCCTTCGTGAGTTTGACGTCAGATTGAAAAATGTACCTGATTACTTGTGGGCAAAAGGCCCAACTGATGTAGGATGTATGCACATTACACCATACCGCGTTACCCTCAAGGCAGGTGTTGTATTACCCAGAATCAGACAATACAAGTTACCACCCGATGCTGTAGCGGCTTTACTGAAAATCATTGAAGAGCTCATTGCCCAAGGAGTGGTCGTCGAGACCGACTCCAATATCTGTAACTCACCCATCATTCCGATTCTTAAACGTACTGATCCCAATGCACCGCCAGTATATCGGCTGGTGATTGATCTTCGAGAATTGAATAAATGCATTATCCCACAGTATCCTGTGGTCCCCGATATATCATCTCTCTTGACTGCTATTGATGCAGAAGCAACGTTCTTTACTGTAATTGATCTCAAGAACGCCTTCTTCAGCGTGCCTATTGATCCAGAGAGCCAATATCTCTTCGGATTCTGTTTAAATGGACGCAGTTTCAAATTTTCGCGCGCACCTCAAGGATTCACAGAAAGCCCCAGCATCTATAGTCAAGCACTGAAAAGACAACTAGATTGTATTCAAATGCCAGTTAACACCGCTTTACTACAATACGTCGATGATCTGCTGATCACCGCACGAAGTGAGCCCGAATGTGAAAAAGCATCACTGACAGTTTTACATTTCCTGGCCGACAAGGGACACAAGGTGTCTCCTTCGAAGCTACAATTCTGTGTTCAGCAAGTTGTGTACTTGGGTCACTTGCTGTCCAAAGTGGGGAGACAGCTCACTCCCGATCGCATTCAGTTAATTGTGAACATGCCGCAACCCAAGACACAAAAGGAAGTGCGGGCCTTCATAGGCCTCACCTCGTACTGCAGACAATGGATTCCCCAGTATGCATTCTTAGCTAAACCACTCATCCAGTTAACGACACAGGAGGCAGCGACTTCGACTGTCCTCCCTTGGACTCAGGAACACACACAAGCTTTTGAAGAATTAAAGAAAGTTTTATGCCAAGCACCAGTTTTAGCGACACCATGTTACAGCAAACCGTTTACACTTTTTGTTACAGAACGTGATGGCACAGCGTTGTCTGTCCTCACTCAAGACCAAGCAGGTTCACATAAGCCTTGTGCTTATTTTTCTAGTACATTGGATTCAGTAGCTCAAGCACTCCCTGCGTGCTTAAAGTCAGTAGCAGCAACAGCGTTAGCAATAAGACAAAGTGATTCAATTGTTTTAGGTCATCAGTTAACAGTTCAAGTACCACATTCTGTAGAGGTTTTGTTAAACAGAACCCAGACTCAACACTTAACTATAGCACGACTGACAGGTTATGAATTAACACTATTCCAGCCACACATAGAAATCAGACGTTGCAGCATCCTGAACCCCGCAACACTGTTACCTACAGTTATGACAGATCCAGCTCCGCATGATTGTATAGAAATAATTAATGCAGTAACTAAGCCTAGACGAGACTTAACAGATGTCCCATTGACAAATCCAGACCTGACACTTTATGTGGACGGTTCATGCATGAGAACAAGTACAGGAGAATTAGTGGCCGCGTACGCCGTGACCACTGAAACTGAAATTAAAGAAACACATCGTATTGACACCCTGTCTGCTCAAGCAGCAGAGCTCATCGCTCTGACTCGAGCCTGTATTCTAGCCAAGAACAGAAATGTTAACATATACACAGATTCCCGCTATGCCTTCGGAGTTGTACACGACTTCGGAGTCCTCTGGCAAGAACGAGGTTTTCTGACTTCCCATGGGGCCAAGATACAACATGGCCCCCTCATTCAAGCACTGTTAGAAGCAATACATTTGCCCTCGGGCATATCAGTCATGAAGTGTAAGGCACATACTAAAGTCACAGATTCTGTTTCCCAGGGTAACGACCTGGCAGACCAGACAGCAAAACATACAGCATTGACTTACACCCAGACTACTGATGTGACAAAGACAATAGTCCAGACCCAGTGTATGGCAGTTAGAGATCCCGCCCTAGATGTAATTGATATCCAGACACATGCTACTCCAGAGGAGATAAAGAAATGGACTGAACTAGGAGGGATTCAGACAGATCAAGGTTGGGTGACGAAGGGAAAATCTATATGGTTTCTCCCCGACTCAATGGTTCAAGTCATGATAAATACAGCACATAGTCCTGCCCATCTTGGAGAGAAAGCCATGTTAGACAGTTTACAGAATCTCTGGTACAACAAACACTTACGAGCAGCAGCAAAACAGAAAGTGCGTACTTGCATGATCTGTTGTCAGTTCAATCCAGGTAAAAGCGTCCCTGTTGAGCAAGGTGGATTTCATCCTCCCGATCACCCTTTTGAAGTCCTCCAGATGGATTATATCCAGATGAATAGCTGTAGAGGATTTAAGTATGTCCTTGTAATTGTTTGTGCTCTGTCCCGCTGGACCGAAGCATACCCAGTCCCAGACTACACTGCTCCGACCACTGCCAGACAGTTGGTTCGTGAATTCTTCCCACGGTACGGTTTGCCCCGTGTCGTGTATTCAGACAACGGACAGCCGTTCTCGTCCGAGCTGATGAGACAAGTTTCCCTCTTGCTAGGATATCAGTGGAGGTTCCACTGTGTCCGACATCCCGAAGCAGCTGGCCTTGTAGAAAGGCATAATCAGACACTAAAAATCCGTCTTGCCAAGATCTGTCAGGAAAAAGGGGTCGACTGGATAGTCGCCCTGCCCGTGGCACTATTCTACATGAGGATGGTCGCCCACTCGAGATCAGGGCTATCCCCGTACGAAGTGGTCTTTGGCAGACCGCCGAATATGTGGGGGACGCCCGTTCCGAAAAAGATCACTGATATTGATTGTAACATGTTGACAGATTACCTTGCCTCCTTGATGTCTGCACTCCAATCATGTCGTTCACAGGTTGCCGCAGCCTTCCCTGACAACACCGATGTAAAGGCGCATGAGGTCCGCCCAGGTGACCTGGTAGTCGTCCGGAATTTCGACCGGAAAAGTCCGCTGGAGCCCCGCTGGAAGTCTCCAAAGACCGTTCTGCTTACCACTAGGACCGCCGTGAAAATCGAGGGGAGAAAGGGGTGGGTCCACACGAGTCACATCAAATTATGCAATGAACTAAAAAACGGACTGAAACAGGACTCTGACTCGTCCACCCCCACCAAAGACTGCGTTGAAGCACAAGACGTTACTGTGCCTAAAAGAGAAAAGACTCCTCAAGAACTTTACCGAATGAAGCTTCGATCTAGCAAGTCAGACAGTTTAATTGTTTAAGTCCTCCCTTAGGTGAATCGGTTAAATAGTTTCTGACATGTATCCCCTAGATCGAGTTAGAGAGAGAGAGAAAAAGAGAAGAACATATTGCAAATCACTTCGTAGTCACTGCATAGTGACACTAATAATCATGTTTATTCTGAGTATTCTAATTATTATTGCCAGCATTCTGCTTCCTATGTACTGGCCTATTTTCAGGCGTGAACAATCTGCTTACAATGTCTCTACTGAACACACTTTTAGTGAACTTCCTGCACATGAACTCTCTTACAGACTTGCGCTGCGCAACAATACATTCATTAGTATGTTACACCATTCCCATCAGACAAATAATGCTACAGACTGTTGGATATGTGGCCGACTCCCTCCCTACCAGAACTACAAGGGAGCTCTGCCTCTCTTTCCGTACCCATTCACTCACAATGGCTCCTGTGGAGCATGGTTTAAAATAATTAATTCTTTAGATCCTGATATTGCTGTTTTCGATGGGGGCTGGGTTTGGGGAAACTTGAACTTAGTCCTGCTCAACGTCTGTTATCCTGATCAAGAAGGACTTCCCACTCGAATAGGAACTGATCTAGAAAATGAAGTATATGGATTAGGTAATTACACAATTAGCCTTATGATCCTCACTGTTGAATCTGAAACTGCTCCAGTTCTGCCCCATATGTTAGTACTACCAGTCACAGGTGAATTATGTGTTAGCAAGAAAGGTTCAGTACACGTAGGTCATAGTAAATGCACTACTGTGGTCGAGTTCAGTGACCATGGTAAATCGTCCTTTAAAGCTATCAGTCATTCCTACTTTGTTTGTGGTCATACCGCATACATACGTTTGCCTCCAGATTGGGATGGTACCTGTTACATTGCCTTCCTTCTGCCACCTGTTTTCCTAGCTCCTCCTGATTACCATAGAAATACGAATCTAGCACCGAATAGACCCAAAAGAGATATTCCCCTTGTCGACTACACAGAAACGGCATGGGAACAGTACACTGATTTCAATAAAGGATTCTTTTTCTTCCTAGGACCTGTCCAAAACAGTAAATTAATACGCAGATTAACGAGAACACTCGAAGCAGTAGTGAACGAAACTGCCTCCGCTCTAGGTAACTTAACAGAGGAGCAGTCTGCTATACGGACTGTTGTCCTTCAAAATCGTCTTGTGATTGACGTCATCTTGGCAGATAGAGGTGGAGCTTGTAAGGTCATCGGGTCAAGTTGCTGTGTTTTCATTCCACAAAATGCACCATCTGTCTATCAAGCTATCACCCGTTTACATAAAATTGCAAATCAGATACATCAGAATCCAGGCACCTGGACTTGGTCCGGTTGGTTCTGGACTACGCTGACAGCTTGGGGATGGAAGATCTTATCGTTCCTAGGCATTGGCCTTGTTATAGTATTCAGTTGTTGCCTGTGCCTGCAGTGTGGGCCAGCGATATGTGGACTGTGTGCCACATCCTGCATTGAGCATTCCAGTTGCCTCTCAAACAGTCAAAGAAAGAAAGACGAACATATAATGTTACAAGAACAAACTGATCGATTTATGAGGATCGATATATCATGAAGGGTCCGTAGGGAACAAGGAGGGAATGAGGTAATATAAATTTTATGGTCATGTTGTGTTCCCTAGCGAGTACCCCACCGACTCCATGTACGAGTTAAAAGTGCATGTAACTTCCCTCCTGTACCAGCTATGAAGACGCAAATACATTTGCGTCCAACGTTAACTTGTCCTCTTTCAGACCCACCATGAATGGGTTTGATGGTCCGTTCCTAAGTATGCTATGCCAACGTCTTTTTGAAGTGTACTCCTACGTTTTTCAGCCTGGCTGAAAGTAGGCCCTGAATCTCTGCCACCGAGCCTCTTTTCTGGCTTCTGACTGCGAGGGCCTCTGCCCAAGCAGCCCCCGTACCCGTGAACTCTGACTTACTTCTAGCGCGGCCCTCCGTGCTCAGCTCAGCCTGCTGCCTGCCAAGATTGACTATAACCTTCGAGTTATCTGTTTTCCTCCCCGAAGATACATTCCGGCCTGCTAGCTTCAGTAAACATCCTTCCTCAGCCACAGGGCTAAAGGGCCGACCTGTCTTTATGCAAGTAATTCATAGCCTCTGTTGCCATGCTTCCATGGAAGGCCCCATGCCCCCACGCTTCTCATACAGACACTCAGGCGCTTATACACGCACTCACAGCAAGTATAGAATAGCTTCTGCTCTAGAGACCTTTCTGCCCAGATAGCTTAGTTCCTAAACATCAGATATCGGATATGATAGAAGCACAAGTTGATCTGACATGCCAGACTTCTGTCTCTTTCCGCCAGTGTAAATGTCAAGTCCCCTGCACCCCGTCTATCACACGTCATGCAGCTGCGCGCGCATCCAAGCTTCCGATTTCTGCTGACATTGCAACATTCTGTTAGCACCACCCCTTGGTGCCACCCACTTGCGTCACCTATCAGTGACGTTTCTAGCACACACGCCTAGTTTACGCCTCTTGATGATGTACTAGCACCACGTGTATACTGTTATCTTGTCTTCTCTCAGCTGTTACGCCTCTTACATTGAACATTATGATGTAAATCAAGTATATAAGCTATGTATTGTCAATAAACGACGGCGCGCTCATCTATCCCTTCTGACATCCTGTGTGGTGGTCAGAACATGATATCCTGATTCCTTTATGAGGAATAAAACCCTTAGAAACTCTTACACCACGGACTCTGTTTTCCTTCATTTCGATTGAGTTATTATTGATTAAGTACTTACCTGCATAGAAATTAAGAGAGTAAATTAATTATTTACATCAGACTGTTGGGGTGGCTTTTAAGGCATATATCAGGGGATCACTATCTCCAAACACACAGGGGTTCTTAAGTCAATCCGTGATAGACTAGCGACCCTGGAGCATTAATTAAAGGATCTGGAGTTCTCGCACCTGACAGACCAGAATGACGATCTTACTCGTAAACTAGCACAGTGAGTATCACGAGGAAGCTGATGCGGGAAAAAAACATCTAGGGACATATGCCACCGCTAGGTCCTATGGCGAGGCAGAGCGTCCGGGGGCGGTTCTTGCGCAGATCTTTAAACAACGCCGGGATAGAACTGCAGTACCAGATATTAGATTGCAACCTGGGGACCCCCCGCTCACTGAAACTCAGGTGGTGGAGAAGTTCTGGGAATAATATGGAGCACTTTATTCCTCTCGTGGACCCGCCTTGGAGAAACGCATTCTCGACTACTTGACCCATATTAAATTACCATGGCTGTCTAACCTGCACCGTGGATATCTGATGCGTCCGATAGAGCATGAAGAAATAATATGGGCACTTTCGCTGATGAGAGCGGGGAGTGCGCCAGGTAGTGAGGCCTCACTGTAGCCTTTTATAAGGTGTTCTAGGACCTCTTGCTCCCGCACCTACTCCCACTTTTTGAGGCAATATGAACTTCTGAAACGATGCCCCTGACTATGCGAGAGGTGATTCTGGTTCCCATACTCAAGCCAGGGAAACCTCCAGAAGAATGCGCCTCATATAGGCCTTTATCTCTTATAAATGTTGACGTGAAAATCTTTGCGAAGCTGCGACCATCGTAGCCCACTTGTCACCACTCTAGTGGCTCCGGAACAGGCTGGCTTCGTACCTAGTCGGAACTTAACCTATAACCTGCGGACGGTATTTGCCGCCATGCAGCATACTCGCCCAGAAGTCCCTGCAATAGCGGTCTTCTTGGAAATGGAAAAGGCCTGCGACTCTGTTGAGTGGCCTTTCATGCAACAGGTCCTTGACAGAATGGGAGTTGGGGAAGTCTTCCTTTAGCTCCTTGTGACAATGTTTTCCGCCCCCATGACCCGTATCCGGATCGGATCTCTGGTCACTGACTCTATACGAATTTGCAGGGGTACGCGACAGGGATGTTCTCTACCTCCATACTTTATGACCTGACGACAGAACCATTAGCCTGTGCCCTACGGGAATATCATAGGCAGAGGGGCATAGGGTTTCCGAACTACCGACTAAACGTATCCACCTATGCGGATGACACCATCCTCTACTTTAGGGAGCCCTAGACCAACCTCTCCCTGATCCTACGTGAAGTGGTCCTGTTTGGCTCCCTTTCAGGCATTAATGTTAACTGGAGCAAGTCAACCATGTTCCCCCTTACTCCGGCCACGGTACGCTTGGACCCGGAATATCCTCTACAAAAGACCACAGACGCGGTGCGATACTTAGGCTTTAGACTGCATACTGACTCGGAGGTAGTCCTATGGGAGAATTACGGAGTTGCCATCTCCAAACTGGAGGATGATATTGAAAGATGGATTGGCCTACCGTTGTCATTGATGGGCAGGGTGTCTCTTATGAAAATGATTGTCCTACCCTGCTTTCTTTTCCTCTTTACAAACATTCCCATGGTTCTGTCTAAAACTTTTTTTCAGCGCCTGCACTCGCTGATGGTTCGCCTGGCATGGGCGGGTAAACAGCTGCGGGTGGCCTGGAAAATACAGACGCTGCCATAGACGATATGAGGCCTTCGCGCTCCCAATTTTGATCTATACTAAAGGGTGACCGAATGCTCTCATGCATACCACTGGATACACGGACCTCCTGACGTTCTGCATATACGGATTGAAACCAATGTTGCTGACCCCAGACCCTTAGGAGCTCTACTATTCTCTCCTCGAGATAGACGTACTGGCATATTAGATTCTCTAAATTCGGTCACATACACGTGGCATTACCTGCTGGAGGCCCAAGCCGGGAACTTCCTGTATGCCCCACTGGCTCGCCTAGATTGGTGCCACTAGCTGGCGCCATGCAAAGACATGGGAGTCATTGTAGCACTGAGATCGCTCAAGATAAATACACTGGGGGACCTCTTCACAAATGGTACCGCCCGCTCCTGGGGGGATGTCACTGAGGGGAAAGAGACACACTTGACTCTGGCGCTATACCAGTTCCACAGAGAGAGACATTCACTCATGGGACTGCTCGGAGATGACATGACAGAACCACCGGAGGTCACGGCACTGACTGCTATTATTAAAGCTAAGTCTGCAGCCAAATTGGTGTCTAGTTTGTATCGCATAGCACTCTCTACGAGGGACGGTGAATATACCAAGCCCCGCCTGGTGTGGCAGCGGGACCTGCAAGTCGAATTGTCGGATGACAAATGGCTGTACTGTTGCTTGAGTGCCAAACGAATATCGCTCAATGGACAGCATAGACTGGTCCACTTCAAATTTCTAAACAGGGTGTATTATATGCCGGAACGCTTACATCGGTATGGACTCCGCAAGAGCCCACAATGTGAAAGATGCGGGACATTACTTGCCGATTTCTTCCACGTGGCATGGGATTGCCCAGGGATAGTCCTTTCGGGGAAAGGTCTAAGCCGAGGTTAACCGCATCACGGATATGAAGCTATCTCGGAACCCGCTGCTAGCTATACTGGGCTACTCCAAACCAATCCCTAAGGAACACAGACAGCTGGTGGACATGGCTTTCCTTTTGGCTAAGAGATGTGTTGCCCTATGTTGGCTACATGGTCCGACACCTACACTAACACAGTGGACTAGAGAAATGTTGTACTGTTGCACCTAAACAGAACACTACAGTGAACTATTGCCCCCACACAACAGACCCAAACACTTTTGGTCCCTTTTCTTGACCAGGGGACCCACGTGGACGACCCCGGATCATGCTGACACCGTCCCTCAGATGGCGTCCACGACTGACGACGCTTACCCTGACACATAGACAGACCACCTTCCCCCACCTATCCTGTCTTTGACCGTCGTATCCACCTTTCATGCCTCCAAATTTGGACTACAACGGGCTGGGCATGGGCCTATTACACTTTATAAATGAAGTCACTTCAGTGCCTACTGTGTTAGTTGTTGCATGTCTTATTTCTCTTGCAATGTATAATTGCGATATAGGGTAAGAGAAATCCTACTTATAGATGATGTGTATAGAGCCAAGCCAATGTTTATATGCTGCTGTCTTTATTTGCTGTTATTGCTGTGAAAATGTCAATAAATATATTTATTTTAAAAATGAAAAAAAATATTGTGACCGGTGACGCTGTGACTGACCAAGTCGTAACAGCTTTTAATCATACAGGTTTTAATGAAACCGATGAGGATGTTATAAACATCCCTCAAAATTTAAGGAGTGCCATCACTCTAAAACTTATAAAACATGGCCTAACACCAAGAGGTGGTAGAGCAGTTTTTGTGATAGAGACACATGAATCTTTTCAGACAGAGGTATACAAAGAAGATGAACCACCTGAGGAATATATTCCTTTCAAGGATATTGAAATTCCACTCACATACTAGGAGCATAATCTCTGGTTTAAAGGTGCCCTAAAACATTATAATCACATTACCAGGCTCGGTCCACTTTAGACCAGGAGCAACATTGCCGATTTTAGCCGGCTACACAACTCATCGTGACATCGAAGAGATGTCAAACGAGGAGTTACTCACTCAACTCAAAGAAAATATTAAAAATGTATAGACAATCAGCCTAATATGTCATGCAGACTTTCACAGTCCAACCACCATTGATCATTCCAAATCAAACCCCTCACCAGGGGAATACACTAAAGATTACTCCACAAACTTTACACCCAGTCATGGGTAAAATGCCCACAAAACGTGAACAAATTTCATTCTAGATAGCTCAGAAAATTACTCAAATCGAAGCAGTATTTCCTAATACTAGCCCTTATGAGAAACACAGAATCCTAACAATCAATCAATCAATCAATCAGAGTACTTGTAAAGTGCGCTGCTTACCAGTGAGGGTCCCGAGGTGCTGAGGGGAGAGGGGGGGGGGGGTGCTGCTACTGCTCAAAGAGCCAGGTCTTGAGGAGTCTTCTGAAGGCGAGTAGGTCTTGAGTCTGCTGTATGTGGGTAGGGAGGGTGTTCCAGGTCTTGACGGCGAGGTAGGAGAAGGATCTGCCACCGAAGGTCATTTGTTGGATGCGGGGGACAGCAGCGAGGGCGAGGCTGGCGGAGGGGAGCTGGCGGGTAGGGGTGTGGAAGCTGAGTCTGCTGTTCAGGTAGGCTGATCTGGCATTGTGAAATGCTTTGTGTGCGAGGGTGAGGAGCTGAAAGGTGATCCTCTTGTCGACCAGGATCCCGTGTAGGTCTCTCCGGTGGCGGGTGATGTGGCTGCGGTGGGGGACATTGACGATCAGTCGGGCGGAGGCGTTTTGCATGCGTTGTAGTCGTCGTAGGTGTTTGGCTGGGATTCCTGCATAGAGTGCGTTGCCGTAGTCCAGTCTGCTGCTGACGAGGGCCTGTGTCACCGTTCTTCTTGTTTCGGTCGGGATCCACTTGTAGATCCTGTGGAGCATGCAGAGGGTGTTGTAGCAGGAGGAGGAGACGGCGTTGACCTGCTTAGACATGGAGAGGGAGGAGTCGAGGATGAATCCTAGATTGCGTGCATGGTTGGTGGGTGTTGGTGCTGTTCTCAGTGTGGTCGGCCACCAGGAGTCGTCCCAGGCTGAGGGGGTGGGTCCGAGGATGAGGACCTCCGTCTTGTCCGAATTCAGATTCAGATGGCTGCTCCTCATCCAGTCGGTGACTCCCTTCATTCCCTCGTGGAGGTTGGTTTTGGCAGTGAGTGGGTCCTTGGTGAGGGAGAGGATGAGCTGGGTGTCGTCAGCGTAGGAGATGATGTTGAGGTCGTGATAGCGGGCCACTTGTGCGAAGGGGGCCATGTAGACATTGAACAGCATTGGGCTGAAGGATGAGCCCTGGTGGATGCCGCAGATGATGTCGGTGGCTTAGGATCAGAAGGGTGGGAGGCGGTCACTCTGGGTTCTGCCGGAGAGGAAGGACGTGGTCCAGTCAAGAGCCTTCTCTTGGATTCCAGCTTCTAGGAGGCGTGTCTTTAGAGAGCGATGGCAGACCATGTCGAAGGCAGCTGACAGGTCCAGGAGGATGAGGGCTGATGTTTTGCCATTGTCTAGTTGGTGCCTGATGTCGTCTGTGGCGGCGATGAGGGCTGTCTCGGTGCTGTGGTTTCTTCTGAATCCTGACTGGGACGGGTCCAATATCTTGTTGTCTTCCAGGTGGCGGGCCAGTTGCATGTTGACTATTTTCTCGATGACCTTTGCTGGGAATGGGAGCAAGGAGATGGCCTGGAAATTCTTGAAGTCCTTGGGGTCTGCTTTGGGCTTCGTGAGGAGGGCGTTGATTCGGTGTGCTTCCAGCTTTGCGGGAATTTCGCAGTTTCTAAGGAGATGTTGATGACCTTCCGTAGTTGGGGTGCGATGGCTGTGTCTGCTTTGTTGAATACTTGGCGTGGGCACGGGTCAGACAGAGATCCTTAGTGGATGAAGTTCATGACCTTGCGTGTCTCGTCGTCGTTGATGTTGGACCAGGAGGTCAGGCGGTTGGTGCTGGTGGTGTTCACAGGGGAGGTGGAGTCTGGCATAGTCGGGGCGGTCGTGGTGTTGAAGCTGTCTTGGATGTCAGCGATCTTGCGGTGGAAGAAGATGGCTAGTGAGTTGCACAGTTCTTTGAGGGTGGGATGTCGTTGGCGTTGGCGCTGGGTTGGAGAGTTCCTTTACGATGCGGAAGAGCTCTTTGCTGTCGTGTGCGTTATTATCCAAGCGGTCTTTGAAGGAGGATCTCTTGGCTAATCTGATGAGGTGGTGTTGTCTGCGGGTGGCATACTTGTGGGCTGCGTGGTTGTCCGGTGTGCGTTCATGGAGCCATGTCTGCTCCAGTTTCCGGCATGCGCGTTTAGAGGTCTGGAGCTCGAAGGTAAATCAGGTGACTCTCTTGTTGGTGTGGCTGTTGGAGGGTTTTTTGAGCTGGGCGAGGATGTTGGCGCAGTCGCCGATCTACTGTTTGAGGTTTTGGGCGGCGGCGTCTGGGTTGATGAGTCGGTGGCGTCTGGGTTGATGGGTCGGTGGGTGGGTTCTTGGCGAGGGAGGTGAACAGCTGGTCTTCGGTGACTTTGCTCCAACAGCAGCGAGGCAGCTGTTGGATGCGGTAGTGCGTGGTTGGTTTCTTGAAGGTGAAATGGATGCAGCGGTGGATGGTCCTGTTGAGTTCGGTGGTGTGGTCGAAGGCGACATGGGAGCCTGTGGAGAAGATGGGATCCAGCCTGTGGCCGGCGGTGTGGGTGGGTGCGGTGACGAGTTGTCTGAGGCCAAGGTTGTCGTTCAGGGTGGCAGAGTTAGCGTTGTTGTTGTTCTCGAGGTGGAAGTTCAGGTCCCCGAGGAGGATGTAGTCCGTGAAGGCGTCTTCTGCGTGGGTGGCAACCTTGAGGGTGGAATTGTGGATGATGGCTATTCCTCCTCCGAATCTGTTGGCCCGATCCTTGCGGGTGATCTTGTAGCCATCAGGGATGGCTATGGCGATATCGGGCACCGATGAGTCATTCCACCAGTTCTCGGTAAGGAAGGCCACGTCTGGGGCGGAGGTGTCGAGCAGATCACATAGCTCGACAACGTGTTTGCATGCGGAGCGGGTGTTGAGGAGTATGCAGCGGAGGTGGTTGGGTCCAGTCCTTGGAGGTTTGGTGGTTCTGTTGCAGGTGAAGCTGCAGGTGTGGCACGAGAAGGGTCCGTGGGTCCGTTTCGGGGTGGCCTTGAAGCAGGTGTGGTTTCAGCTGGCATTGAGTGCGTGGAGGGTGCTGGCATCGTAATGGATTCTGGTGTTCTGGCGTTCGTGGGGTCCATGGGTTCTGGCGCTGGGTGCGGTCCAGGCGCGGACAGGCGCAGACGGGCTTGCCTTAGGTGCGTCTGCTGCGTGCGGCCGCTTATCAGCCTGCATATGAGGTGGCTTAGGAGGGTGGAGCAGCTGGGAGGTGGGAGCGGGGAGGTAAATGGGTGTGCAGGGGGGGTGGGCCCCAGGAAAGCAGCGGCGGAAAAGGGTCTGATCACGAGCGGCGGGGGGCAGGGGGAACTTGCGCACCTGGCAGAGGGGAGGGAAAAACCCAGGAAACAAGGAGGCAGCAGGGAGGCAGGAACCAGGCAGCAGCGTGGGGGCGACCTGCCTGCGAGCAGGGTCAAAGGTCACAAAAAAGCGCAGAAAGGTCACAAAAATGGGGGAAACGAGTGGCACAGAGGCACAAAGGTCACAAGAAAGGGCAGAAAAGGTCACAAAAAATGGGGGGAAACGAGTGGCACAGAGGCACAAAGTTCCCAAGAAAGGGCAGGAAAGGTCACAAAAAACAAGGGGAAACGAGTGGCACAGAGCCACAAAGGTCACAGGAAAGGGCAAAAAGGTCAGAAAAAACAGGGGAAAGTGAGTGGCACAGAGGCACAAAGGTCCCAAGAAAGGGCAGAAAAGGTAAAAAAAAAACAGGGGGAAACGAGTTGCTAATGCTGCCATGTGACTCCAAGTCTCTTTTTAAAGTGTAAAATCAACCTCCCTACTCTGTATCCAGTTAATATTTTAAAATGGTGGTGATTGTGGGTGTTTTTTTGTTTACTCTAGTAGCCCAACCCCACCAGCAGGCCCATTGGTGCGGCCCTTGGCCACAAACCAGACTGCAATTTTGGCCCCAGAGAAAACGTTTGTGAGTACCCATGCTCAAAAGCATCTATGTTTGTGAATGGCTTTACCTTCTTGCCATTTCTACTTCATGATGGAGTAAGACAGGGATGTCTTGTTTTACCTTTATTTTTCATCCCTGCTCTTGAACCATTAATTCACAAAAGAAGACAGAACAGTACTACACGGGGGTTCCAATAAGGAGACAAGCAAATTAAGACATTGACATATGCAGATGATATCATCCTATTTCTTTCTGACCCAACTTTTTCTCTACCTGTCTTTTTGGAAAAGGTTAGAAGTTTTGCTATGTTATAAGGGTATAAATTAAATTCAGCTAAGTATGAGGTAATGCGGCTTAAGAGACTTTGTTTAAAACATGTTTTAATTTCCTCTAGTTTTGCACAACCACAATCAAATATTTAGGTTTGTGTTTTACGGATTATATTAAAGATCATTTTAAATTCACTCTTAATACCATTGAGAAATTATCTAATTTAGTTGCTATTTGGAATTCTCTATATTTATCTTAGCAGGGTCATCCTGACTCCATTAAAATGATTATAGTTCACATTGTCCGTTATATTCTCTCTACAATTCCCATCAGTATTCCCTCTCATTTAAACAAAATAAATTCCACTACACCTTTATTTGTAAATAATAAGAAAATAACACTGTTTATTACTTTGTAAATTAAAATATTATATGCAAGTAGGAGGAATTAATTTTTGGGACTTTCCAGCCTATTATACAGAGTTCATTTTAAAAACAATCCTCAAGCTGATTGTCAGAAAATATAACTGACCTCACTCCTTTATAGGTTGAGCTAGAACAACACTTTTAGTTTCCATTTTCTTTAAAATAATTTTTGTCTGTCACAAACAAGCCAGCATTTATATCACTTCCAATTTTCAAAAGTTTGTCTAGATTATGACAGCTATTGATTTTCTCACATCTCAGTGAACAGGAACAATTACTTAAATGCGTGATAAGGCATAACAGACTTATTAAATTTAACAATAAAACAACTCTTCAGCCTCATGAAGACAAAACATGTTTATTATGGTTCCATCAACTAATCCAAAGAAACTAACCACTTCCCCTTCAGGAAGCACAACCAACCTTCTTCATATAGTGTAAAATGTGATTCCTTAATTGAAATTATATCTCAATCTTACTACAAATTGCAATCTAATCAGCCTATTGCTACACATAAATCTCCTCTCTTACAAGCTCTATATTTTTTTCCCAGCAGCATCTATCATTTATAAAGCTATTATTGCTCCTGTTAGTTCTAGACCAAACACAGTGGTTACATTAAAAACTAACACTGAACTTAAATATCTCATAGCCAATTGCTTAGTATCAGAAATCAGATAAATGGCAGAACAAGGGAAAAAAGGTCAGAGAAGAAGATTCTTAGTGAAGCTTGCAATGACTAATCATTGGAAGTGCCTGCAGAGTTAGATTAGGTTCAAGCATTTCAAGATGGGAGCTGCGTTTTCAGTCTGTACAGTCATTGACTTCAGAGCATTTTCGCAAGAATGTGTGACTCACACGCGAGCATGCGAGCTTCTCTGCAAACTTCAATTTGAAATCTCTGACGAGTAAGTTTGTTGTTGGACGTTCCTCCTCAGTTAATACTGAGCGAGTGGCAGACTAATTTTTGACTGCCAACCAATTTCCTGCAAGAATGTTTCTCTTGTTAGAGCTCCATAGTTCCATATGTCCATAGCGACATTCCCGGAAAGCTGGAAGCACGCCAAAATCAACGCCCTCCTCAAGAAGCCCAAAGCGGACCCCAAGGACCTCAAGAATTTCCGGCCCATCTCCCTGCTCCCGTTCCTGGCAAAGGTCATCGAGAAATATCGTCAACATGCAACTGGCCGCCACCTGGAAGACAACATCTTGGACCCGTCCCAGTCTGGATTCAGATGAAACCACAGCACCGAGACAGCCCTCATCGCCGCCACAGACAACATCAGGCGCCAACTAGACAACGGCGAAACATCAGCCCTCATCCTTCTGGACCTGTCAGCCACGTTCGACAAGGTCTGCCATTGCACTCTAAAGACACGCCTCCTAGAAGCCGGAATCCAAGAGAAGGCTCTTGACTGGACCACGTCCTTACTCTCCAGCAGAACCCAGAGCGTCCGCCTCCCACCCTTCCGATCCTAAGCCACCGACATCATCTGCGGTGTCCCCCAGGGCTCATCCCTCAGCCCAACGCTGTTCAATGTCTACATGTCTCCCTTCGCATAAGTGGCCCACCATCACAACCTCAACATTATCTCCTACGCTGATGACACCCAGATCATCCTCTCTCTCACCAAGGACCCACACACTGCCAAAAAACCAACCTTTACGAGGGAATGAAGGCCGTTGCCGACTGGATGAGGAGCAGCCATCTGAAGCTGAACTCAGACAAGACGGAGGTCCTCATCCTCTGACCCACCACCTCAGCCTGGGACGAATCCTGGTGGCCGACCACACTGGGAACAGCACCAACATCCACCGACCATGCACGCAATCTAGGATTCATCCTCGACTCCTCCCTCTCCGTGTCTAAGCGTGTCAACGCCGTCTCCTCCTCCTGCTACAACACCCTCCGCATGCTCCGCAGAATCTACAGTGGATCCCGACTTAAACAAGAAGAACGTGACAAAGGCCCTCATCAGCAGCAGACTGGACTACGGCAACGCACTCTACGCAGGAATCCCAGCCAAACACCTATGACGACTACAACACATCCAAAACGCCTCCTCCCGACTGATCGTCAACATCCCCCGCCGCAGCCACATCACCCCCACCTGAGAGACACACACTGGCTCCTGGTCGACAAGAGGATTACCTTCAAGCTCCTCACCCAGGCACACAAAGCACTCCACAACGCAAGACCAGCCTACCTGAACAGCAGACTCAGCTTTCACACCCCCACCGCCAGCTTCGGACCGCCAGCCTCGCCCTCGCCGCTGTCCCCCGCATTCAACAAATGACCTCCGGCTGCAGATCCTTCTCCTACCTCGCCATCCCACATACGGCACACCCAAGACCTACTCACCTTCAGAAAACTCCTCACGACCTGGCTCTTCGAGCAGTATCAGCACCACCCCTACCCGCAGCGCCTTTGGACCCTCACGGGTAAGTAGCACGCTTTACAAGTACTCTGATTGATTGATTGACAGTTGATCCAGCTTTCCGGTTAGAGAGCAGTGTCTCTCTTTTGTAGCAGTTTTTAGTCACTGCATCCTCAGAAGTAAGAGAGCAGTGTCTCTCTTGTGTAGCAGTTTTCAGTCAGCGCATCCTCAGAAGCTAGAGAGCAGTGTCTCTCTTTCATGAGTAACAGTTTCCAGTTAGCGCATCTCATCAGAAGGAGAGCTGTGTCTCGTCTATCTCTTTCGAAGATGGAAGAAGAATCAAATGGTTCTTTGTGTTGCTGAGTAGAAGAGGTTGCTTCTCGAATACCATCAGCAAGTTGGCAGGGTTTTTCCAGAGGTCTTAATTGTCGAGAAACTCAGTAAGATTATATAACAATTCCAAGGAATTGAAACTCTAAACTGGAACCCGTATTGCCTCAATATTGGCGATCTTTCCTTTTCCTTTCCTTCCTGCTAACCCTTCCCCTGTTCTTTTTGCAGAATGGCATTCCTACTTAGAGAAATATTTACACACCCATACAGGTGCTCATACAGTCAGTCAGATTTGTACTCAAGCACCAAGACACGCAACTCACCCATCCAGACAGATAGCTTTTTACATGTCTGTGAGACCTGGTAGTGCCAACCGTGTGTCCAGATTTACTGCTATGTTGGCTTAGAATTTAAAAGCCTTTGTTGGGTGTGAAAGTACTCTTCTACTACATATAAGTGAATTTTAAGGAAGGCCTTATGTATTTATTTAGGAAATTAAACAAAAACACATATTAAAAAACTAAATATATTTACTTGTTTCATTGTTTGCAGGAGTCTACTTCTACTTCAAAACAGATAAAAATGCCAAATAAAACAGAACGAAGAAAGAAACAAAGGAAAAGATACTATCTCCTTACAACAGAGGAATAAAAGGGACACAATGTGGACAATGTGGTTAAAAAAGCTTCTGGTAGTCAAATTAAGAAGTTTTTAAAAATAGTTTCTGGAAAGCTACAAAGTCTTAAATCAGCTATGAAAGGGAAAGACAGTTAGACTAATCTAAACTACTATTATAAAGAGAGAACACACACCTTTGAGCCAGGTAAACTCGGGAACCACAGCGCCAATCCACACACCCGATACATTGTAGAAATTGTCAGGGTGTGCAGATGGACATAGGTGATAAAAAATAAAAATAAAATGTAAATTTAAAAATATAACTTTAAAAAAAAAGTAGTGCCCAGAGAGTAGCGCCGGCCGCGACGCTGTGCTGGCCGCGACGTAGCGCTGGCCGCGACATGTGTGATGACGAGCGGCGGACATGGAGCGGCGGTAAAGTGAGGAGCGCGGGGAGAAGTGGCGGCTCAGGTGCGTCATGACGAGCGGTGGACATGGAGCTGCGATGAAGTGAGGGACGCAGGAAGGAAGCGGCAGCTCAGGTAAGGTAAATGCACATTGGAGTCAGGGCGGGAGGGAGTCGGGCGGGAGGGGGTCGGAGCTGGTGTGCACAGAGGGACGGGCGGGAGGAGTCGGGTGGGAGGGAGTCGAGGAGAGAGGGGGTCGGGAGCGGGTGTGCACAGAGGGATGGACACGCAAGCATCAAATGCTGCCCCCAGCCCCTTTCTGCCCCAGGCAACGCTGGGGCGGGCTGCTAGTAGCTTATATAAGAAAAGAGATAGATTAACAAAGAGACAGAGGCAGTTTAAAGAAATTCAAGTTGGAATGTTCCATAGTAGGGTAACTCAGAATCTCATACAAACTATGACACAGTATAAAAGGAGAAGGGAAGCAGTCAAATAAAAGGAATGTGTTGAGACTGTAGTTGATAAGACATGTGGCCTAAAGAGAAAGCTAACTAGTTTGATAGTGAGGAAAATGAGAACACTGGACAAAATAGCGTTGTCAAAATATTTTCAAATGTTGAAAGATGGAACTGAACAGGACGAAACCATTGCTGCTGAAGTAGCTAAGGAGAGTTCACAAAGCAACCAAAGTTCTGCACCACTACGGTGAGTTCCTCTTTGACCACTAATTTTTCAAAATGAAGCAGCAACAGCCATGAGTGAGGTGGAGGCTGCATTGCAACAAGCAAGAGAGTAAAGTTTTGATTTTGAATACTTAGTAGCATGTAAATACTCTTCATATATTCCAATTTTACTGTGCATCGGCTGTCAAGCTGGCACTGTGAAAAGAATTCTATTTCAAGTTCTCACTGCTTTTTTACAGAAGACTCCAGATTCACAGTTATCATTAGAGTAGGAGATCTGACAAAGGAGGTAAAACGTGCTTTGGAAAGCCGACTTACCAAGAAACTATTTTCACCTGACAACACAGATGCACAGCTAATGCACAATTACATTGAACAAGACAAATCCATAGTCTATTCAATGACTACACTTCAAGAGTGTTCCAAATGCAACAAACAATATCTGAAGCTGGAGAAAGAAGATATTTTGGATATTATAGCTATCAATAAAATGGAACACCAGGTGAATAGCAATACTTCTTAGTGAGAAACTACAAGCAAAATTGGATTCTGTGGAGAAGTCTTTGTTATGGACTGCAGGATTCGAAAATTATTTAAGTGTGTGCAAAAAGTGGCAAGTAATTTTGTGGCATAATTAAATTTGTAGGAAGGGATAGTAAATAGCTCTATGGGCAAATTTACTAATTTCACACATTTTCCAACTTGGGCTGAGGTTGAGTACTTAGCCATAAGATTTTATCATACTGATGGTGTAAAGCAGAGTGGCCAATGTATTGCACTTTTTTTGCCTCCGTAGGATTCCTGAGAGCTGGTTGGAGGCCCAGCCCCCTTTTGCCACCACTCTGTAACCGTGACTACTACTTAAAAAACCTTAGAAATGCACTGATAAAACCCAAATGTTACAGTTATATTATAGTTAGGAATTAGCATTTAAAAATACCTTAGAAATGTAGTGAAAAAAACAAAGGTTACAGAGATGTTATAGTTAGGCCAACATTGTACTCATACAAAACCAGAGAAAATCAGCCAGTATAGTTAGTGAGTTAACTATAAATCACGCCCCCGCAATGCACTGCTTATGACCTCACATAGTACATAACTCATTACATAGTCAGTGCAGTGATGTGCATATCCTCGGTGCCCATAAGAACATAAGAGCACTAAGGGGTATCCACTCCAGTGCATACCTCTTGGTGTCCTTAAATACTTATGAAAGTGAACTGAGGGTCTACACTGCAGTGCCTGTACATAACTATGTAAGGGCAATGAGGGGTATGCACAGCACTGCAGTGCATCTCCTCTGTGCCCTTACATAAGTATGTAAGAGCATTGAGGGTATCTATTCCAGTACATACAACCCAGCACCCATACATTCTAATGTAAGGGTACCAAGGGGTATATTCTGCACTGGACTGCAGTAGAATGTATATCACTCTGTGCCCTTAGATTAGTATGTAAGGGCATCAAAGAGTGTTCAATCCATTGTATACTACTCAGCGCCCTTATATATTTATGGAAGGGCATCAAGGGGTATGCAGTGCAGTGCATTGCACACCCCTCGGTGAACTTACAAAAGTATATAAGGGCACAGAGGGGTAACAAATCAAGTGCATACCCCATGCCGCTTACACAAGTATGTAAGGGTGCTGAGGAGTATGTCATGCTGTGAAGTAGTTTAAACAGGACTGGAAGAGTGAGCAGGTCCTCTATGTTTGAAAACCACTGCAGACTAAACTTTCCCTGCTCTGGTTTTTAAACACAGAGGGATTGCTTCTTCTCCCAGCCCTGATGAATTTTAAAAAACACTCTAGATTCAGTCCACCGGTGGAGTGGCAGAATTCAGTCAGTAATTCCATGTTACAGGAGTAAGCTGGAATTACCAAATTCCCCAGTTCCACTGGCTGAATTAAAACTCTGCTCATCCCTAGTGCTAAGTTCAAGCAGTACCAGCAATTTTAAGTGAATAACACAACACAATAAAAAAAAAAAACAGTGAAGTGCCAATGTAAACTACAGGTTGAGGTTGAGTTGGATTGAAGCAAGATATTAGGTTAATCACGAAGAAATGGAGTTTGGATACACCAAGGTTGTCAAACCCATCAAATTTTTCACCTTCAAATTTAGTCTCTGAAATAGAAGTGGAAATCTTCCAGGGGCAGATGTTCTAAGGCTCCAGCCAGATAGAGTCTCTTAAAATCATAGACATAATTTACTGAGATCATGCAAAATCCACTTGTTTGGCACCAAAATCTCCAAGTGATACAAAGCCAGGTTTAATAGGTGCTTAATTGGCTGGATAGATTAGCTACCACAGGTCCAAGGCTTTAGATTTAGTCACTGTCTTAGAGGTCACAATTCTCCAGTGGAACAAGCATGGAAACTGTAGCTAGGCATGGTTGGATAAGGTTGTATACCTTTTCATAAAGGTGCTCCTGAACCTGTTTTCAAAACAGTGAGTGGGGTAATTATGATTTTTGTACCCTCCCCCCCCCTTTGGCGTGACCTTCTTGGGACAGTCTCTTGGAGGTGAAAACAATGACTATGTCCCTCTTTTATCCAACTGTTTAGAAACTTCTTTCTGGTCAGTCCTGCAGACCCTAGCACCTCAGTACAGGTTTCTACACTTAGAAAAATATGTTGTGTTCAAAATAATTACACCCCTACGTGGTCACATTCACTCAACAAGGGGTCTTTTAGAAGTGGTAATTGTAGCATGTGTAGACTGTCATTACATGGGATAGGCCATTTCAGTAAAAATGGGTCTAAAACATTTTATATTAAAACACACTTTGATTGCAACACTACCTTTGTTGTATATGCAGTAATATGCAGATGCAACAAAGTGTATATAGGAAGCACCATTAGAAAATTGAAAGACCACTTCAGAGCTCTGAAGAATAGAGATACCAGGTATCCGATAGCAGTTCACGCACTTGAGTGTGGCTCTCAAACTGAACATCTGTCACTGTCTTTCCATGGTATTGTGACCCTGCCCCCAGATGCTGTTGGGGGAAACCGTGAACTGAAATTACGACAGAAGGAAGCGAGATGGATAATGCAAGTCCATGCGAGAGGGGTCTCAATTTTGATGACGAACTGCGATACTTCCTTAGCTGTTAATAGCATGTGATCATGTATCCCTGAAAATAACTGTACAGAGTGAATAGTTGGCATGAATTTACCTCAATTGATTTTGATTATATGTACTTGGTGGTCTTTGTCATGACACTCTGATACAACTTGGTCGCCTGCTTATTGTTAGCTTTGGGATGAATACCTGCTTTGAATTTGATATGTTAACAATGTAATGCATTCCTCATACAACTCCTGACATCTGATTAGATGTGTATGTCTTTTCCTCTTTGACAAGCAATTTGATCTATTTATCAATTCATTTCTCTTTTGCCTAAATATTGACCAATTAATACTCTGCAGGTACATTGTAAATGAATTTGTGAGAGCCTTTGATGACCTTATTGATGAACCTTTAACGAGAATGACAGGTTTTTCAAATATGATTTTACATATTTATAATATGTCTGTATCATATACTAGCAGCCCACCCCAGCGTTGCCTGGGGCAGAAAGGGGCTGGGGGCAGTACACCGGCTCCCACCCCGACCCCCTCCCGTCCCGACTCCCTCCCGCCCCCACTCCTACCGCCGGCCCCTTAAACACTTACTGAAAATAATAATTAAAGCGATCCTTGAAGTTATCTAGCCAGCATGGTCTACAATTCTTTCTTTTTTTAAAGTTATACGTGTTTTGGGCAAAGATGAGGACGTAGATGATGTTAGGTTTGTTCTTAAGAACAGCTGAATGGTGAATTGGTGTTCTGATAAAAGATGTGTTGCGGACCCACTTGCTCAAAGTACCGATTAATTACTGTGAATCTGTACTTGGAGCCATCACTTTACTCTGGTATTGCTGCCATCTCTCTGACATATTGAATCTTTTGGTCCAGACCAGAGCTACGCTCCCCTCCCGCTCCGACTCCCTTCCGCTCCGACTCCCTCCTGCCCCGACTCCCTCCCGCCCGACTCCCTCCCGCTCCGACTCCCTCCCGCCCTGACTCCCTCCCACCCTGATTTCAAAGTTTACTTTACCTGAGCTGCCGCTCCGCTCCTCTTCGCCATGACGCGCCCGCGCTCCTCACTTCACCACAGCTCCATGTCCGCCGCTCCAACACGTTGTCATCACGCACGTCGTCGCATCGCGGTCATCACGCACGTCGCGTCACGGCCAGCGCTAGGTCCCGGCCGGCGCTACTTTCAGGGGACTACTTTGTTTACAAACCTAATTTTTTTTATTTACTTTTTTATTTTATTTATATAGCCTATGTCCATCTACACACCCTGACATTTTCATAGATGTATTGGGTGTGTAGATTGGCGCTGTGGTTCCCGAGTTTACCTGGCCAAAAGGTGCAAGTTCTCTCTTTATAATAGTAGTATAGATGGAGTAATGTTGGTACATTGAATTCAGCATCGATAGGAATACAGAATTATGTCCAAAATACTAGCTTGTGATTCAAATATTCACTATATTTTGGACTGACTTACACTATCTCTTTACTTTACTATTCAATGGTCACATGGGCCCTATATACAATTTAATTTTTTTACTATCCTTTTTACTATATTTGCCTTTTCTTTCTCTCGTGTGACTCTCGCACCTGTAATTGTCACTAATGAGTTGACTGCAATAAGACATATACGAGATAGTACTCTGACAGTTTTTTCTTCCACTGGTTCTTATGGTTAATTTGTGATTGCACTGATTACTTTACCTGTAGGCTCTCTCAGATTATCACTATTGATACTCGGTTTTTCTTCATTGTTAGGTGAATACTTTTGACATCTAGGCTTATTTTATTTGGCTTGATTCCTATTCACAATTTGCTGGTATTAAAGCAATGACCGACAAGTGTTTTTATACTTACCATGAGACACTGCTAAATTGTGTCTCCAATGTACCATTGAATTTCGTGATACTTATTTACGAATAATAGACTCTTTTCCCCTTCTCAAAGGGCGTGTGACTATGTATAGCCTTACTTGCGGCTTAATTGCATACACTAGTCCTGTTTTTATTTCCATTGTAAGGTATACCCTATATATCGGATATCCAACATCGCACTCATGCGACACGCCGGTTCCCGTTTTCGCGTCGGGTCACACTTAGTCCGAGGTGAGTTTGATACTAATGGAGCGGTCCTCTTTGGTGTTTCGCTTTACGCGTTGGAAATTTTCTAGTACAGAGGTTTGAAGTGCTTCTCTTTTCTTACTTACTTATTGTTTGGCTGCTAGTATAGAAACGCTACTTGGCATCTAGCCTGAGTTCATGTGATTTCTTCTCACCGTTGCGTTGGCAAAACTTAGACGCTATGAAAATGTGATCGTCTATTGATGATCAGCCCATAGAGTGGCAAACAAACGTAATTTTTAACTAAATTGGAGATCATGCCTTAAGTTAATTCTATACCTAGATGTCTCTTTGAATGGTGTCGTGAATTGTGTGCATAATAGGTTTTTATTTTAAAATACTGAATGCTTTCATATTGGCAAGACGTTAACTCTACTTAAGATTGAAACTAGGGATTAGGTGAAAGATTCCTATGTTAAGTCAATCACTATATATTTTTTCAATAGAATCAAACATACAGAAACGTTGTATGTTGTTAATGTGAGTTTCTGATTTTACATAATTAACCACATTTTAAAATAGCTGCCTGAACCAATTGTATTCCTTAAGGAGTGGTGTGTGTAGGGTCTAACTCGCCAAATTCTTAGAGGGGGTGTTTGCCTGTTTCCCCTCTGTTTTGAAGATACTAGTTTTTTGGAGCTCTACTGTGATTTTGATGTTCCGTGTACGAGTCTTAATTTACTGAATCAAGAGCCTCCAGAACTTTTTTAGTAAGTCTCTTTGAGATTATATATGGTTGTATATGATTCTCTGTTTTGACGACCTCAGTTGCTATTATTTGGCTACTGATCTAATATATGTTGCTTTGACATACTTTTTGCATAGATCCTGATAACACTATCTACTATACGTGGACACCATTTCTTTCAACAATTATACGGCAGTCTAGTAATAGGTGAGTGCTATGTTGGCAGCAAAGTGTCACTTCTGCACTTCCCATTTTTTTCCTTTTCCTTTATCTCATGTTTTCAAAATAGACTTATGTGGTTTGGTAATATGCATACTGTGGCTTCTTTGATTAGGTTGTTTGGTTTTGATTTTCTGAGTTCAAATTATTTGGACATCACTGTTTTGATCGGTGATTGGTAATGGTAGTACTTAGTTTCACTTGGTTTCTTGACTATCCTTATCACGCTGATTTTTCCATCTAACACTGGAAAGTGTTCGTATATTTCTGGTGTCTGTCAGTGATTGTTGTGTACCTCTTGAACCTCAGAGTTGGATTCCACTTTTTCGGGTCTTCAGCTATTTCTATATGACTTCTATGTCTGATTCACATTGGTATACATGGTATAAGTGACTGTTATACTATTGTTGTACTCTATTATAATGGTATGATTACCTCTGATTGTGTGTATCATGATGTTCTAGCCATGAAGAAGTCTGTGATCTATACCACCAAAGACGAAACACGTGTTGGCGGCTAGAATTCTTTGAGAAGAACATCTTCTGAATAAACTGAAGAGACGAAGACCATCTTCCTTGTGATAAAATTGAAGAACTTTTACTGATTGTTGCTATTAGCTCAGGATATAACTTTCTTTTTAAATTATATGGAGTGTTGAGCATTCATTACCCTTTCTGGTTGATGGTGGATGGCCATCACCTTATCTTTGGAGCTTGTTTGTATTGTGATCGCAAATATTGTTACAATCCTGCGCAATTATCACTCAGGCATCCTTCGTTCCCTGTATTACAAGAAGATCACTTTGACCAACTGGGTGATAACATTTTACCATTACCATTTTAGGGCCTGCACACACACACACTGTGCTGGTCAATATCAGTGTCACAGCAACAGATCCCAACTACCAACAAAAAAAGCTAGGAGGACCTATCAGGAACAATACATTTTTTCCAGCACTCTACACAATTGATAGGGAGAGAAGACTCCTTCTAACTTACCGGCCCCAGAAGTAGTAATTTTGAAGTAGAATCCCGACAATATTGCTAATCATTTTCTCACTCATTACAAAATATATGTTCACAGTGCACTGGAAAACCTTGTGCACTCATGAAGAGCAATAAGGCAAGTCAAATTATGGGAGCCTCTATGAATGGTTGTGAACACAGGAATTGAAGCCTGCAGGATGAGAAGACCTCTGTCCTTGCATTCACATTCCCATCCTGTCAGAAATGTTATGCAATGTCTGTGAAGAGGGGTATCGTTTACCATAAATGACGTGAAGCTCACCCAATGCTTACCATTCATTACCTTCATTGTCACTCTTCTTTGCTGCCTTCTAATTGGCTAGTGCATGCTGCTGCATCACTTCCTGTTTCTTCTGTGGAGTATGAACCAATCACAGATTAATTTGTGATCAGTGTCTTTCCGAAACTTGCATTGTGATTAAAGTACTATTTTTTCTTCTCCATCAACCCCTTGTCTATGGTGCTACTTTCCCCTCCCACACACCTTCTCTGTGTTTTCCTTTTTAGTTTACAGAATTCAACTACAATTCTTAAAATGCCCCTGTGATCTCACCCGTCTTGTCTATTCAAATATTTGCTTCTATGCTTGATATTCTACCTTATCCTCAAACTGGTATGGTGCTTCAATAATCAGCAGATGTTGCTGTTTCCTTAACAGCTGCATTTTGTAACTCGTACAATCGGCACATTGCCTTTCATTGCTATGATTTAATCTGTGTGCAAACATCCTACATCTTTAATGATGTATGCTGTTAATATCTGTAAAACGCACGCTCCTTGCATTTAAATTTATAATGCTACATGCATATTTGGAACCATTGTTCATCAGAACCTCACATAAAGTTTTTTAAAAATGCATTGAAAATAATTCACTTGATCGGCCTTCCCGTAGCATTGCAGCAAGCTTAAAACAACAAGCTAGGCATCTCTAGTATAATGTGACAGTGGTAGTACAATTTAAACAGGAGAGAGAGAGAGGGTGACAGAGATTTCTATGCATGCCTCTCAATGCATAAAAATGTTATTCCATGCCACACAATTGCACTCCACCCCATTTGGTACCACAACATTCCACTCAACTCTATGCCACACAGTTTCACTCCACTCCACACAATGCCACTAATTTCACTCTACTCCGTGCAGCCCAATAATGCTCAATTATACTGAATTCCATTCCATGCAATGTGATGCACACAATTCCATACCACACTACAAAATGCCACACAATTTGACTTCACTTCACTCCTCACCATACAGTTATACTCCACTCCACCCCACACAATACCACACAACTCCACTCCACACAATGAGGCACAATTCCACTCCACACAATGAAACACAATTCCACTCTAATCCATTCAATGCATAAAATGTCAATCCATGCCACACAGTTTCACTCCAATCCACCCCACTCCACTCCACTCCACCCACCTCCACTCCACTCCACTCCACTCCATTCCATGTCACACAATTCCATTTCAACCCAATGCACCCCAATCCACACAACACCACCGAAAGCCACATAATTCCACTCCGCTCCACACAATGCTAACCAATTCAGCTCTACTCCACTACAAGACACACAATGCCACACAATTTCACTCCAATCAATGCCACTCCTTCCCACACAATGTCACTCCACTTCACTCCATTACACTGTAATCCACTCCATTCCATACCACACAATTCCAATCCACTCCAAATCACAGAAATCCACACAATTGAATTTCCCTCCATTTCATGCCACTCATTTCCTCTCCAAAACACACAATGCCATTCAACGTTACTCCAATTCACCCCAGTCCACCTAACCCAATGCCACTATCCCAATCCACTCCACACAATGCCTTTTCACTCCACACTGTTCAATGCCAATGTCACACAATTCCACACCACTATATGCTATACAATTCCACATATTTCCCCTCCCCTCCACACAATGGCACTCCACTCCACACATTGTCACCCAAGTGCACTTAATGCCACACTGTAACACACAATTCCACTCCACTCCACTTCACACAGTACCCCATCCACTTCACTCAATGACACTTCACTGCACTCCAATTAATGCTACTCCACTCCACTTGATGCCGCACATTGCCACTTTGCTCCACTTGATGCCACACACTCCACTGAAAGCCAATCTACTCCACACAATGCAACTGCATTCCACTAAATGCAACTCCAGTCCACACCACACAATATCACTCTACTCCTCTACACTCGATACCAATCCACTCCCTACTACAACACACAATGGCACTCTTCCCCATGCCTCACAATGGCACTTAATGTCTCACAATGTCCCTCCCCTCCCCTCCATGCCACACAATGAAAATCTTCTCCACACACATAATACCTCTCCACACCACACCACACAGTATCACTCTACTCTACGCCACAAAACACCACTTTAATCCACGCCACTCAATACCATTCAACTCAACTACACACAATATCACTCTACTCCACTCCACAGAACACCAATCCACCCCACACAATGCAATATCACTCAATTCTAAGTCTCCCAATACCACTTACTCCATGAAAAAAGAACAATTGATGGACAGAATGCAGAGCAATGTCATACATTCACCACAGTACAGAGATCCAGCCATATGCAAATCAGTCTTGTCCCTGCACTTAATGGCAACAGTCCAGCCCGAACTGCCAGGCCATGTTCTCCCTGGACTGGAAACAAGCATCCTAGGACCGGTTTGGGGTTTCACCGCTCATCAGCCAGGATAGCTTGACTTCAGTGGCATGGAGAGCACAGGACCCACGTCTGGGCAAACCTGTCCCACTCAGGTGACAAATGCAAAAAGAACAATTGATGGACAGAATGCAGAACAATGTCATGCATTCAACCCAGTACGGAGATCTAGGCCTAAATCCATAGTTTTTTTGCTCACCATGCCATTTCAGTTTGGACCCAACGATATGCAAATCAGTTTTCACCCTGTGCCCAATGGGATAGTCCAGTCTGAACTGCCAGGCCAGGTCCTCCATGGACTGGAAAAAAGCATCCTAGGACCAGATTCGAAGTTTCACCCCTCATCAGCCAGGCTAGCTTGACTCCAGTGGCATGGAGAGCATGTGACCCATGTCTGGGAATACCTGTTCCACCCTGGCTGACAAATGCAAAAAGAACAATTGATGGACCGAATGTAGAACACCAGTACAGATATCTAGGCCTTAATCCATCGTTTTTTTGCTCACCATGCCATTCCAGTTTGGACCCAACCATATGCAAATCAGTTTTCACCCTGCACCTAATGGGAACAGTCCAGCCCGAACTGCCAGGCCATGTCCTCCCTGGACTGGAAACAAGCATCCTACGACCGGTTTCGGGGTTTCACCCCTCATCAGACAGGATAGCTTGACTCCAGTGGCATGGAGAGTATGGGACCCACGTCTGGGAATACCCATCCCTCTCGGGGTGACAAATGCAAAAATACTAATTGATGGACAGAATGCAGCTCAATGTCATACATTCACCCCAGTACAGAGATTTGGGCCTAAATCCATCATTTTTTGCTCACCATGCCATTCCAGTTTGGACTCAGCATATGCAAATCAGTCTTGACCCTGCACCTAATGGGAACAGTCCAGCCTGAACTGCCAGGCCAGGTCCTCCTTGGATTGAAAACAAGCATCTCAGGACCGTTTTTGGGGTTTCACCCGTCATCTGCCAGGATAGCTTGACATTACTCTATGCCACTCAATACCATTCCACTCCACTACACACAATATCCCTATACTCCACTCCATGCAATACCAATCCACCCCACACAATGCAAAGTCACTCCATTTTAAGCCTCTCAATGCCATGCCACGCCACATGCCCCTTCATGCCACCACAATGCCACTCCACTCCATGGCACATAATGCTGCTCCCCTCCACATCACACAATTTCACTTCACTCTTCCCACACATGACACTCCACTCCACCAGAGCCAATATATCTCACATAGGTGAGACCTACTGGTTTTGACATTGTTTGTTTTGAAATCAGCCGCTGCTTCTTGAAAAGACAAGTGTAGCTTGCAAAAAGCTGTTCATATATTGGGAACGCATCAGAATAACAATATAGTGGCCCTCCTCAAGAGTTTTGCTACTCTGAAGGCCGACTGACATGATTTTCAAAAGGGAAGCTGTCCCAGGGTGACAAATACTATTTTTGTAAATCAGTTACCACCACAAATTGGGGTCACTAATGAATCAATGCTTTCCAAACACAACAGTGGTCACATTGATAAATTCACAATGTGACTCACAAGTCCGAGGGAAACATCCCTTTCAAGAACCTTTACATCACACCCAAAACTTCAAATCTGGTAATACCCTTGCTCATAGTTTAATAAACTGGTAGCTAGGTTAAAAAGTTATGTACGTAATATTAGTAATTCTTGTTTTGTAATGCATACTGTCCCTGCTCGTAGATTACTCACACAAAGATGAGCAAGCACATAAATTATTTCACGAGCACAAAACCAACTTGTAAGAATAGTAAATGTGAATGGTAGTCCCTAAAACACTTATTTAGCAAGTCAAACATGCACACGCAAATAGTTTTGAAAATGAGCTTTACCATTTTTAACATTTTGTCAGTCCTTCTGGAATAATTACAGTTAATCACAATCATTTTGATTGAAAATTGTGAAATGTTGGGGAGGAAGGAAGATGGCGGACTGAGAGGAGGAAGGAAGATGGAGGACTGAGGGGAGGAAGGAAGGTTGTGGCCTAGAGCCGCTCCATCTCACAGCCTCGCAAGGCTCTCTGCTGGTCTGGCTGACATACCGATGTGACCAAGAGGCTTACCGATATGGAAATCCCAGTGGTAACTCTGCACCTCACAACGATGGCCCGGATTCTGTTCCTGACGCCATAGATGCTTGTATCCAGTTGCAGTCTTTGGAGAGCTCTGAGGCAAGCCTGCTGGAGAATTTGCTGCACATCGTATTCCCGCTGCTCCTGCGAATCAGGAGTTTATTGGTCTAGTCTTTCTTCAGGAGAAACAGAGTAGAGGGTGGAAATGGCGCCACCAAAGAACGTGGCGAAATCTATTCGGGCTGATCGCCTTGCGGGACTACAACCTCTTTCACAGACTGAGTTCAATCTGAAAAGTGGGACTAAAGCTGCTCTGATTAAAACAGGCAAGTCGGCAGTACGGCTCATGAAGGCAGGTAAGGCGGCAGGGCTGGTATCGGAAGGAGAGCTCTGCGCTGCAACTGCAGATGCAATTGTGCTTGCTTCGCTACTTTGTAGCCTGATCGGTAAAGAAAGTGAGGCGGATGCTGCCGAGAATAGGACATTGGAGAACTTTGTAGATAGGGTAGAAGAGGAACCTGTTGCTGAGCGGGAACTGCCTGTTAGTTTGGATCAAAGGGAGAGACTGGACTCGCTCGATCATGAGCCAGTCGGGCAGTAACAGTGAAAACAAAGGAGAAAGCACTGGTAATATTAGTCAAAATTGTGAAGTTTTTAGCCCTGAGACCGACGGGTCCAATGTTAGACAATTGAATCAAGGTAATCAGAGTAGTGTTGACGTACCAAAAAATAACATAAAGGCTACACTTACCAATAGCCCAATACCGATTACCAAATAACCAGCCAGTTGGCAGTGTAGAAAGTTCAATCTTTTATTATACAAAATACTCTATAGAGGAGTCTCTCCCATCCTCACCCCTCACGGTGCGTGGAGAAGACTGCTGGCTTACATTCAAAACAATACATATATACTTTAGGCTGGTACATGAGGTCACCGTACATGGAAAAACACTACTTGGCTCTTGGCCCTCGGAAAGGACCATATATGGCACACATGATTAGTACAAAGCTCTGCTTTAGTTATTATTGGGAAGGTCAGGAGGTGTGACTCCCTTTCGTCTTGGTGCCTAGGAGTGCAAGCACGGTGCCTTCATGAATGCGCTTATTGTACTCAAAGGCAGATGCGACCTTGAGTTCGAGCACAGGGAGAGAATAGCGTGTATTCAGCTGTCTCCAGTAAGTCAACTAAGCTAAGGCCTGACAACCATTGGAAGGTAACACGTGATCATTGTTCGTGTCTAACGCAGACAAGAAAAGATGGCGTCTGTACGGTTTTTGGCCTACTGGATGCAAGCAGAACACACAAACAGCATATACCCTTACTAACTAGCATAATAAGTTATAGATTAAGCACTATGCGTACCTCTTTACTAGGAATATATAGATACATCATGCTAACACAATATATATGTAAGACCCATACCACTAACATAAGGGAAATCAGCTTTTTATCCCTGAGGGTACTCGATCAATCTCAGGCGACGGCTAACCAGCAGGAGATAAGTTTAAACATGCCTGGTTGGCGGGGGAGGCCATAACTTTAGAGAATTATCAAGAAGATCCACACAATGCTTACAATACTCCAGTGACAAGTCAAAAGAAAATGGGAAAAGGCCTTAAAATCAATACAAATTTGCGGGATATCCATTGGCCCTCAAGGGAGGAGCTTGTATACTAGCTCTGGTGGTGCCCACCGAGGATTAGAGAACAGCCCACTAAGGAAATAGGTACAGGCTAAGGGGGAAGTCTGGGGGATAATCTTGCGCTTGTCTAGCACTAACTTAGTTAGGAGTCAAGGCAAGTAAAGTACAGCTCGCAACGAAAATAGTGAGGTTGGAGCAGAGCAAGAGATATCCCTGACTTATCTTCTAATCAGCTCAGACAGTCCACCCGCACCCAGTATGGAGAGGGCTAATAATGCACAGACAGCTTCATCGGTGGCAGAGGTTGAGACAAAAGGAGATCCGCGTATGGTGAGGGAACCTTCACTTGCAGCAATATTACAGGCACTGCAAGAACAACAATCTGAGGCTCAGGGCCATCATGCACAGGTCAGGGGGGACTATCTAAGCTTTAATATGTCACTTGATGGGGTAACAAATACTGTGGCTAATATCTCAAAGGATGTGACGGAGTTGCAAAGCAGGGTTGCGGAAGCAGTAGAGTCACTCGTGTGACTGTTTAGTCACATGAGCAACAGCTCCAGGCTTGTCATGCTAAGATTGAGGACCTGGAAAACAGGCACAGATGTAATAATCTAAGATTATTTAGGGTGCCCGAGGGCAAGGAAAATACCCCGTACCTTTGTGGTCCAACTCCTTCAAAAGGCCTTTCCCGACCTATTGGATTGGGATTGGGATTGCCAAGTTCAAAGAGCACACAGGCTTCCCTTGACCATACTAAGGTCTAATGCCTGGTATCCTCATCCTATTTTGATTTTTTGAGGGAATGTTTTGCTGAGACAAGAATTGTCTTTTAAGGCTTGTCCTAATTATCCCCTGGCAGTGGCCTTGTTATCAATATTCTTCAGATCAGACTTAAGCTGTGCAACTATGGAAAAAAGGTGGAAGATGAGACAACTCATTGATCCACTCAAGGCGACTGGGGCTCAAGTGTTTCTACAGTAACCTGCAAGGCTGAAAGTTATTAAAGATGGAAATTCATTAATTTTTACCTTGGACTCAGAGGCTAAATTGGCACTGACAAAGTGGCAGACTGTCTGACTATCATTAGTATGAACAATGGGTGGACTGCCTTAGCTATGCCTATCATTATAAACCTTTTGTTTTTCTTTTTGTTGTTGTTTTGAGCCAATTGGTTCCTTTGGTATCAATTCTCTATCTTATATTTTCTAGCTACTAGGTTGTAGTGGCTGAATAAGAACCGAGCGGAATTATAATATAACCACGCTAGGATGGTATGGGGGCAGTAGGCATATAGTAAGGATGTAAGCCGTCTCGTATTTCTTTTCTTTTTGTTATTTTATGAAGGGCCAAATGGGGGTTGCGCTTTGTTGGGCGCTGAGACGTCAGCTGCCATATTCAGCGCCAGCTGTTGGAGGGGAAGTGATTCCTTATTTGGAAACAGGGAAGGGGTGGGCTGGATGTCCTTAAGGAGGGGGGGAGATGTTCTAGGGAGGGAGGGGGATTTAAAAATGGAAAAAGTCAAAAAGAAGGTTTGCAGTCTTATTAGAGGTGGTGGGAGATTAATGGATAATATTATTTTTATTTTGAAGTTTAACATTATTAAACAGCTATGGCATTAATCAGGTGCTTTGCTTGGAATGTATCTGGATTGAAAAGAGTAATTAAAAGACAGTTAGTGCATATATATAAACCCGACTTAGTACTTTTAACCGAAACACATTTAGCATATAAAGAAAGACCGGAGTCTTCTTGAACAATCGAGATTCCAGAATGTTGTATGTAGTTCTCAGAATGTGTCGATTAGGGGGGCTGCTATCCTAGTATCAAAAACATTAGATTGTCAAGTTCACAAAGTTTTAGCAGATCAAAGGAGAAGATGTGCCATTGCTCATATTGAAATTATTACTGAGAGGTATGTTTTTTGTGTTCTATATGGCCCGAACGTTGATGACCCGACTATATTTGATGATATTTGTCTAGAATTAGTGGGATGGCAGAGGGTGATGGTTTCGATGGGGGATTTTAACTGTGTTATCAATTATGGTATAGAGTCCACTAGTCAGCTGCTTGCCTCAAGAATGATGACGTTGAGAGCTTCTATTCTTGAACTAGGGAGGTTATATTCTTTACAGGATGCATGGCGGGTTCTGTATCCAAACAAGCCGGGCTATACATACTGCTCAGCACCACATCGGCAGTATTTGAGGATTGATATGGCCTGGGTTTCAGATACTATTTTATCATGGGCTGACATGGAGATATGTCCTTGGATCACATCCGATCCCAACCTCATAGTTTTTTCTTTTCAAACTAAACCCGTTATTAAAGCTGCTCGTTTATTTACTTTTCTAAGCTATTTTGGTTTTTATTGGTAAAAAAATGTTGGATTATCCTACAGATAATATAGGGTCAGCCCTGCCTTGGGTTGTTTGAAATACTATGAAAGCATTTTTTAGGGGAGTTACTCAGCAGTTTGTTCGTCAACAGAATAAGGAACGGGAGAGACAAACTAAAGACGCTTATCAAAAGCTCATTATCTGCGAGCTTCAGTGTGCTGAGGCAGTATATTTCCAAAAAGTATATCAAGACCTACTGTACATTTCGCTTCTGGAGCAGAAGGCTGTGATAATTAGGGTCTTAAAAGAAAAAGTGGCAGTGTGTTTTACCAAACATAAGATATTACAGTATGAATAAGGCGATAGGATCGGAAAAGTCCTAGCCCATCAACTTAAGGATAATCGTCTTAAAATTATGATCAAGGCTATAAAAGGGGAGAGCGAAGTCCTCTGTAGATGCCCCAGTAGGTAGCTAATCAGTTTTCTATCTTTTACCAGCAATTGTATTCCCCAGATTTAGGGGAGGAACTTCTGCCACCTGCTAAAAAACATTGTCCTGAAGGGGTGGACTTGGAGGATTTTGCACATCTTAAATCTGCATTTGTGGTGTCAGTGCCGCATTCTGCCCCTCTGCCTCCACCGGTGGATGCCGCGCAGGACCCCCTGGACCCCCCATCTTCTGTGACGGATGACGATGGCATGCAAGGGGATACCGATGGTGAAGCAGGGTCTTCACAGCCTAGGCTTCCATCGGCAACCCCTTCAGCTTCTACCTCCGCGGCCCAGGAGGATTCCGATATGCTCATCCCCGATGAAATTATGCCCCCTCGTTCCGCGGCTTGGGTTCCTGGTGACAAGGTGGCCTGGTTCGCGGCTAGCAGGCTCTGGAAGCCCATGGAGAAGGAGGCTCAGGGTTGTCTTCGGGCAGATTGCCCTAGACCCTTGTTAGAGAATAAGATTGCTTTCACGCCGGAGCTGGATCCCAAGATAGCCACATTCATGGCTAAGTACATGAAAGATCCCAGGAAAGGTATTGACAGGTCCTGGTGCTCCTGTCAAGATAAGGTGCTGGATTCCATCGGTTCCATGACAAAAATACTTGATATGGCGGAGGAGGCGAAGGTCTCAGGATCTCCCATTTCCCCTGAAGTATTTTCAAATTGGGCCCAACGTGCTATCATCTTTATGGGCAATGTTAATTGTGCTTTGTCCACTGAGCGTCGCCGCGCTCTTTTGATCAAGCTAGACCCCAAGCTAGGAGATCTAGCCTCCTCGGAGGCAGGTGCTGTGGCGCAGGGGGGCCTCTTCGGCGACCCCTTCGTAAAGGAACTTGGGAAGTTTTTTGCAACTTTCACTTCCTTGGACAAGGCCCAATCCAGTATCAAAAAGGTCTTTAATCAGCGGGTTTTCTGCTGGGCCGGGCGAGGTAGGGGCCGCTGGCCCAGCCACGGCTTCCAACAAACGCGGATTTAAGACGTGAGAAAGCCTCCACGTCCACCCCTTTGGGAAAATGTTTTTTTAGCAGGTGGGAGAACCTCCGCAGGTTGTTGGGCAGCATAATCCTCGCCTCCGTGTCCTTAATAGAATTGGAACTTACCCTCACTCTGCTTGGCAAATTCCGATTCTCTCCTATTAGTACAGGACAGGAGATCACAGTGGAAGAGGATTTGGAGGCAATCAGGGGTTATCATCAGGGAAGGCGGATGGGGATGATGCCCTCCCCGAGGAGCTTTATAAATGCCCACCCCGGTACTGGGGGGTGTAATTTCTCAAGTGGGGAACACAGGATGCATTCCTGACTCATGGAATATGACCAATATAATCTTCTTTTTAAAGAAAAACAAATCTCCAGAGGAACAGGCCTCCTACCACTCAATCTCATTAATTAATGCTGACGCAAAGGTGTTTGCTAACATATTGGCCACCCAGTTAGCTCCAATGATGGCCAGCCTGTTTGCTCCCCAGCTACATGGGTTTATTCATGGGAGGGATACCACCGCTCATGTAAATACGACAATAGCTGCTTTTGATGTTGCTGGGAAGGTAAAGATTGAATTGGGCATGGTCTTATTGGATACAGAAAAGGCATTTGACTGGGTGGCCTGGGATTATCTTTGGGCAACACTCACTGCATTTGGGGTTAAAGACAATTTTCAAAAACTGGTAGCGGCTATGTATCATAGCCCAAAAGCTAAGCTACTGTACTCGAATGTTCAAACTATCCCTTTTCCCATCCGGTGCGGTACGAGGCAGGGCTGCCCCTCTCCCTTCTTTTATTTGCTCTTTATATAGAGCCATTTCTTATATCACTTTTGGTTAATAATTTGATTTGCCTGTTGAATATTGAACATCGCCCCCTTAAGCTCACGGCATATGCGGATGATATAGCCATTTTTACGGAAAAACCAAAGGAGGCTATAGAAAATATAGATAGAGGCAAAACGGTTCTGGACTTTTTTGCCGGGTATAAGTTAAATTGGAATAAAACTCAAGTTCTGGCCAATTTTCAGCCGGAGGACACGATCGGAGGGGTGTGTTCGAGGGTTACATATCTTTACAAATTTATTCTAAAATTGAGCTGATACATTCTCAGAATTATGTCTCTTTATTAACTAAAGTTACCAAACAATTGAAGCTGTGGCACAAACTTCCATTAAGCATCCTGGGCAGATGCAACATAATTAAAATGAAGATACTTCCCAAGTTTCTTTATCTCTTTAGGTTCATCCCGCTACGTATTCCAACTATTTGATTGTGTTGGCTTTAAGACATTTGAGAATCTTCGGGCGACATTTGATATCCCCAAGCGTCTGTTTTTTTATATATCTACAGGTTAGGGATTACTTAGTTAGAAGTCTGGAAGTCTTGAGGGTTACCGGGTCTGACATGTTGGAGTGTATTTATACTCAGAACCAGCAGGCAACCAGTAGTAAGGCCTACCAAATTCTTTGTCAAAACCGGACAGAGGGGTGTTAGAAACTGTCGCTCAAGTGCAGTGAGACTCTGGGGGAAAATATTACCATTGAGAACTCGAGGATAGCTATAGATACTATCGCCCGATCCATACATTTTATGAGTCTATGGCTGCAGCAATTTCGGACACTTTGCTTGCTCTATTATACACCAGAAAGGATGGTCAGATGGTCTAAAGTGGGGACTGTATGGGAAGGGACACGTCAGAACTGTCCTGAATGTGGGCTATATGCTGCAGGTATCGTGCATATGTTTGTCCTGTGTCCTTCGTTGAAGGTGTTTTGGGTTAAGATATTAGGAGCAATTGAAAATAGACTAGGCAGGGATCTCACGCTCTCAGTAACTGAAAGGATTTTAGGATATATGGGCCTATATTGACAATTATGCTGGTTGTTGCCCGGTTGGCAATAGCTAAAGCTTGGGTCTTCCCTAAACCCCCTACTGAGATGGAATGGTAGCTAATTCTTAAAGAAACTGGGGAAAGGGGAAGGGCGCTGGCTAAAGCCAAGGGAGTTCAAGTGCTGCAAAAATATAGGCCCGTCTGGGGCGATCTGGAAGAGCTCTAAAACATCCGCTCAAAGCCAGCTAATCGATAAAATGGCTATATTAACATATAGATTGGAAATGGCTCAGAAGAAATCCCATCATTGCAAGATTTTCGTCTTTGGCTTTTGGTCCTGTTTTTCTTTCTTATTTTCTTTCTTGTTTTTTGTTTTCTCTGCCTTTGTATCTTAATGATGATGCTTTGTTTATGTATATCTGGCTGGACTGTGTGACTGTACTTCTTTTTGACAATAAAAAATATTTTTAAAAAAAAAGAAAATTGTGAAATGCATTAATAGAGCAGTAATGCTGCATGGAATTAATTATTTACAATATTTTGAACTGGATGGTAAAATGGGAAATGGAAATGCTGTTGAATACTGGTGTTCCTATCAACATTGTCTTAAATTAGGCATTGAAAAACCCTAGCTGTTTTATTGGTGTATTAGTGACCATAGATATTTAGTTGTAGAAAATACAGGAATTAATTTCTAAATCAGCTCAGTAGGAGGAAAGCTGGTTGTAAGTAGAAATGCGTACATGCCCATACTCTAAACATGTAACTGGAAAAATTGAGATGAGGGAAAATATTTTTATTGCATGATCCATCTTCGACAAGTACTTTTTGGATATAATCAGGAGCCATTCTGGCCAGTAGCAAAAGACATTTGAGTATCCGTGAAAGTGAGAGATAATGTGCTAGTTAAAATAGGGAATGAAACATTAGGGGCTTATTTATGAGAGCCCTGTTTCACATTTGCACCATGTAAAGTGGTACATACGTGAAGTTGGGCTCTAAGTGACCTCATAAATTATGAGTATGGCGAGGTAGGGCAAATCACGGCATTGCGTTACTCTGTGCACGAGAGGCTTTACATGGGCATTGCAGTGGGGTTTGCCATGCAACACCTATGGAATTTGATGCTGCGCTAGATTTACAAAGTGTTGTAAACCCTGGGAAGCGCCAAATCCATACGCCTCCCGAGGAGAGGCGTAACAAGCAGAAATATTCTGAAGTACACATAGAAAGATGCCTCATATGATTGTTTTTGAGTAGGAAGGTGCCCCATCTTGCACAAATACAATCCTGCATGCGACAAAGACACCCGTATTGTAACTACATTGGTGCTAGGCTGCCAAAACTATGCCACCGCAGGCAGAAAGGACAGGAATGCACTGTATTGCTTAAACCTCGGTGCAAGGGTGCCTACATTGGTGGGATGGCTGCCAAAACTATGCCACCGCAGGCAGAAAGGACAGGAATGCACTGTATTGCTTAAACCTCGGTGCAAGGGTGCCTACATTGGTGGGATGGCTGCCAAAACTATGCCACCGCAGGCAGAAAGGACAAGAATGCACTGTATTGCTTAAACCTCGGTGCAAGGGTGCCTACATTGGTGGGATGGCGGCCAATACAGTGTCAGCACAGGCAGAAAGGATAGGAATGCGCTGTATTGCTTTAAATACCGTGGGGCAGATTTATGAAGGGCTTGCGCCACGTTTACGCCGCCGGTGCGTGACGCAACGGCACAGAAACGTGGCGCATCCCTGCGCCCTATTTACAACGTGACGCATCTAGGAGATGCATCACGTTGTACAGCACTGCGCCATGAGGAGGCGTTCCTGCGCAGGGGGGGCGTTCCTGCGCAGGAACGCCTCCTGAAAGTGGCTGAGTGAAATCTATGAGATTTCACTCAGTCACTTTCAGGGCAATGCTGCGTCAAAACCCTGTGCCTGCTTGAAGCAGGCGTAAGGCTTGAGGCAGCATTGAAAGAATAGGCCCCCCCAGAGCATTGCTGGAGCTGCGTCGCGCTTGCGACGCAACTCCAGCAATGCGCCACATTTCCGGCACAGATGTGTCACGCATCTGTGCCGTTTTTGCCCTATGGTGCGCCGCATCATAAATGCGGCGCACCATGGGTGCCGTAGCTGTGGCGCACTGTGGCGCATGTTAACTGGCGCATCCCTCGGGATGCGCCAGTTAACATAAATCTGCCCCCGTGATTACAAACTATTTTGAAATTGACACGATTGATCCTTGAGAAGATTTATCATTAGTATAACATTCCACCGATGTTAATGAATATTGTAGGGAAACATTTGCGTCAGCATATTGAAGGATACTTATTCATTGATTCAAAGGGCTTTCCATACAGTTCCTAACACCTACTACACAGATCACAATTATTAACAACATTCATAGCAGAACAGTGAAATGTTTGATGAAGTTTTGTGACATAATATGACACTATTCACCAAAGAGCCCCTTCAAAAGGAAGCTCTATTTCCATCACATCTTGCATTAGAATAGTCAAAGTGACATAATACATTAAAAAAAACTTTAGCCGATTTTGAAACGTGACATTTACAAGCTTTAGCAGCAAGTGGTTGCAATTAGTAGCATTCTATAAAAATACTGCCAAACAGTAATTAGTTGGAATATTTCAATTTCTTGCTGTCTGAAGTAAAGTATAACAAGAAATCAGGAAGCACAGCATGAGGTGTTGAAGGCGAAAGAATCTTACAGATGATATGTGGACTATCAGAGAGAGCTAGTGGCTAATTACTAGCGGATTAAATACATAAATCGTGCTGGGTTGTGCAAGTGTGTTCATTTGTGTTAAATGGTAAAAACTGTTGTTTTTTTCTTTTAGCTCAATTTGACTAGCTAAAGGTACTCTGTTCGGCTATATTTCACGTACCTGACCATTTTCAAAAGTGACTTTTCACCCAAACTATAGCTTTTCTCATGCGTGACTCACAGAAAGAGCACAGAAATGCGTAGATTGTTTATTTGAATGTGTAGTTATTTTATAATTAAAGACAGAGAAGTCGAAGTTCGACTTTGTTATTATTCAAATGCATATGTTTGTTAAAGAAACGTTAAATGGCTTGATGAGTTGGCAAAAGCAACTTCATTTGAAGAGGTATTATGATAAATAACCAAATGCACTGCTCACGCCTGTGTAAATAATATCACAACTTCCAGTCACACAGGCATATCGAATGACTTCACCAATAACAAAACATAAGCTTGCCAATAACATCGTTGGGCATTCACGTATAGCCTTACATCAAAACAAAAGCTCCACAAATGTCCTCACAAAGATTCTCTGAAGATGTAAAACTGCAGTTTGAATGATAGACAACTAGTGCCCTCCCAAGGAGTACATGGATTTGTACGGCTGAAGCGTCACCAAGAGTTACTAAATATCCCCACAGATAATCCACGATGATGAAAGGCTTCAATTCCACTAGCAGTTCCATATCTCCAAAGACATTCTATGACGTGGGTCCGGTCTTATGCTATTCTTTCTATTACCCCTGTATTTAAATTGCAGCCACGAAACAAAGAAACTACACTTCCCATGATGCTTAACAATAACCAATCAGTGAGGGCAGAACTGTAGTACAGCGTTGAAACTCAAGCAAGAAGTTGTCTGTGAGCAACAGTTTCTATTTTTTTGCTGCTCACAGCCAAGATAAGTAATTCATGTGGTTCTTTATTTGTGAATATTTTAGGTTATTGCATATTTTTTAAATGCACTATATATTTAATATAGACATTTGTTTTAAAATAGCATACGAGTGCGTATCGTCTCTCATTTCCCGCTTGACAAGTCTTGCATTTCAGACTCAGCACCTGGGCCTCTCGGACCTGGCATTGAGTAGCAGGGGCTAAGTATAGCCAGTTCTTGAGCTAAGCACAAGGGCAAGCAACAGCGAAGAAGGAAAGAGCACATGGGAGCACATAGTCAGACCAGATGGTTGCTGAAAACAAGATGTCTTCAGATAAATGCGATCTCTGCCAAATTTCCACGCATACGGGGCCCCAATTTAAATTTAGAATCCTCACTTCGGGCCTGATTTTGATGTCGGTTGACACGACTCGGTCCTGGGACCAACCGTTGTTGGTCTTGAATGTCTTAATAGGACGCAACCGAACACTGTTCGGTCGGATACCTACATTTCACTATGGGAGCATGCATTACGGCTGTAAACCAGCTGTAATGGATGCTCCCATTGTGAAATGGGAGGTTCAGTTCATCCTGCACCTCAAGGTGCCTGCCACAAAGTTCAGGTATCAACAGAGGGCCCCTATGCTGTCTCCTCTACCTCCAAATGGAGGCCCTGCAACAAAGGGGGCTCTGTTGGAGGCCTCCAAGCACACTTTCGAACATGGTTTACATATTGGACAGGCCGGCACGGAAACCATGTCGGGAACCATACATTGGAATCTCAAGGGCTGAAGGCACGACTTGGAGAGTACTGGCCAGATTCTGACTGGCCGGCGGGATCTAACTGTATGACCAGCCGGTTTACTTTCTGACCGCCTATATTTTAATTAGGCGGTTGGCAAGTAAACCAGGGAACTCATTACGATGCGGCTCGGAAGGCTCAAACCCCTATGTATCTCCCACCTGGTATGGTCCCACCAATTGAAGATTGCAAGTCATGGGGGTAGCAAATTAAAAATAAAAATGGGGCAGTCCAAACCCCGAATTTTGAGTTGAAATGTATTTGTAACATTGCCTCAGTCTCTTCAAGGATTTTAAGGAACATTAAAGGGAGGCAGCAGTTTTGGCAATACTCTAGATCTCCCACTTCGTCTGCAGAGAATCATGAATGCACGTGACCATGAAATATTCCTCAGACCTATGCTTCTATAGGTCAGATAACTTAGAACCAAGCCTTGTTGCTGAGCAGTCTATGATTTGAGCTTCCCTCAATGTTGACTGTAGTGTGACACAACAGTCATCACTGAGGGGAGAGCAAATCATGGACTGCATGTACCATGATGCAGAGGAGCAAACTTTTCTGGGATATGATGTAGTGTCCAGCCATACCTTTTTCCCTGCTCAAACTGATTTTCATGACCTCCTCTACTATTTATCACTCATTCCTAATGTTCCTTTTTGTGAAAAATTGTATTCTGGCCCATTTATTACTCTTGATCTGTCCCAAACTGGAGAGTGAGGCTGGAGCAGGAGAGTAAGGCTATGGTGCGGAAAGTATAGTCCGGTTGCGAAGATTCCAGCCCGACTACAGACGTAAAGATACGACTCGTAAATGAAAGTCGTAAAGTTAGACTTTGTCTCAGATTGCCTTTGTGAATCGGGCCCATGAGTTCTAAAGTTAACTTTGATAGGTTAAGTCAACTTAAAGCCTTATTGTTTCAAAAAGACGTGGTAATAACATCTAAATGGGAACCTTTAATCTCCACATTACAGGGTGTTCTTCTAAAGTATAATCACGGTTACATAGTAATTTACTGCTACTTTTTCATGAACTTGTGTTCCACATTTTTAATGCTTCAAACAGAGCCGGTGTTGTACACTTTAAAAAAATTATTTGCTCTGCATTTGTTTCAGCATTTCAGACTGCACTTGCAGTGATCCTGCCCTTTATACATTTACTCTTTTCAAGCATTTTTGGAGGCATTCTGTGGGTATTATTCCTGTTGATTGCTATTTTTCATTTTATTTTTGTTGCTCTTCAATGGATGTTCCACAACAGACTATACGTGTGCTGATTTTTAATACCTGGAACTTGTTCCACACTGCAAAAAAGGGTGCAAATGGCACAATGCAGGGCACCAGAGGACTTTGCTTTCCTGTACTGCTCTGCTAAATTTTCTGCTTGTGCAGCAGATTTCTTAATTTCTCAGTCATGACCTGCAGTACCCGCCAGCATTGAAAATCTCAGTAGATGTATTCTAGCACCCAGAAATTAGGGATTGCAAATTCTCATTCGCATTCAACCAACTTGAGATTGGTGAGCTGCATGCCAGAAAAAACCTTGTCATGTGGAGGTTAGTAGACTGTTCCCAGAATTCCTGGTTCCAAGCAAAACGTGGAGTGGGTAAAATCTGTGAAAACCGCCAGCAGAGCTGACTTATTCATTACCCCTAATTGTGAGGTGCCTTCACCAGATTGGACGGATGCTTCAGCTTCTGGATCTATGGCATCTGGCTCCTCGTCTGAGGCTACACTTCTGGAACCCCCGTCCTTTGCTGATGGGGTTGGTACTGACCAAGTTCGTTCTTTGGAACTTGGTATTGAGGCTAAAGTGGATCTGCCATCTGCAGATACGTGTTCCTTCCAAGACCCAAATGACTTTCAGGATATGATGGACCTTTCAGGGTTGCCGTACTGTAGCAGGGATGCCTCATAAGACACCTTTTATTTCAGCTTTTTTAAATCGATTTGAAGTTGTAGTTTACAGGATTTTTTAATTGCCATTTTTAATGGCTTTTTGCATGCTTACATTCTTAAGGTTTATTGAGCTAGTATTCTTCACAACCAAGTTAACATCTCTTTAGCAAGGTGCCCTTTACCACACTTTTCTACTTCTCTACTCTTCTGCTAATGTGTGAATGTGCTGTATGTGTATATGCAATAGTCACTGATGCCCTGTAGTCTGTACAGCTAGTTCCATGGTTGTACATGAAGAACAGGATGCCATTGTTTTTCTTCCTTTCTGTGCTCATTAGAAGACACTTCATTTTAGTTAGACAAAGATAAATGAGCTGCTTGGTGACTGCCATAGTTAATCAGGACAGCATTTCATTATAAAACAGTTTCTGAGCTATGGCTCTTTGAGAGGAGCATTTCCATGCTTGGAAATATCAAGGAACTGCAGCAGACTGTGACTGAGATGCAGTCCTGCTGACTCAGTTCTCCATTGTGCTAAGCAGATCACCTGTTCACTGCGACTGGCTTCCTGACACATAAGACTATAGTGTGAGTGGTAGGCTATCCTAATTGAACTGGTAGAATTATGCTATCGCCATGCTCCCTTTAGTATAGTGTAGCTATGGATAGGAGTGAGCAAACTAGCAACAATTAACATGGTTGAATTGTTCATCCTGTTTTCCTTTCCAACAATGCTGATTACAATAACATGTCTCATCTTTCCAATATTCACATCGTACACTTTCTATGCAAGAATACAATCATATCCTTAAATGTTTGAAAATGTATTGTCGTATCTTTCTTGAACATTCCTTGGGCGTGCAAGAGCAACAAACAAAAGGGTTCGATCTGTTTCTATGGATTCCTTGGGGATCAGAGTTTTATGTTTGAGGTTGCCAACAACATCTATTACTCTGCTTGGTTTAGGGATAGATGTGGTTCTGGAAGCTAGCCAAAACCCACCAACACTCATAGATGGTATTTGTGGACTAGGGACATGTTGACGAAGGCCTTGCGTTATGCTTGAACCATGTTGTGCAAGGTCCTCTTAGGCCCATGCATGTACCACATGCAAGGTGGTATATGCCTGACTCACAGCCCCAAGTCATGAAAAGACACTTTAGAAGGCTAAGAATGGCTTCACAAATATGGAGTAATAAAACGCAGTACAAAATGCTTTGCTGCTTTACATTGCGCAAGGGAGGCATTTCTTGGGTTTTGAGGTGGGTGTTCCCACGCAAATCCCATGGGATTGCGTAAAAATTGTACGCCTCTCCAGGTGAGGCACACCAACGAGACATATATTTATTTATTCTTTTTTTTCCTGTTTCTATGTGTGCTGCATTTTGCAGCACACATAAGAAGAGGAAAATGCCTCTATGGGTCGTTTTTGTGCAGAAAGGTGCAACAATCCTGTCTGTAATGAAACTGTGCCAGCACAGGAGGAAATGACAGGAATTCACTGTATTGGATAAATACTGTGCACTCCTACCCTTTACCTATGATGCATGGCAATGCAGCAAGATAATTTGCTGCACTGCCCTGCACCACCATTATGGTAAATATGCCCCTAAGGCTCTATACTATGAAGTTCATGTTGGTCTAATACAGAGTCTTACTATGTTTGTGAGAACCTTATAATACTACAATCTCAAACCATGCACTGGAAGGATCCAGTTCCTGTGAAATACAGTACTGCACGTTTTTACTCAAGTGGTGTATTTTCGGCAGGGTTCCTATCCCACACCAGAAATTTTTACGAGTTCTGACGTGACAAGTTTGAGATTGTCTGCTGGTTCAATCAATCTTTTTTTATTAACCTTTCCTGCATGGTTGGAAGGTCTGGAAAAAGTCTTAATACTCTAGGATAACTCTTCTGGATCTGGCAGGGGCTAGCCTGCAAAAACCCTCTCCCATCGCCTCCTGCCTACCAACAAATAACTATGAAGAATCCATGACTGCCTGGGAAATAATCACACCAAAAGGAACAGCCAACATCATGAGGACAATCCATTCCGGGGTACTGATGGATCCCTGCTCCCACCATATCTAAAGTATGAGTGCCTTCCCAATCAAAAAAGTCCTCACCCACATCCTGAACAACTCCATCATCACTGAAATGTTCCTATATGTTCTAGATGGTCAATGCCCTGTCAAAGAAACTTTCAACAGAACCTACCCAACTAGCAAACAACAACCCAATGTCCATTCTATCCTACTCAGCCAAGGTCATAGAGAAAGCCATCAACAAGCATCTTGCTCACCACCTAAATACACACCAACGCCTAGACACCATGCAATTAGGTTTCTAGGCCAAAGACAGTACAGAGTCAGCCATCATCACAGAAATAGAGAACATCAGGCTGATCCTTGACCATGGAGAAACAGCGGCCCTCATGCTACTCAATCTATCAGCGGCTTTTGACACAGTCTCCCACTCCACTCTCATAAGAAGAAACCATGAAACAAGCATCCCAGGACTTACCCTCAAATAAATCTGCTCATTCATTATATGCCGAACACAAAATGTCAACCTGCCACCTTACACATCAGTAGCCAAGACTCTCGTCTGTGGAGTCACCCCAGGATCCTACCTCAATCCAACCCTATTGAGAATCTATATAACTCCACTGGCTGACCTCATCAGATAACATCAATAAATTTCATATGCAGACATCAGTCAACTGATACTCCCCTGTTGGACAAGACCCCTGCAACACAAAACAACAACCTCACCTGCAATATCTCCAGAGTCACCTAGATGCCTCAACTCAGCAAAGAAAAAACTGGAATGGTTATCTTCAGAAGGGAAACTTCTGTTTAGAACTCTACATGGCGTTCATCAAACCTTGACCTCACATCTACCCCCACCACCCACATCAGAAATTTGGGAATCATCCTGGATGACAAGCTCGTCATGTCAGCCTGTGTAAATGCAATGACCTCCACATAGTTCTATACACTGAGAATGTTAGAAAAGATCATCAAGTGGCTACCAGGGAACACTAGGAAAACCCCAGATTACAAGCAAACTTGACTACAGTAATGTTCTCTACACAGGAGTCACCATGAAGCTCCTTAACAGATACTGAACCATCCAAAATGCAGCAAGAATCACCCTCAACGGAGGAGGAGCCTAGCGACGAACGAAGATGGCCCCATAAGCTCTCGGCTCCGTCGACCTCCTCCTGCTGCTTGAATATCCTGCTACAAATCCTGCTTTTTCCCCTCACCCCCGTGTGGGTGACCCGTTACTGATACTGGCGGTGTGGTCCTGGGAAACTTACGGCCCGGATTGCCGGAGTTACACCGAGTGGAAGTTCTTGGCCTAACGCTGACTGAGAGCCGGGACCTTGAGTACTGACCCTGCCGGGTTGCAGTGCAACAACGGCGGCCGGGGGATCCAGACACGGCCTAGTCGATAGAAGTGGAGAGCAACCTGCCCCTGGATTGGTGGAGAGCCTGCGGTTCTACCCGCATTGTGGAGGTGTGATGATCCTGTGAGTGGCTGAGAGGTCTGGGGTCCCCTTCTCGGCGTTCCCTTCCCGCCGGGGTGGGGCCCCCTTCCGAGAGGCCCTATCGTTGCTGGACTGTGTGCCTCCTGCACCCGCCTGCCCTCATCGCACTTCGGTCCCTGGGGGAATCGGGTGACCCGAAGGGCGCATTGATGTCTGGAGTCGTTCAGTTCGCGGCGGTGCGGGGTGAAGAAGAGCCATCATTGCGAACCGTGATGGCCGCCATTAAGGGTCTGTGCTCCTACATGGTTGCTCTTTCACATAAATCGATCGTGGATGACACCGACACTGCCCGATCGCATAAGGACTCTGATCTGTCTGGTCCCCCGAAGCGAGCCGTGTCTCCCACTTTGATCCTGGAATCTACGACTCGAGGCCCTTCTAGTGTCGAAGCCTGGATAGCAATGTCTGTATTGCTGTGTGCGGCTGAACCCGCCGCCATGGTGTATCGCCCGCCCACGTTGGCGAGTCCACCTGTGGTCGTGTTCACGTGCTCGTCCCCCTATGACTTTATTGAAACTGTGACCCGACGGAAACAGCGAACATCTATCGATCGTGTGAGCTGTGCAGTGTGGTGGAGTATGGAACGGTCGGGATCTGGTCGTACCGTGGTGAGTGTAATGGCGGCTGAGGATTGTGGTGGATGGTGGATATCCGTTGGACTCGCCGCACAGATTCGTGGACTGGCTGAACTTTTGATTTATCCTGTGAATATGCGGGTGCGGTGTGCAGAACTCATGGTGAACACTCGTAGAGGTCAAGGGGGAGACTGGTGTTCGACCCGGATGCTAGCGATTCGTGAGGGACCCGGGATCCGCCATTTTCTTGTATCAGGGGGCGGGGCGGTGTAGGACGTCTTTCCTGGGTTCTACCAAATTTACTTTGCTTTGCTGCTGATTGTTTAATGACCAGGACTGTACGTTGCAGGAGGGGGGTAGTGCGACCGGGGATGCGTGGTTCTCCTCCTCCCTTAATTTTTCTTCTCTTTCTTTTTCTGTGTTTCCCTCCTTTATAAATCTCTTTTCTACTATATTTAGGGTTTTTGGTTGCTGGGCGATAGGCACGCTGCTAGGGGGGTAGGCCGTAGCCATCTGCAGGGGTGCAGGGTGGGGGGTAGGGGGTGGGGTATTTTTGTTTTTCCGATCTCTGTTTCTATGGCCTTTTTCTCTTCTTTTAGTTTGACTGGACTTCCTTTTTTCTCTCTCCCTGGGTTGGGGGTCAGTTTATTGGGTTACTGTTTGGACTATTTGGGCGGTGCTGGGACTGTGGCCGCTCAGTCTCTCCTGTCATTGGATTCATCGGGTGGGGCATTAGTCGGGAGTTTTCAGAAATGTATGCTTGCTTATATTGTTCGCTTCAAAATGTTGTCGTCTCTGCAGTTGGACATGCTTCCCTGCCCACCCGGTGATTGTATCTACTTTAGATCCCGTAGCAGGCCCCCTCCTGTTCTCTTTTCGCTCTTTCCATCTCCTTCCATCTCGTTAACATATGGAACTGTATTACGTCTTTACCGTGCATATCCTGTTTTATTTTCTAAAAAAATTGACCTCTCTAATCCTGAGATGCTCTCCTGGGTGTGCCGAAACAGTCTGATTTTCTATTTTTGCTGCCATGCCTCCGGGATGTTTGGCTGAATAGCTGTGTGCACCCTTTTCTAAATAAAGGTCCTCCAAAAATTAAAAAAAAAAAAAGAATTACCCTCAACCAGCCTCAGTGCACAACTAGCACCCCATGCATCAGAGAACATCACTGGCTCCCCATGCACAAATATGCTCAGTTCAAACTTCTCTCAAACACATACAAAGCACTACACACCATAGTTCCTGCCCACCTAAACAGCTGTGTACACTTCCACCTATCTCTCTGGCACCTCTGCTCAGCCAGACTTTCACTAGCACATGTACCCAACATCCATAAAACCCATGCCGGAGGCCACGCTTTCTCTTATATATCCCCCAATATGTGAATGACATCTTAGATCAAATCAGTGCCTCCTTATCACTTCTCTAGTTCTGCAACAATCTGAAAATCTGGGTCTTTGAATAACTACAACAGGGAGACCGCAGCCTATCCACCTATAATATGAGGCAATCCTTACCCAAGCAGACAAGCAAAATCAATCTCTAACCTAAGCAGAAGAAAAACACCCTCACCTCCACACAAGCATTAAAGCAAAACACAAAAAACATGACTCAAACACATACCCAAATCCACTAACACACACACACCAAAACAAGCAAATCAAAGTACCACCACCATGACTGAACAGTACACAGCACAACACACATACATAAGCTGTTTGATGTTAAATTTGATTAAGATAATTTTGGGCCAGACAGGTTTAAAGTTTAAGTTATTTTTATTTATAACATTTTGCAACATAATCATTTAGAATATTGCTTCAATACATATAATTTCATTTGTATTTTTAGATGCAAAATAACATGTAAACAATACTAAAGGTAATTAGTATTCCAACATTGTTGAAATATGAAAAAGAGTTAAAAAGATAAGTATGTCCATGTAAGTAAGTAAGTAAAAAGTTTTATAAAGCACTCTAATACTGAAGTGTCTTGGCGCTAAACAGCAGGAGCCTCAAAAGAAAAGGCAGTACGGAGTGGATAGGGTATGGGGCAGCCTACTCCGGATCGAAAAAGCCAAGTCTTAAGTTTTTTCCCAAAAGTTAGCATGTTTGGCGGTACTCTCAGATGTTGTGGGCTCCTTCCACCGCACCTAGTTCTCCTTATCCTGGGAATTTTTACCAAGTGGGCCATCTGTTTCTGGCAATATCTATGGAAAATGGTCTGATGATACCACAAGCCCAAGGCATCAGCACAAGGTTATCCACTCCTACACCCTCAAAAAAGGTCCACTCCTCCACCCTGCTAGATTCTTTGAGGTGCCTAAGCAAACATTAGCTCCAGGGGCGTGACAAACTCCTTTCTGATGAGGACTTCTAGCACAATGCACAATAGGAAGCAAGAATATCAGTGCACAGATTGTTGTAAATAGGTATATTTGATGTTAAATTTGATTAAGATAATTTTGGACCAGACTGATTTAAAGTTTAAGTTATTTTTATTTATAACATTTTGCAACATAATCATTTAAAATATTGCTTCAATACATATAATTTCATTTGTATTTTTTAGATGCAAAATAACATGTAAACAATACTAAAGGTAATTAGTATACCAACATTGTTGAAATATGAAAAAGAGTTAAAAAGATAAGTATTTCCTTGTAAGTAATTAAGTAAAAAGGTTTATAAAGCACTCTAATACTGAAGTGTCTTGGCACTAAACAGCAGGAGCCTCAAAAGAAAAGGCAGTGCGGAGTGGATAGGGTATTGGGCAGCCTACTCCAGATCAAAAAAGCCAAGTCTTAAGTTGTTTCCCAAAAGTTAGCATGTTTGGCTGTACTCTCAGATGTTGTAGGCTCCTTCCACCGCACCTAGTTCTCCTTATCCTGGGAATTTTCACCAAGTGGGCCATCTGTTTCGGGCAATATCTATGGAAAATGGTCTGATGATACTGCAGGCCCTTCCCTTGCAAAGCATTGTGAATGATACACAAGGGGAGCTTCACTAAGATTTAGTGGTGTGTTTGCATCACCAAAGTGACACAAATCAGCACAATTTAGTTTGTCCTAATTAACTTTCCAAAGCTAAACTCATTTAGTGCTGGAAATAACATAAAAGTAATGCGAAGCAGCTCATTGTGCTGCTTGCATTAATTTGCCCCATGGAGTCATACCAAGGATGCTGCATGAGCATTCCCATGCAACCACCCGAGTTTTATCACGCTAAACCCAGTTTACTACAGAAAACTGCGCTCTTTTAAACTAGGTGCAAGGAAGGAGAAATTGTTTACTTGCTCCTTCCTTTCCTTTTTTTATTTAATATCTTTATAAAAAAAGTGCACTTTTTTCCCAAGGCATCAGCACAAGTTTATCTCATAAGAAAACAATAAAGAATATGGAAGGCTTCATAAAGGAAAACAGCCAAAGCAGATACAGTATAGATAATTAAGAAGAAATACACACATTCGTTATTTTGGGCTTAAATAAACAAAAACATTTATATCCACATTTTCTCATGGTGTTTGACCCGACATACCTTTCTTGCTACTTTCAATTAACTGCTGCCTTCCATCTTACAAGAGGGGCCCAGATTTGCTACTCCAACTTCTCAGCTTTCTCTACCTTCCTCTCATATATCTCTTTCTCCAGCATGAATATTGAGAGGAATCACACCAACCACTGATAGAATGTGGGGGGAGAGGGTCCGGCCAAGCGGAGGCAATGTTAATTCTTAACACTGCCATAGATATGAAGAGAAAGTAGTAAGCAGTCCCTAACTGTTGATCCGGCTAGCCTTTCCTGCAATCGAGGCAAGAGACTAAAGAGGGCTACTCCCTGAGGAGCCGTACTTTTATTAACTTGGGGAGAGGGCTCTCAGACGCCCACCCTGGCATCTCAGATTACTGAGAGACCCTCCCCATGACAAGACCTGGAGAAATGAAACTCTCTCGCCAGGACCGGAATTCCCACTAAAGGCCCCCCTCCCCTAGCCTAGGGGGTGGCCTCTCATAGTGGAGATATCTCGTGCCATTCGCTCATCACCCTTTGATCTACCCTCCCCCAGTGAAACACTTACAAGTGACTGGTGTCCACTGCATAGCTTTATTATTATACCAAAACACCATTTTATTTGTGGGTAAAACCTCCCACATTGACCATTTTATTAAATTCACATATAAATGATGCGCTCCATACATATGCCCCACAGGTTAACATGTATTTACAATTCGGCATCTCTAGAGGCGTGTTGTACCAGCAGGACACAACACCACCCCCTTTTCCAAGCACCAGCTACTAGGGTAGGGCCAGAGAGTCCAGGACCACCAGCAGGACGGCCCCCTTTCCTGCCAGCCCAGAGCCGCCATAACTACCTCTCCAGATGCAGGGTCATCCATTTTCTGCCCAAAAAGAGTCCCCCGGCCTTTTCTCTTATCCAGGACCCCGCCACAGTGCCCCACTGGTGCTCTTGCCCTCCCCCCTCACTAATGCCCTGCTACTCTTCCAAGGTGTAAGGCAATGGCCCCCAGAATGGTTTGCACAAACACTTCCAACCCTGCCCTGGACAGGTGTGTCCCCCCTGCCCGGTACTCATCTGAGTTCAATGCTTGCAGCAGGCTATGTCTGATAAAACGTACCTTTAACCCCTTCAACAGTTTTTCTACATCCCTATTCCTCTTCCTCACCGACATGTTCACTGCGGCTGATGGAACTACACCCCCCCATACTCTCTGAGGGAGCACCTCTAACCAATTAATCGTAGTGTCCGGCAATACCCTCCTGATCCATGTAAGTAGAGAGAATAAGGTCTCCTTGGCTCCCCTCCTGCCCCCAGGGATCATGTTTTCCACCCCGAGTGAATCACCAGCACGTCTGGAATAGGCAAACTTTTGTTGAGCGCACTCCGCAAATGAGCTGAGACATCCTCGGCCCGTTGCCCCTCAATCCCTATCCAATTATGAACAACTCCCATGGCCCTTTGTGTCTTGTCCACCCCAGACTCTCTGAACCATTGCCCTGCTCTGGGTATGACCGAATCTCCACACCAGCATACTCTGACTTGCCACCACTGCATGCAAGACCAAAAGAGAATAGAGAAAGAAAGAGGTTCGTAAATATCAATCTGCCTCAAATACCGACCCTACCTACACCAGCTGTGGTCTCACATAGAGCTCAAAAATCGATAAACTCCATCATCCCACCTTCTTAATTGCGCTTGATGAGAGTGCCAATTCAGCTGCTGTAGTGGCCGCCCCAATACGGAAGGAATGTTATGTGAAATGAGCTATGTCCTCACCCAACAATTCCAGCGCCCGCTTAAATAATCGTGTGAACTGGAATCTCGTCAAAGGTGTACCATCTGCGTGTACCAGTAGCCTATCATCACCCGGCCTAATCTGCAAGAACTTCCCCATCAACATCACCGGGCAGTAACCCCCCCCCCTGAACCGCTCTTAGTTGCACCCATACCCCTTTCCCCAGCGGGTCTGTTTTTGACCTCCGCACTCTAACCTGCAGTAATTCCGCGGTAACCACCACATCCCCCACAGCCATTCTCCCTAGTCTGTCCATCTTGGAGCTTGGCACAAGCTCTGATATCCAGAACGCCCCAAAGAATGCTAAATAATAGCCTAATCGCAACATTTATACCTCATAATGCGACCAACAAACCTGTGGTAACACCCCCAAGATATTCACCAACCTGTTGGAATCTATAGGTCTCCAGGTATCCTTCTCCCTTGGAGCCAGTCGTTCCCAACCTCTCATAGCCCTTCTAACTCTGATGTCCTTAGTGGGATCCGTTACCCCTTTTATTCCTGCAAAGAAGGCTATTGCCGACAATTGTCTGCGCACCAGAGTCAAGCACCTTCCCTCCTCTGTCTGGCTAATTATGAATATGAAAACCCCCTGCGGTGTAAACTTCCCTGAACCCCCTTTGTTCTGTAAGACTGCTATGTAAACCTGCCATGCCCTTTCATACCCACTCTTAGTCTTGGGTGCAACCGAAGCCGCTATGAGGTCGGAAGCAATGGGGCACCAAGCTTCCACAGGCTTTCCGGGAAGGCCGTCATCTGACCGTCTGCTTGTGGCCATGGCTCTGAAATTCTGTCAACTTAAAACAAGACAGAGAGTCAGCTACTGTGTTTACCACACCTGGCACATGATTGGCAGTAAAATGCACATCACGCCTGAGGCACTCCCGCACTTTCAGCAAACGGAGTACCCACGGGCATTTTGCCCTTTGGGCTGTTCATCGCCAAGACCACCGACATACTGTCTGACCAAAACACAATTCGTTTATTTTCCAACAATTTACCCCATATCTGAAGTGCCACTATTATGGAAAATAACTCCAGGAATGTGATATTGCGGACCAACCCCCTCCTGAACCAATCCGCCAGCCAATGCTGCATACACCACCTTGCTCCTAGCACTGCTCCGAAACCGACACTGCCCGCTGCATCCGTGTAAAGCTCTAATTCTCTATTGTCCTTTGCCGGTTGTTACCATATCACTGATCCATTGAAGTGCTCCAAGAAATCACTCCATGTGACCAAATCATCCTTCACTTCAGCTGTCAGCCTAGTGTGGTGGTGTTTTGCCCTCAAACCTGACATTGCCCTGGCTATATTCTTTGAAAAGACCCTGCCCATAGGTATCAGCTACAGTGCAAAATTAAGTTGCCCCACCAACACCTGCAACTGATGCAGTGTAACCTTGCGTGCCCTTAAGCATTCGTCCGGAGACCCTTGAAAAGCTTTAATTTTGTCCTGCGGTAATCTGCACATGCCTTCCACCGTGTTTATCTCAATACCCAAGAAAGTCAATTGGGTCGTTGGTCCCTCTGTCTTCCCTGCCGCCAGTGGCACCCCGAATGCCTCCGCCATCCGCTGGAAACCCACCAATGCTTCTTGACAATCTGACAAGCCTGGTGGCCTCATAAAGAGGAAATCATCCAAGTAATGCACGACCTATTGCATGCCCACCACTTCCTGCACTGTCCATTCCAAAAAATGACTGAATGTTTCGAATATTGCAAGTGCAATGGAACAACCCTTAGGGATACATAGGTCCACAAAGAAATTGCCATCACAAGTGAAGCCTAGCAAACTAGTATCATCCGGGTGCACCGGCAAGAGGTGAAAGGCTGACTCAATCTGCTTTAACCATCAGTGCCCTCCCACCCAGCCTCTGCAGTTTTTTAATTGCCTAGTCAAAAGTGGTGTAGCACACCGTACACAAATCCGGATCCAACCCCTAATTGACTGACTTGCCCGATGGACTCGACAAGTTGGGTATGAGACAATATGTTCCCACTTCCTTCTTTGGTACCAGCCCCAGTGGTGAACAGACCAGGTCCTGCCTTGGCAATGTCTGGAAAGGACCCGCCACCCTCCCCAACGCTATCTCACTTTCAATTTTTTCCCAAGTCACTTCTGGGTTTCTTAGCACTGATAGTTGATTGTGCAGGGGAACTGCACTTGCCACTGCGGCAGACGGGATGTGAAAACCAGATTTAAAACCTTCATACAAAAATTGCGCTTCTGCCCCCTCTCATATCTGGCGAGCAGATGGGCTAATACAGGCAGGTGTATGGGAGTGGGCAAGTTCTGAGCATTATTGGGTAGGGCGGCCTTTTGGTTGAGCAGTAGCTGTGGGAGGGTGGTGTTCCTTGGGCTTTCCCCCTTTCTTGAAACACTTAATCTCTGGGTACCCGAGCACCCCACAGAAGGAACAAACGTGCTTAAACCTACATGCTGTTCCTCATTCTTGTTGAATTGCCAACATGCTTGCATCTTGACCCTGGCTACCTTGTCTCCCCGAAAGGAATGTGTAGGTTTGCTAACTGGCACAGCCGAATAAAACTCCCGATGCCATAGATTAATCTCCCGCTGGTCCCATGCTACTTCAGGCCTCACTGCTTTCATCTGCCTGAACTTTGTGTTATATTGCAACCAGGCCATCCCCTGAAATTCTGAAGCTGCCCCATGAATCAACAACATGTAGCTTATCAACTGAGCCGCCAATGTAGTGAACCGCCCAACCAAAATTGCTGCATAAATAGCAAACCCAGTCACCCAGTTCTTCAACGACCATTCCACCTGTTGTAAATAAAACAGCAATAGTATTAAGCATTAGCTGAAGACGTGTCTTTCTGCTAGTTTTCCCGCCCGTACTTAAACTACAGCCAGACTCCATTTTGTTTTCTGGCGTCCATCTTGTGTGCCATACATTGCCAGGTGCTCGACACGAGGCGAGTCCTACCTCACTGATTGTCACCCATGAAGTTTGCCCAGCAACAAGCTATAAATAGTTCCTTGTGCGTCTAGCGCATGCTCAGTAGGAGTCACATCTGTCTCTGATTAGCGTAGATTGGAATGTGCATTTCAAGAACCGTTAACTCCACCCATGTATCGATCATGTTCAAGAAATGTCCTTATATGGTCGTAAATCATGTTTTGAGTTCTATCCGCCTACCTATGAGCCCCTTCTTTGTGTATAAAAGGGGACTGTGTGTCTGAGTTCATTGTGCTACCTTGTACAATACTGTAGAGTGCTGTGTGGGCTGTAGTACCACCTTTAAAGGTTTATTAAACTATGTTTTTGTATTTCCAGTTTCTGTGCCAATTTCTTATGTAGTTTGAGGACTCCGTGCACAGAAGGGCGAACCCTTTGCATTCGCATGCCTTGCTGAGGCCTGTACTCATCACACCCAAACCTTTTTTAGTTTCAGTTCCCCATCTTTACCCGACCTGGTCTTCCCCAGGACCACACCCGCATTAATCAAATCAAAAACGTCCACATACTCCCCCTTAAAGATCTTCTCATTTGTATCCGCAGGCACATGCCAAGTTATACTTGCCGATGGTGACACTACGAATGATGCTGAACCGTATAACACTGGGCTGTGTAGTAGAGGAGCTTGCGCTGATGCCACCGTCACTGGGGGGGGGGCGTAATTTTATTAACTTGGGGGGAGGGCTCTTAGACGCCCACCCTGGCATCTCACATTACTGAGAGACCCTCACCGTGACAAGACCTGGAGAAACAAAACTCTCTCGCCAGGCCCGGAATTCCCTCTAAAGTCCCCCCCCTAGTCGCGGGGGTGACCTCTCATTCCTAACAGAATTAGTTCAGGTGTTAGTATAACTTTTTCCCCAAGAGAGCAATCAAAGTATTCAGTAATTGAATCCAGAACTCCCTTTAGCCGTGGGCAAGAGGCGAACATATGGACCAAATCTACCTCCAAACCCCAACATCTGGGGCATGTAATACACAATACTCCACCCCACTGTGCTATTCTAGCCGGGGTATAGTATAGGGAGACAAACGTCTATAATGTTGAGCCTGGAGACCGGCAGAGCATAAGACCAATTGAGACAACTCCAAAGATTTTGAGACTGCATTAGGTGCAACGCCCACCCGTTCCACCCATTAAGCCTTGTGTTTCGGCAAATTATCAGATTTTAAATTTATCAATTCTCCGTATAACACCTTAATAACCCCATTGGTGCGATCTTTAATAATATCAATTATTACATTGCTACCAAAACCCGCTCATCCCCCCAGCCTTTTTGGTAAGAAAGCTACAGAGTTGGTGATATTTAAAAAAAATTGGCTCTATCTAACCCAAACTCCAACTGTAAATCACTGAATTGACTAAACCCTGCACTATTAATTAAATCTCCAACCTTTTGAATCCCCTTGGTCTCCCAGCCTGCCATGATCTCATGCGAAAAAATTCCTGAAAGTGTAGGGTTAGTAAAAAGACATGTATAATAATTGAATTTCCCCAAGCCTATCTTCCTTTTTAACAGCCCCCAAATCTTAAAGGCCGCAATTAAAGTTTAAATGTTGTTCTTTTACAATAGCTTGGCTCAGTAAACTTAAAAAAACAATTCTCCGCATTTTCGCTCATCAATAATTTATAAACATCCGGCAGGTCAGTTTGTCCTACTTCACCCATATCCCCCGGCGTGAGCCTACGAGTTTCCCCATATATTGTAAGACTGCTGCATAATAATAACTTTGAAAGTCAGGAACAGAAAATCGCTCTCTTTCTCGTGGTAATGACATAAACCTAAGTGCCCGCCTTGTTTTCCCCTGTGCCCAAATAAACTGATTAACTAAGCCCTCCAACTTAACAAACCAAGGTCTCTGAAATTCCAATGGGACTGCCCTGAAAAAATACAAAATCTTTGGTAAAAACAACATCTTGACAATATTACACCTGCCAACAAGGGAGAGGTGGAGGTTATTCAATTCATCAAAGTCTGCCCGTGCCTTCTTAATCACAGGGTCCATATTAGTGTCAAACAATTTTTCTAGGTCCGCGGTGATCCAAATGCCAAGATATACTGCCGAACTGGCTACACGAGGATCTTCACATCTAGCCCACCAATTCTTAATTACTTGAGTCTTAGACCTATTGAGTGCATACCCTAAAAATGACCCATAGTCTGCAGCAATTGACTCAACCGATTCCAGCGCCACATGGGGATTATTACTAATAAAAGCCACGTCGTTGACGTAGGCGAGGACTTTGGTCTAAAACCCCTGACTTACAACTGGGCTAATTCCGTTGTTAGTCTCAAATAGCTGTAGAAAGGGGTCCATGTAAATGCAAATAGCCGTGTCGCCCTCTGTATAATAAAAGAAAGAGAATAGTTGCCATTTACTTTCAGCCGAGCAGTGGGGGCCCTATATAACACTTGGACAGATTTAATAAAGACCTCCCCCTCCAGTAGCCTCGCAACTTGATATATTTCCTGCTGTGCTGATGCCATTCCAAGCCCCCCCAAGACCTCCCCACTACAGCCCCCCACCCTCCTACTTCCCATACAGGCAAGTAGGTCAAACATGACCTAAGTATGACCACTGAGTTAGCTTCACTCCGGCGCCAACCTCCCCCCCGCGGTGAGCCCATCTTCATACTATAATAACCCTCCCCAAAAGAAAAAAAAAGGAAAGAATGACTTATAGCCACATTACACATACCAAAACCAAATTTCTCCAATAGGGTATCCACAGCGTCTCATATCTATGACCCAGCTAATACCTAGTCCCCCCACCCCACAGTACCATAGCCTTAACTTCCAGTTAGCTTTCAAGCTTTTGGAGTAGAATAATTCCTTTCCTGCAGCGCCCTTTCCCACTACACTACCCACTACAGTACCCCGAGGCCTTCCCCATCGTGATTAAGTAATTTCAGTTACAAAGTCCTGGGCTTTAATCTCAGAGAAAAACATCCTGACCTTTCCACCTTAAGTCGGGCAGGGAAAAGCAGAAAGGCTTCACAGCCCAGAGATTGAAAGGGGTTAATCATCTGGCATAAAGCGCCATCTCGGCTCAACAGTTGTGTGACAAAAATCTGGCCGAGCGAAGAATTTATGTCCCTCATAAGTTTTTTTAGAGTCCGGTCTGGCACGGTATATGATTGTCTGCCTTAACAAAAAATTGCCAACATATATCAAAATAGCTCTGGGTCGTCCTTCTTGATTCTTCGGCTGCGTTCTCTGCACCATTGGGAAGAGATGTGCTTATTGTATTTCTGTTTCCCAGTTCCAATTGGCCAAATCCAGAAAAGAGCCCTTCAGTAGCTTCACCACGAAGAGGAAATTGTTGTCCCAATCCACGTTCTCCTCTATGCCAAGGAGACGTAGATTAGTGTGGTGTTGCCGGTTCTCACAATCCTCGAGCTTCCAGTCTATGCCTCTTCTTCCACTGCAACTGTTCGTTCTTCTATATGCGTAATTCGGTCAGCCCTATCAGAACATAGCTTACTTGTTTTCCTAATGGCACCCTGGAGTTTCTTAGTCGCCAGTTGTGATCTCTTGCTTTCCTGCCTGGCCTCCCCCTGCAAATGTTTAAGGGTTGCGTATAACAATTCCAATGTCGGCGCAGGGGATGTACTACCTATCCTGTTGCTTCCACCTGCACTCACACTTGCGGTCTCTCTCCTGGGGCCATTAGTAGAGCAGGCCGCCAATGCTGACGCTGTGTAGTCCCACTCCAGCTGTTTTTAGGGGATTCTGATGACCTACCCCTGATCCTAGCCCGGTGTCTAGGGACCCCTGCGTTGCTATTGTGTCTTTTCTGTGTAGCCGGGGACTCGTCTCCTGAGTCATCTTCTGATACACTCTCTTGCGTTGTATCAATTTCGCTAGATATCCGCTTCTTCGTTTACAGAAAAGATTGTATCTGCATATGGAGAGAGCAGGGGAATGCTTGGCCAAGTCGAAATGATCCCACTGTCCTCCTGCTCAGAGGAAATGGTACCTATATTCTCGATTTGGGGCCCTGCAAGCCCCGCGTTTAAGCAAGCCACAACAGTTAGGTTCATCTGTCCCTCTCCTGCATTTATTGTTGTCGTATCATCGTTAACAGGCAAATCCCGATCATGATCAGCCATACTTCTTCCTTCCATGACCTGTAGAGGGGTAGTCTGTGTCATCTCCTTTCAGGGTATAGAGTCCTCCCCAACATTCTTTGTGACAACTCTTTTATTATTAGGGTCATCCCCTTCTTCCACCAGACAGTCTTTTCCTCCGCTCAATTCAGGTCCCTCCTCAGAGTATTCAATTCCCTGGGAGAGCATCATACCCATTGGACTACCTACCCCAAGATGAAGCAGTTTGGTTGTGAAGGGACCAGGCCCCTGAGCAGTGCTTATAGGACTTTCTATTTGTGAGGGCTCTTGCGCCCTGGTGGCTGCAGTTAAACTAACAGATAAGTCCGGGAGGTAACTGTTTCAGGAGCACTCCTAGACCACTAGCTGGTATAGATGTTATAACGGTACCGGAAACATTAGAGCCCCCAAATTCTTCTACAACTGACATCTGGCGCATTAGACACTTCCCGGCCGCTGTCTTGTCCCACAGGCCCCTCCAGCCTCAGACCCCCTGATCTCCTCACCTTTCTTTTTTAGGGACCCGCGCCGTTTCTGTTCAAAGTTCCCACAGGAGTCAGACCCCCCAAGAAGGTGTTTTTTCTCCTTTTTATCTTGTTTCTCCTGTTTTTCTCTGGTCTCTTGGTCTGCCTCCTTAGTTACTTCCTTAGCGTCTCCCTTGTCTCCCTTATCTCTGCCATCCAAAACAACGTTCGCAGTGGTCTGGTCCTTCAACGCCTTACTTGTTTTAGGCGCCATAGCAGACCACCACCATCGCTTTGCCGACACCATTATCCCGCAAAGAGCCAACAGAAGCCGGGGTCGGTGGTGCCGGCTGCCAAAGTTATCCTCGGGGAGAAATAGCTGGAGGTGCACCAATACTGAAGGTGCTGCTGGCCAGTCAATAGTACACACCAGCTATCCGTGCCCCCACAGGGGTAGCCAACACCAATAGAGGTCAGCAGTGTCCGCGCAAACCCCAGCATAAGGTGAGTCCAACACGTTTCGGACCGCCGAAAAATTAAAGCAAAGTTCGGCTTGGCTTCCCATATTGGTGAAGGCTGCGCACCTATAGCTTTAAAAATGAAAACATCAAGGGGTCCATTAGGATGGCGTGCGGAAAAAGTCCGCCCGCCACCCTAACGGAGATCGGGACCGCCCGCCTAAAGGGCGGGGGTCCCGACATTGGCATTGGCATTGACATTGGCATTAGGATGCGCCCGCCACAGTGGCGGGCGCATTCCTCAAATTAAAAACAAATGCACGCATTTGCATAATCGAAGCGGCAAGCACCGCGCGGTGCCTGCCGCTGCAATTATGCAAATGCAGGGGGGTACCACAGGTACCCCCCGTGTGCCACCCTCCTTTGGCCGTCACTCTGGGGGCCCACAGGGGCCCCCCAGAGTGCACACCGCATGCCTTTTCGTGGTGCCGCCACGGACAATCATTGAAAAATGCCTATTCTAATATGGCTGTCGGTGTCTGATAGACACCGCCACCATGTTATCCCTTTTCACCCCGGCCGCAAGGCGACTGAGGCGGAAAACAGGCGGGCGGTGTTTCCCACTGCTGCGGTCCCCTCCGCCATCGTAATATGGCGGGGGGAATGCAGGGAAGGATGTCGGGCGGATTGCCTCCGCCAGGGTGGTGGTGGCCACCGCTACCCGGGCGGAGGCAATCCGCCCAACATCGTAATGGGCCCCCAAGTTTTGATTTTCTTACCCCTCTTAGCTTCAGCCACGATCATATCTGAAAAACCGGAAAAGAGGACTCCGCTGCCAAGCCTAACGACTTCGACAAAAAATTACTTTTCATCCGGTAATCAAATAAATTTACTGAAAACTGGCAGTGGGTATTTCAATTGGTTGTTTCTTTCACCCTGCAACTCGGTGAATGGCCGGAAATGCACAGACCCTGCAGCTCTTTGCAGACAGCAGCCGAAAAGAAGCCAGGGGCGGTGAGGCGATGATACCAATAATCTCTCAAGTGTATGACCAGAGGTGGGCCGAACCTGTTAACAATGCACGCCGGCAGCCCGAGAACCCCCCGGGAGAAGCCAGCACCGGCAGAGGTCAATGATATCCAACAATGTTCGAGCAAAAACCTGGCATGTAGTGAGCGAGTAGCGAGTCCAACCTGCATCCAGTCCCCGACCCGATTAACCCGATTAACCCTCTCCTCCACCTGCGGTGGAGGAGAGGGTTAATCCTGCATGAATCCAGCGTTCCCGGGCCTCAGGGCAGGAGAGAGAGGTCAGCGCTGCTTATGGTGAGCCTAGTAAGCAGCCATCTTGTCCCAACTATTGCTCACGCTAAACCCAGTTTACTAAAAAAACAGTAGATTGGGTTTAACGTGAGAAAACTGCGCTCTTTTAAACTAGGTGCAAGGAAGGAGAAATTGTTTAATATCTCCTTCCTTTTCTGACTTTGCATGTGTGCTGGACTATGCAGCACATATGCAAAGTGGAAAAAGCTTTCCTCGTGCCTAGCATAGTATTATGTACAGGAAGGATTCGTTTCCTGTACAAACCCTATGCTAGACTCATGCACACACCATAGCCCTACACCGCTTAGGTGTGTGTGTAGGGCACAGTAGCTGTAATCAGCTCTGGCACAAGGGAAAGGGGAAGAGAGAGGCTTATCACTAAAGATATAGGCCTAGATGTATCAAGATTCCATTTTGCGAATCTTAAATAGCGATTTTTTGCGAATCGCTATTTAGAATTCGCAAAATGGAATGTATGTAAAAAATTGCATTTTTTTTGCGATTCCTTAATTATCTTTATTTGCGAATTCGCATTTTGCGAATTCGCAAATAAGGAATAATTCCCCATGCATTCCTATGGGCCAAGAGGCCCATAGGAATGATTGTGCAGTAATTCTCAAATTGCGAATTCGCAATTTGTTAATCGCAATTTGAGAATTATTTCAAGGGTGCAGGGGTGTCTCATGGACACCCTGCTGCACCCCTGAAACTTACATGTGTGAGCATATGGCACACATACATGCCCTATGGGCATGTATGTGTGTCACATGCCACCTTCAAAATAGTCATATTTTGTTTTTTTAAAGGATTTCGCAAATTAACACGAACCTCAAATTGGTGTTAATTTGCGATTCCTTAACCCAAATTCGCAATTTTAAAAAGTTTCATACATTCCATTTAAGGAATCGCAAAATTGCGATTCCTTAAATGCATAAGCAAAATAAGGAATCGCAATTTTTTGCGATTCCTTATTTTGCTAATTTCTGATACATCCCAAAAGATGCTAAATGTCCGTTTGCGATTCCTTAAGGCCGAAAACGAATCGCAAAAGGCTTGATACATCTAGGCCCTAGTGCTCTCCTGCTCCCTCCCTGTCACGCAATGCAGTACAGTATTGCGGGGGCTGCACTGCATTGTGTGGAGATTTTGTAAGTTTACCCCACAGTGTTTTAAACCTAATCCTGTTCACTAATGGTAGCCAATGCAGGTACTGTATGTATTTCGTGACTGAGCAAAATTCGGGCACCTACATCAGGAGACCACCTCTGCATTTTGAAATGATTGCAATTTTTGTGTGATAGCTTTCATGCTGCCTAAAACAAGGAGATACAATAATCTAACAAAAAATAGGGGAGGGGGGACAAGGAGCTGGATCTAGGTCTCTTGACTCTTGCTCCTGAAAAGTAGAATCATTGTTTGGGGAAGTCACAGTTTCTACGAGAAAATGGTGGAAAAGGAAGAGAATGCTCTTCTCTTGGGATAATGACAGTGGGCAGTATGTCCTTGTCTTGGTGCCCTCACACAAACTAAAGGATGGCATGCTTCATCTTTGGGCGGTGCTACTCATCCAGCTGACACCGCAATGCCCTGCGGGACCCTAAAGGGTCACTTTTTTTTAAATATTTTGATGTTTAAGCCATAAATGTGTGTGCGGGTCTGAGTTGGAGTATTGTCCAGTGCAGAGTTGAAAAATGGCTGGAGGTGGATAGTTGCAGGTTTAATTAGAAAGAACCCCTCTGTCATTAGTGAAAAAACCCAAAATGTTGTGCTGCTCGAGGGTGATAATGGCCCTAGTAGCTAGGCAAGTGTCATGTCCATTGCGGACATGTGAAGGGTCGACAGGTTTCCCGCAATACAGTGGTCTCAGGGGGAGATCCTATGCACTTCTTCAGGACCAAGATAGAAAGTGAGGTGAGAGCAGTGAAGTGGCCTATTAGATGGTCATAGTGCCACGCTTTGGGGTTTTAGATTGATTTAATCTTGAATGACAAAAGAGCAAGATAAGAAAAACAGAGAACATACAGTCAAGCGTAATCCCTTTAATTGGGTCCTAGATCTGTGTGGAGCTGAGGTCCCCCATTGGTCGACCATGTGCTTGTAGTACTGCCAACTACTCAAATCAACCAATAGTGCAGTTACCAGGTGGCAGGTGTGGGCTGATGTGCTATAAAATGTCATGATGATATTAGAGTAGACAAACAAACACATAGATAAATCTCGTTAAAAATGCTGAATTCAAGATGGGCCCTTTTGATGAACAAAAGATTGAGTAGTTACAAGAACAGTTGTTCAAGAGACGAAGTAGGCAGTCTATGTTTGATTCCCTCAGTACATGGCAGAAAAAGAGGCCAGGAAAGGGAAAATGCAGACATTGACTCAGAAAGCTGTAGCATATGACAGGGAACAAAAGGAAAAGGTTGTTGAATGTGAAGACAGAAGGTTTCGATTACGCATTGATAAATAGTATGTGATTCGGAGAGAAGATGACACTTTTGTGGAAGAATTGTTAGATGCTCGACCCCTGCTTCCATATGCCCCGCAAAGAATATATCCCACTGTTCCGGTGCCATCACAGCCACCCGTTACAGTTGCGTCCACTGTCTCTGTCCTCAAATCTACTGCTTTTATTTCAGTGGTTGTAGCTTTGGCTCCTCTTCCTCCTCTTCCTTCTGTTTCTTTGCCATCTGTGGCAACTGTGACTGTTAGTACCCCTGCTACACCTATTGTCTCAGCGTCCCTTTCACCAGATCTTACTCCTGCAATACGACAATTAGCAATGATTGTGCCTGTTACTTCTTTTGCTTCTCCCACTATGATTTTTCACCTCTGAAATTTGTAAGTAGTGGGACACAGGTACATGGATTTGAGGATAGGGATTGGATTAAATTTAAGGAACAATGGGTTTATACTCTGTGGAAAAGAAGTGAAGTTTATCTCTTAAGACTCATTAGCCTGACCCAGGAAAAATCCTACTGCATATTATAAGGAATTGACTGGAGCTGCTTCTTCCACTGTAATGACTCTTGCTAACATTGAAATGTTTTTGGTTCGCTGGTTCTGGTTGATATTTGGAGGCAGGTAAACACGCAAGACCATGTTGTGGAGTTGAGTGGTACATGGGATCAAATTAAAGCATGGGATCAGGAAAGAAAGCCAGGTGATAAGCCCAGAGAGAACATGTAAGCATTGCCAGGTCGTATTATTACCTATATGCTTTCCCTTATTCTGCCAAGAAAAGTAGATTGGGATAAACTATTGGCTTGTCGAAAAAAAAAATATGAGAGTGTGTCTAATATTTCTACTCGGTTTGAAGGTACATTTTTGGATTACAGTGGGCAGGATTTAACTAAAAGTAACTCATGCCCTCCATAGTATCATGATTATGGCTCAGCAGTTTTACAAACTATAGCAGAAAAAAGGAGGGTGTCACCATGCTTAACTGATTTTTTATGAAATCCCATTTTTATTTGTCACCCATTTGATATATACAGCGTCAGTTTCCGAAGAAAGTTTATTTGTAATTGCTAAATAAAAACTATTTTAAACCTATACTGAAATTTTTGCTGCACAACCACACCTCCCCATTAGAAAGGTAACCACCACATTTCAAGTAAATAGTGCTCCTGGGAAGTATCCCACCCGCAAACTTGATAAAAAGAAGACTGCAAGACACTCAGAGTTAATAGTGTTCCCACCCTCCCCTCTACTACTTTGTTTACCCGTACTCCTTTGAAGTGCGTCATAAAATGCCCTAAACAGTGAACTGTTCCAACCTAATCAAACATATACTGGGTACACTTTAGCCAATAAAATGTCCATGTTGTTCCGCATAGGAGGAGGGAATGGCTGCCAACACTTCTACTTTAATGCTTCACAGTCAATAAACATTAAGCTTGGGAATTTCTCGCTTGGAACACGTTACCCAATGAAATGTCCCTAATACTCCATGGAGAGTGAAGGAATCACTGACAACACTTCTACTTTCAATGGTTTAGAGCCAATCAACATTAAGCTTGGGAAAGTCCTCCTTGGAACACGTCAGCGAATCTGATGTCCCTCCTACTCCACGGGAGGGAAGTAAAAATGGCTGGCACCACTTCTACTTTCAATAGTTTGCAACCAATCAACATTAAACTCTGGAAGCTCCTCCTTAGAACACATCAGCCAATCAGATGTCCGTCCTACTCCGCGGAGGAGAAGTGAATGGCTGATAACACTTCCACTTTCAATAGTTCGCAACCAACCAACATGAACCTCTGGAAGCTCCTCCTTAGAACATGTTGGGCAATCAGATGTCCCTCCTACTTTGCGGAGGAGAAGAGAATTCCTAGCAACAATTCTACTTTCAATAGTTCGCAGCCAATCAACATTAAGCTCCTTACAACATGTGAGCCAATTAGATGTCCTTGCTACTCTGCGGAGGGGAAAGTGAATGGCAGGAAACACTTTTGATGGTTCGCAGCCAATGAACATTAAGCTTGTGTTGGAACACCTCAGCCAATTAATTGTTAAGTTTGTTCTGCGCACACATACAGAACACGCCCTCCCACATATTAATACATTTCCTGTAACAAGTGAACACTGCGTAATAAATTTTAAAAAATCCACATGATATTAAAGGAAGGCCGATATACAGTGCATTGTTTTCCCAATATAATTTTCACAGCCTACTACTCCCCCCTCCCAACATGAGTGAAGCCCCGGGGCTGCCTTGGCCCCAATGAGCCCGCCCTATTTTTTTTAAAGAAATGCCGCCGGGATAGAGAACATTCTCTACCACATATTAACACATTTCCTGTAACAAAGTGACTCTATTTGTGATAACAGTGAACACTGTATAATAAGTAAACATTATTCTGCATTACATTAAAGGAAGATTGCAATACAATGTATTGTTGTTTTCCTGATATAATTTCCACAGCCTACAAATACCCCAGGACCTCTTTCCACAGCCTACTGAACCCCCCTCCCAACATAAGTGGAGCCCCTGTGTCTGTGGGGGCCACAGCGAGCCCCCACTATTATTTTTTTAACAAAATACCCCCGGGACCTAGCCCACCCAGGGGACTCATTAAATAAAACGCGGGAACCCGCGACCCCAACGCCGATTGAGCCGATTTGTTTTTTAAATGCTATTTTCCACCCTGCCCCCTTCCCTTGTTTTATATCTTTGTTTCTCAGTTTTCTGGTGCCTCCATTCTACCGAGTCAAGAGAGGGCTGCCAACACGTCCTGGTTTGGAGTGTTAGCAGCCAATCACAGTGAAGCTCATGCTAGGACTTAGGTTCCGCCCAGATATTGAAACATTTATTTTTCATTTTTCTCAGCAAATACTGAACGGATTTACACCATTTAGAAAAAGGTTGCTTTCTGATCTAAGCACTACCTTTTTGCCAAATTTGGGGTAATTCCGTTCAGTATTTTCAGCTGTAGCCTTGCACAAAGTTTCCTATGCGAAAATATTTTTTTTTACTCCTATTTTTTTAATTTCTCACAAACTACTGAACGGATTCACACCATTTAAAGGTAGGTCGCTTTCTGACCCAAGCTCTAGCTTTGTGCCAAATTTGGGGTAATTCCGTTCAGCAGTTCGGGCTGTCGCTTGTCGCAAAATTTCCTATGGAGAAAACCTGTTTTGGGACCCCCCTTTTTGCCCCCGCTTGATAAATCACCACCAAACTTTCAGGATAGGAGCTGACCTGGATAGACTTTTTTTGGGGAGCATTTCAGGAGGATTCATCAAACGACGGCAACGTTATTACCAAATTAAAACATGCTTTTCCGAAGGAATCTATGTTCTAACTATAACTACCTACTCGGCACATTAACTCCTCATACCAGAACACGACACTGCAATCCAAGCTTGAGGTATAGTCATGATTTATTCAAAAATTCGGGCTATAACGCGTTTTGGCAGGTTGTCACAACTCAATTTTAAATGCATTGTTACCATCACGTGGCAACATGAACATAGACAAAGTACCACACAATGACAATAAAGCTCATATGTTACTTTACAAATATCGTGTTTTTGGAAACAAGCAAAAATCTTTTAACTTTTAAATTATTTTTTACAATTATGCACTTTTATCTTTCGTTTTATATCCCTATTTTTCTACAATGGCCTTTTCTTTTTTTGTCTTTCTGAATGAACTTTATTGTTCCAGACAATCAAGCCCTTCCAGAGTGTTGATATAGCGAGTTTCACCCCACCTAATGTATCAACTAGTGTGATTTTTCCAACTGGGTCTACAGATCCATTTCATATATTGCAACATTGTAAATTCGACATGGCATCTTGAATGGGTTGTTCAGCATGTGAACCACGCCAATCCATCTAAATTAAGACTGCACAACTGAACTACAGTAAAAAGCGCAAGTGCTGCATTCTACCCCACACCATACTTGTAGACTGCAGTTGCTGACATTTTTTAACTGTTTTCTGACTCAAAGTGCAAGTGCTAATTTATAGCAATCTCAATATGACATGTATGCGCCTATGGAATTTAGAAAATCCAGATAGATTTCATATACAGTGAATAGACCTCTTGTTACTACATGATGCCAGTCCCAATTAATTCCATGTCTTGTAGACGTTTTAATTTATGAACATATAATGCACATGTATACCAGGTCCTACCAATTCTCTATTTCAGAATAACTCTTTAATCTCATAAAGTGCTACGTACTACGTGCAATTTCCTACTGTTAAGGTGCATAATTCGAATTCGCACTATTCTCAAACTAACATCCAAGGGTACCACAAGGATTATCCTATCCCTCGAAGTACACAATTTCAACTACAGCTTCCTGTTGAAATACAGTGCATGCGCTCAAATAGGATCCTAATAATAATAATAATAATAATACGGCGTTTTATAGAGCGCGATCAGCTACCTCAGCGAGGAGGTGTCCCAGCGCTAAAAAGGAACAAAGTTGTGACCCTTGGAGGAGAGCTAGAGAGGGTGTTATCTAGCGTGGTTGTGAAAACAGCCAGGTTTTCAGTAAGCGCTCGAAGCAGGCTTCGGATGGGGCCTGTTGGAGAGCATGGGGCAGCGAGTTCCATAATGTCGCCACATTGGCCAAGAAAGTGCGTCCACCTAACCTAGCTCTTTTCGCTCTAGGGGCTGTGATACGGACGCAGTTGTTAGATCTAAGGGATCGGGCTTGAGTGTATCTTGGTAGTCTGGCTTTCAGGTAATTTGGACAGTTGCCGAATAGAGATCTAAAGGCCAAGGTGAGTGCTTTAAATTTTATTCTGCTTGCAACTGGTAACCAGTGATTAAAGAAGGTGCAGAGAGACTGGGTGCTTGAAGGGAATCTTCATTAAAAGTCTTGCAGCCGCATTTTGGACCAGTTGCAGTTGCTGTATAAGATACTTCGGTAAGCCCAAATACAACCCGTTAGCGTAATATAGCCTGGATGTAACTGTGGCATGGCTTACAGTCTTACGGCAGCTGGCTGGTAGAAGTCGAAGAATCTTACGAAGGTTCCTCCGTTTACTCATGCAGCAACCAGCTACTTGCTGGATGTGTGATGCAAAGGACAGCTTGTCGTCCCACCGTACCCCAAGATTTCTTGCTGAATGGCTGGGCGAGGGGGCTTGTCCCATCTCTGCCGGCCACCACAGATCAGATGCTGGCGGAGGGTCTTTGCCAAAAAAGATCACCTCTGTCTTGCTGGCGTTAAGTTTTAGTTTATTGGTGTTTATCCAGCAGGCCACATCTTGTAGGCACCCCTTAAAGCTCCGAAAGGATGCCTCTGACACTTCTGAATAGGGGAACACCAACTGGGTGTCATCGGCGTATGAAATTGCCTTGATCCCCCAGTTGGCAATCAGCGTGAAGAGTGGAGCAAGGTAAACATTAAATAAGAGTGGCCCAGGGCCAAGCCCTGGGGGACACCACAGCTGAGGGCTTTAGGGGAAGAAGAGACATCCCTTAGCGCCACCTTCTGAGTCCTTTGGGTCAGGTAAGATTGTAGCCACTCCAGAGCCCGGCCCTGGATGCCCAACTCCATCAATCGTAGCATCATTATGTCCTGGTCGACCGTATCAAAGGCGGCCGACAGATCCAGGAGCACCAGCATAGCTGAATCTCCCGAATGCATCGACCGCCTCACTGACTCGGCCACCTCAATTAGTGCTGTTTCAGTGCTGAAGCCGGGTCTAAAGCCTGATTGCGTCTCGTGTAATATCACTAAGGTGCAAATAGCGCATTACTGGTATCTGTGTATTTTTATACACTGTCCTCAATCATCATAGATGGTATCTTATCTAAGTATCCCAGTTTAAATATCTATCTATATATGCAAACCCTGTGTACTGTTTCGGAAGAAGTGGGGAACATATGACCTAGCGAAATGTTGCACATTGCAACAAGTTTACTCTATGCCTTGCTCCTGGAAGACGTCCATTTTCATTGAGTCCTTGAGGAGATGGTACAAAGCAGAACACCTGAGTGCAGAGCCTGACTAGAGGACTAGCCCTGTATGCGATGAGTCAGCACACAATGTCCTCATGGGGAAAGTCTTTTAAACGCTAGGTCCAAATTAAGACCAATCTCTGTAAGAGTTCCAAAGGTGCATGGCTGAATGCCATGTACATTGTGACCAGGGAGTAGGGTTGCTTAGTGCAGAGTCAGTCCCTGCATCCAAATCGCACTGAACCAGCCAAAGGATGTATCAGTTGACTCTTAGATTAGGGACGTGAAGGGTAGGACATGTCTGAAGGTCAGACCCATTAGCACAGGAAATGCAGGCTCTGCACTAACATTCTTCCACTATCATCCTAGGCGCTGGCCAACGATTTAGTACGCAGAGCTCAGTATTGCAGTCATTTCATTTTATGTTACTGATAAAATCAGTGGTGATGTTATGTAATTTCACCAGTCATGCCATCAAATATGATATCAGCTGCGATAATAAACGTGAGATCGCGAGAAATGCATTGGAAATTGAGGTTATGTACATCAAAAACATCTGGCAAATTAGATATAGATTTATGGAAATAAAAGTTCGGGAATGAAACTTCAAGGAAAACATACATTTTGTTAAAATAGCATTTTCAACCGATGAATATGTGTGTGGAAAATTAAAAAAAAAATTCTAACATAAATGATATTAACTTAAAAGCCAACAACTCTGCATAGAGGCATCCTGAAGTACTCTTGGGTGGTTGTCATAGCAACCCGCATTTTGAGATGAGCTTGAACATTTGTATCGTCCATCACTGTCAGGTTACAGATCCCAGATCAGCCGTGGACGTGCAGACAGGCCTGCTGTCTGACAACGACCATCCACTTTATACCTGCCAGCCAATTACGTGTGCGCATAATTACATGAACATCCCTTGTTCTTGTTCTTATATTCAACCCAAACAGATGTTATCAAGTAGCTGCTAATATGCAGTACTCAAAAATGAAAATATTTGTTTTTATTTTAGGAAAAATCAATTTTCAGTTGTTTCAAATGTACTGTTGACAAAAATCGCACCAGTTTTATATATTTTTTCAATATATGTCGTGTTTATATTTTGCCGAATTAGTCAAGCAGAAACCAGCAGCACGTCGAACTATTTTTAATTAATAGGATTAACATTCGTTGATAATATCTTGCTGGCATTGCTTGCACTCTGATTTCTACATACAATTATGAAACTAAATTAAATTAGAGTAGTAAGAGAGAAGTACTGGACGTTAAGAGTATAATCAAACTTTTTATGAGATTTGAAATCTAAACTGTAAACCCTTCCTACCCCATAATGATATTCCACGTTAGAGGTAATATATCTCCATACAATTATTTCAAAGCTATACGTTGCATGAAAATTGAGTATATTTTAGCCGAGCAAAATCTCGTGAAAGCAGTGATTATTAAAGTAGGTCCATCACACATAATTTATGTTTTCGTTGCTTTTTAAAGGCACGCAACTGCGTTATGTTTCATTTGCATTTTTAAACATTGTAAAAACTTAAACTAGTGTCTTGCTATTACCGGTTATATTCAATTGTGGTCTTTAACCCTGATGTAAGGCCAAAGCAAGTATTTACCTAAATAGGAAGAGAAGAAAAAGACAATAGTTGATAGAATAACAACAGAACTAAAATATCAGTATCAACTTACATAACAGGGTAGGCTTATGAGGCACAAACCGAGTCAATACCATTATCAATCGCTTGGAAGGATGGCCAGACTTCAGTATTGTTTCAGGTACCACATCCGTGGGTTAGCTTCAGACACAGGAATAAATAGGTCTCCAAATCTCATGTGGTCAGACAGCACGGTGCAGGAGACAAGTATTTGTTTCAACGCGATTGTTACAAATGAGACAGTCGGTTGTGTTTGGTGTAGGACCCCGCATCCAGGATTTTGCAAGACATCTCTCTCTGCAAGTAGCCGCAGTATGGAGATTAATGTACTAGAGCACTTAAGCCTTGATTATGAGTTTGAAGATAAATACCAGCAAACCTGCATCTAGAGTATATACAGATTCCACGGGGTTCACTGAATATAAAGTGTAAATTAAATGAGATTTACTTTGTACAGTGGAGTCGTTATTTAGTGCATGCCTTAAATAGCCCATGTGGACTATATACATGTGGTATTTAGCACATGTGCTAAATAACACATGCCATTTTTAGGTCGAGCATGAGCCAGCGGGCAAGCGCCGCTCTGGTGAACTCATGTAGTAGAGTACTGAAGAGAAGTCCCGCCCACTATCTGCCCATATTTTTCATTAGCTTGTGTCTTTGTCCTTCGTAAATGCTGCCTTCTGATTCCTTAATAGGCTGTTGTTAGTCCCTCCTTAGTACTGCTTTGTCATCATTTATACCCTCTCATGGCTACTGGCCACTTTACTTCTGTTTCTTACACAGCATGTATTATTTTAGTATTGTAAGCAATTACCACCAGCATGACTCACGGGTGGGGGCACGGGGGTCACGTGGGCGTTGGGTCATGTGGGAAGAGGGGATTTAATTTAAAATTAAACTTTTTTTTAAAAACTTTTACTTACCTTTGCCGGCCCGGTTTTGCATCTTGTCTGCTCCTCCCCTGGAAGCAGGAGGCTCCCTCCCCTCCCTTAAGCGACTCACAATGCTGGAATGGCAGTGTTGTGATTGGGCAGGACGCCGACCAGCAAGGCGTCTATGGGGAGGCTATTTCTCATGTAGGCTGCAGGCAGCCTCAATGGAGAAAAGGCAAAGTGCGCATTACTGGTTTGGTCGGCCCTAGAGGGCCGATCAAACAGTCAGCGCCCACAACAGTGGGCAAGCCACTCATCCCCTGCCTTAGAGCGGGACTGCCCACCCCAACCAAACCCTTCTACTTTCCTACGGTGCTAGAAGCAGAAACATAAAATGGTATTTATAATACCATTTTATGTTTCTGCTTCTCGCACTACGAGAAAGCAGTGTGGCGAAGCTCCCCCGCCCACATAGAGGAGCCGCCCCTAGTTGTAAGCACTATTTTCTTTATTGAGTTTGTCTTCCTTCGGGCACAACGACGTGCTTTGTTTACATTCAGTACGATGTGCGCGCTTTCACTTTCGAAGCTGCCAGGACAACCGTGACCACTTGTTACCTGTAGACATTAATGAGGGAGGGTGGTGCTGTCATTCCTGTGCGTTTTGTTTTTTGCTTTTGTAGGTTGCTCTTTGATCTGGCCTGCTGTTCTTTGGCAGCGTTGTCACGCCATGGTTTTTGTGATTTGTGAGTTTCTATTTCCTTGTTTTTGTTGCTTTTATTGTGTGTTTTCTACGCTCCTCCACCCCACCATCGCAGCTTTCCCTTCCCCTCGGTCCCAGAGCAGAGGTTGTGCCACAGTATGAGGTATGTCTATCAGCGCGATGCCCTTTCATGAACGCTGTGCTGGTTTAGCCTTTATTCTCGTATTTTACCTGCTTCTCAACCCCACTGCTCTCTCTCTCTCCCCTCCCTTTTAATCAGTCACAGGGCTCCAGCTTGCGACTGCATCACAGCGGAGCCACGAGGACAGGAATGGAGGGCAGTGCGGGTAGTGGCCAATGCCCAGGCCATAAGGCTGAAGATCTAGCAGCAGAGACCGGTTCCTGCCTCGCCCTTTGCTGGAATTCACCACTCGCAATGCCTGTCAGACAGAGTAGAAGGGAGGTAGCTGTGCTGGAGACTGAAAGCCTCTCAGCCAAGGACCGCAGCACAGTGAAGGCCCAGTGAATGGCAGACCCCCTAAGAACATAGCAAGCACCTCGAAACTTGCTGTGGAAAGCGCATTTGTAATTTGCTTTCGAAAGTACGCACCTCCCTGTGGAAAGTGCATTTCTAATTGGCTTTCAAAGGGTAACCCAGCTTAAAAAAACATCGGCCACTGAAGCACCATAGCCCTAATTAGTATGTGGGTTTTCATTTCAGTGCATACAAGTTGTTAACAGAAAGCAGCTACGCACTTTTTTATTACTTCGACGATGTCGTATTAAGATTATTGCCGAGACCGGAACTTTCCACGGCCCAGTCTGCTTTGCCCGCAGTTCACCCATCAGCCCGCCCTCAACTGTAATAATTAATCAATGCGAAAGAAAATGCTCCTTGAAAGCCAGGCGTGCATTACTGACATCACTAACATGATGCAGTCATCATGCCTGGACCTGGGTGGGCCATCCTGCAGGAAGGAGGACGACACAAGACACAGGACAGGTAGGTAAAATTATTTTTAATAAATATTGGGCTTATCTTACTGGGGAGAAAAATCCAATAGCCCCGGCCCTGTTAAAAAAGTGCCGGTGCTTAGCACCTGAAAGCACCTTTATACACAATATAGTTATGTATACAATAAACACAAGCATGCAAGCACAGAACGTACAAGATCACACACAAGCACGTATATGGACTCATAAGCATGCAAAGGAAAATGCAAGCACACTCATAAACACACACAGACTGGCTTTAGAACACAGGTAAGCCCCCAACATATGCTATCAGATATACAGTATGCCATAGGCACATAAATATTCCTTGCATTGCTCTTTAGCACCAGGACCCACACCGTCCCAGACCAGTGCACCTTTCCTCCCTGCCCAGTGCTCTGGGTGCAATAGGACTCGCACCACCCAGCCTGTGCAGTGTCTCTCTGTCTGACGCTCTGGGGGCACAGCATCTGTAGTGCAGTGTGTCTCCTTGCCCAATGCTCAGGGTGTAACTGGAAGGACACTACCCAAGCAGTCACTGTAGTTAACAACTGTACTTACTACCCTTCTTATGTGAGTTTAGAATGTATCTGTTTGTATCTTTTATGTAATTCATGTACTCCGAAGTCCTTATGTAATGTAACTGGTTTTATTGTAAAGTGTTCTACCTTCGGGTAAAGTTTGCACTCTATAAAAACGCATAATAAATAAATCCTTGGGATGCCTCACCCTGTCTTCCTCCTTCTTCATGCTGTACATTGTATTTTCAAATACTGTTGCCTGTGTATATTTGCGTGACACTGTCTGCCTCCTTCACATACCAAGCATTTACAATGCAATAGGTCTGACATTTGAAAAAGATGGAGCTATTGGCATTGTAAATGACATTGCTTTTTATTTATAAGTTGATTTTCACAACGGTTAAATAAAAGGCATTGTCAGTTACAATGCCAATAGCTTAAACTCTCGCAAATGCAAGACCTATTGCATTGCAAATGCTTGTTTAACGTGCAATCAGAGGATTCGTTAAAGTCATCCGCTGTTTACCATTTAATGCTCTAATTACCACTTTGCCTAACTCAAAACCAGGGCCTTTGGCAGATTTCTCCCAGAGCCTACTAACGTGACCAGTGATACAGGAGTGAGAGGTAAGAATATGGTTTGGGAAATGGAATCCAATATCTATTTTCAAAAATCAAATACCCAGGAATGGCCATGCCAAAAGAATAAAGTCAGCAGGATACTGCAAACATATGGAGCTCTTGGGATCTGAGGCATAATACATTTTATTTATTTACAATGGAATACAGTGCATACAAGTGAGATATTTAAAATGAAAATGTTATGTCTATATTTGGGGGATTGGCGGAAAGTAAACCTGGTAGGCCGAATGTGTTTCTCTATTTTGACATTTTTATTGTGTCAATAAAATGCAACAAAAAGAATGTGAAGAGAAATCCCCCCAAAACAGAAATGTCTTGGTTCGGGATTACTGGTTTTGGTCTTTCAAGGCATCTCCTTTAATTGGTTATCTTCTTTTTCTTTTCCTTCTCTTTAGTTCCAGGCCTGGACTTCAATGGTGTGTCGCCCCGGGTTGTCAGGAGAGCAAGGTAAGTAAGATGGTCTGAATAATAGGATTATAAGTGACTGGGACCAACATCACACACAGGATTGTGGGTAATAACATCTCTTTTGCTCTCTGGTTATTGGCATCTAGACCTCTGGAAGGGGGGAATGTGTATAAAGAAAGAAAAGTAAGTGTGCAATTGAACCGGCTGGCTTTATTTAATCAACTATGTGCCCCTTGTTTTCTTATGGGTTGTTTTGGGCTTTCCCTAGATCTACACCTCAAGCCTCTTTTCTCGGGTTTCTTTGTATGTTGTTTTTTTATTATTAAAAGAACACTCCCCAAAAAATAATCTTATTATAATCATATCTCACAAATTTTAGGCAGGCTCTTTTCTCCCTCTTCTTTTATTTTTCTTTCTTAAAACTAATAACCGTAGTTAGGCAAAGGCCTCTCCTTGGTCCCTATTCCCCACTTGTCTCAGGCCCTTCTTGTGTTTCTTTCCCCTTCCCCGTGCTATCACACTCGTCTTAGACCTTTACTGTGTTTCTTTCCCCTCCCCGTACTGCCCCACTCATCTTAGACCTTTCCTGAGTTTCTTTCCCCTCCCTTACAGCTCCTGAAGCTTCCCTTCTCACTCCGCCCACCTACTGGGAAAGCCGAGGGCGACCACCTCTCTTCACTCCAAGTTTCTTGAGCTTTGTTGTCTTCATGCATTGGCTTCTATTCCCCGGCTATCGAAATCAGGTATCAGTCTCTGTCTTCTGGATCAGAGTCCTCATTGTCCTCTCTTCCGGTTGGCTGGTCCTTCGCTCCTTCTTCCCCTTGACCTGGTCTCCCGCTCTCTTTTCTGGAGTCTTACAGGTGCTGCCCCATTCTTCTCACCTCCAAACCTAATGTCTTTGCGTGACTTTCCACATTTGCTTGTGATTGGCCATGCACGTCTACAGTTTTGCCTTACTGCTTCGTCAGCGATTCTCTGCTATCTAGATTAACCCTTTCTTTCTTTTCTTTACAGGAAACTGTCCGTTAGTGTAGTTTATCGGGCTGAAAATGAAGAGGTAAGTGAGGGTGTGTTACGGGTGTTTGGTTGGGATACTTTAGACATATTAGGTTGTTTTTGCGGGGCAAAGATGGTTCTCTCTTACATCATAGTTCTGAGAAGTATCCCAGGTTTGTGTGCATCAGAGTCTCCAGCAAACATCACTGATTATAGTGCTCAAGTTGCAGGATCATGCAGCCCTGATGGGATGTGAAGGTGTAGGAAGGCTTCATGTAACTATGTTAAGGATTTGGGAAGCCATCTATCCATTTTGGGACTTTGTATAAATGTGGTGAGCAGAACAAATTGAGGAGGCTCATGCAGGAACCTGAATAACCTAATGGTAATAGTGTTTCAATCAAAGATAAATGAATGTTGTTATTGATGTGAAAGTGTGATTCCATCAAACTGGGAAGGGGGGGGGGGTCAAGATGGCTCTACCTGGGATTGGATAGTCATATCGTGCCAGTTACTCTGAGTAGTACACCAGCTTTTCTTTTGTATTGGGACTCAGGATATCTATGGACTGTATGGTGGGAGAATGAAGAGTATTAAGTCCAACCCTTTTGTTATCTCTTGCTAACATTGTACATTGATCCATGTACATCTGTGAGGCAGCATGTGGCATATAATTCGTCAGAACTGTTTGGAAATTGACAGATTCCTAAGGGCCAGTCTCAATATGGGTGTGTGGAGTCTGTTGGTGGAGGTGATACCAAAATGAAGAAAATTGGACCTGGGCTTTCATGTAGTGCAATTCAAGATCTGGTTCTGTGAAGCTGCCTTTCTCATTTAGAAGCATGAGTATAGACCGGTTGAATCTCAACTGACTGCCTGCCCAAAAAATCCTGAAAAGTCTATTGTGCAGCCTGACACAGAATTACTGCTAAGAGATATTACTGTGTTATTAAATAAATATGAGCATTTAGCCAGTAAAGCCATTAATACTGGAAATCCTGCATGCATAGATAGAGACAGCACTACATATCAACCAAAGCGAAAAGCTGTCATTTTGAATACCAGACCATAATTGTCCTTCATGAATGTAAGAAATTGGGTTGTTGGTTGACTGGGGTATGAACCTTAGTTAAGCAACTGACAAAGTCCTTTGCAGGGTAAATAACACAAGGTCATTAAATTAACCTGTCCTTAACCTTGGGTAGCTTGGCATAAAAAGAAGTCAGGCTTAACTTAGAAGCAAATTGTAAAGTGTTATGCAGGACAAAACCAGTAATATTGCTAAAACACAACACAAGAAAAATCTAGAACAAATTTAGAAAAATAGGATAGATTTCAATAAATTATTTGACACCAAAATGACAAAACTCAAATCAGTAGAACCAGATTTTTGAAATATAAAGTATTTACTGAAAATGAGTACCTAAAAAAGTGTCAACCGTGGACATCTAGTCAAGTGAGACCAGGTCAAAGTCGAAGGTTAAGTATACCTCGATGGAGCATTGTTCGAATTCAAGAAAAGGATTGGGCCTGGTCAGCCTTTACCTTCGGACTTAGAAACATTCTGGTTAAAAATATCTGAGAAGGTAGAAGTTTGGTGGGCAGGGCAGCAGGAGTGTCTGAGGAGTATTATCGTCAGATGGCCTTAGAGCAAAGCTGAAGTGAGGATTTTTACCATCTGACTTAGTTGTCGAAATGTATGTTGAAAATCTCCAGCGGGCGGGGCAGAGGGCCTCAGCCAAAGACAGATCCACGAGGTGAGATACCCCTTTGCCAAATGACCACTGTAAAGGATTTGCTGCTGAGTAGAAGAACGTAGCTGGAGAAGTTGTGAAGTCAATCTAACTAATGATGCGCCTCGGGCAGATATTATTATTATTATTATTATTAAAGGGGTTTGTAAAGCGCCTGGTGACGCCTCCCGGCGTGTCCCCGCGCTGTGGAGAAAGAGTCATAGGAGGACGGAGAGTAGGGGCAGCTAGAGAGCGAAAAGATAAGTTTTCAGCATTTTTCTAAAAGTGGATTTATTCTTATCTAATCTAATGTTGGTGGGGAGGGCGTTCAATTTGTTGGCTGCTAGAGAGCGGAAAGACCGACCTCCCATTCTAGCTTTTTTTGTGAGCGAGGTTTTGAGCAAACCCATTCCCTTGGAACGGAGGGATCTGTTGGTCTCGTAAGGCATAGCTAAATCGGACAGATAGGATGGAGCTTTCTGATGGATAATCCTATGGCACCAAAGAAGTGCCTTGAACAGTATTCTCTTACTGATTGGCAACCAGTGGAGGGTAGCCAGGGATGGTCTAGAGGGTGCTCTTCGGGGGAGTCTTAACACTAAGCGCGCGGCTGAGTTTTGTAAGACCTGCAGTCTTCTTATGTTCTTTTCGGAAGTGCCCAGCAGCAGCACATTGCCATAGTCTATTCGAGAGGTTATAAGTGCCTGAGTCATGGTACGCCTGGAGTCTAGAGGGAGCAAATCCAGAGTGCGATTAAGAGTTCTCTTGACTCCAAAGGCAAGTATATTGGTCACAGTCTGGTTCTCAGAGTATCTTTTGGACAAATGTTGTCTTCAGTTGTGGAAATTGACTATTTGGACACATTTAGCATCACAAACAAAGGTCAAGGGTTATTGGGACACACAAGTTCACCCTCTCTGTCTATCCCCCAGCAAAAGGAGAGCATGGCATGGTCTATGACCTGCCCCTGGGGACTACTTACCCCTAAGGCCACATTGGTTGCCCCTGTAGTTGTCCCTCCAGTGTGTCGTTTCCTAGGACAGACAGAGTCCCCCTGTTTGTGTCCTACCTCAGAACAATCAAAGCAGCAGGATTGGAAGTGGGGAGCTGTGGGCCACTACTCACCAGAACCTCCCTCCTTCTTGTCAGAAGGGACATGGGACACCTTTCCTTCACCCTTAGCTTGAGACATGTCTGGGTCTCTCTTGACCTCCCCCTCACTCTGCTGGGAGGGAACATCAGCCACCCTTCTTGGGGTAAATCCTAGGTACCTTTGTAGACACTCTGGTGCTGACCAAGAGGTAAGCCTCCTCAGCAAGCTTTCGGGGGTCAGCAAGCTTGCTACCTACTAGATGTTGGCACAGCTCTTCAAAACAGGTATTGAGCATGTGTTCCCTAAAAATCAAGTTTTACAACCCGTTGAAATCATTTACCACTCTGTTCCTCATCCATCCCTTGATTGCTTTGCTGGAATAGTCTAACAATTCTACCCAGGACAGACTGGGAGGTTTATGACTGTCCTTGAACTTATGTCTGTACTTCTCAGGGGTCAGTCCAAATTTGACAAGAATAATTACCTTCATTGGGGCATACTTGGTTTGTTCCTCTACCCCAAGTATCAGGAATTTGTCCCTCCCTCCCCACTGTGGACATGTACCTCCACAAGCAATCCCGTCTGTATTCTTCTGGGACCTTGTGTACCCTGAGAGCTATGTCATAGACTGAGAACCATTTATCAATATCATCTCTGTACGAAATTGCCTCATTTGACATGGTTAGCATCTTGAACATGATGTGATTTTAAATGACAGTATACTTGGTCCCTGCTAACCAGGTTTCCAATGCCAGAACAGTATCCCAAAACTGTACCACGATTGGCACAACTCCAGTAACCCTTGTAAGTCCCTAGTAAATAGTTCCCCTGATATCTAGGGCATTGGGACTGAAGAGAGTCCACTTTGGGTGCAGCACAAATTGTGACACCTCTTAGGGCCCCTCACTAAGACCATGCAAACTGCCATTGCAAGCTGCTTGTCTTGGTGCAGAGAAAACTGAAGAGTCAATATGGTTCATTTCCCACTGACACTGCATAAGATATAGGCAAGTCACCCCTACAGGAGGACTTCCAGCCCTAGGGCAGGGTGCACTATGCCACATGTATGGTCATATCTGCCTGAACAGATATGACCCTACAATATCTAAGTCCCTGCTTGGATATCGTAAGTGCACAGGGAAGATATAGAGAGTACATGGGCAGGACACCCATCATTACGAGCTCCCCAGCACCATGATCGCTTCACTGGACCCAGAGAAGTTTGGTACCAAATGTCTCATCTTAATAAATCTACATTGATGCTAGTGTTGGATTTATTAATAAATGCACACAGTGAGGTTCTTTGGTTTCTGACTTCGTCCCATATTCAGCCGCCATTTTGTGTCTCGTTGCCATTTTGTGTTGCCCTCACTCAGGCAGCTCGGCGAACTGAGTGTTTTTGCCTTTCTCAGCTGCTACGTGTCTTTTTGGTTAAAGAGTAACCCCCTGCCCTTGTTTACGACACCGATGTCAGGGTCTGGCCGAGTTCACTAATCCATGTCTGGGTTGATTGATCCCTGTCTCGACTGACTATTTGGCTTCTCCTATTCTTTCCTTACATTATCTTATCCGACTGGCCTTCCCCATTCTCTCCTTGTATTCTCTTGTTACACAACTATCCTTTGAGGCATACAAATACGTTCTGCCACCTGCAAATTGGATTGTCGGTACTAGCACTGATTAATTTGTGGGGAGGGGTGGCACACGGGGTCTGAAAGAGGGACGTATTTGGGACACCTGATAGCTTGTTTTCCAACTTTTCCTATTGGCTTGCTTTGTATGTACAGGGAGTAACCGTTGTAAATATGTGTGCTATAAAAGATTGTGCGCCATGGACTAAAGTGGCAGTCTCCTTAGAATCTACGCTGTACGTACTTCTGGGACAACTGTGCTTAGCTGCAGCTAATAAACCTGGTTTTCTACGCCCAACAGAGTGTCTCGTGTCTCTGTTCGACAAGGCAGGTGAACTCGGAGATTTAAGGTGTGCCCTGCGCCGCCAGGCCCATAAGGCCCGGTTCTCCAACTGGCGCCCAACGTAGGGCGTTTTCAGAGGTAGCAGTTCAGCCAGAGGGTCGTGAGAAGCCTCGCAAGAAAATTCCGGGGGATTCGCGAACCACATCAAGCGACACCTGTACGTCGAAGTGGACCGAAGGTCTTTTTCAGCACGGCTACTCCTTTCCGACGGCTGCTGACGACTGCTGCCCTGACTGCCACCCTGCCTTGGTCCCTTCGGTGATGACTGGTATAGCGAGACATTAGACGGACCTCTGTTGGCGTGAGAGACCACTTAGTTAAGTATTCGTGGGTAGCGCCCACTTCTTTGTTTTGTTTTTGAGTTTTGTTATTCGACCATTGCAATAGCCGAAGCCAAGGGGTGAGTACGTTTGTGCTGTGTTATTTGCTTTAAACCCCTTGAAGTTGGTAAACGGACCAGTGAATTTAAGATGCCTGGTTTTAGCAAATTTAGGAAGTTTTGTTGTTTTGGTTGTAATAGGGATTCCCGGCCCGAGGTCTCATGTCCGATTCCTCCGGTTGGAACTCCCACTTATGAGCTCTATTCTAAACATGGTGTTGGCCCCATAGCCTTTAACGAGGCATGGATCTGATACACGAAGAAAGATGGTGTTTTGCCGTGGCCAAAAAATGGTAGCTTTGAGCCTGATATATTAGACAATTTAGAAGCAATTTTGTTCAAAACAAAAGCCCGGCCGGTAATGTTTCACTCTTTCCGCCTTTGGCATAAAGAAGCTGAACAGAGAGAAATTGAGCAGGCAAAAAGAGATAGAAAAGCGAAGGATATGACGATCATACAGGCTGAGCAACAGTTCAAAGACAATGAGACTGATCGAGTGATTGAAGTCTCGGGCAGACAACATCGTATGGCAATAGATAGATGCTACCCTGTGTTACCTATTTCTCCACAGAGTAAGGATCTTGATGAAGATCCCTTAATGTCCCATGTGTTGAGATTGCCTCCGCCTTATGTACCAGGACCTAAAGCACCCTTATTGTTGCCACCTGTCCAGCAACCTGTTGTTCAGCCAGTTGGTCCGGCTCTTCCTCAATTGCCCCTTCCTGCATTGCCAACCGCACCTCCTTTGCCACCAACTTCTGTACCTCAGTCTCCTTCACTTTCGGTCCCTCTTTTAACGTTTAGTCCTTCTCCTCCTTTGCTTAATACCTTGTCTTCAGTTTTATTGTCTGATTCTTCCCCAACTCGTAATCGGTTGGTCGATACTGTTTCTGGTCTTTTCTCCCCCCTCTTTGGCTCTTTTAATCGGACTCCTGCTTTTTCTCGAAGACAATCTTGTAGTCAAATCCCAGATTCCGACGAACGAGTTGCGTTGAACTCTCTTGCTCATGAATGGATCACGAGTGGTCCACAGTATAGTGTGCCTGATATTCTAAGTACCTTTCTCCAGGGGAATGCCCCACGCAGAGATATTTTTTTTTTGTAAAAGTTTTATTTATTGCATAGTAGACAAAAAGGAAGAAATATAGAGAGAGAAAGAGAAGAAAGCGGGCGGCAATAGCTCAATAATACACATGCTGGTCTGGGCACAGACCCCGAGAGGCACCACTGCTATGATAATGTCCAGCAACTAGCTCTTCCTGGCACTAGGAAGTCCAGCAGTAGTGCACGAGCTGATAGTTCAATGGTCCCGGAAGCCTCAGTCACCTCCTCAAGGGAAAATGTCACTCCTGCGAGTCCACTGAGCACGACAGCCCCCAGGGGACGCTACCGCTCCCCGCTTCTCATGAAACGCCGCAACACTACAGAAAAAAAACCCTTCCCCCCAAACTCCCCCCTTCCCATCCCCCCGAACTTTCCCTCCCCCCAAGGTGGTGGCGCCACCACACAAACTCATTCGCTGTCACTCATACACTCTAGTCACTTAAATCTGAAAAAGATGAAGGGCTCGGAGGGCCGATGGGCAGACCGCTGATGGCAACCCTCGTGATAAGAATCGGACCAGAGGCCCCCATCGAAACATAAAGTTCTTAAAATTGCCCAGGAAAATGTCTGCCAATCTCTCCATACTTATCAGCTTCCACAGCCTCGCGTGCCACAAAGAAAGTGCCGGTGCTGCGGGTTTCTTCCAGGCCGCAGCCAAAGTGAGTTTAGCCGCTCCTAGACGGGAATAGGTATGATGTGTATGGGAATAAAATGTGTAGTCCCGTGTGTGCGGATGCAGAAAGCGCCAGCTGTCAAACAATCCAAGGTCACTAACCGCGCCCTGAGTGTCCCCAGAAAAAATCCCCGTGCCCGCCCTCCTAGTTCCAGAACAGTCCAAGCCTTCGTCCCATACCATGTTAAAATCCCCCATAAGTATCATATGCCCCTCATCAAAATCCCCCGCTCTGTCCAGCAGATCCCGGAGAAATCCTTTCTGCCCCGAATTAGGGACATACACCACCACAAATGTACAACTAGTGCCATGAAGTGCCCCCTTGACCATCAACCAACGCCCCTCCTTATTGCTGCTGACCCCTGTAGGTAGGAAGTGAAGGGACGCCCTAAACATAAGTGCCACCCCCCTATGTTTAGTAGCTGCTGAGGACCTATAAATGAGCGGGAAGTGTCTGTGTCGTAACCGAAGCTCATCCCTACGTGCTAAGTGAGTCTCCTGGAGACCCACAATGTCTAAGTGGTGAACAGTGATATATATTTCCACATTTTTTGACGTTTCTGGGGTGAATTGAGGCCCTTCACATTCCAAGTCCCCACACTAACTGGCATGGTAATGAATCAACCCCCCCCCTGCATGTATCCCTTCATAAATTGCTCACACTCCCCTCCCCCCAATAGCATCCAAGAAGATCCCCAGGTTCCAATTTGCACCAAGTCTTCACCGCTCCCCCCGCACCTCCCTCGGCCTAAAACCCCAGGGTCAAAGGCAACACCCATCCAGACAATGAGCCCTCCCAGGAGCCCAGCAGACTTGAATACAATCCACACATGCGAAAACGGCCCAAGGTGAACTTCGCAATCATTCCAGACGCCACCATCTAGCAACCCAACTCCCCCCCTGCCCTCCAACCCCCCCATGGGTGGGATTGCATGGGGCCCCCCTCTCACCCCCCCTGTAAACAGAAAAACAAGAGAAACGTGGAGAAAAAACACAGCTCACTGAACCTGGACCTTGCATACTGTAGCACCAGTAGTCCACAGTCCGTAAAGATCCCCTCGGACGGGGAAAGGGGTTGGGGGACCGAAGTGGTGTCCCCCAGGACCATGATTCGGGGTGTCTTCTCCCAAAGTACAATCAGCCCCGAAGAATCCCAGGACTCGCGTCCCTCCGGCACCAAACCAACCATGAATCAGTGCTCAGGCTGCCCCAGAGCTTTGCTGGGAGTCCGCCAGCGTGGCCGATGCCACTGACGCCACCGCATCTCCCCTCTCCCGCAGACTGGCAGTGCGGTCCGGCCGCACCCAGTCAGGAGATGGACCCACTCTATGCCATGAGGAGGACCGGCGACTCCTCCGCGACTGTGAAACATTTGCCTCCTGTGCTGGTGCGTCGTCCTCCAGACCCAAAAGATCCTTTGGCACTTGAAGAGAGCGAATCTGCCAGCCTGTTCTGCCACCGGAAGATGATGCGGAAGGAATGACCCCAGGAGTAGGAGATATTGTGTTCACGCAGGTAGGAGGTCATGGGGCGGAACTCACGCCGCTTCTGGAGGGTCGACGCCGCCAGGTCCTGGTAGAGTTACGGACGATGCTCTCTGAATTGCAAGGATGGGATGGCTCTGGCCTTCCGTAGGATGCGTTACTTCAATTGGAAGTCATGGACACAGACAAGAATGTCCGGGGGGGACCCCCTTCGCGCCTGGGCAGGCCGACTCTATGCACTCTATCCATCCGAATGTCCTGCACCTCCTCTTCATTCAAGATCTGTAGGAAGAGCGCCTGGACATATCCACACAGGTCCCCTGCTTCACCATCCCACGGCACAGCGCGAATATGGATGTTGTTCCGCCGGGAACGGTTCTCCAAGTCTTCCGTGTGAGTCTGGAGGTCAAGATTTTGTTCTGTGAGCCGGATGATGTCCTGATGCAACTGGTGGACATCGTTCGCCACACTCAGATCATGGTCCTCCAGTGTTGCGACCCTCTCCCCAATGCCATTGACATCTCTCCGTACCTCTCGGAGGTCCGAAGCCAGCTGGGCCCGCAGCTCAGAGATATCTTCTTTAATGGAGGCGAAGAGTTCAGTAATAAATGCCTTGGTGGCGGGGGCATCATTGTCCGATTGCTTGGATGACCCGCTGGCCCCAGGGGATGCCGGTTGCTGGGCCGATTTCGGCGCGCCATCTTTCCCATTCCTCCCCTTGCGCAGTGTGGTGGACATCCTGATACAAGCTCTTCAGCAGGGAGACAAGACCTCTCCATCCGGTCCTCCGCTACTCGCACCACTTCCACACCTCCTGCGATATCCGAGGGCTGGGTGCTGGGCACCGTGGGTCCACCAGACACAATCAAGGGAGGTCAGCAGGGTGGCAGAGTCCAGTCAGGCCGGTGCAATGACCGCTTTCATTGGGCCCAAATTCACGCAGTGATGGCCACCAATTGTCCAGGCCACTCTGCAGCGGTGACCTCCCTATAGGAGTGTGGCAATCTCTGTCTGTAGTGCCCCAAAGAGACAGTCCAGCGTCACCCTCCTCCGCTACAATCCAAAGCGTCTCCCAAGCCGAGGGCCCAAGCCGGGGGGAGCCCAAGCCTCCAGTCGTCTAGGGCACCACACCTCCAGCAATCCCAGCCGGGATCCCCACGGCTCCCGCGGTATGCACCAGCTCCTTTGGGGCCATGTCCATCAGAGCAGTTCGGCCGGAGGACCGTTGCTGGTGTGGAGCAAGAATGGTATGGGCACCGAGCCACGGCCGCTACGGCGGCAGGCCCTGCCGGTCCAGGCCTGAGGTCCGTCTCCTCCCCAACGTGGGGTTCGAGGGCAGCCACCTCCATGCGTCAGGGTCAGCCCGCGGCTGACCGGGAGCTGTGTGGCGAGGCCGGTGTGAGCCCCCACTAATGTCCCTCCACGTCCACCTCGATGCAGAACCAGGATGCGCCGGCGGCCAGGCTGCGGCGGAGCCCCGCACCCACCGACCCCTGGCCTCCTCCGTAGAGTCCTCCTCCTGGCCCTGTGGGACGAGCCACCAGGTATTTGGCGCAACGCGGTCCCCCGGGGCTCCTCAGCCCTCGTCAGGCCGTACCTCAAAGTTATTGGCGGGGGGGGGACCACAGCTGAGTCTCGCCGCCAGATCTCCGATATGGGCCCGGGGGGGGGGGAGGGGGAAGCAGTGACGCCGCCGCACTCACCCAGTCCCGCCGGCCTCCTTCGCAAACGCCCCACGCCGTCTGCCGCTTCCAGCAGGCGAAGAAGTGCTGCTTCGGCTGGCGATGGTCGGTGCTGCCTCTCTGTCCGCACTCCGACGAGCTCCGTTCCGCACAGTCGCGAACCGGAAGTCCGACGCCTCTCTCCACTTCAGGCTGGGGATCGCTAGGCCGCAGGCCGCCGCCGCCGCGGCGATAACTCGGGGGTCCTCCCGGTCACTCCCATTGCTCCGAGTCGGCCCTTTCAGCTCCAGGAGCCACCGCAGGGCCCAAACAGGCGAGAATCAAGCCTCTTCAGCCGTTATGGCAATGGTTAGCTGGGTTTGGCCCCGGAGGGATACGAAAGAGCATCTTGGCCACGCCCCCCCAGAGATATGTTTTTAATGTCATGTGTGATACTCTTGTCAAAGTATGGGAGAGTATGGAGTTGGATTTAGCCCCTCAGGGTCTGTTAGATATACAGGATATGTTTGATAAAGGATTTATTGTGGGTTCCGAAGTTGAGGAGGCTGTAAGGACACTTGTCACTTTCAGGTCTTTATTTTCCTCTCAGACTACTCTTGAACCTGATCTTGCACTTCGGCAGAAAATGAAACATTATCCTATGAGGGAAGTTCCTCCAGTATGGAGGGAAGCGGTTCCGCAGGCAGGTAATATTCCGCCTATCCCTGCTCATTTCCAGCGTATATGGGTACATGTCCCCAGGAAACAATTTGAAGTTTTAGTGCTCAAACAGTCTCTACCGGACCCTCGTAAAAATCCTGCTGGATATTATAAAGAGCTGTCTCAGACTGTTGATGCGTGTATTATGAATTTGGCCGATATTGATATGCTGATGGGAAATGTAGTTCCACAAGCGTTGTGGGCTCGGATTCGTAGGGAGGACCACGACCAAGCTTTAGGTGGTAATTGGGCCGCTATAACTGCCGCAGATGCAGCACAAGTGTGTGGTGCTAAGCCAGATGATTTGATTGCGCAATTGCCTGTTAAAATCATCACTTTAATGAAAACGATGATGCCTGCTTTACGTGTTAACTGGGATAAGTTAGCTGTGTGTAAGCAGAAGAAAGGTGAGAGTGTTTCCAATTTCTTTACTCGTTTTGAGGAGACGTTTATCGACCACAGTGGTCAAGATATAAGTACTGAAGGTGTACAGCGATTATTTGTGGATAAATTTGTATTCAATTTACTTCCTGAATTATCGCATAAGTTGAAAGACTCAGAAAGTTTGTGGGCTGTTTCTTCCTCGGCACAGATATTAGCTACTGCTCAGTATTACGAGAATAGGGATAAGGAAGAGAAAGATAAGATCGAGAAGAAGACTAAGGAATTACAAACAAAGGTTCTTTTGCAACAGGCTTATCCCCCTCGTTCTGCCCAGCGCCAGTTTCAACAGCCTCCCCTTTCAGAGGTTGTTACAAAAACCTGAAACTTTTGTTCCCCGACCTTGCTAGGTCCTAATCAATGTGCCTATTGTAAAGAGGAAGGTCATTTTAAGAATAGCTGTCCGGTTTTAGTGCAGCGTAATGGTGGATTCCCAGGGCCGCGAGGCCGTGGTGGTTTTCAATCAGCACCTAGAGGTAGAGGGTGAGGTACGTTGCCTCAGGGACAACGTTCCTTTCCCCCTCAGAATTCTTTTAATTATTTTGATCAGCAGAATACTCAGTCTGCGCAATATTACAATGACGATTACTGTGTTGAAGGTGAGGCTCAGGATTTTCATACTAGTTAGGACAGCCATGGACAAAGTAAGGGAGTCGTATCAGTTCCAGTGGATCAGAATGGGCTTATGTTAAAGTTGTTGCATTGGGTGTTGCAGAGCCATTTCTTTTGGATACTGGTGCAATGAGAAGTTCTATCATTCACTCCAACCTCCCTGGGGCACCTTTGTCTGGCTTAACTAACGTTTCTGTAGGATTTTCTGGCACCCCGGTTACTAACCCGGTTTCTAGTCCTTTGCCTCTTTCGATTGGTCCTTACGATCTGGAAGCTCCGCTTATTTTGACAACTGGTTGCGGAGAGAATCTGTTGGGTTTGGACTTGTTGAAATGTCTTCATGCAACGTTGTATTGTTCCCCCTCTGGTGTGCATCTTACATTAAGTGAGGAATTGGTTTCTCCTATGTATTTATCGAAGGACCAATTCCCACCTGAATTGCGTTCTCTCCCTGCTATGCTTTGGGCTTCAGGTCTAAATGAAGTTGGTCTGCTCCAGATTCTGCCTTACGTGGTTACTATTAAGCCTAATGTTAAATTACCACACATTCCTCAGTATAAGATTTCCAATGATGGTGAACGAGTTTTGTTGGCTATTATCTATGATCTGGTTCAGTAGGGTGTGGTCGAAGAAACGAGAGGCAATGTTTGTAACAGTCCTGTTCTCCCTGTCTTTAAACACACTGATCCTTCTCAGCTTCCTGTATATCGCTTTGTGATTGATCTTCTGGAGGTCAACAAAATTGTTGTCCCCCAGTTTCCTGTTGTCCCAGATATCAGTGCCTTGCTTACTATGATACCCGCTGCAGCGGCATGGTTCTCGGTTATTGATCTCAAAAATGCCTTCTTCAGTATTCCTATTGCTGAGGAAAGTAGGGATATTTTTGGCTTCTCTCTCGGAGGCCGAGGTTTCCGATTCAAACGTGCACCTCAAGGCTATTGTGAGAGTCCCTCCATTTACAGTCAGGCTTTGAAATCTTAGCTTGATGCTTTCACTTTGCCTCAGGTGCCACTCTGATTCAGTATGTGGACGATTTGTTAGTTGCTGCTGATTCAGAGGATGTTTGCAAGGATGTGACTGTTTCACTGTTGCGTCATTTGTCTGACCTGCATCACAAGGTGTCACCCTCTAAGTTACAATATTGCCGCCAAGAGGTTACCTATTAGGTCATCTCTCGGCGAAGGAGGGAAGACGATTGACCCCAGAAAGAATTCAAGCAATCGCTCAAATGTCTGTAACATCCACACAAAGAGAGGTGCGTGCCTTTCTGGGCATTACCTCTTATTATAGACAGTGGATTCCAAATTTTTCTTTTTGTACTGACTGTAGTTACTATGGCGCATGGTCCAGCCCACATTAGTGTAAAAGGGATATGTAAACTTCTGGCTCCAGTATGGCAGAATGAAGGAATTCCTAAATGTGCGGAGAATGTGGTTAAGCATCGTATCGTTTGTCTAATGCATAATCCAGGAAAGGGAACCCCAACGCCAGTAGGTCATTTTGCACCCCCTAGGTACGCTTTTGAGGTATTACAAATTGGTTGTAATAATTACAAGTATGTTCTGGTGGTGGTGTGTGCCTTTTCCAGATGGATAGAGGCCTACCCCCTAAAGGACAATACTGCTTTGTCTACTGCCAAAGTCCTTTTGAAGGAATTTTTCCCGAGGTTTGGTTTGCCGCAAATTGTCTGGAGTGACAATGGAAGTGAATTTGTAAGCCAAATTATGCAGAAAGTGTGTGCGGGTCTTGGTATTAGGCAGAAATTCCATGCGGCAAACCACCCTCAGTCAGCAGGTTTCGTAGAGTGCTATAATGGCACTCTCAAGCTTAAATTGGCGAAGATTCAGGCCAGCACTAGTCTTGCTTGGCCTGACGCACTACCTTTGCGGCTTTCATCCACGAGAACTACTGTACATTCTCGTTTAGGATTCAGCCCATATTTTGGGCGCCCAGCCAACGTCTGGGGAGTCCCTCGACCTAAAAAGTATTCTGACATCCCGTACCCAATGTTGATTGACTACTTGCATGACCTCGCCACAAAATTGCGTGTTCTTCACCAACAGGTTCAAAACGCTTTTCCGGAGGCCTCTGCGGATCCAGGTCACTCCATCTAACCTGGTGACTGGGTCTGCCTGAGGAATTTCCAGCGGAAAAAGAATCTAGAACCTCATTGTGGTCCGCCTCGGCAAGTTTTGTTAGCAACACGTACAGCAGTAAAGGTCGTCGGGAAGAAGAACTAGGTCCATGGAGTGCACTGTAAAAGGGTACCTTTGCCTTTACCTTTTGATCAGTGGGTTCGTAAGAGTATAAGCGACAGTGAAGGCGAAAGGGTCCCTCGATTTGTACCTTTCAGTAGTGCACGCCTGGATTGAACGAACTTCGAGAAAGAAGACGACGATGTGTTGCAAAAAGCTGTACCATCACATCTACGACTGAACACAGTAAATCCAGAGACTTTGTTTCAAGAAAAAACGATACTTAATAAGACTCGGTACAACTTAAGATCCAGATCAACGAAAGACAAATGAACTTCTTTTTTCCTTTTTCTGATTACGTTTTTGAGAGACATTTCTTTTTCCACTATCCAACAAGTTGCAGGGTCACGGTAGGAGTCTTAGGCTGTGACCTGAGTAGTGACAGTAGGTCTGCAGGACTTGCAGTGTCATAGGACAGCTAATAATCACAGCTAAGTGATCTAGGAAGATTGCCATGAGCAACGCTTTAGAGAATGAAGGATCATCTGGAGATAGTGGACTTGAATGAATCCATTTAAGGTGAAACTGCAGACACCAGGGTTAGTGTACCCCACAAGTTATGTGAAATAACACTCCAGATGGAGGGGGACATAACTAGAAAAATAAGAGCACTCTTTTGGGAGAATCTCTCTAAGGGCTATGACATTCTTCTGGCTGAACAAGACTGGCCACCTGAATTTGTCAGGGAGTTCCCACATGGCGAAGAGATAATTATGCCAGCCTTCTCAAATCACATTCCAATTCATAAAAAATACACATATGCCAGAAAATGGGCAGTAGCTCAGGCTCCAGCATTATATAAAAATCATGTAGGATGGGATGAGGACTCACCTCACCATAAAATCCAGTTAAAAAATCAGCCTACTGCACAAAGGCAGTATCCAGTTAAGCAAGAAGCTAAAAAACAGGTCAGGGAGATTTTAAATCAACTTTGCACCATTGCACCGCGTCAATGAACAATCCTTAGTTTCCTGTCTCCAAACCAGACAATACATATCGTCTAGTTTTGGACTACAGACACTTAAACTCTTGTTGCAAAACCTTTGCAGTACAAAATGAACACAGTGCAGCACTGATCAATAACATTGTGCAGAAAAAGTATAAAACCACATTAGATATTTCAAATGGGATTTTCTGTCAAAACATTGCACCTGAAAGCAGGCATTTGACCGCTTTCTCAATTATGGGGACACAGCGACAAATTTGCCGTCTCCCCCAAGGATTCAAGAATAGCTCAGGGTTATTTTCAGCCATAGCCAGGGTAACAGATTTACTACAAATGTACGATGATGAGGCATTATCTTATGTCAATGATTTCTATCTTACAGGCGATGATTTGGACATGCACTTGAAAAGAGTGAACACCATAATTCTTGGGTTCGCATCTGAAGTGTATAAATTCAATTTTAAGAATTGCCCATCTCAACTTCCTATTTCTAGGCTACGAGTTATCAAGTGAAGGCAAAAGCCTGGCAGCTAACTTTCTAGAGAAATGTGCGCTGCTCCAACCTATAAAGACGCTGAAAAACTTACAGTCAATTCTAGGTTTCCTGAATTTCGGAAGAACTTATGTTCTGAATTACGCAGAAAGGGTTAAACCTCTCTACGAACTAATAAAACCTGATGTCAAACCAACTAATTGGACTCAAAACCACACAGAAATTTTGCGTTTAGTACAAACAGACATGTTAACAAAAACACAGTTAGAAACACGCAACAATGTGCTCAACCTTGTGATCCGAATCATCCCAGGAAGATGAGGATTCACATGCCTAACCTTTAATGAAGGTGAAAAGGTACCAATAGCATACAAATCACACTTGCTGAAATAAAATTCACTTCTAGAGAAAAAATTCTGACAGGGGTTCAAACTGCAGTAGCAAAAGAGAGAGCTCTCGCACAGGGAAAACGAATAATTATCATTATACCTGTACCTGCCTTAGAGGCAGTGACAAAAGCGAGCATTCCAAATGCAAAAGCTTTACATCCGAGATGGATATAATGGGTCAACTCTCTTGCTGCAACAGACGTTGAATACGTCTTCGACCCCTATTTGAAGACACAAGAATGTTTACAGTACAAACACGAATGAACTCTGCCGACCGAGATTCTACCTCTAGAACATTACGGCTGTATAATATATACAGACGGATCCGCACAACCCCCAATTGGGGGTAAACAAGCCTATAGTGCTGCGTGGGTGATTGTTAAAGGTCGCTGGCGCAAAGGCAAATTTAGACCTATGGTCACTAAAACTCAACAACACGGAGACTGTACAGCTCAGCGAGCTGAACTACAGGCTTTCAAGATGGCGCTTGAGAATACTGATCGCGAATTCCCCACACTAATAGTGTGCGATTCGAATTTCTGCATTGACTCTTACAACGAACACTTGCAGAGCTGGGTTCAAAACGGGTTCAAAAATTCAAAAGGTGGCACAATCAAGCATAAAATGCTTTGGGAACAAGTAGTTCTTTTGAAGAAAGAACTACAAAAGACTCACGTGATTCATACACTGAGTCTCCAGCGTGATGGCGTTCATGTTGCAGGGAATTCATTGGCTGATGAAGCCGCGAAGGTTGCTGTGCAAACGGCTTCCGTAGCTACAATCGCTCGCTCAAAAAGAGTAATAGACGGTGAAATGTTATTAGCAGTAAAAGCCTCAATGGAAGGCAATCATGCAGCGTTACCTCTAAACTATCCACTCACGTATACATACATAATTGATGCAAACTCAGTTCCTTTTGCTCAAATCCCTGGAGTGGGGGACAGAGTAATTCCAAACAGGGAGCGGAGAGCTTACTTGATTCAAGAAGCACATATGGGAGAGGGTCTGACACATCAAGGGATCTTGAAATCTCTAATAGAATTAGAAGAGATGTACTAGTGGCCAGGAATGAGCGTCCATGTTTAGGAATTTGGAATAAATTGTGATACCTGTTACAGATATCACAGCTTTGAGGACCACCAGATACCTGACTACAGTGTAGTCATCCCATTGCTAGACAGCATTACGCTATCTACACGCAGACGTCTCCATGGACAGATGCGGTCCCACAACTACTAGGACTAGATTTATTTGGATGTGGCCCCAGCACTCGTCTGATGCCAGAACTGTTATAAAGGATTTGCGAGCCTTTATTGGCACATACGCAATCGGCACGCTACTTTCTGACCAGGGTCCTGCGTTTAGCTCTCCAGCTTACAAAGAGGACATGGCTAGCTTGGGCGTTGCATTGCGGTATTCTAGTCCGTTCCATCCTGAGGGTAATGCGGTAGCGGAAAGAAAAAACTGTGACATAAAGCAATCCATAACAGCTAAGGTATTAGATTCGGGTGATGGGTGGGTCAAACATCTAATAAGTGTCCAACATAGTCTTAACAATCTGCCAAGAAATTCTATGGGTGGAATCACTCCATATGAATTACTATTTGGTGCTAGAATGATAATCGAAGACCTTGATTGTCAATCTTTAGTGGTGGAACAAAAACCCTTTGATGTCAAAGATTGTTTGGCTGTTTTACAGAACTTAAATGAAACAAGAAGAAGTCTGAGTAGCATGATACAGAAGTCAACAACCACTGAAGAAAAAGCAACTGTCCCAGCAAGGCCTGTCTGGATTCCAAAGATTGGGGATCTAGTCAGGGTAAAGATCGCGGTAAAGAAGGAATTTGGGCCTTCTTACAGTAAAGCAGTACCTGTTTGGCAATCCAAGGAGCAAGATCAGTAGTACTACCGCCCCTTGCTGGTAAAAGGGAGAACAGAGTTGTGTCCATCGACCTGGTCAAACCACAACATGTGGCCAATAATAAGTAGTAGGCCCATTGGACTCCCAAGATGTAGCAGACGACCAAATCTCACTACTATCCAAGAGGTTCAAACTGAAAGACTTATCACCTATGATGAACCTGCAGTAAGAAAAGAAGGACTATGTAACAAAGCCATGGAACTTGTGCCTCTTGAGACCCAAATAACAGTTCATCAAGAAACACCTGTCTACAATGATGTAGCCTCTGACTAAACCAATATGACAAAGGAAGAAGCAACTCCAAAGATTAATAACAATCCTGATGCAATTCCAACAATTAACAGAACTGCCTCTGGCTATTTTATCAACTTTGATACATTTTCTGAGGATCCCAGTGTACCTGAAGATAAGCCAGCAAATAAAACTTTGAAAGAAAAAATAACAGAACTCTTTCATCAACTTGAATAAACCTATCTGGTTTCACCATGGATTGAATTTTGGATTGTGTTAGGTGTACTTTTCCTCCTGCTCTGGCTCATTCTGGTTTTAAGCTTGGGAAAAATGATAGATGGAAAATACAGTTCAATGGACACAGCAAGTCAGAAAATCAACTTGGTCCTGAACCCTCACAAATCATCTCATCGTGAACGAAGAGACCTCTCATCAGTGAACATCACAGCTGTTCAAGGTTCAAGGTTTCTTTGAGTGACTTTGTATCAACCAGCACATTTTCTGATGATTGGGACTTTGACACTATTAATAATATGATGTCAGATTTAGAAATGTCTGCAAAATTTACAGAACATGAATACTTAGAAGGTTCATCAGATTAAAGAACAAATGTATTGTTTTAATCACTATGGTCACCATTATTTGCACAAATCTGCGAACACTAGGGGCCCCATTAGGATGGCGGGCGGGCTTTGCCCGCCCGCCATCCTGTCGGAAATCGGGACCGCCCGCCCTAAGGGCGGGGGTCCCGCACACACCATTAGGATGTGCCCGCCACAGTGGCGGGCACATCCTGTATTTTCAGCATTGTGGCGGGCGGTGCTCTCTGCACCGCCCGCCACAATGCTGAAAATGCACTTTCACATTTTCATTTGCAAAGCGGCAGGCACCACGCGGTGCCTGCCGCTTTGCCATTGAAAATGAAGGGGGGTACACAGGTACCCCCCATGTGCACCCCCCCCACCTGTACTTCACTCTGGGGGCCCGCAGGGGGCCCCCAGAGTGAAGACCGCATGCCTTTCCGTGGCGGCAGCGCCGCCGCGGAAAGGCATCTAAAAATGCCCTTTGTAATAATGCGGGCGGTGTCTGACAGACACCGCCTGCATGTTACTTGTTTTCCTCCCCGGCCGCAAGGCGACCGGGGCGGAAAAGTGGCGGGCGGTGTTTTGCTCCGCCGTGGTCCCCCCCGCCATTCTAATATGGCGGGGGGGAATACAGGGAAGGATGGCGGGCGGATTTCCCCCGCCAGGCTGGCGGTGGCTACCGCCAGCCTGGCGGGGGAAATCCGCCCGCCATCCTAATGGGCCCCTAAGAATGTTTCTACTTATAATCAATGGGAACATTGTCCAACGCCGTCAAAAGGTAGCTCAAAAACATTTTATGAAAAGTTTCCGTACTTCTCAGGGTTCAGTGTTACAAAGCCAGAAACGTTTTATTTAAAAAATGTGAATAAGACAGGAATGAAAACAATGTTGACCAATACTAAACAAATTTACTCTGCAATTTTTATGATCAGCTGTCTACATTAGGTTTTGACTTTTGGAAAGACAACATCGAGACAAAAACTGTCTGGGGCACAAAAGACTGGCAGTTGCAAGGTTTAGAAGCCCTGTTCAGAGCCTGTATTATATCAGAACAAATAATGTTTTTAAATGACACAATTCAACAAACTTCTTGACTTGGCCTGGCTATGATAAAAGATTTAAATAAACCATCTATACCTAAACCCACATCTGAGAGCAATGATAATACAGAAAAGGAGATAAACGTACCATATATTTTAAAACACAACAGAACTAATCCTGATTGATAAAAATGGGTAATCTGGCCCACAGACGCTAATAATAGATATATTCTTGAACAAAACACAGGGGTTCAAAAAATAACAGGCCAGATCAGAGATCAGAGATATTCCCAGAAACAACATCCAGGGATAGTAACAACATACAGTGTGGGAAAACTATGCCTTGAGTGGCTACAGACATCCACACTTCCCGAAATCAAACAACACTTATCTTTACTTAAAGAAGGAAATGATTTGCGAGATTTCTTAATGGGGCCTCACAAACCACGTCAAAAACTTTTAATATACGCCGGTATATATGCTGCGTACAACAAAGCCTGGAAAATAACGCAAATGGAAACTGCAGAAAGAATACGAGAAATTGATTGTGTTAATTTAGAGAAAGCTCTCTCTGTGGTGGACAATGGGTTAACGACTCTGTCCACCAGAATATATTCTTTGGACAGCATTGTATTATCTACAATTGACATAATAATGCAGGACTTGCTAATGTTACAACATGGCCAGTCTCAATTACATTCTATAATGCAGTTAGGGTGGACGTTACAAAATCTTCATTCAGGCTACGTGCCATGGCGTCTAATCAACACAACGTCATTGTTTGCTTTATTTAACCTTACAGATAAACAAATCTCTTTTGCGCAAAGAGGAGCAGACTATACGGTGATGCGCATTGAAAAACTGGAAAGATTACCATTGACAGTTTCTGAGAAGCCTGTCATTGAATGGATAATACATGGCACCATTACGATACCAGTGACGATTTTCCAATTTCAGTATTGTCTACAGCATATACCAGCGGGCCTGTATGAAATGTTGGGTAAAGAATACATTAAGTCGACCTGGACTTTACCATACAAACACAAATGTTGGCGTGGGGGAAAAGAGGTATTCCTTAGTGGTAAAAATTGTAAGAACTCACTAAGTGGTACACTTTTGTGCTAAGGTTTTAATTTACACGGAGCCTGTGAAGGATCTGCAAATAACATCTCTTGCCACCTGCACGGTACACCATCCACAGTGATAGATCCAATTTTCAGGCAGCTATCCAATGGCAGCCATGTTATGCTCAATGACCACAGCTGTTGTGGCATATGCCAAGAAAAACGTATCTCGTTATGGGGTCATCCAAGGTCACTTGTATGCAAGTATTGTATCTAAAGATAGACAGGGAGACGGAGTTATGGCCTTCACTGAATATCTCTTCTATAGTAATTGATACTTTAAGTAGAATGAAAGTCATTTTTTGACAAAAAACTGTGCCACTGACCTCGTCTAAAAAATATATGATCTGCAAGTTGCAAGGACTTCTGCAGAGATACATGCATTACTATCAACAAACTGCCCAGTACTTTTCGCAGAAATGTTAAGTCAAATCTTAAATATGTCTGATACCAGTGGCATCGCACATGTATTTAAGATGATTTTTTTGGGACTGTTAACACCATTTGAAGCAGTCCTCTGCATTTTTCCAAATTTCGTGCACTCTGTGTTCGGCGGTCTGCCTCTCATTTTGGGACTCGTAGTAGGAATTCTATTTTTTATTCCTTCTGCTCCGATATGGCAAGTCCGGTCACCAGCGATACCTAGACTACCATGGAACAATGCCTCCTTGCCATGAGGTATCGTGAAAGAATTACACAGATTCTTGGCTTGGCTCGTTTAAGAGATCTGAACACAACTTGGTTTCTATTTCAGACCAATCAGGCAAGATTGCATCTTACCTGTTCTACAATGCCTGCTTTGCGGAGAGGAATGCGTGTTGGACATTTGTCTTGCACTTCCATCAGTCCTTTCATCGGATGTCGACGCCTTGCTAGGTCCTCAACGGCTACTAATCCTGATGACGGCATTCATTGAGGTCTCACCAGTAAGTCTAACTGAGGGTGAGATAAGAAGATCAACAGGCACACAGGTACCATCTGATATGAACATTGTTAATGCGGCACCTGGCGCTGACGGCAATGCTCCTCATCTGTGCAAATTTGATCTACTTGATGAAATAGTTCCACTTTCACCTACTGTGGTTGAAAATTTCTTTGCCAACCTCGACGATCTGATGTTTTCACCTGACACCGAGAATAACTCTTGATTCATGCACACAGCATTCCCTGAACTCTGAAATTCGGCCTTCACATTTTCAAAGCAAAGACTTCTAACTTTGGAAACTCTATTTTTCTCAAACAATTGCATTTTTTTCTCCCCCAAAACTTTGAACTTTTTGCTCAGACTAATGTGCTTAAAGTAGAACTATTCTTAGAAAACAAGAAATTCTTTTTGAACACTTCCTAGAGGAAATATTTTGCATTGTCCTCAATGCTATAAATTTTGACATGCTATGTTATATTATGAAATGGTCACAACCTTTTTTCTGTATTTAAGAGCCATTTTCATAAATGTAATTACATGGTTCATTCAGTTTGCATTTCAGATATGATACATTATGCTTAGAATGACATAATTCTCCTTAAATGCGTACTGTAGAAATGCTCAATTTTTCGTGTACAACCATTTCAATTGCATTTTCATGTATTTTGGGGTGGGATTGTAAACACATGCCTTAGATACGTTCAGTGCTTATAGATTTAATTTATTGAACTTAATATCGTGGAGTGGGTGTTGTAAATGAATCTAGGACCCTAGTGTAATTTTCCCGATTCATGCCCTTATATAGGTATAAATTACCCGATCCTTATATAGGCATAGAAATCATTACCATACTTGGACTGAGCCTATACACCCCAAATACGGCATGGCTACTTCCACTAAGTTCCAAGAATCAACAACGATTTCTTAGAGAAACCCGCCTTCAGCAGCTAGGGACTTCCCCTCGCCTGAATACTAATTTATCTAGGAAATCATGGAGTTTTCACAGAACTGGGTCTTTGAGTGACGTTATTAAGTCCAATCATACATCAAACTCGGCACCTTCAAAGTATAAATATGCCCACATTTGCCCAGACAAACACACAGTGGTTTGAAGCAGATCGACTAACTACTTGCCCAACGCCCTGCAGCAGCAAGTGCCGAAGGAAGTCGACCCTCCAGCTGACGCACTGAGAGACGCTGTCTTTTCTCCTTCCGAGAAACCCAGCTCCAGTGTTTCCAGGCTACTCTTGCGGGTCTCTGCGAAATCAAGTCCTGAGAGAGAGATACAAGACCTCCTTCCTTCTAAACCAAGGTACGGAGCTGATTAGACCCTTAGAGAATTCTTGGATAGATCCTTGGCAGAGAAATACTAAACTTAAGAAACTCCTCACTTACTTCTTCCCTTGTACTAGACTTAGGTTAGGTACACCAGGGTAGGCATATTTTAGAAGCACCAGTTGAGTACTTTTAGTCATTATTTTATTACTGTATGTATTTTATATGTTTTAGGCAACTTATGGCTTGAAACCATATCATGCTTTTACAGTACTTTATAATACTACTTTATAATACTTTTCATATTATATGCCCTGAACTTTATAACCAGTATTATGATTGTAGCAGTACATTTCTTATGCTTGAGAAAGAAGACTGTGTTGTGTCTTCCACCTTTAATTGTGTACATTCCTTGCTAAGAATGTAACTAGGTCATGGGTTGGAATGTGATGTTTGGAGGGTTTGTCAGTTGTAACTTGGTCGAGGGACTGAACGACTTGCCTCCCTGTTGGGCGTGATTAAACTACTTAATAACTCAATGGTGGAGTGTTTAACTTTACATTACTGGCGACGATGAGCCCAACAGGCGATGAAGAACCCTGCGTGATTTGGATTTAAGGATTTCTGAAAAGAAAAGGATTTCGAGGGCCACTACGGTGCGGTAGTGAGTTAATTATTTATTTGGAAATCTTTTCGAGTGCTTTTCGAAGATCCGACCTGATCTGGAAGCGGCGTTATCACATGCGGCAAGTACATTTTAGAAGTTTTAAACTTCATTGAAATATTCCGCAGAAGTGCCTACCTTCTTTAGAAGTGCGTGTTTTGAATGTCCTGCGCGAGCTGTGCATGAGCGTTTTATCGGATTCCATGACGTTCAGTTGCAGCCCCGCGCTGAAGAGCAGTCACGTTTCCTCTTTCGTCACACGTATTTCATGGTGACACGCACGCTCGCTTACACGCATTCTACAGAAGTGCGCTCCGTGATAATACTTTCACTTGAACATCGTTTTTAAATAATATTTTGAATCGAGGCAAGGTGTTAAGACGAACACGATAAGAGGCGCAGTTTGATCAAGATGAAAACTAAAAGAAGTGCAGTTTGATCAAGATGAAAACGAAAAGGAATGCAGTTTGACCAATTTTCCATCTTTGTGAAGTGAAGGAAGTAATGGAAGTTTCTACCTGACATACGCTAAGAAGAAGGAAGTACCTACTGAAGAGAAGTGAAGTTTGCAATTGTTTTATTTTATTTTTTCTGTTTGGTTAAAAAAAAAAAGCAGATTTTACTTCTTTATTTTCTGATTGTTGTTTTTCCTTCATTATTTTGGATTAATATTTTAGATTGTTGTATTAGCTTGTTTAGTTAATTTTCCTTTTCAGGATGTCATCTTCAGCGAGTGGAATGAATAGACCGCCTCAATTTTTGAGTAAGCAAGGTGAACCGATTTTACCATGGAAAAAATGGAAGCCAATCTTTGACTCATATTTGCTTGCTATTGGTGGTGAAAAGTTTTCTGCGATCAGGAAACAGGCTGTTTTGTTGAACAATTTAGGTATTGAAGGAAGGAACATTTACAATAGTTTGGATCCTATACCTATTGGTAGGGGTGCCGGTGAACCTACTGATGTGTATGAAATGAGTGTACTTCTTTTAAAGATTCATTTTGGAGCACGAATTAATGTTGTCATGGAGAGACATAAGTTTTTTATGCGTACACAGGGTAAGAACGAAAGAGTTGGAAATTATGTGGCAGCAGTTAAATCTCTTGCGCAAACTTGCGAATTTGAACTGTTGACTGACTCTCTCATTCGTGACCAACTTGTTCGTTGCACTAATGATCAGAAGATTCAGGAAAAGCTTTTGTCGAAAAATCCAAACTTGAAAGAGGGCATACTTATAGTTGAGAGTGTTGAGCATACTTCTACTTGGGTGTAGGAGATTAGGAAGGGTCCTACTCAAACTGATCCTGTTTCTAGTATAGGCAATGAAAATCGACTAATCTTTCAACCGGAAATAAGTGTTGCTGCAGTAAGTAAAACTCCTTCAAAGCAAGAGAAGACCACATTAAAAATTGAAAGACCTAAACAAAACAACAGTTTTAACAGAGACAATAAGTTTAGATGTCCCAGATGTGGAAGTGGGAAGCATGGACCGAACTATCCAAACTGTTTTGCCAAAAGTACCGTTTGCAGGAACTGTGGTAGGAAAGGCCACTATGCAAGGATGTGTAAAAACAGCAAAGTCAATTTTGTAGACGACAAAGAAGAGTACTCTCAGGATTCCATTCATTGCATCACAAATTTGCAAGTTGATGTTGTTTATGGTGTGAATCAAGTAGATGATGATGTTGTAATTATGCCCTCTTGTGACATTCATATTGCCAATAAGGTTGTCCCTGTACTGGCTGATTCTGGTTCACTTTTCACTCTTATAAGTGACAAATTTTGGTTTTCCAATATTGAGGGAGACAAAATCAAGCTTTTGGCTCCTGACATTAATCCTGTCGGGTATGCGAAGCAGAAGATTGATTTGATTGGGTATTCCATCCAGACCATTACTTTTAAGGGTAGAGAAACTGTTGGAAAAGTGTATGTTGCGAAGAGGGGGGATAATCTTCTTGGATGGCGTCACCAAAGAGACCTAGGGATTATTTTGAATCCCAATGCTCCCGAACAGGTTATGTTGGTCTCTCAACTAGGTGATTTTCTAAACATTTTTGAAAAATTTCCTGAAGTATTTAGTGATGATTTGGGTCTCTTGAAAGGTTTTAAACATAAGATTATTTTGAAAGGGAATGCAAAACCTGTAGTACACAAAGTTCGGAAAGTGCCAAATCTTATGTTGAAACCACTTCAAGATGAAATTCATAGGCTGTTGAAGCTGGGAGTGGTCGAGGAAATAGAATCTTCAGAATGGCTTGCACCAATTGTTTTGGCACCTAAGGACAAGGGTACCAAAATTAGGATGTGTGTGGACCTCAGGAGTCTAAATGGTTCAATCTGGGTTGACAGGCAGCCTTTGCCTAATATAAATTAGATTTTGACCAAGTTGGGTGGGGCTACTGTGTTTAGCGTAATGGATTTGTCAGCAGCGTACCACCAAGTTTTGTTGCATGAGGAATCAAGGCATTTAACATCTTTCGTAACTCCTATTGGTGCTTACAGATTTATTAGGATGCCTTTTGGGCTAGCTAGTGCAGCTGCTTGTTTTCAGAGGATTATGAAGAATGTATTATCTGGAATTGATTCCGTTTTGTTATTTCAGGACGACATTCTGGTGTACGGGACTGATGTTGGCAGGCATGATGACATCTTATTTGGGGTTTTATCTAGACTCAAGGAATCTGGTCTGACTTTGAAACGTGAAAAATACAAATTCAGAGTGAATTCTGTGTCTTATTTGGGGCACACTCTATCCGGGGAGGGTATCAGTCCCAAGATTAATCTGGCGGAGGCTATTCTTCAAGCTCAACCCCCTTTTAACAAGGATCAGGTAAAATCTTTCAATGGGTTGTCAGAGTATTATTCGAAATGTATTCCAAATTTTGCTAGCGTGATGCAGCCTATTAGACTTCTTTTGAAAAAAGGTTCTGTTTTCAATTGGGACAAGGAATGTTCAGGAGCCTTTGAAACTGTTAAGTCTGAGATTGCAAAGATGCCAACTTTAGGGCATTTTGATGTGCACAAGAAAACAATTTTGTCTACTGCTGCGAGTATACGTGGTTTGGGGGCTGTTCTATCTCAGTTGGTGGATGGTTCGGAGAGGGTCATTGGATTCGCTTCACGTTCTTTGAAGGGTGCTGAGGAGCGCTATTCGGTTATAGAACATGAAGCTTTAGCTTGTTTTTGGGCCATCAAGCATTTCAGATTTTATTTGTGGGGTTTACTTTTCGTTGTCAGGTCTGATCACAAACCTCTGGTGCAGTTGTTTGAATGTACAACTCCCTTGATAAGTTGCTTGAGGGTGATTTTGAGCCTCCAGTTGTCTCATGGGTGAGTGAATCAGCGTTGAATGAAGTAGAATGGAGGGATAGCTTTTCAAATGATCCGGCCAGGGATTTTGTTTTGGAATCCACGGTCAGTGGATGGCCTGTTTTGAAAGAGGTTCCTGATTCTGCTAAGAGTTATTGGAATGTAAGAGATGAGTTGAACATTATTCAGTGTGAATTGTTTAGAGGGGACAGGTTGATTCCCCTTTTTGGGATGAGGGAGAAGATAATACATTTGGCACATGAGGGACATCTTGGTCGTAGTCTCACTAAGGCGAGAGTCAGGGAATCCTATTGGTGACCTGAATTAGACCGTGAGGTTGAGATTGTTGTGAGAGACTGCAGTATTTGTGCTGGTAATGATAAGTCAAGTAAAGTGAGCACCGCCCCTCTTTCCCCTGTTGCCATACCTGAGCGTCCTTGGTCTAAAGTGGCTGTGGATATTATTGGACCTTTTGAGAATCTAGCTCCTTCGGAGAGGTTTGTTGTTGTTCTGGTAGATTATACATCGAAGTGGTTGTCTGCTTCTTGTATGGGTTCCGTGTTGAGTAGGAACGTTATTGAATTTTTGAAGGATGCTTTTACTTGTGAAGGGGTGCCTGACGTCCTGGTCTCTGATAACGGTGTTCAATTCACTTCTCAGGAAATGTCTGACTTTTTGAGAGATTTATCAATCACCCACCATAGGACTGCTTTTTATTCTCCGCAGGCAAATGGTTTGGTGGAGAGCATGAATAGGTTAATTAGAGCTTGTGCTCAGACTGCTTTGGAAAGAAGGCTTCCATTAAAACCTATTCTCAGGGAAAAACTGTGGGCACACAGGAACACTCCCAACAGCGTGACTGGTTTGTCACCTTTTAAGAAACTTAAAGGAAGGGTTGCTGGTTCTAAGCTTAATCCTTTGTGGCTATCAGTGAAGGATAGGGGTTGTGTGGTCAATGATTGGAGGTTGGAAAATTATTAAGAGAAGTACAAGCAGAGGTTCGATGTCTTAAGAGGGGCAAAAAGAATTTCATGGAAAGTGGGTGATTTTGTTTTCATTAAGAGGGCAACTTGGTCACCAAAGGGTGAGTCCAAGTATTTTGGCCCTAGGTGCATTGTGAAGGTCATGAAGAATATGGTTATGCTTGCTGGGGGAGATGTTTGGAGTATGTCTCGTTTATCAAGGTGTGCTGAGGGGGATGGTGTTGTGAAACCTGGTTCTGACGGTTTTGTGAGTCAAAAATGTTTTAATCACTTACCACAGAATGTTCCTTTCTGCAGCACAAGCACAAGAACAAGAAGACCTCCTTTGTATCTTCGAGATTACTGTTCTAAGTGAATTGTTTCTGTGTTTTCTAGACCTTTGTTTTTCTGACTTTCTTCATTTTCTTTCTTTAGTTTTCTTTATCTTTTCTTGTGCTTTTTACTTTGTTCTTCTTGTTTCTTTTTCTTGTTTATTATACCTTTTTGTTTTGTTATTGTAATAAGGGAGATGTGTTGTATCTTCACCTTTAATTGTGTACATTCCTTGCTAAGAATGTAACTAGGTCATGGGTTGGAATGTGATGGTTGGAGGGTTTGTCAGTTGTAACTTGGTTGAGGGACTGAACGACTTGCCTCCCTTTTGGGAGTGATTAAACTACTTATTAACTCAATGGTGGAGTGTTTAACTTTACATTAGACTGTTCAATAAATACCTTTTATTGAAAACGCCTATCTTTCTATTTTCTCAGCACCTCTGGTGAAACGAAGCATGCACGATTGCATGAGTAAAAAAAGCTATCTATTGTTTCCGCGACTCTAGAGATTGATTACTTATTCTTGGGAAACAAAGTTGTCATGTTTATGCAGTTGTCAGAAACTAATCCCTTCTTGTTTATTCGAGAAAGTTTCTATTGACCTCTGAGCTAGCTGGTACTCACAATTAAGTTTAATATATATGATAGAGAGCTAGTCGACCTCAGTCCTATGTCTAAACTATAGTATATGTTATTCAAATGCGCAGAGCCTATTGGGAAAATAGGAACTACACTACAAGTTCACTTCACACTTTTGTACAGAGGAAGTTTCTTTGTAAGAATTATTTATCAAGAAATTATTCATTATTAATGATCAATTATTAATTATTATAATAATAATTATTATTATTATTATTATTAAGTAATTATTAATGAAGGAAGTCCCCCATTAGGCATATGTGGGATAGTCTTGAAGTTTACTTCCAATCACTTAAACCTCCATGATTTACAAAATGTATTGAGGAGGTAGGTCCTGCCTCTGGCCACACCTTGATGTCTGGCTTTATGTCTTCGTCTAAAGCGTTGAAAGATATTTGATAATGTAACATGTTAGCAGCTGCATACTGTCAAGTTTTGATATTTATTTTTTATAATGTTTATATTCCTTTTGCATTTTGTAATTTCTTAATATTCTTTGCAGTGTGATATTATATAAATGTTGTGTCTCCTTAAGATGGCTCCTACTTCTCATCAGCTATCTTCTTAATGGACGTTACTATAGATCTGGAGACAACTTTTTCTGTAATGTTTTGTTGCTTTTTAATATTCACCATTGTAATCTCTCCTTTTATTGTTTTCTATGTTGAGAATTCGTTTGAATCTGATTTCGATATTTGTATTTGTTTTTATGAAACCAACCAATAACAATTTTTGAAATTCAGAAATATTGGGCAAGAATGTAGAGGGTTAACTTTACACAATACCTTATCTCAGAACCACAGAATGCAACACACTTTTGGCCCTCTCCAGCCACCACCCCAGGACACTTCGGGACTCCTTACCATATTCTCAATTTCTGTGGATTAGGAGAAACTTATAAATTGATGGCACAGGCATATCCTTGGAAACTTATTTCCATGAGGTATTACTCTCCTCTATACCCAAGAAGAGGACAAACAAAATAGTCTTTGTTACCACATTCTCACCCGTTTACAATACTATAAAGAAAATAGTGGATCGACATTAGCGCACGCTAAACACTGGCGGCTTTACATTAGGACAACCCTTTTTGCCTTCAAATGGGCCCAAAACATTAAAGACCACCTGGCCAAAGCATGCCTACCATCATCAAGACCTCACCGCTTACTACGTGGCTTCTGGGGAACCACACCACTGGTGGGTCATTACAAATACAATGAGTGTGATTACACAATTGAACCAAAAGAATTTACTTATAATACAATACTCATTGCTAATAAAGAATTCCCCAAATGCAATACCTCTAATGTATTTCATGCTATCACTTGTCCATGTAATTTGATATATATTGGCCAAACCACTCAGAGAATAGGAAAAAAGATTTTGCAACACCGCAGCAGCATTAGGTGCAATGTGAACACGGAACCATTGGTTGAACATTTCAACACAGTGGGACGCAGTGAAAATGACATCAGGTGGCAAGTGATTGAAGTTCTGAAATTACCTGAATGAGGAGTTGAGATTATTACAATTCTGAACAAAGTAGAACTTAAATGGATACTTGAAACGGACAACTTCAACAAAGGATTGAAGAGAATGGAAGACTGGACAGCCTTCATTTATGATTTATACAGTGAACGCCCTTTGTCTAATAAATATGAGTAGCTTGACAGATCTGATAATTGCAAATAAATCCTTGCTGAATAGTTTTTCCTTTCATTGAGAGGATATATGTTTTCCGATAATTCTCTGTGCCTTGTCTTCTGTATTGGTTTTATTCACCGTACTTACAATTGTTTTATACAATAATGCTCCACCATCCTATACGAACTAACAGGCTAACTTGCCTACATATTTTCCTTTGGAAATGACATAACTCCATACCCAATTTCCTCGGTATTCTCTTTCCTTGTCACTTGCATGTCATATAGTCGAATAATATTATGACACCTGCACTGCTTTTAAAATGGCCGACACATCACTGTTACAGAACTACTACTTTCTCTATTCTCGCAGCCATAATCAGCAGTTAAAAAATGGGCATCACCGCTGCTGACTTTGTCCCTCCTCTATACTCAAACATATAAACCAGTTTCACTCACTCCTCCGATCCACTCACTGTTGCGGTCCGAGGCTCCCGTCATCGCGTCAAGGAATTGATACTTGCCGGTAAGTGGTACTCATTGTTTCCCGGGTTAGTGAGGACATTGTTTTTCCCACCACTTCTTAGCCTTGTGCCTCCTCCCGTGAAGGCTACATACTTCTCTGCATTATGGATTGTGCATATATTTGGCAATGTAATTACTACCTTTGCACATTTTAATGCTTACTACCGGCTTACTTTTAAATTATCCAATTGGTACGGTGCGTAACTTGGCTTTTCTGCTTTGGATTCAGATTTACTACCTCTGTTTGGCCATGTGTATAAAACCCTGTCATATCTTTCTTTTGGTGCTTTGATAGGTACATGGATATATAATTTTCTTATAACATGGTATTATCAGTAACTCTATGCATGGTCCATGAGAGAATGCCAATTTTGGTATACCTAGGATATGGTCTATTCTCCTTCTCGTCTGGGTTTGGTGCTGTTAATATTAATTAATAGTTTTTTTCACTGCCTATAAGGCAATTACACCATTATAGGTATGTTTATCACATATATCACTCGTCACCTTTGTACAATTGCATTCTCTTGCTCAAAGTGGTACATATGTCGATTTCTGCTTTTTCTATTTTTCCCCTTTTCCTCTTCCCAATTTCCACCACAAGGGTAGTTTACTATACATAAGATGACATGTATTATGTGCACACAATAGAAGTAACCAGGCATGTTTTTGTACTTGGTGCATGTGGAATCTGTTTGTGTGGTGTTTTCTTTGTTTTGCTGTTTGATGTTTTGTTGTTTTGCTGTATGATGTGTTGCATACATACTTTACACATTGCCGCTTAAATTAAGCTCGCCTGCTCAGTGCTAAGCTACTAGAGGGATTGCACGTGTTAATTTAGGGTGTGTTTGTGACTAAGACTGAAGTTCCTGCTTGAACAGGGTGCATACCTCTGTCAACCAGAAACACAATTTCTAACATCCAGCTTGAGGTTCCAGTTGTCTTTCCTGCCCTCCAATTCCTTTGGGGTCAGGTCCCTGGCGGACACACTGCTCCCTTCCATCCTGCTCATCTTCTGGGGTTGAGTTAGGTCCTCCTGGTATCTCCATGCCTTGTGCTGGGTCCTCTCCTCCCTCCTCCTCTGTTTATGCCCCCCTCCTCCTTGCCATCATTGTCATCCTCTCCTGAGGTGTCCTGGCGTCTCTGCACCTAGACAAAGGCTCTGAGTGCTACCTGGAGATCCAGGGTTATATTTATGACCCAAGTATTCCTGTAAAAATTGTTGTTGTGCAGGAAAGCGCCCCTTCCTGCACAAACATAATCCTGATTGCAACACAGGCACAGTTGCACCATTGTGCAAAGGTGCCTGGGTTGGTGCTAGACAGCCAAAACAGTGGCAGCACAGGGGTGTCGTGTAGTTCCTATATTCCCAATAGGCTCTGCGCATTGGAATAATATATCCTATAGATTTGACGTAGGACTTAAGTCAATAGGTCTCTTTCGAATATACTAAACTTAATAGTGAGTGCCAGCTAGCTCAGAGGTCACTAGAAACTTTCACGAATTCACAAGAAGGTATTAGTTTCTGACAACCACATAAACATGACAACTTTGTTTCCCTAAGAATAAGAGCATATCTCTCAGAGTCATGGGAACAATAGATAACTATTTTACTCAGTCATTCGTGCATGCTTCATTTCTACAGAGTTGCAGAGAAATAGTGAGACGGGCGTTCTCAATAAAATGTTTATTGAACAGTCTTCTTTCGCATGCAAGACAGGTGAACTGCTACAATCGTTAGACAGAATGCAAAGTATGATGCGTACAGCGAGAATAGTATTATAAAATAATTATGTAATATCATTGTATGGTTTCTAAGTCATATAAAAATAGATACGTAAATAACATAGATAAAAATACTCAACTGGTGCTTCGAAAATACGCCTACCCCAATGTACCTAACCTAAGTCTAGTACGTGGGAAGAAGTAAGTATGGTCTTTAGCATAGGTTTAGTTTTTGCCAAGAATCCACCAAAGGTTTCTCTATGTTCTAATCAGCTCCATACCTTTAGAATGAAGGAGGTCTGGTATCTCTTCTTCGGGGACTCAATTTCCCAACACCCCGCAAGGGGAGTCAGAAACACTGGAGCTGGAGTCTAAGCAGGAGAGGGCTGCTTCCTGATCAGTGTGTCAGCTGGAGAGTCGGCTTCTTTTGGCACTTGATGTAGCGAGCTGGTCGGGCAAATCAATCAATCAGTCATTAAATTCGTAAAGCGCACTACTTACCTGGGAGGGTCTCAAGGCGCTAAGGGGTGGGGGGGTGGTGCTGCTACTGCCCGAAGAGCCAGGTCTTGAGGAGCTTCCTGAAGGTGAGCAGGTCCTGGGTCTGCCGCAGATGGGTGGGGAGGGTGTTCCAGGTCTTTGCGGCGAGGAAGGAGAAGGATCTGCTGCCGGAGGTTGTTCGTTGTACGGGGCGGTGGCGAGGGCGAGGCTGGAGGAGTAGAAGTTGAGTCTGTTGTTCAGGTAGGCTGGTCTGGTTTTGTGAAGTTCTTTGTGTGCGTGGGTGAGGAGCTTGAAGGTGATCCTCTTGTTGACGGGGAGCCAATGCAGGTCTCTAAGGTGGGAGGTGATGCAGCTGCGTCGAGGGATATTGAGAATCAGGCGGGCGGAGGCGTTCTGGATGCGTTGCAACTGTTGTAGGTGTTTGGTCGGGGTTCCTGCGTAGAGTGCGTTGCCATCATCCAGCCTGTTGCTGATGAGGGCTTGGGTCACCCTTCTTCTGGTTTCAGTCGGGATCCACTTGTAGATCCTGCGAAGCATGCATAGGGTGCTGTAGCAGGAGGAGGAGACATTGTTGACCTGTTTCGACATGGACAGGGAGGAGTCGAGGATTAATCCTAGGTTGCGTGCATGGTCCGTAGGTGTTGGCACTGTTCCCAGTGAGGTCGGCCACCAGGAGTTGTCCCAGGAAGAGGGGGTGGGGCCGAGGATGAGGACTTCCGTCTTGTCCGAGTTCAGTTTCAGGTGGCTGCTCCTCATCCACTCGGGGACGGCCTTTATTCCCTCGTGGAGGTTGGTTTTGGAGGTCTGCGGGTCCATGGTGAGGGAGAGGATGAGATGGGTGTCATTGGCATAGGAGATGATGTTCAGGTCGCGCTGTCGGGCCACTTGTGCGAGAGGGGCCATGTAGACGTTGAACAGGGTCAGGCTGAGGGATGAGCCCTGGGGTACGCCGCAGATGATGTCAGTGGCTTTGGATCGAAAGGGTGGGAGGCGGACTCTCTGGGTTCTGCCGGAGAGGAAGGACGTGGTCCAGTCCAGGGCCTTCTCCTGGATTCTGGCTTCTTGAAGGCATGTTCTTAGTGTGCGGTGGCAGACCGCGTCGAAGGCGGCTGACAGGTCCAGGAGGATGAGGGCTGAGGTTTCACAATTGTCTAGTTGGCGCCGGATGTTGTCTGTGGCGGCGATGAGGGCTGTCTCGGTGCTGTGGTTTTGTCTGACCCCTGACTGCAATGGGTCTAGGATGTTGTTGTCCTCGAGGTGGCAGGTCAGCCGTATGTTGGCGATTTTTTCAATGACCTTCACCGGGAAGGGGAGCAGGGAGATGGGCCGGAAGTTCTTGAGGTCCTTGGGGTCCGACTTGGGCTTCTTAAAGAGGGAATGTCGCTGTGTTGAAGGAGAGGTTGATGACCTTCCGTAGTTGGGGTGCGATGGTAGAGTCTGCTTTGTTAAGTACATGGTGCGGCAGGGGTCAGATGGAGAACCTGAGTGGATGGAGTTTATGACCTTGCGCGTCTCGTCGTCATTGACGTGAATCCAGGTGGTCAGCTAGTTGGTGCAGGTGCTGTACGGGGTGGGGTCTGTTGTGGTTGGAGCTGATGGGGTGTTGAAACTGTCATGGATGTTGGCAATCTTGCAATGGAAGAAGGTGGCTAGTGAGTTGCACAGATCTTGCGATGGCGGCATGTCATTGGTGTTAGCGCTGGGGTTGGAGAGTTCTTTCACTCTGTTGTAGAGGTGGAGAAGTGTGGCTCAATGATTAGAGTGGCAGACCCTGATGCAGAGGTCTAGCCCGGGACCAGGGTTCAATTCCCTGCCTCGGCAGGACTTGGGCTCAAAAATTCCACGGACCTGATAATTCTCGCCTCTGTGCCTATTCCAATCATGGAGTCCCACTCTGCAACTCTGGGCAATAGCTTGCTTAATCTCCACAACGGCCCCCACAACGCTAAGGATGCCTGGCCTCCACCATGGGGGTGCCCAGGAGTGGACGCCTCACAGGGAAAGCCAGGATGAGTTCCACAGCGGTATTCGTACAAGCGCCTTGAGACCCTTGCGGGTGAGTAGTGCGCTATACAAGTATCAATTTACATTTGAAGAGCTTTTTGCTGTTGTGTGCGTTGTTATCCAGGTGGGCTTTGATGGAAGATCTCTTGGCTGTTTTGATGAGGTGGGGATGTCTGCGGATGATGTCCTTATGGGCTGCGTGGCTGTCTGGTGTGTGGTCGTGGAGCCATTTCTTCTTCAGCTTCCAGCATGTCCGTTTAAAGGTATGGAGTTCTTCGGTGAACCAGGTGGCTTTCTTTCTGGGGTGGTTGGTGGAGGGTTTCTTGAGCGGGGTGAGAGTGTTGGCCCAGTCGTCGATCCACTGTCTGAGGTTACGGGCGGCGGGGTCAGTGGGTGGGTTCTGGGCGAGGGTGGAGGTCGGTTGGTCCTCGGTGACTTTGTTCCGGCAGCGGTGGTGTAGCTGTTGGGTGCGGTGGTGCGTGGTTGGTTTCTTGAAGGTGAAGTGGACGCAGCGGTGGTCGGTCCAGTGGAGTTCGGTAGTGTTGTTGAAGGTGACATGGGTGCTTGTGGAGAAGACGGGGTCGTGCGTGTGGCCGGCAGCGTGGGTGGGCTCAGTGATGAGCTGTATGAGGCAAGTAGGCCATTGAATGGCTCCGAACCACGTGCCTTGCTATAGCAAGTGAAGGTATATTTATACCTTGAAGGTGTTTATGAATGCCATGTTTGACATAAAGTCGGGCATATGAACATCATGAATGAACCCCTAAGGAATATATGCTCATTGTAAAACCAACTGAGTTCTTGGATAAATCAATATTCAAGCAAGGGGAAGTCCCTAACAGCTTAAGCTGGTTTTCCAAGAAATCGTTTTGACGTTTTGTGAACGAATAGAAGTAGCCATGCCTGCATTTTGGTAGCATGGGCTATGCCTAAATAAGGGCTTGATTTCTATGCCTATATAAGGGCAACGCAAATTGCACCTATATAAGGGCATTAAACGGGAAAATCCATTAGGAGTCTAAAATGCCACACAACAGGGGAAAAGACAAGAATGTGATGTATTCTTTTTTTTTTTCTTTTTAATCCTCATCTGCCCGACACACGTTCCTTAGATGCAAAGAAGACAACCCATCCACCCCACTGCCATTGGGAGCAAGGCCCTGGAAATTGAGCCGCTACACAAACTAGGCAGAAATTATTACGAGTTGGTAGGAGATACAAGGCACCTTGTTAACGTTCCTCTAAGCAACTTCATGCCTGTAAGGCCAGTATGTAAATAGCGGAGTCGGGGCAGACCACAATACTGAACCATAGAGTAAATGGGCATAATCATCGGATCTTTGGGGGGGAAAAAAAAAAAACCCAAGGAGGCGAAGAAAGCTTCACTTCCAATCTGTCAAAAGTTTCCAAAATGTGAGGTTCTGGACTCTACAAGTTCTTTTCAAGTCTACCTTAGATGTTTCATAGAGTGAGGTTAGCCACGCAGAGTAAGTGGGGGGGATGGTATCCACCCAGGGCATACACATCTGCCGTCTTGCCAACAGGATAGCATAGAATAAAAAAGACCGCGCTGCCCCAGTGATATTCTGGTCAAACCCAAAGATGACAAGTGGTAGAGTTAAGGGAATGTTGGTCTTACGAATTGAATCTAAAGTGGCTTTAATCTCCTGCCAAAAGGTGGATATATGGGGGCATTCCCAAAACATATGCGTATCAGAGGCTGCTAGCAGTTGGCATTTATTACAGCATTTCCCCTCCTGATATTTAGATAAACGTAAAGGGGAGAGATACGCCCGGTGTAAGGTAAACAAATGATTTCATCTTAGCCAGGCAGGTTTAACTAGTTTGTACAAAAGGGAAAAGGATTTTATCCACAAGTCCTCATCTAATGCCACAATTTCTCTTCCCCATAGCTCCAGTGGGAGATTGAAATCCCCATCTATCTCTTCCAATATGGACCAATACCAAAGAGCCACCTCCTTACCTCCTGTCTGTTTTTCTACTAAATGTTGTTCTAGGGGGCTAAGTCTCCCGATATTAGGATTTTTCTTGATTAATTCTCTGGCCCAGCTACTGATTTGTATGTATTTAAATCTTGACAGACTCAGCCCTACCTTCTCCCCAAGCTCCTCCCTCTCTATCAAGATGCCTCCAGATATCAATTCACCCCATCTTGAGAACCCAGCTGTAATTAGGGGAGTTGCCAGAGAGTCTTGCAGGCACAATGGGAGCCCAGGAGAGTCCCATATCTGAGCATAGTTAGAATAGTATGCCAGCCCCACTCTACGTTTAATTTGTACCCATGACTTCAATTGTGTTAACAGAGTCTTCAGCCTCACCTTTTTGAAGAACTTTCAGTCTCCAAACTTAAATAGAAACCCGTCTAGCGGGAGGTTTGCCCCTACCAGCATTGCCTTAAACAATCTCCCATTTGGAGAGAGATCTGGTGACTTCAGGAGCATTTTTGAGTGGGAGAGCTGGAATGCCCAAGAGTAGTACTGCAAGTCTGGGAGGGCCAAGCCACCTTTTTCCCTCCTCCTCCTTAATTTTTTCCAGGCCAACCTAGTAGCTTTATTGCCCCAAATGAAGGAACTTATTTCTTGCTCGCACTTAAGAAGTTGCTTGGAGTCAAAAGCGAAGGGAATCGAATTGAAAATAAAAGTCAGTTTCGGAAGGATAGACATTTTTACAATGTTGACTTTCCCAAAAATTGATAATCGAAGACCTGCCCAGGATCTCAATAGGGCCCTACATTCTCTGGAGACCGGATCTAAGTTAACTTTTGCTAAGGTGTCAATGTCTTGCGTGATTTTGACTCTGAGGTAGCGGATTGAGGGTGCCACCCCAACGCCTGGATTAGCAATATTCCACGTCATAAGCTCAGTCTTCTCGGCATTGATATCATAGCCCGATATGTTTCCAAATTCTTTGGCCTTTTCAACCACAATGGGGAAAGCGTTTGCTGGATCACTGGTGTAAATTACTATATCGTCGGCGTAAAGCCCTACCTTCCTTTCCCATCCGCCGAATTCAAATGAGGAAATTCTTGGATCGTCCCTGAAGGATTGTGCAAGTGGTTCAATATATATGCTAAAAAGTAAAGGGGACAGGGGACACCCCTGTCTTGTTCCCCTAGTAATCTGAAAGGGCTGGGTACATGAACCATTGACCATAATGCTTGCACTGGGGTTGGCATATAAGAGACCAATTGATCTCCGAAAATTTGGTCCGAATGCAAATTTCTTCATGACCTCAGCTAAATATGCCAAATTTACTCGATCGAACGCTTTTGTATCGTTGAGGGTCATAATGGCCAAAGGAAGGGAAAACATTGAGGCTATGTCCACTGCCCCTATTAGGTCATAAGTAAGGTCCGAGAGCTGTCTACCCTTTATGAAGCCCTTCTGGTCAGAGTGGATTATTGAGCCAACACAGCCGCAAAGAGCTTATTGTCACTATTTAAAAGCGAAATTGGCCTATAAGAGCCACATTTAGCTGGATCTTTCCCGGGTTTCGGGATCAAGACGATAGTTGCCTCCCCCCATGATTTAGGTGGAGTCGCACCATTAACTAAGATATCGTTAAAAAGTCTTGTAAGGACAGAGACAATTTCGGGTGCCAAGACTCGGAGTAGTTCGCCGGGAAGACCGTCAGGGCCCGCTGCCTTACCCCGCTTCACCTTTTTAATAGCTTCACTCACTTCTTCCTCTGAAATAGGCCTATCAAGACGGTCACTTTGTTCTGAGGTAAGAGTGGGAAGAGTAATCTTCTCTAATCATCTAAGCTTTGATATCGCGTCATCCGAGATCTCCTCCTTATAAATTTGCTGAAAAAACTCCAGAAATGCTTCTCCGATGTCTCTGATAGAAGATCTTTCGTGAGTCTCCCCCTCTACACTGAGGTGCTTTATATGCTTTTTGGCCTGATCGGATTTAATTTTCCATGCGAGGACCTTACCCGCGGATTCACCAAACTCAAAGTTGGAGAGCTTACTTGCTTCCCATCTCAGTGCAACCCTCTCTTGAAGAATGCTATCTAGCTTCTCTTTTAATTCCTTACGTTGCTCCTGCTCTTTATTAGTCCCATTTCTGGAACCGATATGTTGATCAAGGAGTGTGATTTCCTTTTCAATGTTGGCGATATTTGCCCTATATATTTTCCCTCGATAAGAGGCCCTGTTAGTTATATGGCCTCGCAAATTTGCTTTATAGGCCTCCCATACTATACCTAGCTGAGTTGAATTTATATTGGTATCCATAAAGAATTTTGTTTCTTGGATGAGGAGGTCAGTTTCTTCATCCTCTAAAAGAATCGTACGGTCAAATGACCATGAAGTATGAGAGGATTGCTGAGCCAATTGTAAGGAAAAAAATATGGCAGAGTGATCTGATAGGTGCGAGGGCAAGTATATTAAATCCTTTAGGGGGTCTCTTAATGAATAACTAAAAAGAGCGTTATCGATTCTCGACTTGTGATTGTATTTATGATTGTGATATGATACGCCAAGTGCATTGCCTGCTCTCTCCCTCCATGGATCCGCCAATCCGAGCGTTGACATAACAACCCCCTGCGCCAGCCTGGATTTCTTATAGGTTAATGCCCTTGAGTTGGGGGATTTATCCAGTTTTGGATTAAGTACTAAGTTAAAATCTCCCATCCAAATTATTGGACCATGAGTTGTTAAGAGCTGGCTCTGAATTTTGTTCAAATATGAGGGGTCGTCCTGATTAGGTCCATAATAGCCAACCAGATTATATGGTCTGCCCTCCAGACTTACTTTGACATATAACCACCTACCACTGAAGTCTTCCTCATGGACAAGAATCTGTGCTCTAACTTGCCTTTTGAAAATGATAAGGATACCCCGGATATTCGCATTATGATTGGTACAAATAAAACAGTCTACCCGTCTAGTTTTCCTCAACATGTCCTTCACTTCTTGTTGGAGAAGATGTGTTTCCTGAATGACAATGACCTGCGCTGGAGAGTCCCTCAAATACTGTAGTATTCTATACCTCCTGCTCTTGACACGCAGGCCATTGACATTCCAGGACAAGAATTTTATTCCCATCATCTAATATCTTTACTCCGACTCATTGAGTCTAAGTAAAGAAAACAGCTCCCAAGGCAGGTTAAACAAAACTGAGATGTGTTTAATGAGGTATGTAAGTGTGGATCGGTGACTGTCAAATGAGGATATTTTGCAGTTGTAGCCCCTCTCCCCCCCTCCCTCCCTTACTTAATCTGGCCGTTGATGCCAGATTTGTCTCTCTGAGGAGTCCCCCCTCACCCAGCCCTGTTACGGGTGTTGATTTGAAATGTAAACCAGCAGTATCATGATCGATACCCTTAAGGGGAAGACGTCATGAGTGGAAAGATACAGAGAGTAGTAACATTAGAGGCAAGTAGACCTCTTAGAGGTTTTCTCAAATTTCTCCATTTTTTTTCCCCTTCACCTCATTTTCCTTTAAAGAGTAGTTTTTTTTTTTTTGTTTGTTTTTTTAAACGCCCTCCGTGAACCTTCCCTTTTCCCTATATATATATTTTTTTTCCATATCCTTAAGTGTGCTTCTACCATGCTAAACTATCAAGTAGAGTTAGTAGACGAGGTTGTCCCCAAAAGGAGGGTGATGTAAAGTAATGTAGAGACCTAAAATATCTTCATCTCTTTATCTCTATATCTCCTTATCTTCTTGTCTGTAGGATTCCGATATCTAAACGGCTCCCTGTTGATGGTCACTAATAGAGGCCAGGAGTTCATCTGCCTCCAGAGGGGAATGGATGTTGTGCATTTTGTTATTATACATAACCCTGAGGAAGGCAGGAAATCTCATCTGGACAGTGGCTCCCAGAGCCCTGAACTTCTCCATTCTCTGGCCTAATTCCCATTGTCTATCAAGGGTTGTTTTCGACAAGTCAGACCTAATAACCAAATAGGTTTTTATGGCTGTGGATTTAAGCGCTAGATTCAATATCTTCTCCTTGGTGGAATAGGTTAAAAAGTTGACTAGGATCTTTCTCGGTTTAGATCTCCCCTGCTTTAAACGGAATGGGTCCCTGTGGGCTTGTTGAATATCACTTTCCAAGTCTTCAATAGACTCCTCCAAGTTCAGCGACTCTTTAAGCAAGCAGGCGATACATTTTTTCATTTCTCCCCCTACTTTTCCTTCCGAAACCTTCAGGAGTCTGATGTTGTTCCTCCGTGAGTAATTCTCCAGAGATTCCACTCTTTCTTTTGTTGCATTTCCGTCACGTCTAAAATAATATATCTTTTCTTGTGCAGACTCCAATTTGGCTTTTAATTCGCCAACTGTGCTTTCGAGAGTTTCTGTCCTTTCGGTAAGCAGGTCTACTCTCTTATCAAGGGCATCAAAAGCCGCTTTTATCTCTTGCTGGTTACGCTTAGATTCAGCGAATCCGCTTTTGATCTCATGTAAAAGATCTTCCATTGATATCCTTTCCTGCATTTCCCGGGTTCCACCCCCTGGGGGGATAGATTCATTATTGTTTCCCTCGACATGTAGAGTTGAAGGTCTAATCTCCTCCGAGATATTATCAACTGGGACACCAGGGTCCCCGACTGGCCAATTTGAAGAGGCGACCCCCTGGGAACTGTCTATACCACTCATCTTTTTTTTTATTTCTTCTTGGGGTCTGTTCTCCCCTGCACTATAATAAACTTCTAGGACCTGTGGCAGAACCTTGAAATATGACCTAAGCGAGGGAGTAAGCCTCGCAGCGCTGCTTTTAATGTTCCTGAGTTTTGGTTTTGTGCCTAGCTTTAAATCTTTTGAGTCGGGAGGTCGGGGAGTAGCAGTTGTGGCAGTAGTGGCAGTAGTGGCAGTATGTTTCCCCGTAAAGAAAAAAATCGAAGACCCTAGGGTAGTCTTGTTAGTCCCACACTCTACTTCAATTGCCCCCTCCTTCAGTTTACTAGAATTCACTTTACTAGAACCAGGCCCCTGCTCATTAGTGGTGTCTATATGGATATCCTCATTGGCTACCGCCCTTATCTCACCTAAGCCACCCGCTGGGCTATTGGTATCCTTGGCCCCCCCACACTCCTGCCCGTTCACCTTACTTGGGGATACTTCTTGGTCCGCTGCTTTTCCTGTTCCTTCCTCCACTGCTGCTGCTGCTGCTGCCTTAGCCTCAGTTTTGGCTTTAAGGCGACATACCCGCTGTTTTATTTTGTCAGTGCGAGGGGGGGGTTCAACACCCACTTGTGTTACCTTTAGTGCGGCAGGGCACTTTCTGGGTGGTTGCGGGTTGCTAGCGCCACCAAATATCCCACGAGCCGCCGCTCTGCGGCTCCGTCACAGCTCCACGGCTGCCTCGACCCACCGAGAAAAAGAGGCGGAAGGTGGGACCCTGACGCCGCACATCCACTTGGTAGGCTTTCCTTCCTTCTCTGCTCCGACTCCGTCCCCGCAGAAACCAAAGCAGGAGCCACCAACCAACTACACCGCACCGGGAGGGCGTCCACAAAGAGATCAGCGGCAACCCGACAGGACGAGCAAAGCCAACCAGCGCCACACAGCACCACCCGGCGTCACCATGCACCATGCACTGTGCACCGATCTCCGCACCCCCCGCGTCCACAAAGAACAAAGGCACACCACAAGGCGGAAAAAACTGCGAACACGTCCAGCACACCAGGGTAGGTCTCAGCGGAGGAGGGATCGAGGAGAGATCGAGAACCTGCCGGTCCAGCTATACTTTTGCCGGGTTACAGGGAGCTCCGTTAGAGAGACGCGACCCGCCCTAGCCGGCGGTCGCCATGTTTTCCCCCTCTAGAATTTGGTATTGTCCCTAGAATGTGATGTATTGTTGTAAATGTGGTGCATTCTAACTCATTCTCTATCACGCAGTAAAGCGCAGCAGGGTGACTTGCTGCGCTGCATGACAAACCTCATAAAAATCCCCAGTTTGGTAGCCCTCCTGTCTGCTTTCAGCCCCCCTGTTCGAAGGTAGATGTAATTAAATTTAGAAAATGTAGACAATTGAAAAAGCAAGAAAGAATAAAAAAAACACACTTCTGAAGAACAATGTGGGAAATTGGGTTGTTAGTTGACTGGGATCTTAGCTCTTGTCAAGCAACGGCCACAATTCCTTGCAGGATGAACCATAAAATGTCACTAAATTAGCCTGTGCATAACAGTGGGCTGCCTGGCACAAAAAGCAGTCAGGCTTAACTTAGAGGTAATGAGTAACATATGTATGCAGTAAACAAATAGTATTATCATGAAAACACAATTCACAAAAATAGAGTGCATTTTAATAAATTATTTGACACCAAAACAACCAAAATTGAATCAGTAGAACCTGATTTATGAATTTTTAAATTTCTTAGTGAAAATTGGCACCTAAAAGTTCAAAGTGGACATCAATGGCCAGACAGAAAATCCTAAACCATACCACTAAATTGATTTGTGGTAGGTGCCAACCCAATTTTGCGAGTTGGTAATCTAGTACCGAATCACAAAATAGGGTTTGTGAGTCACTATTGGAAAAGAGCCATCCCTTCCTAATAGCTACAATCTGTGGTATTTACAATTCTTTTGTGACCGCAAATGCAGTTGCAAAACAATTGCAGTAACCACCTACTTCAAGTAGGTGGTAAGCCAGTTGCAAATGGGACAGGTTCTCCAGGGGACCCCTTCCCCTTTGTGCATGAATGTAAAAATAGTTTTAAGAGCAGGCAGTGGTCCCACCGACCACTGTCTACCTTTTCAAAAATGAAAGGAAAACGTTTCCTTTTTTCCTTTTAAAACATTTTTTTCCTTTAGAAAAACTGGCTGTGTTTGAAAAAAAAGTTGCTTTATTTAAAAAGCAAACAGAAACATGGTGGTCTGCCAATCCCAGCAGGCCATCATCCCTGTGATTTGTGAGATTCTTCAGGGGTCGCAAATTGTGACCTGCTTCATTAATATAAATAGGTAGGTCTTTAGCAACCCCATTAGGAATTGCAAGCAGTGTCTGAGACACTGTTGTGCATTCCATTTTGCGAGTCGCAAATTGCTAGTCCAGAAATGTTGCAATTTGTGACTCGGAAAATGGAATTGTCATACATCAGGCCCCTAGTCGTTTGAGACAAGGTCAAAGTTGAAAGTTAAAGCTGGCCACAATGGAGAGCGTTTTAGATGCAAGGTGTGAATTGGGCCCAGTCATGCTTACCTTCAAACATGGATATTGTTTTGAATAAAAATGTCTGAGAAGGTGAAAGATCTGTGAGGCAAGGCTGCAGGATTGTCTGAGGAGGGAGTGTGGTGGTTGAATGGTCTTGGAATGAAGCAGTGGTGAAGATTTTCTTTACCTTTGCATCTAGTTGTCAAAATGTAAGTAAAAAATCTCCAGCGGTACGGGACAAAGGGCTGTAGTCAAAGACAGTTCCACAAGGTCATACACTCCTTTGGCCAAGTTGGCTGCTGTGGGGAAGAACGTAGTGGGAGAAGCCACAAAGTTAATCCTATTGGTGAAGCACCTCGGGTGTATTGGCCAGCAGTTTGGTCCTGGTCTTTTCCTGGTTCTTATAGCACTCTTTGGTAAAGTTTTGGCTAAGTCCCCAGTTTTGGAAATTGGCTACCTGGGCACCTTTATCACCTCAACCAAATGCCCAGGTCTGGTGGGACTCTTTTTGTTGGTTCGGGATTGGTCCAGGTGCAGGTTCAAGATGGTGGGAACCTTTAGTGTCCCCTTAGCTCTGAATAGGAGGCCAGCAAATTAACCCATAGAGTCACTTATGGTAGTCCTAGGTGCAGGTGAAGATGCAGGGCTCAACAGCAGAGCTCACCACTCAGAGTTCAAGGCAGGCTTCAGAGAGTATTTAGTCCTTCCAGGTACTGCAACAGTCTGGTAGAATTCTTAACAGATCAGAGCAGCAAGCAGTCCTCTGAGAGTGCATGTTTTGTCTCAAGACAATGACAAAGGCTGTCAGAAAGTTATTTAGGGGGCCCCTAGCAGGGCCCCCTTTCCTTCCACTAGGGAGCCCCCCCAAAACATCCCTGCACCGTCTGGCAGGCACCATGAAAACATCCATTATTCATTTGAAGCTTGTGCTGCAGCCCTTTTACGGCCGACGCACAAGCTGCTTTTGAAAAGTGTATGTTTCCAACATCCCATAGGGTGGTCGCATCTAAATTCAGCGGGTGGAACCTGTAACTTATAGTCGAGCGCGTATATTCTGCAAAGGTGTTGGTTGGATGCTTGTCTGACTGACATCATAATTATTAGGAGGGGTTGGTCATGAGCACTGTGCAGTTGATGTAGGGACATAGTAATCGCATGTCCACTAGATCAAGTAAGTCACACTCTGTGTATCAGGGGCAGTCAATTCCACCTGCATCTACATGTGCTCCACGGGACGCATCCAGATGGGATGTTAATTCAGGGTGGATGTGTATTATTGTTGGCTTTCACAGTAAATAGGACAGTCTCCTAACTCTTGCTGCTGGTGCAGGAGTTCCCCTGTCCTTGGAGTCCTTGAAGGGCGTGAACCTCTGCACATGTAAATGTAATGTAAATGTACATGTATTTATATAGAGCAAATCACTGACCGAGGTCGGTATCTAAGCGCTTGCTTAGGGAACCCGTCCTGGTATTCCCCTGTGAGATAACCCTGGCAGGGTATCCACAAGGTGAAAGCCGGGCATCCCGCCGTGAGGGGCCGTTGTGGAGATTAAGCAAGCTATTGCCCAGAGTCGCAGAGTGTGAACCCGTGAGTCGAGAAGGCACCGGAGCGTGAATTATCGAGTCCGTGGAACTTTTTAGCCCAATACCCGCTGAGGCGGGGAATTGAACCCTGGTCCAGGGCCGATCTCAGCTTCCGGGTCTGCCGCCTCTAACCCCTGAGCCACACATGTCCAGGTCAGGAGGTCATGGAGCCATTGTTGATGGTCCGGTTGAGTAGGGGACTTCCTGGGCATGGCCACTTGTCTAAACAGAACAAATGCAAGGTCAATTAATCTATGTAAGTGCTTCTATCCCTTTGTATGGGAGCACAGTACCAACAGAACAGACCCAAAGGAGGCATAGGTATGAGGGTGTGTGCCACAAGGTCTGCCACCGTTGCAATTACCATGTGCCATTTCAGTTGCAATACCAAGCAATCCCATAAAATCCTGCTTCCTGCAGTACACAGCAGGGACCGATGGGGGCAGGAGCCGGGAACTTATGTTTGATGCAGTGAGGGGCTAGGTAGTCTTGATGTACATAATTAAACTGTGTAAACCTGAAGCTGGGGTTAATGGATGCGCCGTTAACCAGCTGTAGAGACCGGGACCAAGCCCTGTCTATCAAGAGTTGCTACAGCACTGTGTCCTAGTGGGCATTGGATTCTGTGCATGGTCTTGCGGGGTCAGATTTGGTGCAGTGGTGATTGCATAACGTGTGCCACCGGAGAATAACAGTGCGTGCAGCACCGCAGAGGCTGAAGGTTCTTCATTCATGCTTCCCCAGGCATCTCGAAGTGCGCATTGAATGGTGCAATAGGATAGGAAACTGACCAGCAGACAGACCATAGATGTCCATGATGTCTTTGAATGACATACCAACACCCTCAAAGTTCAGGTCTCCTAATTGCTTGATGCCCGCTTCCCTCCAGAGGTCTCTGTTAGTATATCGAACTTCTCCAAGCAATGGTGGTAAGTCTCAGATGGCAATCGCCGGTGAGTATGGAAGATGGGGGCCCATCAAGTGCACAAATCTTCACCAACAATTGCTGGCCACTGTTATTTGAGATATTTTCTGCTGAGAGCAGATGGAGGGATCATACAGCCATATATAAATTCCTGTACCGTTGAGCACCGGTAGCTCCGAACAGGTAGTGCTGCACAGCCAAGCCATCAGCCACTGTAGTTGCACTGTTGCATAGTATAGTTTAACGTCAGGGGCCCCAAGACCACCCTCTGAAAGCGGGCGCTGGATGGTGGCCAGGTCCATGCAGCAACAGTCGGCAATCCACATCAACTCAAAAGAAAGCTGTTAAGCATCTGGAGAAGCTCCCTGGGCACACAGTCAGCAGGGCTGTGAAAAATGCCACTGTCTCAACAGCACCAACATCTAGAGATGGCTACCTGGCCCATAGGGGCACCCATCACAAAAAAGGCATGGATCTATGGATAGAACCAACCGCCCTCCAGAGGTCCCTCTGTGTGTGGTAGATCTGCACCTCCAGGTACGTGAAGGAATTATCGCACCTTTGAAGGTGCATACCTGTAGCTTTGGTTCTGCGTTGCATCTGGTGCGGTGCAAGAGGGAATGAACAGGATTTTGATAAATTCACTCATAGGCCAAATGCATTTCCAAAGTCATCCAGAAGATACATGAGGTCGGGTTGAGTAGCCTAAGGTAGATCAAGGCGTCATCCACATAGAGCAAGATGGTGTGTTGGGCCCCCAGTATAGGAACACCCAATATCTGCAGCCTGCTCCACTGTCGGCAAGCAAGTGGCTCCATGGCTAGTGCAAAAATGAGTGGGGACAGCAGACAGCCTTGGCAGGTGCTCCTCTAGATTTCACAATTGTCTGATATTACTTGACCAGTCTTGACCCTGGCAGTTGGGGTCGTGTATAGGGTGCATACCCAGCCTAGAAACACCGGCCCGAACCTCTTAGTGTATCAAAGGCTTTTACTATATCTAGTAACATGGCCACTTGGTTATAAGTAGGCCTGGGTGGTAAATTCTGTTCCACAAGCAGAATTTGGGTAATTTTGCATACCGCGGAGAACGTGGAATTGCCAAAAATTCCGCGACCCGCAGCTTTGCAGATTTTTTTGATAGTTCGCGTTTTCAAAATGTGCGTTCACAAGATATTTCTCCCGAGCACGCAAACAGCGTTCGCGAACAGGAAGCATGCATAGTGAGCACGCGGAACAAGCAATTCCGCGTGTTCGCAGAACTTATGTGTGCTCGCAGAGATTTTTTACCCTTTTGCGGAGCTTTGCGGAGCTTTGCGGAGCTTTCCGGAGCGCGACTACACAAATTCCGCCCACCCCTAGTTATAAGCATCTGTATTGTGCATGAGGTGCAGTGCTCGCCGGCAGTTGACAAATGTGCTGCAACCCAGTATAGAACCAGGCTAGTTGTCATGTAGAAGCATGTTGGCAATGAAGCAGGTGGTTCGCTAAGATTTTACCCAAAATCTTGCAATCCACGTTCAGCAGCAAGAAAGGGCAAAGAGGGGGCAATTTGATCTAACATTGAGTGGGTAACTGCTAGGCTTGGGTAATACCACAATCAGGGCCTCCAAAAGGGAGTCAAGGAGTTTGCCATGACCCCTGGCTTCATTAAACAAAGTCAGTAGGTGCGGAGCAGTCTGTGTGTGGAAAGTAGCATAATACCAAAGCGATTACCCTGGGCATGTTGTAGGGCCGTTGTGACTAGGTGTCAACTCTGCCTCGCTCTACTGCGCACTCATCTGTTTCAACTGGGTAGGTGACACCATCCGGTTGTCCACTTGTATTTCCATCTAGCAGAAATCACGTTCAAGGGTACGAGGTCCTTAGTTAGGCAGCGGTGAATACCCCTGTGACACAACCTTATGTGCATCCCATTCCCGGGTGGTTGTCGAGGCAGAGCCCTGGTTCTCTGTAAAGTAATTAGTAAAGCAGAGAGACAGGTCCATGTGAAAGTGAGGGTCAGAAAAAGAGCCTCAACTTGAAATCACCAAGTAGGTATTGTGGGGCATTGCCTGCCACAGCTCAGTGTAACCAACAGGGGGCAGTGATCTGACAGAGATCTCAACAGGTATTCAGAGTTGACGACTTGGGAGACAATAGAAGTCATATACAGAATGATGTCGATCCTGGTATGCAGATCGAGTACCACAGAATAAAAAGAATATTTGCAGTCATTTGGGTGCCCCATACAACATGCATCATGTAGGTGCAAGCGCATATGCCATTGGTCAAAGTGTTGTGCGTGTGGACACTGACCACTGCAGACAACGATGGGTTAGAATTGTTGAGTTGTAAAGGGGGCAGACAGTTGAAGTTACCACCTCAAATTGCTGAGTGGGTCATGAGGATGTGTGGGGGAGACTATTTACAAACTCTGGTTGCAGATGGGTTTATATAAAGCCACTAAGGTGAGTGGAGACCCATCTAAGTGCCTTTCCAATATAATATACCTCCCATTTGTGTCCACCCGCTGTGTCCCTAGAGAGAAGGAGGTCCCAGGTGCAATTCAGATAAGAACAACCCTCACATAGACCAACACTGCCATCCCATAAGTCTGCCCTCTCCATTTAGAGTGCAGTTTGTGGAGCTCAGATGTCTTGAGATTTGCTATCCTGTAACAGTAGTGATGTAAGTTTGCAGACGTTTGAGATATGCATGAATGCGATATCATTTGGCAGGAGTGGCCATGCCCAGCACATTCCATGTGATAATGTGATACTGCAACACATAAGACAGCTGTTTAGCATGGATGCAAATTTCATAGAGGTGCTCAGGGTGTATGTGACATGTTTGAGAATACCTCAAGTCTGTACTTGTAGCCTCAGAGTAAAACTTACAAAAATAAAAATTAACTAGCCAGTATGGCAACATTACGCCCCGGCAGTACTCATTGAAGCGTCTGCCCTGTATACCCAAATTGAAAATAATAATCAGGAAAAGGTAAGCAGATACATGTAACAGTCCTCAAAGGGAACAGTACTAGGATGTGGCATAGGAGCGAGAGAACTATGTTTGACAGCCAGGCCCTTGTAAGATGGAAACAGGTATGGACCACTAGGACACAACAAAGAGGGGAGGGGTAATAAAAACCCAGGACAAACGGAGTGGGTAGACAGAAGAATGAGCTCAGTACTCCATGGCTGCAAGTCAAAGGAGGTCATTAGCATTGTTGGGGTGACCTTGGGGGCCAATGAAGACTTAGAAACACAGGCCTTAAAACAAGAGTTTCAGATGGCTTATCCCACAGGAAAGCAAAGGAGTTGACATGATTGTGATAATCTGCCACCTCTATGGCTCATGCCTGTTCCACAGCTACTTGTTCCTGGTCTGGATGGATGTGTGACATCTTGCAGGGTCAGGGCCATGGTTTAGGTGTCAACCAGGTTTATTTTTCATGCTCAGTGTCAGCCGTGCAGACTAGGCACTTTGCATGGAGCCAGGTCCAGACATCTCACGGGGTGGCAAAGATATGAGAGAAGTAAGCATCAAAGATGTAAAGTTTAGCTGGTAAAACCACCTTTGTTTGTAGATTTGCAATTTGCACGAATGTTATTTAACTTTCCTGTAGGAACCGCGCTGATGTCGGACCTCTAAACTGTAGTCAGGGTAGACCCTAATGATTGCCTTCTTGAAGCGCGACAGGCTCTTAGTGAGGAAGAACTGGCAGACGAGGTTTCAGTCTCAGAAATTGAGAATTAGGGCAATGAGAGGGCATGGCGATGACCTAGCTTGAGAACAGAGTAGGTATACTATCCTTCAATACTGTGTACATCCGTCAATTATCCAAGAAGAGCTCAGCACTGGGAAGCTCTGCTCTCTCTGGGAATACGATGAAGGAAACATTGTTGTGCTGTGAGCAAACTTCCACTTCCTCTGCACTGCAATGCAAAGTCACCACCTCCTCCTACACTGTCACTAGCTTGGACTGTAGTTCACATAACAGCAGGGGACAGTTGGTCTATCACTAATGCTGATTCATCAAATCTCTCTGACAACCTGCAGTGGTCCGCATAAAGGAAACCCACGACGCAGGACACTGAATCCATTTTTCCATGGAGATCTTGGTGTCTAGGATAGCATGTAGTACTTTATTGAACTGTTCCAAGTGTTTGTGGAGCCTGTTTTCAAGATGTTGTAGTGCGTTCATTGGTGGTGTTAGCAAAGACGAGGAGGGTATCTCTGCACCTGCCTTACTGGGTACTGCTCCGTTGGACCTGTTGTTCCCCAAATGGGTGTGAGACATAGGAGTGGCCTTACATGTGACCAGACATGGCAGCAATAAGGATCCCAACGCAGTCCTGCACACCCTGCAGTTGCAGCACTCTCAATAGCATCACACACCAAGGGCCCCCCTATCAATCAATCAATATGGGTTTTGTAGAGTGCACTACTCACCCGTGAGGGTCTCAAGGTGCTGGGGGGAGGGGGGATTTCAGGCAGCTCCGAATCATCAAAAGAGCCAGGTCTTGAGGCTCTTCCTGAATGCTTGCAGTGTGGGGGTTCGTCTGATTCTGAGGGGGAGTTTGTTCTGGGTCTTGGCCTTGATGTAGAAGAAGGATTTTCCTCCCATTCAGGCTCTGTGGATGCGTGGGATTTCAGTCAGGGCAAGGCCTGTGGATCGGAAGTTCCTCTTGGGGAAGTATAAGGAGATTATTTTGTTGAGGTATTGGGGTACAGTGTAGTGGAGGGCTTTGTAGGTGTATGTGAGCAGTTTCAAAGTCACTCTCTTTTCGACAGGGAACCACTGGAGGTTTTGTAGGTGCTGTGTGATGTGGTTTTGTCCTGAGGACGAGTATGGCTGCTGCCCTCTGAACATTTGGAGTTTGTGGAGTAGAGAATTGTTGATTCTGGCGTAGAGGGCGTTCCCATAATCCAGATACAGCGTCGATCTGTCAGTTCATGGTAAGAGTGGAGTTGAGTATGATGCTAAGATTGTGGGCATGGTCCATGGGGAGTGTGGGAGAGTTGCCGATGGCGGCAGGCCACCAGGTGTCCTCCCATGTGGGGAGGGGTTGATCTGAGGACAACGACGTCCGTTTTTACTGAGTTGAGCTTCAGGCATCTGCTGCTCATCCAGGATGTGACATCCTTCATTCTTTCCTGGAAAGTCTGTCTGGTAATGTCAGGTTCCTTGGTAAGGGAGAAAATGAGCTGGATGTCATTGGCTTAGGATACTATGCTGAGTCCATGCTTTCTGGCGATGGTTGCGAGTGGGGCCATGTAGATTTTGAAGAGCTTGGGGATGAGGGAGGATTGTTGGGATACTCCGCATCTGATATGTGTAGGTTCAGGGAGTAAGGGTGAGAGTCTGATTCTTTGAGTTCGGCCGGTGAGGAAGGAGTGGATCCAGTCTTGGCAGTTCCCTGAATGCCGGCATCATGGGAGTCTTTTGGCTAGTGTGCGGTGGGAGACAGTGATGAAGGCAGCTGAGAAGTCTAGTAGAATGAGAGCTGCTGTGTGGCCTTGGTCAAGGAAAGTATGGATGTCGTCAAAGCAGCTAGGAGGGCAGTCTCGGTGCCGCAGAATCCAGATTGAGAAGTGTCGATTAGCGAGTTGGATTCATGACGTTTGTGAGCTGGGTGTTGATATTAAGTATGGCTTGTTAAGTCATAAAGCTCAGGCAGGGATCCTTTCGTGGGTCACTTGATATTGCACATCAGAAGTTGCACAGGGCAGGGGTGAGGCTTCCCCTCAGGAGCTGTAGTAGTTCTTTCAGGCTTCCCAAATCATCCGAGCGGGGGACAGTCCCCAATGCAGCACAAGGTCTCAGAATATAATGCCCAGCAATGTGCAGGGAGGCCCCATACCAGTCCAAATAGGTGGGTCTTCCACAACCAGGGACACACAGCCGTCGTTTGGATTCCAGCTTCCACCAGGGAGGTGGATCAGCTATTACCAGCAGATCCTGCACCCCAGTGGAAAGACAGGTAGTGCTGTATCAGACTTAAGTGGAAGGGGTTGCAGTGAGTCTCAATCCGTTATGTCTCCTCTCTCAACCAAATAGTCCCTGTGCATCCCATTAGCCACACCTCCAGATAACTGTGCTCCCTCTGCTGGTGGATCGTCGGGTCAGGAAGCATTAGTTAAGTATGGGGTTCCTACTTGGAAGCAGCAGCCGGCCCTGTCGAGTCCCCCTCAACTGATTCTCACCACCCATCAATCCTTGAGAGGCAGGGGGATTTTAATTATGATTTTCAGGTACCAGTTCCCATGTAGGGGACAGGCCACTCCATGGCTGGCTGCAAAGACAAAGGTCTAGTGTGGCGTTGGTCAACACACCCTTCTGTGTGCGCCCGGCAACCCGGTCTCCACCAGTAGGGAAGCGGTCTATGCCGGCAGGTTACTTCCTTAGGGAAGGGCCGAAGTCACTTTGTGACTGGCTCTGGAGGTGGGGGCCCAGTGTAGTGTAAACCGCGGGGCTCCATGTCAACCTGCCACCAGCCAAGGCACTCCTACAAAGGGGATCAAATGGCCACATACCAGGCCTCAGCTGGAGGTTTGGCTTCGGAGGCAAAAGTTCAGTATGGCGTAGTTTAACAAACCCCACTGTCTGTGCCAGGCAGCCCGGTCCCAGCCTTGGGGGTACAATCTATTCCTGCAGGTTACTCCCTCGGTAGAAAGTCAAGCCACTTTGCAGCTGGCTCTGGAGGTGGGGGCCCAATGCGATGTAGGTCAATGGACCCGCCACATTCACCTATTAGCCAGGGCACTCCTACCAAGGGCCGCTGGTCCGCTCTCCAGGCCCCAGTCGATAAACTCCTCGGTGTATCAATGTGCAGCACAGTCGGATTTCAGACTGTGTCACCTCCACAGGCATGGAGTCACGAGTCAGTACAGTCCAAGCGCACCACTCTCCTCAGCACCCCTTGTCGAAGGCACCTCCATGTTCCGGGGTTCGTCATAGTGGATCTCGGGTCATGCCACAGTAGCCGGTCCTGGTCTGCGACCCATCGCTTGTCGTCGTGGACTAGTCACACCACTCTGCTCCGTTCTGGGTGAGTCTTGGGTCAGGACCTTTATCACAAAGGTCAAGAAATAGAAGTCCCCTTGGGCATATTAATCTGAGTTAAAATACTCAAACAACTTACAAAAACACACTTCACTAGGTATATATGTAGCAATCAAAGAGGGCCATGCAAAAAGGTAAAATACAATCAATGCGTGTCACAAATTTATTAAACAAGGCAGACATTAAAAATGACCAATGTGGTCCAAATCAAGAACACATATTTCATAATAAAAAAAACACAATTTGATCATAAAAAACATATTAGAACAGGACAGAAATACAAGGAAAAGTTTAGTTCCTATTAGTAAAAAATGAAACACAGGAAAATGATGAGCACAGTTAAGCTTTGCGTCAAAAAACTGTTGTCTCTCAAAATGTCATGTGTTTTTCCTTAAGCATCAGCGCGTTTCGGTGAGCCACACAGATATTGTCACCTTCTTCAGGAAAATAAATTACCATCCCATTAAAATCTGTAATATTAAGAAATATGAACATATAAAAACAGTGTTTATACATTCTGCCAGACATGCATAGTACATTTACTTTTATCAATGCCAAAACAGTATTGCTACACATCCCTATTCACAACACATTTATCACAGACATTGGACCACTGAGCAGTATATCCTGTTATGTAGCCCAAGATCACAAATTAGATCCCAACAGCACATAACTACAATTCAACAAACAGATATAAATACGGTACATCACTACAATTCAACAAACAGATATAAATACAGTACATTTATTAAATCATCACAATTTGAAATTCATAGAGCATTACCTTCCTACTGAATAATACATTTGAGTAAGGCGAAAAATGCTCTTATACCATCGTGTTTCAAATAAGTAGAGATTCTTTAAATAAGAAACATTGATAACATTTAAGCCAGGTAGGATAGTAGCCTCTTTGCTGAACACACAACACCATAGAAATAAATGACACCATAGATTTAATATAATATGGTTTGCACCGAAGAAGGTCAAAAACTTATCTTAGTCCAAGTCGTACTACGCTGGACAAACCAGTATATATGTTTGTCGAAATTCGAATAAGCACAAAAACAACGTACCTTCAAATCGGTATCAAGTTTGGATACAGGAGTTCATAAGTTATCTTGGAATCTATTCTTCAAATCGAATTAAGGAAACATCTCTGTCTACAAACAGGAGCGGCTTTCTGAGGAGACAAGATAGTACTATGCTAAAAAGAGAGACCCCTGTTGAAGGTGAGTCTTTAATGCAATACGTATAAAGAGCTGGAAATAGATATAAGTAAACGCACCTTTATTTATACTCTACTCGTGATGCGACATACAACTTCAGCATATCATTACGGGGAACTCGTCTCCCAATGTTGCAATATTAAAATCTGCCTGACCACGAAAGGCACTATACACGGACCCCTAAGTGTATAACAATACATCATGTTAGTATTCCGGAACTCCGAGATACCACAAAATAGTAGTTAAAGCGGAAAAAGGGAACTTACTTCAAATTTTGTTGAATCTGTTTTTTAGGGCGATATAAAACCGTGTCTGCTGTCGCAGTGGGCCTAAACAAATGCCTCAGCGGGCTAATGTATTTAGGCCGAGAACATGTCCGTTACTAAAATAGAAAGAGAAACAGATCAGTCTCTGTTTAAGTATAGATTTGTAATCAATTACCACATCGACTATCTCTATTAGCGTAACGTACCTCTAAGCTCCGGCCGCAACATGGTCCAAGTACCTCATTCGATTGAAGAGGACGCCATGTAAATTGGCCGTATATTTATACGTCACCGCGCATGCGCTGGTGGGTCAAACCCTCTCATCATAGATATTCTGTCGTAAGCGACTACTAGAGTGCTAACCCACCTCATAACAATGAGGTGCTTGGCAAATTAGAGAAAAGACTACCTTGATGTAATGCGTACTGCATGACTCGTATTGGCTAAATTTTACCGTTATTACAGAACAAGCTATACTAGGGCAGATCATGGATTAGTTTCGGATAAAAGGGGTTATTAAAATTGTAGGAAATACTAGATGCGGAACTTGTAACATGTGCCCGCAATGTATGGTTGGTTCAGAAATTACACATAATGGAGTCACCCTAAAAAGTAGAACCCATATTACTTGTAGGAGTAAAGACATAATTTACCTGCTTATGTGCCCCTGCGGTTTAGCCTGTGTAGGGGAGACTGGCAGAGAGGCCAGAATTAGATTTCAGGAGCACCGTTCTGCCATCAAAACCAAGAAACTTACTGCCCCTTTGGTGCCCCTCTTTCTTGAACACAAGCATGGAGAGAATGATTTCCGTTGGCTTGTTTTGGAGAAGATTAAAATTGGGAAGAGAGGTGGGAATATGCAACTTGTATGTAAACATCGAGAACAATGGTATATTACCATTCTTAACACTGTCAGGAAAGGACTTAATTCCAGGGAAGAATGGGAGCGTATTATTGGAGTTATTTCACTGCGTATGATCTATCTCTGTACACATATGTCGCATTTCAATTGCGCTTCTTGTACAGCATTTTTGCCGATATAGAGAATTACAGATTATGTCCTTACTACGATTAAACAGACACTCCATTCAGTTTGCTTGGGTGTCCGCGACTGTCGTAAGTTACAATCGATACATTAGTGTCTATTGGCAATACCTTTCCTATTGGAACAATCTTTAACAAGAATTGTTTCAGTTTTAATAAGTTTTTGACCTTGTTCGGTGCAAACCATATTATATTAAATCTATGGTGTCATTTATTTCCATGGTGTTGTGTGTTCAGCAAAGAGGCTACTATCCTACGTGGCTTAAATGGTATCGATGTTTCTTATTTAAAGAATCTCTACTTATTTGAAACACGATGGTATAAGAGCATTTTTCACCTTACTCAAATGTATTATTCTGTAGGAAGGTAATGCTATATGAATTTCAAATTGTGATGATTTAATAAATGTACTGTATTTATATCTGTTTGTTGAATTGTAGTGATGTACTGTATTTATATCTGTTTGTTGAATTGTAGTTATGTGCTATTGGGATCTAATTTGTGATCTTGGGCTACATAAAAGGATATACTGCTCAGTGGTCCAATGTCTGTGATTCAGGAATATCAAGAACTTGACATTCTGGACTTTGTTCGCTTTGTGCAAACAACCACCATTTTCTAGTATGAATGGTAAAAGCAATTCTTTGTGAATGTACGACCAAGAATTGTTGACTAATTATTTTCCTTCCGGGTCTCATTCCCTGCAGGACCCACCTTAATTTCCCTCCCCCCCCCACTCTCCATTTGGCCACATCAAAACTCTGGTGAAATATAAAAGGCAGAGTTGGGGCTGCCAGAATGAGGGCATTTTGAGAGCATCATTTCAGAAAAACCATTCCTGGCACTAAATCTGCCATGAAAGCTGCCATGAAATAGAAAACAGTGATCACAGGGACTAACAGCGACCTGCAAGTCACTCATAAAACATAGGGTCTGATTTAAATTGGCTGGTGGTGTCTTGTCAGCTGAGTACTGATGGGGGCAGGCTTGGTGGTAAGTGGGAAATTTATTTTTACATACACACATATGTTATATAGTGAACATATTTTGTACATTCAACATTGCAACCCAGCAACATACACACATCATGCATTGCATACACGCACACACCTCAAATAACCACCTTCTATTCTGTCAAAATGGGGTGCCAATCTATCATGGTCAAGGTGCAGAAGGACAATGGAAAAGAAGAAGAAATTGCAGCCTGTACCACTTGAAGGGTGAGTTTTTACCATGTTTTCTCCAATTTCCCTGACTTGAAGTAGGAGGGATTACCAACAGAATTTCCCTCCACCGCCTGCTGAAGCCCATTCCACCATAGGGGTGGGGAGCGAATTCCCAGCGAAGTCGGTGTGACTGAGTTGGTCTTTTCTCCCATTGCCAGCCAACATCTAAATAGGGCGGGCAGATCGCCCGGTTAGCTGGTGGGTAGACCATCAAAAAAGCCACTCCATTGTAATGGTCACACCAACAACTAAATAAGGCCCATAGTCTTCAAAGTGTTTAGACATGACACTAAACGCAGATGTGTCTTAAATATATAGATAATGAAAATTAATCAAGAATATGATAAAAATATGTAACCTTACCAGTAGTTTTTTGGTCAATACTCAACTGCCATACGTATATGTTTGTGTTTGCACGCAAGCATACATATGTGTTTGTGTGTGTGTTCATTCACTATTGGGGTGTCTGGGCATCTGTATCAAGAGGTCAGGAACCCTTACAGAGAACTCTGCAAGCACTAAAAAATTCAATAGAGTTGACATAGTTTGAACCTCACTGTTAAATCAGATACTTGCAAGGAGTGTTACTTTCTTAGTTTGGTTTGCGAGAAATGTCTAGCTTAGCAGTTAAACTAGCATACATGTTAGCATTTTCACTTACACTGCTCTCTCCTATCAGAATTTATTTGGTTTCCTTTCAGATGGATTCAAAGAGTGGATAGTAAAAATGCAGCTGGTGCTTTAATAGTGAGAGTATGTATCTCGTCCATCCTCTGTATGCATTCAAAGAGTCATATATATGTTTGAAGTGCTGTTTACCCAAAACATGCAGCAAGATGAGATCACTGTAGTATGCATTGCAATAATATTACAATGTATTGTTTCTAAAATCATTTGTTGCTACTGCTGACAAAAAAGAACAGTTGTTAAGTCACAAAGAAGAAAGTAGACTCAGATTCCCTAGAGATGAATATGGCCAGGTTTTCTTAGATGTCTATGGCTGGGGTCTTGGATAAATGGATTATGACTGGTTTCTCCTCGTGGAACTGTGGCAGGAGCGTCTATAGATCACAGTTCATGATACAGTCTATGAAACTACTACCACACCGAATTAGAAATGTTTGATACCTTTTAGTGCACAGCCCACATTCAGAAAATCGCACTGTAAAGTTTTGATTCTTATTCAGAATACCCTACAATAGTCAGCAAAATATTATTTGTTTCTTTTCAGTGGCAGTTGTAGATACTGTATCCATGTCAAGGGAGGTTGTGGATAATACCTGCCTTCTCTCTCATGGTAGGTCTCCCTTCTCTCCACTGCTGATACCTCTAATATAGAAAAGGGTGTCTCTAGTTGGCAGAGGTAGGTACCTTTGTCCAAACATGGACCCTTGCTTCTAGTCAGGGTAAGGGGGATACACTCTTAAAATAACCCCTGCTCCCCCCTTGGGAGCTTGGCATGAGCAGACAGGCTTATCTCAGAGGCAGCGTGTGAAGCATTTGTGAACACATACAGTAATACAGTGAAAACGCTACAAATGGACACCACACCAGTTTAGAAAAATAAATAATCTTTATCTAAACCAAAACAAGGGTAGGGTAGGGTAGGCTATGCGTCTGTTCCTTACCGGAGAGGAAAGGATGCGTCTGTTTCTTACTGCGTTCCTTTTACAATGCGTCAAGATGGGGCCTCGATGAGTTGCGAAGATCCGGTGCGATGCGACAAAAAGGCAGCTCAATGCGATGCGACAATCCTGTACGATGTGTGACCTTTTGCAGCCTCACGGCAGGTGCTGCAACGGTTTTCTCTTCATTGAGTCGGGACCTGGTGTTGTTGTGGTGCGCTTCTTCCTGGTTGCTCGGCAAGGCGCCGGAACAAAGTGCGGATGCGGCATGCTTCTTCCTCATTGTGTCGATCTTTCAGCTCCCAGCAACAGTCTCTAGGGGTCCTAAACAGCAGCAGGCACCTCTTTTCAGGTTGGAATTCCCAGCAAGGAAATTCAGGGGAGCTGGTGATGAAGTCTTTGTGTCCATGAGACTTAAGAACAGGAGGCAAGCTCAGTTTCAAGCCCTTGGAGATCTTTTCTTCAAGCAGGTGACAAAGCAAACAGCAAAGTCCTTTTTCTCCTTCCTTGTCAGCAAGCAGCCACTGCAGGTCAACCCCAGACAGCAAACAGCACAGGGGCAGTATTCCTCCTCATCTTCCCCGGCTCTTCTCCTTGGGAAAGGTTTCTCTTGATTCCCAGAAGTGATCTAAAGTTCTGCAGTCTGGGTCCCACTTTTTATACACACAAATTATTTTTTCTCTCAAGGCAGACAGTGTCTGTACCCAAACAAAACCAGTTCTGTCCTCTCTGGTACAGCTTCCTGGCAGGAGGTGGAGACAGACCGGGCACAGGCAGGTGAAAGGAAATCTCCTCCCCCTACTCTAAATTCAACCTAATTCCATTCAGCCCAGCCCTGACTCATCAGACTGCCGGAGCCGCTGCCTTCCTCCAGCTCCTGTCACTAACAAGCCAGACATGCAATACACAAACCTATCAAAGGCATACTGGATGGTTAGGCAAGAAAATACCTACTTTCTAAAAGTGGTATTTTCAAACACAGAATGTAAAAATCACCCTCACTAAAAGATGCACTTTAACATTCTGAGTTCAGATATACTAAACTTTATTTTACCGTCTTGTTCCAAGGGTCAGTTATGTTTATAACATGAAATAAGCAAACTGCCCATCCTGGCCTATGGGAACAGATAGCCTTGCAATATTGAAAAACGAAATTGGCAGTATTTCACTATCAGGCCACACACGTTAGGGCATTCCCTACCTTTGACATACAATGCACCCTGTCCACAGGGGTACCTTGGGCCTACCTTAGGGGTGACTAGCATGTAGTAAAGAGAATGATTAGGGACTGGCAAGTTTGTGCACTTGCCAAGTCGATGTAGCAGTCCCAGACTGCACACAGGCCCTGCAATGGCAGGCATGAGACACAATTTACAAGCTGCTTCTGTGGTTGGCACAGTCAGTGCTGCAGCCCACTAGCAGCATATGATTTACAGGCCCTGGGCACACACAGTGCACTATACTAGGGTCTCATAAGTAAATCAAATATGCCAATCATGGAATCACTAATCCATAAACACAATTTATACAGAGAGCATATCCACGTTAGCACTGATCAGCAGGGGTAAAGTGCACACAGTCGCAAATTCAACCAAAAACAGATCAGAAAATATACGGGAGTAAGGCAAAAAGTTCTGGGATGACCTGCAAAAAAGGTCAAGTCCAACAGGTACTATTCTGGAGCTGGTGAATCCGTGAGTGCTCCATGTTATTAGGAGGAGAGGCGAATGTATGAGTTTGTTGAGCTATTTAGAATTCAGTAGAGATATGATTGGGTTTAACTCTCTGGTCCTGTATGTGATCAGTGCAGTTGCTTCAAGTTAGTATCTGGCTATCTGGGTCTGCCCACAGCTTCCTCAGTAGCTAAGAGAATCCTTTATTAATCTAATCCAAGTAATCCAAGCGCCTGCCAAACTAGATGTCCTTTCAATTTGCTTGATTTCATAAAGTCTGTGATGAGACCAAGAGGGTAGTGAGTTTGGAATCTAACAGAAGTCATTTTGCACGAAATGTGTTCTGCTCCTAGAACATCTACACCTCAAGTGGAGAGTGACGTGTTACATTCCGGGTTCGGGTACCCGGAAAGAGTCAATGACTTTCACAGACTGCACCCAGAAACAAGACAGAAACTTGACAAGAGGCTGCATGACACTGTCTGTACTTCAAAACTCTTTGGTTTGAACTAGGGCCTACACAGAATTAGTGGAATTTAACTTCTCCCTTTAACTTGAAAAGTAAAATTCCATTTTCATACCTTGCTCACGTTTGAAAAGGTAATCATAGGAAAAGAAGTGTATTTTCAAGTACAATCATCCCTATCTTCTAACCTATCAAAATTCTGCTAAAACTCAATTAAGCCAGACACCACTAAAAAGTAAATTGTGTCCTACTATAGAAAATCGCTGGTCTACCATAATGGTTTGCCTTATCTGCTCATGTTGTTTACATTGACTTACTTCCTTCGGTTATTGTATTTGCTCTCAGAAATAGTATGAACTCAACTCATTTAACTTATGATAACAGAAACGCAAAAGTGTCACTTTTGCTAAGGAGTTATATAAGTCAAACTTAATGCTTTCCAATTCCTGCAGTCATATTGGAATGTTTCAAATGTCAGGCTCGTAAGTCATTAGACTCCGGAAAGGGTGAACATCTTGAGACAGAAGATCACTTTATTCCTGATAATATACAGCTGGTTTAGCCTAGGGAACTAAACACTAATTAGAAGCTATGTATTATCAGTACATGTAAATCATATCAAATGTGCTTGATGGTATGCTAATAGCACATTTTAAATTAAGTGTAGCTTACTGTTAATTAAGTCTGCAATGAAACCCCGCAGAAGTCATGTGTTTTAGCATTGAATTTATAGGGGGGGGAGGTGGAATGCATAGCAGGATTTTTTTTAAAGTATTGCACGCAAAGCTATATTTTGTTCCAAATATATATAGTATGTCTTCGGATCATTGTATTGTGGTGTGCACTACAGCTGACATTGCAATTTGATGCTGTCACAGAAATAGTGAGAGCCGTAGAACAACGACGAGGACTTTTTATTCAAATGAAATGTCTATCAAAGAAAAACAAAAGCATCACGCTGAGAGCAGGGACCGCAGCCATTTGGTGGTGCCTAATAGAGTTTGTTTGCGGTCTCAGGAGAAAAGGGATGCCGTTTCAGGGTTTTGAAAAGAAGGGTGCTGTATCATAATCTTTAAATAGTCTTGTTGAATGATAGCATAGCTGAGAACATGAAACTATCATTTATGAATTACTCTCGGATGAGCGGCCCCAAATTCCCTCTTACAAAGACCTGCAATCTGTTACAAAAGTATTTGATCAATATCCGTAGAGAATTAACATATAGGTTAAAAATTGGGAATTCTATCAGGCACATGCATCAAAGGATTTTGCGATCGCAAACGGTGCGAATCGCAAAAATCGGCAGTTTGCGATCGCAAAATCTGCTTTTGGAATGCATGAAGAGTGAGCCCTCGCAATTTGAGAATTCTCAAATATTTGCGAATTCTCAAATTGCGATTGCATTTAAGGAATCGCATTTTGCGATTCCTTAAATGCAATGCATGAAACTTTAAAAAATTGCGATTTCGCAATTAGGGGGAGCAAATTACCATGAGGTCCTTTGGACACCCCTGCACCCTTGAAATCGCATTCTCAATTTGTGATTCGCTAATTGCTAATCGCAAATTGAGAATGTCTTCTCATTCATTCCTATGGGCCTCTAGGCCCTTAGGAATGAACGAGGAGGTATTCCTTAATTGCGACTTGCAATTTGCGAGTCGCAATTAAGGAATATTAAGAAATCGCAATTTATTTAGCGATTTCTTGATGCATTGCATTTTGCAATTCCTTAATTGCGATTCCTTATTTTTCACAATTAAGGAATCTCAAAAAGCAATATTGATGCATGTGCCTGTTAATATGAAAGCTGGGTAAAACAGCAAGAGAAAACCATCCACGTAATAACGGAATTAATTATTTGTTGCGTCAAATAGTTGTGACTCAGTTACAATTCTAAGCGTCAACAGAGCCAATAATTCTGAACTTTTTTTGTGCAAGTTCCAAGGCAGAAACATACAAAACATCCATGTGCACATTGACAAGAGTGGTGCATGCATCAAATAAGCAGGGTACAGTGCCTATTGAAATGCTTGCACACACAGACCAACATGCCTACAGGTACAGACACACATAAAACAGCAGACTCCCTTAATACCTACAGTTACCTATAAACTCTGACTATCTGTTGTGCGGTCATTCATACACTTCGAGTTGAGATTTTTACATGAACGCACCACAGGGTAATTTTTTTTCCACAAGCTCATTTTGTCCACAGTAGAAGTGCCATAGAGAGTGATGCTAATGATCACGCAGTATCAACTTAAGTTTCCTGTCCTGACAACTCCTCCCTGTTCTTTATTGAGTGAAAGCAGCATTTGATGTTTGAGGGAGGGCAGGCACCACCAATTTTCAGTATTTTAAAAGGTTTTTTTGCTGAATGTTGAACTAGGAGATCCAGGAAGGCCATGTGGCATTTGCGAGATAGGAATGGAAGGGTGGTGGAGTCCTGGGGTTGTATTTCCTCCTTTTTGGACTATGGATGGTCTTAAATGACAACTTTATGTTATAGTTTGCATGCATGTATCTTTGGGCGGGTGGAAGGGTGGATTTGGGAATCCATGCCCATGCAGCTAGCCATTTTCCATCGTTCTCAGTGTGGTATCGGGTTCCCAAGGCCTACATGCTCCGTAGATAACCCACTTACACTGAAAGAACTGTTGGCACGGAAACTGAAAAGTACAAAGAACAAGTTTATTAAGACCCCATGGGGTGGTGGTACATTCCTACAGCACCCTTCGGCAATGCAAGAAGTATCACACCGAACATTGGTGTGAGTCCCTCTTTTATACATTTTACAGGTAATAAAAAGATAGGCGGCACAAGGTTACAGAGTTTATGTACATATATGGTCATTTTTGGAGCACAGCCAACTCATGGGAGGGGTTACAACCCCGCTGGTCAGTTTGGCGGCACTTCCTGAGGGGTGACTGGTCAGTTGGAACTGCGCATGTACAGGCTTGACCGTTGCTAAAAATAGCCTGTTGCTGGGCAAAGTTGAGTGGTCAGTGGTACGGACAACGGACTAAAGGGCATGCTGACCACGAGGCCGCTCATTCCCTAAAATGGCCGCCGTAACACACAAAATGGCGTTTTCTAGTATGGCCAAGTTAAAGGGGAAAACGTGTAGCACAGCTAAGCGCTAACCCGGCCATTGTCAAATTACGACAGACGACCCTTTTAGCGTTTAGCTGAAGCTACCTCATAGTGGACGTAATCAGGATATTCATCTTCAATATCAATGAACATTATTTGAGCTACTTCTTTATGAAGCATTATTTCATTTTGAGCAAGAGCTCGTCTTGATGGTATGCAAGCTGATAAACACATGGAACATAAGGCAGGGCCACATTGTATACATAAACATACAAATAACAGTATCCCAACAATGATACATAAAATCGTCAGCAGTTTCCAACCCCAAGTGGTAAGCATCGACCAGAACCACCCTGAAAGAGTCCAAGTGCCATTGTCCGGGTGTATTTCAGCAGCTATCTTGTGAAGCTTTGATATTGCATCATAAACAGATGGCGAATTATCTGGCACGTACACACAGCAGCTACTTCCGATGATTCTACATGCCCCCCCACGGTCAGCTAAAACCACATCTAGAACCATACGATTCTGAAGCGTAACAATCCTAGAAATTTGGAGTTCCTCTGTTATGTTCCCCAATGCAATAGCAGTATCATTTGCTACAGCCTCAACAACACGAGTCAGCCATCGTATTTTCCGACTATTCAAGGCAGCCCCCACAAATGAAAACAATCCCAAATTAAAGTCTACATATTGTTGTAAGGCAGTATCGGTCTGGTCAATATCGTCCAAGACCACAGCACGTTTTAACACGATTTAGTACAAAGTCATGGTAGAGTACATAATCATTATGGTACATTGGTGGGGCGATGAATACAGGGGGCAATACGAAAGATACGTAACATGTGCCTAACCATCCTAAAGGGAGCTGATGATAGCCTTTATTACCACAAATAAAGTAAGTATTTCGAGATGCCACAAATGATATGCCATTCGGATTGTCAAATGTAAGTGTAGTGTTACATTCACTTTTCCCCACCGGGATTGTACCTTTATTACGAATGCAGAGGTCTGCCTTAGTAGTGATAACATTGATAACATGTGAACTGGACATATTAATGTTCCTTTGATTACTGTAAGCACGGGGTGCAGACACATTATCGGGGCGGTACTCTTCCCATTCAAATCGAGTACCCTCAGCTCGTGGATACCCATCCCGGTCATGGTAACAAATTTTGTTCAAACGGAAGAGCACCCCCCCTTTCGTTGGCCATCGTAAAGTGAATAGAAGAGTGTACCAGGCGTTGCAGGAACCATTATGCGAAAATGGGAGTGGAATGAGTGGAGTGCCCCCTTTCTTCTGATGCCCAGGCAACATCCCACACACCCAACAGTTTGAAGTGTTCGTCATGTTGTGAGTATGATGCAAAATCTGAATAAAGCTATTGTTCAAGTAAGTCTGTCGGTGCCGTTCTTCATGGTAGGGCAAAGTGAAGTGAAAATGTTCAGATGGAGCCGGGGTAGTCGGCAGCAAATGTTCACGTACAGGCACCACGAGTTCTACTACCCAGGCTATTACTGCTATCACCACAATTGTCAATACGAACAAGATGGCACCAAGTATTCTTTTGTCTCGTGATGCAGAAGACGCCATAGTCCAAAGAGTTCACAATGTCTCAAATGTATATATCTAAAAAAGAAAAATACGGTGCTGAGCTCCGAGGTAGCCGTTGTTTTCTTCTCCGGGGTCAAGACGGGTGTCGCTACTCTTGGCAGAACTGATCCCCCCCCCTTGAGATTCCCGGCTTCCGTTTCACAAACCCCAGAGCGGTAACCAACCAGTCTCGAAAAACAAAAATCTTCTTCCTATCGTGGCCGCAGATCGTAGCGCTGTCGTCCAGAAACAGTGTGGTCCGGGAAGGCTCCCTCTACTTCGGCCGATGTTGCAGCTGGGCTCTTTTCTTTATCCAGAATATTCCTTGTAGTCGGTCAGCACAGCAGGATTCACCAAATCCGGAGAGACACGGCGGCAGTGAGTTGAGTGCACCCACCGCTTTCTGTTGGTCACTCGCACAGCTGTTCGAGTAGCCAGGAGGACCTGCTCAGGGCCACGCCACCTCGGTTCCAAGCTGTTCGCCCTCTCAAACGACTTCACCATCACAAAATCGCCAGGACGAAGATTGTGAGCCTCTCCAGTAGAATTGTCAGGGAGCGCTTCTCGAACCTGTTGATGAATAGAAAGCAAATCATTTGTTAATCGTGCCAAATAATCGTTCATCGTTATGCAAGGCACATCATGTATCAATCGCGGCTTAGGCACTCCCCATATGTTCATAGGCCTTCCAAACACCACCTTATACAGTGTGAGGCCTGTTCGAGAGTGGGGCACTGATCTAGGAGAGAGCAATAATAGCGGCAAGGCATCCGGCCACTTCAATGACGTGGACGCCACAATCTTAGCCAGTTTCAACTTCAACGTAGCATTGTACCGCTCAACGAGACCTGCTGACTGAGGGTGGAACACAGCATGAAACTTCTGCTGGATCCCCAACCCTTTCAGTACATACTCCACAATTTTCCCAACGAAATGAGGCCCATTATCGCTCCACAAAAATTTACAAACTCCAAATCGAGGGAAGTACTCCTTGAGCAACACCTTAGCTGTTGTCAGAGCTGTATTATCTTTCGTGGGGAAGGCCTCAACCCATTTGCTAAAGGCGCACACCACCACTAAGACATACTTAAGGTTATTGCAGCGCTCAAGCTGGATGTAATCCATTTGGAGTACCTCAAATGGTGCAGAAGGTGAAACGAACCCTCCTTTCGGAGTATGGGTCCCTTTCGCAGGATTGTGCTGTAAACATATCAGACAGGTCTGCACTACTCTCTTGGCAGTATTGGCAATCTCAGGATGCTCCCAAACTCGTGTTAACAATCGAGTGATTGCAAGAGCTCCCACATGCGCTAATCCGTGTGTCATCTGAACCATCGCCTGCAAGTAAGCTGCAGGCAATTTCCATCTCTCCATGTCCTTGCTTCTCCAACAACCCTCATCATCTAGTACCCCTTCTGCTGCCCATGCCGCAAGTTCTGATTCAGTCGCTGATTTTTGGATATCTAGTATTTCCGCTCTAGCATCATACCATCGCTCAGCCTGTGATTTCGTGACATACATGGGGGAGTCAGTTCGGGACATAGCTGTTTGTCTTGCTATGCTGTCTGCAAAAGCATTTCCTTGACCCACTTTATCAGTGATCTTTTTATGGGCACTGCATTTAATTATCGCTACTTTCTTTGGACAAAGCAACGCATTTAGGAGATCACTCACCAGTTCTCCGTGCATAATGTGCACTCCATGAGAAGTCAAAAACCCACGTTCTCTCCAGAGTAGCCCGAAATCATGTGCTACTCCGAAGGCGTACCGGCTGTCTGTGTATATGTTCACACATAGGCCAGCACTCAATTCGCAGGCTCTTGTCAAGGCTATCAGCTCTGCTGCCTGAGCCGATTTCTGTGGTATTCATGCTGTTTCTACCACTGTCTTAAGTGTCGTGATCGCATATGCTGCGGAAGTCGTACCATCTGGCAGCCTCAAACACGATCCATCAACCCAGAGTTCCCCATCCACATCTGGAAGTGGCATATCCTGTAAGTCGACACGACCCTTTGTCTGTTCCTCGGTCAGGAAAACACAATCATGATGTTTTTCTTCCTGACCCTCCTCAACCGGATAGGGCAATAAAGTGGCAGGGTTCAGGGTAGCGCATCTTTTCAATGTAATGTGTGGCGCCAAAAGTGTAAGCTCATATACTGTCAAACGTGCACTCGTGAGATACTGTGTTTTTGTTTGATTCAACAGGGCATCTACTGCGTGAGGAACTAGCACCAACAATTTGTGCGATAAAACTATTCCCTCACTCTGTCGTATGGCTACCGCTGTTGCTGCGACTGCTCGAAAACACCCAGGTAACCCTCGTGCTACAGGGTCAAGAACCGCTGAGAAGTATGCACATGGTCTCTGCTTGTCCCCGTGTGTCTGCACTAACACTGATAACGCGCACCCATCTTTCTCGTGCACGTACAACGTGAAGATCTTTGTATAATCTGGTGTACCTAACACGGGTGCAGAGCAAAGGGCTTGTCTCAATTGATCAAAAGCATTTTGACACTCATCTGTCCATTCAAGGGGCATTGGTGTAGTTTTGGACAGTAATGCTAACAAAGGTTTTATAATGTGCGAGAACCCCATGATCCACTGTCTACAAAAGGCCGTTAATCCTATAAAGGCACGCACATCTCTCTGAGTGCGGGGGACTGGTGTATCTAGAATCGCCTGAATTCGATCTGATGTTAATGCACGCCCCTCCTTAGACAAAAGATGACCGAGGTAGGTCACCTTGGGTCTACAGTATTGGAGCTTTTTCTTTGAAACCTTATGATTGTTCTGAGCCAGAAAGGAAAGCAAAGCCAGCGTACTCTCTTCACATTGTGCATAAGAGTCTGCAGCCAACAAGAGGTCGTCAACATATTGAATAAGGGCTACTCCAGATTGCAATTGAAAAGAATCAAGCTGTCTTTTTAAAGCCTGGCTGTAAATACTAGGGCTCTCAGTGTAACCTTGAGGAACACGACAAAATCTATACGATTTATTATTTAGCGTAAAACCAAATAAATATCTGCTATCAGGGTGGATGGGGATGGAAAAGAACGCATTTTTCAAGTCGATGACACTAAATGCCGTCGCCGTTGGGGGAACCAATGTGAGCAAAGTCGTGATGTCAGACACCACCGGATATTGGGGAATGACAATTTTGTTTATTTCTCTCAAATCAATAATAAATCGATAGACCTTGTCGTCAGTGTCTTTCTTAAGAATCGGAAGAATAGGGCTGTTGCAAACATTATAGGGAACTTCCTCCACTACACCTGCAATGATCAAATCTTGAACAATGTGTGTCAAGGCAATTTCACCTTCTCTGGAAATCTTATACTGTGGTAGTCGTGGCAAAAGCACTCCCTCCTTTACAGTAATTCGAATAGGTGGAATAAGCATCTGTCCCACATCCGTATCTGAGGTCGACCATAACGTGTGGGGGAGAGACGCTAATGCTTCACTGTCTTGTATCGTACAAAATCTGTCTGACTCAGGATAATTGTCATTCAAAATAACTTGCACTCCCTCCGGAGCGCAACGTATCGTTGCTCGAAAATATTTGAGCAAATCAATGCCCAGAATATTATCTGGGGTATAAGGTGACAGCAAAAATTGACCAAAACTGAAAAATGTATCAAGACAAAGTGCAAGAGGCTTCGATAATGGGCTAGGAGAGGGTGTGCCATCAAACCCTATACATGTTATCATGTCGCCAGACAGGGGAGCCCTCGGAACCAAGTTTTTAGACAAAGCGCTACGAGTAGCTCCTATGTCGACTAAAAACTGATCAGTAGAACCCAAAATGCCCGCTGATACATATGCACCACTCTGATCTACTGGAACTTCAACTGATTCCGTACCCCATCCTACGCAGTCCTATGCATGCACATAATCCTGATGCTCCACATTCTCACCCTCCGATATCTGATACTGGTTCCGTCTATCAAATGTATTACGGTCATCCTGGCCACGGCCCCTCTCTTCGAACCTACCACGATCACCTCCGCTACCTCTCGCCCCCGAATAACTGTTCCTTGACCTTCCACCTCCTCGACCACGCTGACTACGTTGCTCACGAAGTACCGGACAATCATCAGCCCAATGCCCAAACTCCTTACAATAGGCACATTGATCCTCCGCTATATCCGTACGCCCGTACGACGCATTACCCCCTCCTCGTCTGCCTCTATCATTCCCCCTAGATTGCGTTTCACGAACCTGTGCCAACATCACCTTCGTTTTCAATTCCTTCGCTTTCTTATCAACACTTTCTTTAGCCTCCAATTCCTGCCGCTCATAATACTGAGCTATAGTTAACAAAGACGCAGGGGTCGCCGTGGTCCAGGAACTTTCGCTCGTTTTCAATCGCTTCGCAATCTCCGGTAGGAGATTAGCCACATACTTATCAACGAACAGATGCCTACCCGTATCGTCTGTTAATGATTGTCCACTATAATCATGAAATGCTTCTTCAAAGCGTGTAAAGAAATCAGATACCGATTCATCTGGCTTCTGTTTACATGAAGCCAACATAGTCCAATCAATCTTTTTAGGAGGCACCAGAGTTTTTAATTTAGTCAAAATAGCCGTCGGAAGATCTAGAATCAAAGCACACGGTTTACATGCAGGTTCCCTTTGTAAGTCAGCCTGCTCTAAGTCCTTCCAAGCAGCCCCAAAAATCGTTTGGTCATTAGTTTTACGAATCAACCTCCACATATCAGGGGGAAGAATTAACCCAAAGAAGAGATCTATATCAACAAGAGTCATAACACAAGAGGAAATGGCCCCCTCCACCCCTTCATAGAACGCAGCTGGATTTTTACGAAGATCAGGCAGGGAGTTCTTTAATGCCATAACATCTGCTCTATTCCAAGGCGTATATACCCAATTATATATAAAGTACCCCTTCGCATCCTTCGACGTTTTATCGTCATCTGTACCCTCTCCCTTTGGAGGAACATACAAAGGTGCGGCTTCACGCATAGGCATAACATGCATTTTAGTATTCTTATCTGAACCCCGAAGAGGACACTCTTTGGATTCCTCCGTCGACCCCGGCACGGACTCTTTAGCATTTTTCCTTTCATCCCGCAGTCTGGTCGCCTCATCCCGCAGATGAAGTAGTCGTTTGAAAAGGTCATCAATATCTGAAAGAGCAAATAAACCTTTATCCAAATTCTCACAATAAACTGACACAGCTTTGGGTTCTAAAGTCTCCGAATATTTACGAAAGCGAGTAACAACTTCATGCGCTAAAGTATTTATGAAACACATTAATTCTCGTTCTGACCACATTTTCCTTTCAGCTAAAACCGTTGCTACAGTTACATGATCCATATTTAATTTCCTAGCAAGACTACGCAAGTCCGCGGCTCTTTCCGCAGATAACCTAACACTCGAGTTGTCCTTTCCATCCGACTTATCCCGACCTTCATCACCGGAATCCTCGGACGGAGCCGTGGGGTGGACATACGGAGGCGGAGAGCGATGTAGTAACGAAAAATCATCAATTTCATTATTAAGGAAAGGATAAAGCGAACTCCGAATAGGAAATTGACCGGTCGTTTGCAAGTTACGTTCCCGTTCCTCCCTCTCTTTTTTCTCCTGCGCCTCCTTTTTCTCAAGCTGTAAAGCCTTATCTCGAGCAGCCTTGCGCTGCTCTTTGTCCGCCAAGGCAACCTCACGCTTCATACACTCACGCACCGCTTTCTCCCACATTCGTACACAATCAAACATATTCTGTCTAGACCTGCGCTGAAACAAACATTGCTCCACAAACTGAACCTTTCGTAAATCAAACGACCCATGTAGTGGCCATTGCAATTCGGGATCGGTTCTGGTATATTTATGCCATAATTTACTGTACATTATAGGGGGAAGGCCGAATTTCACATACATCTCACGATTTGGAGTTCATTCTGGGGGAGCCGGCTGTGATTCCGCTAACCTAATTGTGGTACCATTTCCAAAACAGCACATCCCTCGGAGCGTGCTTAAAACAGGCATGTTCAAAGAGTATCACGAAAGCGCGATACCATATAAAATGGCACTTACAGTACTTCACACAAATGTGCAGCTCAGAGTAAAAAAAAAAAAAATTAGAGAAACATCTCTACATGCCTGCCTATGTGAAGTGCACGACACATATAATTCAAAGATCACAAAGTCAAAAATGTTAGCTAACTCAAATCATAGACACAATCATAGAACTTCGGCAAGCGTCCGGAGACTACCTTACCGATCACAAATCTTACCCAATTTCAAATATCCAGGTTCCAACTGCCAAGGTCTTTAATCGAATCAGCCAAACAGGCACTGCACAGCAACGCAGACGATCAAGATCTCAGCCGGGGACCGGCGCCACCTGGAAGGTCAGATCAGAAGGAAAGGAAGAAAACACCGCGGGTGCCAAGACTCGGGTCACTCAGTGGCAGCGTACGCGTCCATGGCGAGTTTCCAATCCTTCGTCACGACCTCTCCTTCGGGCATCCGAGTCACCGATGAGTCCCTTCGTGGTCGCCAATTTGTGGTATCGGGTTCCCAAGGCCTACATGCTCCGTAGATAACCCACTTAACCTGAAAGAACTGTTGGCACGGAAACTGAAAAGTACAAAGAACAAGTTTATTAAGACCCCATGGGGTGATGGTACATTCCTACAGCACCCTTCGGCAATGCAAGAAGTATCACACCGAACATTGGTGTGAGTACCTCTTTTATACATTTTACAGGTAATAAAAAGATAGGCGGCACAAGGTTACAGAGTTTATGTACATATATGGTCATTTTTGGAGCACAGCCAACTCATGGGAGGGGTTACAACCCCGCTGGTCAGTTTGGCTGCACTTCCTGAGGGGTGACTGGTCAGTTGGAACTGCGCATGTACAGGCTTGACCGTTGCTAAAAATAGCCTGTTGCTGGGCAAAGTGGAGTGGTCAGTGGTACGGACAACGGACTAAAGGGCATGCTGACCACGAGGCCGCTCATTCCCTAAAATGGCCGCCGTAACACACAAAATGGCGTTTTCGAGTATGGCCAAGTTAAAGGGGAAAACGTGTAGCACAGCTAAGCGCTAACCCGGCCATTGTCAAATTACGACATCAGTACTTCTCGATGAGCTTGTCTGCAAATGTGTGTGTGTATATTTGTGTTTGTGCAAAAGATTGTTGATTAATGTGAGGCTTCACCAACTTTTGAAAGTCTTTATCTAGGTAACTGTTGCCTAAGATTGGTAATGTTTAAAATGTGTTTTAATTATTTTTTGTCAATTTGAATGCCAAGCTAAGCTGCATGTGATTTTTGGTTGTGTGAGCTGGGGGAGAGGGACTCGAGGATCTTCAGCCAGTTTCACTTTGTCCTCCATGCACATTCTTTCCATGCCATGCGCTCATCCACCACTTTTTGAAACTAGGGTGGGTTTTGTAGCTTACTGTTAGAAATGTGATTCCTAGTTTACTGAGGTATGCACCAAAGCCAGACATTAACCACCACTCTAGTCAGGTTAAGCAAGATCTGCATTCAAAGATAACTTGTGATCACCCTCTGGTAGCTTGGCACAAAGCAGTCAGGCTTATCTAAAGCAGCAATGTGAAATGTGCAACACACACATACAGTAACCCAATGAATACACCACAAAATGGCTCCACACACATTATAACATATAGAGAGTATGTATCTGAGCAAAATAAGACCACAATAAAAACAATCCAATTAGTAGAAGTTAAGATATGAATGAGTAAAGATCAAATAAAAAAATAGTGCTTAGAAGTCATTAGTGGTCAAAAGATTAATTGAGGTCACGAGGAGCCTGCACATATCCAAAGTTCAGGCTGACTGCGAACAATGGCAGGCCAGCTACAGGACCCAGACAGATGCTGCTGAAGAAATTCGGTGGATGGAGCTTTTGTCGACGTAAAACGTCTACTGCGTCATTGTCGAACTGTGCAATGGGGGTCCTTTGTCGTTGTCGAGCTCCGTTGAAGATAATGCAATATGTCATTGTTCAGCCATGCAGAGTGTCGCCCCAGGGCTTGGTGCGGGCTCCTCAGGCAAGCATAGGACTAAGCCTGGGCGGTAAACTTTGGTTAGTTCGCAGAGTTTGCAGAGTTTTCTGCACTCCGCAGAGCTCGATGAGTGCAGAAAACTTCCCTTCGCGATGTGCAGTGGAGTTTTTTCTCCGCTCATGATCACAAACTTACCGTTCACGATCACCAATGGTAAGTTCACGAGCGCAAGCTGCTGCTCGGGTAGGATTTCTACCCGAGCAGCAGGAATGCCAGCACAAACTGCAGTTCGGACTGCACTTTGCCACTCACGGAACTTCCCAGAGTTATTTTGTATCTTTGCGGAGTTTTGCATAGCAAAACTCCGCAAACTATGCCCAGGCATACATAGGACTCACAGAAGACAGAGTCCAGCAGCAACAGCAGCAATGTAGGAATTATTTTGTGACCCTGATACTTCAGAAAACAGGATGCCAGCCATCAAGCCCCGGAGATCACTTGGAGGGAAGGCAGAGTCCTTCAAGCAGAGTCAGGGATGAGAAAGGGCAACAAGCAGAAAAGCAGTCCCTCTAGAAAAGCAATCCAGTTGAGTCATTTAAGCAGCACAGTAGTCCTTCTGATAGAGGTGCAGTTCAAGATCCAGAGTGTCTGATTTTAGGGGGTCAGAGGCCCAGTACTTATGCCCAAAAGTGCATTTGATGTAAGGGGTGACTTCAAAAGATCTCTCTGAAGTACACAAGGATCCCTTTCAACCCAAACCTGTCTGCAGGCTATGTGTGAGGGGTAAAGCACTGGTTTGTGAGTGGACAGGACACTCCCTATTTAAGTGTAAGTTTCAGCCCCTCCAATTCCTCCTTGCTCAGGAAGACCCAGCAGAATGCAACTGAATGCTCCATGTGCTTGTCTACCAATGAGTGTGTGTATGTTTGTGTTTGTGCAAAAGATTGTTGATTAATGTGAAGTTTCACCAGCTTTTGAAGGTCTTCCTCTAGGTAACTGTTGCCTATGATTGCTTATGTTTAAAATGTGTTTTAGTTATTTTTTGTCAATTTGAAGGCCAAGCTAAGTTGCATGTGATTTTTGGTTGTGTGAGCTGGGGGAGTGGGACTTGAGGAGCTTCAGCCACTTTCACTTTCTCCTCCATGCCTGTTCTTTCCATACCATGCGCTCACCCACCACTTTGTGAAACCAGTGTGGGTTTTGTAGCTTACTGTTAGAAATGTGATTCCTAGTTTACTGAGGTATGCACCCAGGCCAGACATTAACCACCACTCTAGTCAGGTTAAGCAAGATCTGCATTAAAACATAACTTGTGATCACCCTCTGGTAGCTTGGCACAGAGCAGTCAGGCTTATCTAAAGCAGCAATTTGCAAAGTATGTGTGCAACACACACATACAGTAACCCAATGAATACACCACTAAATGACTCTACACATATTGAAAAACATAGAGAATATGTATGTGAGCAAAAAAAAGACCAAAATAACAACAATCCAATTAGTAGAAGTTAAGATATGAATGATTAAAGATCAAATAAAAAAATAGTGCTTAGAAGTCATTAGTGGTCAAAAGGTTACTTGAGGTCACAAGGGGCCTGCACATATCCAAAGTCCTGGCCGACTGCGAACGACGGCAGGCCAGCTACAGGATTCAGACAGATCCTGCTCAAGAAATACAGTGGATGGAGCTTTTGTAGACGTCCAAGGTCTACTGCGTCATCGTCTAACCGTGCAATGGGGGTCCTTTGTCATTGTCGAGCTCCATTGAAGTGAATGCAATATGTCATAGTTCAGCCATGCAGAGTGTCGCCGTCGATCCTCGCAGTGTGTGGAACCACTGTCATCGGGCAGCCTCTGTGTTGAAGGGTGATGCAGCAGAATTTCTCACACAGTCGATGTTATGCATTCGTTTTTTATGAAAACACCTGCAGAACTCACTACTGAGGCCCGAAGCTTGGAAGGGGCACTTCAGGCAAGCATAGGACTAAGCCTGGGCGGTGAACTATGTTTAGTTTGCAGAGTTTGCAGAGTTCTTTGCACTCCACAGAGCTCGATGAGTGCAGAAAACTCCACTTTGCGATGTGCAGTGGAGTTTTTTCTCCGCTCGCGTTCACAAACTTACCGTTCACGATCACCAATGGTAAGTTCACGAACGCAAGCTGCCGCTCGGGTACAATTTCTACCCGAGCGGCAGAAATGCCAGCACAAACTGCAGTTCGGACTGCACTCCGCCACTCGTGGAACTTCACAGAGTTTTTTTGTAACTTTGAGGAGTTTTGCATAGCAAAACTCTGCAAACTACGCCCAGGCATACTTAGGACTCACAGAAGACAGAGTCCAACAGCAACAGCAGAAATGTAGGAAGTATTTTGTGACCCTGATACTTCAGAAAACAGTTTCAGCCCCTCCAATTCCTCCCCACTCAGGAAGACAACCAGCAGAATGCAACTGAATGCAGATGAGTGCTCAGAATGGATATGAGCCTCACCTTCCTGTGTTTGTGGCTGTCTAAAGGAAATGCACAAAATGTAGCTGTCACACAACCCAGATGTATATTGGAGACAAGCTGTCAGGTACAAAGAGCAGTCAGTACAGAGAAATGTCTACTTTCTAAAAGTGTCAATTCTATAACAGTAATGTTAAATCTGACCTCATCAGTAAAGAGGATTTATCATTACCATTCAAAACATATCAAACATGAAAAAGCTACTCCTCTCTGATCAGGAATTACGTCTTAACTCCTTGGACGCTCATGACGAGCTCAGCTCGTCATGATGTACACCTCCATACACTCATGACGAGCTGAGCTCGTCATGAACAATGGGAAACTCAATAAGCCAGCACAGGAGGAAAACAACAATAGCATCGATGTGGTTAAAAGTGTATCAAGGCATTCCCCATACTGGCCTATGAGAGTGGTAGCCTCAAAGTAGTGAAAAACGATATAGGCTGTTTGTCACTACCAGGACAAGCAAAACATACAAGTACATGTCCTACCTTTTACTTACATGGTACCTTGCCCTTTGGGTTACTTTGGCCATACCTTTAGTGTGACATGTGTAATAAAAGGGGAGTTTCAGGCTTGGCAAGTAATTTTAAATGCCAAATCGAAGTGGCAGTAAGCTGCATCCACAGGCACTGCAGTGGCAGGCCATCGACAGGGTTGAAAGCCTACTTCAGTGGGCGGCACAATCAGTGCTGCAGCCCACTAGTTGCATTTGAAGTACTGCGCCTGGGTATCTGGTATGTCACTTTATGAAGGATTTACCAATACAACAAATATGCAAATCAGGTGTGCACCAATGTCATCTTATTTAGTGGAGAAGCACCTGCACCTTAGGACTGGCTAGCAGTGATAAAGTGCTCAGAGTCCTAAGGTGAACTAAAAAGAATAGGCAAAAATGAGAGTCAAAAGGCAAAATGCTGGGGTAAAGACCACACCAATAAGGATGACAGGTCTAACAGTGACTGTTTTATCTTTGCTCTTCATCCATTCTTTGCCAAGCTGTCTGTCCAGCCGCTATTTTGTGAAACTAGTTTGCTTCAGATGGGTGAAAATGTTGTCTCTTTCCCAGCACATCTTCCTTGCAAAGCTATATGTTTGGCCATCATTTTGTGAAACCAGTGTGTATTTTATAGACATTCATATTTTATTTGTTCTCCATGCCTACTTCCTTGCTAAGTTATGTTCCTATGCACTATTTAATAACAGCACTGTGTGTCTGTAAGTACGTCTTTCCTCTTTGTTCACAATGCCTTTCTTGCTCAGCCAAGTTTTGTGAAAGCAGTGAGTGTGTCTGATGGTCGATTTTTAGCCATTTACTGCCACTTTTTAAATTTCTTTTTCTGAGATCATTGTACGTTACGCCCATTTTAGGAACCCTAAGATATTTTGTACATTTTTTATTTTTATATATGTTGTTTCTAAATTTACTTCTTGGCTGGGTGTAGTCTGTGTTGTCCATGGATATTGTATTTGAATAATTGATTTTTTCAAATCACTCTCTTGCTTTAACAGGGGTCGCATATTTATCATATCTCTCAATTTAACACATACCTTTGTGGCCACTGTTGTTGTGGTATTTTGCTAGACTCTGTTCACTAATTGTCAGCAACAAAGCAGTTTCCAGTATTGAAAAAACACTTTTAACATTAATGTAGTTTTACATTGACTTTTGTCTAACACCTGTCCAGTGTACCAATTAGTTTGTGCAAGAGTATTATTATTATTTTTATATGTTAGGGAAACTTGAATTGCACTAGAATGGCAAAGTCAGGTTGTCATCGGTTTTTTTTGTCTGCAAGGGAATGAAACCGAAACAGAGAAAGGTCTGTGAATTAGCGCCAGAGTCCTCTCTGCTAAGTGTTACTGCGAACCAACTAAATGTAATGAGACAAGGATAGCATCGAAGAATCAGGCTCCTTTCAAGTATGAGGCCATTGAGGAGATGCTGTCTATTGCAGCCACTACAACGAGCACTGGCATTAATCCAGCATCAGTTTTCTGTGATGGTGTGCAATGCAGAATACTTGATGCAGCCTGTTCTCAGAAAACAATGTTGGGAGCATCCCTGGATAAATACCACTTCCAAACAATAGCAGTATCACAGAGCCACAGTCATTGTAACTATGGATGAGGCCAGTGAGAACAATGTTCAATTATCTTGGCAAAGCAAATCTTTCTCGAAAGCTGACAAGAACAAGAGTCTGGTACACCAGCTACTCCTCGAGTAAGAGCAGAGCTGAAATGTTGGACTTGCAGCACAGCAGAATATTGTGACTGGACTCACATCGGACATTTCGTCTTCACTAGCTACTTCACTGAGGAAAAGAAGAATAACACCGCATCTTCTACAAGTCCCCCTTCAGACGAAGGTGACAAGGAGCAGACCTATTCCTTTCCGGAAAGGAGAATTTGCATGGAGGAAGATGAACTTGTTGTTTTTAATGTTGAGAGTCACTCTGAAGATGCCAGCTCTTTTACCACCACTACCTGCTTCCATCTTGTCTAAATCCCAAAAAATAAGCACTACAAATCCTCATCACAGTCCCAGCCTGCCTCAGTAAATCCAACTTTTTCCAGCCCCAGTGCAAGTTCTTTAGGCTTTGGCTCCAAAAGAAAGCTCTCCTCCCTGGATTAGAACGTCTTTACACTTAGGCCCTCATTTATGGGGATTTGGCGTAGAGCAGTGCAGCAAGTCAGCTTGATGCACTCCCCTATGCCAAAGTGAAAGGGCAGAAATGCACCTATTTCTGCAATACAGTGCATTGCTGTCCTTTTCCCTAAAGCTGGCGCCGCTTCGACTGCTTAGCGCCTACACAGACATCCTTGCACCATGGTTCAAGGGTGCCTGTGTTGTCGGCACGATTGTCTTTGTACAGAAATAGGGTCCTCCTGCCCAAAAACAATCCTAAGAGGCATTTACATCTCTCTATGTGTGCTGTAGAATGCAGCACACATAGAAAGAGTTAAAAATGAGGAGAAATAAAGTTATTTCTACTCATTACACTTCACCTCGGAAGCATACGGATTTGACACCTCCCATGGTTTGCATGGTCTTGCAAATCTGGAGACGTGGCAAAATCCATGGGTGTTGCTTGGGAACACCCATCGCAATGCCCATGGCATGGCTCCCGAGAGCAGAATAAAGTAACGTAGCAATATGAGCAGCCTTGTCTATGAGGCAATTCAAAGCCACACATAGTGGCTTTCTGTGACCTCATAGATAGGATTTTGTAATCTGCGCCACCGTGGTGTCACAAAAAGTGATGCTCCTGTGGCACAAGTGGCTCATAAATATGCCCCTTACTTCAAGAAAATACATTGCAGAATGCGTAGTCTTCCACAAACCAGTGCTTGGTGGTGGGCAAGGCAGACATCTCGGTACCTTTGTCCAGCTCACACACAAAGAGAACAAACATACAATCCTTTGGGTATAGAATCTAAAAAAGATGGGTGTTGCTGAATTATAAATACCTGATTTGATTGAAAATGGTGAAGATGATGTTTGAAAGACAAGCAGGCAGGCTGCTCATAGTAAGCATTCAGCACCAGCACTAACCTCAGCTTCGTACAAAGAAGTGAAGGTTATTGTGGTCATAGTAGTGTTCATGCAAACTACACCTATGGAAGTCACTTGCTCTGGGATATCCTTATCATTGTCTGCTCATCGAGAAGGGATGCATCCCACCACCAAACCAATAATCATGCCCTCTTTTTATTGAATGGGAAACCGACCAAAAGAGTTCCACTTGACCTCTTCTACTTTTAGTTACAGGAAGGAGATGGGTTTCTGGAATAGTTAAAGGCCCCATGTCCAAAACTGAAGGTTCCAAGCCAGCTCTGCCTTTCAATATAGCTATGCCCCAGCTGCATTGGGAAGTGATGGGAGTAGTGGATAAAGCAATGCAGGAGAACCCTGCGCAGTGCATTCATCTCACTGCTATGGACGGAGGATTTGTGCATCACTGCTCACTAGTCTCCATTAAGGCAGAATTCATGATTTTGAAGATGTTCATCAGCATACAACAGGTATATTGTTCTCCATGCAGATATCACACACAGCTGTCAACATCCTGGAAAAATCAAAAACCAAAATCTATTAGTAGTTTCATCCACAGGTTTCAGGATTTTATTGATTTTTTATTGTGATACTGACAATGGAAGTAACATTGAGAAAGCTATGGCATGTGTAAGATACTTGAGTGTACTCTGTTTAGCTCATTGCATGAACCTGGTTGTGAAAGATGTCTTCAGAAAGGAGAGTATTTAAATACATTTTATCCATTCCTTTAAAGTACGGAAGTGCTTGAGGATCATTCCTTGTGTTAATGAAGAACTTGTAAAAGCCAACATGCAGGAGTTTCAAGCCTATTGAGCGGTTGGACAGAGTAAGCAGAAGTGAGGGAGTAAGGAGTAACGAGCAAAGGAGAAGAAGAGAGCAGCAACAGGACACAAGATCGACTGTGCCTGAGGTGAAGAAATCCCTACAACCCCAGAACGAGGACAAGAGCGGAGATCTCAGCTGCAGCAACTGCGACCGCGAGGCAGGTGACTAGCGGAGCGGGATGGGCATGACTAGAGTCGTGGTACTTATCGGTCATGCAGAGGCAGCTAGCGTTAGGCTGGTGCGGCTTGCATGAACGGTGAGGACCTCTCCTGTTCCGGGCCCGCTCTGTCCTGAGAAGTACCACCTACCCCCCAATGCCTGCATTCAAGTAAGAAGTATTGGCATAGCCAAAGGTCTCGCTTTTGGGACCTTATAAGTATTTAGTTATGCAGCACAATATCCTTGGTGCAACAACATTAACTGTTGCATGGTTAAAAACTTATAAGGCCCCAAAGGCGAGACCTATTGTAAACATTGGCATAGCCAATAGGTCAATGCTTTCTTTTTTTAAGGACAAGCAGTGCTATCAGGCTCCGGCTGCCACTTAGAGGTAGAGAGAGAGAGGTGTGTATAGAGAGAGAGGTGTGTGGAGAGAGAGAGGTGTGGAGAGAGAGGTGTGTAGAGAAAGGTGTGTAGAGAGAGGTGGGTTGAGAGAGGTGTGTAGAGAGGTGTGTAGAGAGAGGTGGATAGAGAGAGGGGTAGAGAGAGGGGTGTAGAGAGAGAGGTTTAGAGAGGCAGAGAGAGGTAGAGAGAGAGTGGTAGAGAGGTAGAGAGAGAGAGAGGTAGAGAGAGGTAGAGATGTAGAGAGGTAGTCAGAGAGGTAGAGGGGGAGAGGTAGAGAGAGAGGTAGAGAGGTAGAGTGGTAGAGAGAGGTAGAGAGAGAGAGGTAGAGAGTGGTAGAGAGAGGTAGAGCGGAAGAGAGGGATCGGTAGAAGAAGAGAGGTAGAGAGAGGTAGAGAGAGAGAGGTAGAGAGAGGTAGAGAGTGGTAAAGAGATGGATATAGAAAGGTAGAGGTAGAGAGAGAGGTAGAGGGAGAGAGGTGGAGGTAGAGAGAGAGAGGGAGAGAGAGAGGGAGAGAGGTAGATTGAGGTGGAGAGAGAGGTAGAGAGCTAGAGAGAGAGGGGAGCAGAGAGAAAGGTAGATAGGTCGATAGAGAGAGGAAGAGATAGAGAAATAGAGAGAGAGGTAGAGAGAGAGAGGTAGAGAGAGGGGGTGGAGGAAGAGAGAGAGAGGGTGGAGGAAGAGAGAGTAAGGGTAGAGGAAGCACGTGTGTGTACAGGTCCAGGAAATGGTGTAAGGTCTCACCCAGAGGTAGGAAGTACTCAAAAATTAAGGGTGCCAGGGGTAAGCCACCCAGGTAGTTTCTCGGAGGATCCACCAAGAGATAGTGGATTCTACAATTAAAGAAGCGCCATGTCAGAATCACTGCATTTAGAAATCGCTTCACAATAAATAGGTCCACTAATGATTGAGAAAGTAAAATTAATACGCGTTAATTATGGGCCATAAAGAAGGAAGAATTAAAATTCACCATATCAAGTAACTTGTTGTTGTTTTATTGTTGGCTGTCTCCGATTGTGCCAGGCTGTATACGAGAGCATGATAGTGCAAATACAGCAATATGTAATCTGGTGAATTGACGCATTGAAGTGCTGCTGAGGTGTGAATTTGGTGTATAAGATTACAGCCTGCATATCCTCATTGCTTCAATTGCTAACTCCAGACATACTTTTTGGTTAACGTGGTGTCAGTTGGCATACAGAGACAGTGTTAGGGAGAGTCTCCTATGGTTGCCTCATATGCACCCTAATGATTTTGTAAAATTGGATAACTAAATAAATGGATAGCTGGACATTTAAATAAGGAGGGTGGGGGGGAGTCAATCAAATTAACCAAAAAAAGAAAGAATAACTGAGGATGAAAACTCGATCAGTAAAAGCCTTGGTGCAGAGTAAACAAAGTATGAGCAGTAGAGCTTAAAAGAAAGCTAGGAAAATCAAAGGAGCTGTGGCAAAAGAGACTTGCACTGTAGGTATAGCAGGAGACTCAAGATCAAACACTCCTGAACAAGCCAATTCTGTTAGAATAATAAAGAGAACTGTGGGAAGGGGGGGGGGGCACTTGCTACAGCATTAAAAGATTTGCCAAAAGGTACACCTAGAATATTAACATGTGACTTAATGGAATCACCATTCTTATAGCATGTTTTGAGACAAAAGAGATTACAGCTGGTTCAGGTTCCAGTGATAATGTCACATTAAGAAGTGAAACAGTTGTGAATATATCTCAGGTACAAGCTGCTCTACTACTGATAATACAAGTCAAACAAATCCTACTATCTATACAATCTACACAAGCTGTATATAGCATTCAAGGTAGTAATAACGGAATGGAGAATGATTTGACTACATCAGAAAGTTCACCCTTGTCTTCTCTGCTCAGAGTGGTTGGAGAGGACAAAGAGAATGGGAATGAGAAATCAATACACTATGAAAATGAAGATGTTGTAAGTAATGCAGGAAATAATGATGAAATGGAAATAAACTCGGAAACAGATTCAATATATGGGTGTGAAGACTCAAACATATCAGGGAACGGGAACACTCTTAATGATCCAGAATCTGAGCAAGTAGAAATTTCATACGAATCATTTAATGTCTCAATAACATCTGGTTAGTTGCTGGATCATTTAGTTAATTCATCAAGCTCAAACTCACACCTAAAATCGTCATAGTTACAGTATAACACTTCACAGAACAATCCTTGCATCTGTGTACTAAAGAGGATCAAGATATAAAAAAATCAGAATTGGTATTAGAGAGAAACCAAATCCTCAGATGACAAAGATGCGCCTCAAACATTTCCAGTTTTGTCAGCAATGGGGAAAATCAGTAGCACACTGTCGCAAATATTGGATATTCCAATAATGCAATCTATCCTATTGTGAGAACATGTCGACTATTTCAAACAAATTGCAGCAGAAATAGCATCAATAAAAGCAAACTCTGAAATACTGCTATCAATAACACAAGCTATGAGTGAACTAGAAACAGCCTCTAAAGTTCTTGAGCGTATGGATGATATTGTAGATTGACTAATACCCCCAAAAAATGGAAACCTTATAACGAATCATGTTAATAAACATTTATTTAATAAATAAACTATAAAAGTAAAAGCATGTAATGATATAAATATTGATGGGACATATACAATTGATCCAAAATCCAAACCCAAGCAGAACCATGTCTTTTGGAAGAGCAAGATAAAATTACATTATTAGAAGAGAAGTGCTTAGAACAGGGACAGAAAACTTCAATACGTTTTGAAAATTAGTCTACATATATGTCCTCCAATCCAACTGCTATTACTGTTCCAACTACTATTAGCACTGAAATAATAGTACCACAACCAAAATACAGTGAAGTAGTACAGCTTGGAACTCAACATGTACGGCCATCCGTCATTAATGCAAACAGCCAAAATAGACATAATGCTGTGTCACTCTCAAGCATAAATTCTGATTTTCTGAAACAGATTATGGATAGCATAATAGGGCTAAATAAAAAATTAGAAGACAAATACCATAGTGGTCTGGAAGATTCAATTAGTACTGGAACAGACGAGGAAGTGAAAATCTGCTCTTGAATAGAAAGTATACAAACTAGTGTATCTTTGTGCACTCAACGGATAAGAAGACAGGAAATTCAAATAGCAGTTTAAGGAAACTTAATTCAATATAACAAGGAAATATATAAGAACGTTCACTTAGTGTAGAACAATATATAATTGAATTTACACCAATATATACATTCAAAGGACCACATGATATATTAAATTGGTAAAATATCCTAAAGCTAATAAATAGTTTTGAAGGCTTGAAAGATTTAGATTCAAAAACATTTGTTGCTGTTTGCTTCATTGTAGATCATAACTTTAATACCGCCTATGAAACTACTAGAACAATATAGTCATCCCAGAATTTGTCTCTAAGGATATTGGTTGTAAAATAATTGTTAGCAGACTGGGGAATTACAATTAGACTACTTGAGAAACCTAATTATCCACACATGCTGAGAACCACCCACAGACAACCAGATTATGAAATATTGCAATTAAGTTCCAGATCATCTTATAAATGTCTTGAAGAACACATAAGATTTGAAAATGTCCAAATCACTGCAAAGAAAATTGAGTCAAATGCTCGACCAGCTATAGAGCCATTGAATCCAGGAGAGATACATCATCCATACCTGGCCAAATGGTACTCCTACTGAATATGATGTAAGGGAAATATGGTTTATTGTGTAATTTTGCAGGCTTTGATCAGCAACTAACAAAAGCCGGGGAAAAATGTCAGGTTTTATACAAGAACAATGTGTTATATGTTTTCAGGAGAATTGGCAATTTGCAAATTTAACTATATAAAATTATACAACACACGAAATTAAAGCAAAAAAGAATGCCCTTTGAAGGCCAAGGGGAGGTCAGACAATATCAATAAGCAATAAACTTTGTATGACAAGTGAAACAATAAAAACATCTTTGAAATATTTATTGCCAGTTCGTTTAACAAACCAAAATGCCACAAAGACTTTGATCATAAAGATATATTTTCCTCCTCAACTGGTGCAAAACAAGTGTAGATATTGGACAACACTAGAAGAACTGGAGCTGCGTATGAACATTATATGGTCATTATAACTGGGGACCTTTATCAAATCTTACTGCCATCAGCGGTTAATCCTGCAAGCAACAAGGAACCAGATTTGAGCTACAATATTCCACAAACAAAAATTTCTTTACAAAAAAACCCTGAAAAAACTAGTACTTTCACCAGGTGCACATATGATTTTATGACAGACTCAGGCTATAAAGTATTAAGTGGAAGGCTAATAGAAGATCAGCTGGCCGCACCAACCTTTAGAGGGCCCATGGTTTCTACTACCATAGACTACATATCATGCATTAGTCATATTTTCACCAGTGAAAAAATATATTATCATACCAAGACCTGAGATGGATCATGATCCTCAAAGGCTAGTTATCAACTTTAAACATGATCATTGGGAGACCCGCATAATGGCCAACAGTCGCAGAATGACTGATGTTAATGGGAAAAAGTTCATTAGGAATAATGCGCTAAAAGAGAAGGCGTCTAATTTAGAAGGAGCCTTCACATCATTTATTAGAAAAGATGTTGTGCTGTTGTAAATTGGGGCTGACTGAATAGCTTCTGGACCATCCATAATAAAGAAGATATTACTTACCTTGTGGTCAAATCACAGGAACTACCTACAAACTTTGCAATTTTACCCAATACTCAGCAATTAATCGAATCAAAGAGAGTTTACCGCAAGATGGTGCTACATATACTAAAACTTCCAATGCCTAATGATCGCAATCTGCAGCTGCAAGACTTAAGGAGAAAATTTAAGAACAGAAATTTACAAATAAAGCGGGATAGTGAGAACAATGCCTACGCAAAACTATAACATGCTATATCAACTCAGAATGAACAAGCATATTGGTCTCTGGTGTGGTACAGAACATATAGGCAGCCAGATGAGTTGTTTATTCCAAGTGATAAGTGGGAAACTTATATTAAAGTTCTGTATAAGTCAACCATTAGCTGTAACTATACATCACCAAAGATTGATGGAATATTTCTAGATATAACAAAGGAAGAAATAGCAGAGCTAATAAAAAGTTAATGCTCATCCAAAGCAACAGGACCAAATACTATCCCTATAGATCTGGTTAAGTTAAACATAACCTTCTGGAGTATGTTGTTAGAATGGCTGTTTTCAAAGGTAACCAAGCTAGGAAAAATACCATCTTCCTGTAAATGAGCGATTGAGCATTCGATATACATATGAGGTCCAAAAGCAGACCCGTCAAGCTATAGATTAATAGAAATTGTTTGCAAAACACCTTCAAAATAAACTAAGGCTCTGGGCAGAGGCAATTTTTTAATACCAGCAACTCAAACAGGATTTCATTCAGGGTGTTCAACAATTGATAACATTATTTCATTGGCTCTACTTTTGAAAACAGCATTCATGCACAAAAAAACATTATATGCCTGTTTTGTGGATTATTCCACAGCGTTCAATAAGGTAAATCGGCAAAGACTATAGAATAAGCTTACAACCTGGGAAATCGACCCAAATCTCCTGAATTTTATTATTAAAATGCATTCTGAAAGATGGCTACAGGTAAAGTTAACACATGACAATACGCTTTCACCTAAAATTGGAACTGAAAACGGCCTTAGGCAAGGTTGTGTCCTCACACCATTATTATTCTCCCTCTACATTGCTGATATAGATATGCCACTAAGTCTCACATGGGTATCCCACCAAAAATAGGAGGTACAAACATACAATATCAAGAGTACGCTGATGACCTAGTGATCCTGAATCTAACTCCAAAAGGACTCCAGCACCAATTAAAATAATGATACATCTATAATACAGTGAATAGATTGACAGCCATCATATCCAAAACAAAAATTGTGATCATTTGACAGCCTATAAAACTTACAAGGTTGACACTGGGAGAATTGTCAATCGAAGTATTGGAGCAATCACATTGGAGTGATTTTTGATAATAAGTTATCATGGCAACCCAACTGGCTAGTAGAAACTCTAAATCAACTATTATCACTAAGTCAATTTCAAGAGTGATGAAAATGTTTGGAGGAAAAGCAATCAGTCCATCACTTAAAGCACTACAAAAAAAAATAGTTCCATATTTACTATAAACATCCTCAGTAATGAGTAATAAAGCCATCTTCAACTTTGAGAATGTTTTTTGAAATGTGTGTGCATTTTATTGCATTTATGGCAGGCAACCCCTCGTTGTATTATAAGATTGGAACTCGGTCTAAAATCCTGATATAATTACACAACAAGAGTTGTGTGAATTACATTATTGATTGTGCCAAGGCTGATTCATCTTCATTGACACTTCCAATTTTGAAGAGTTAGGGAGATCTAGAGATAAATAATTGTATATTACATTGATGGGATTAGGATCTCAGGATTTGCCTGACATACAGGATTGGGGGGGGGGATTACTGGATCTGTTCAGAAAAACGTAATACACAATATGCTTAATACCAAGCAGTGGGCCCTAGATCTACTGTAAGCTGGAAAATACAATCATGCAGATTTAGTAATTGATACTTATACTGTACAGAGTCAAGAATATTTAGGAATAAACCTACCTATTCATAGAAAAAGAACATTCTTAAAATTCAGACTACTTTATACTCCAATTTGAGAGTTTGAAAGGAAAGGGAACTCGGCACTTAAAGGCAGTCCAACTTGCCGGCTTGGTGTAACTACTGTTGAATCTTTAGCATACTCAATATGTACCTTCCCTTAACTGTTGCCCATACGGAAGATATATTTATTCTCCTTGTTTAAAAATGCTAAAATAAAGACAACCGCTGTGGTCGTTAAATACTGTTTTAGGCTCAGAGAAGACAGTCCGATAACAATGATGAGAAAGTTTTTAGATCATGCGTATAAAGCATTAACAGCGTAAATATCCATATATAATGGGAAGCAACAGATTTTATCAACAGATAATTGAACTTCAAGTTGTATAACTATAAGAGAATTATGTATCTTACACTTCTGGCACATTAGCCCTTTAGCATAATACTGAAAGCAATAAACTGAGCCAAAAAAGAACATAATATAGAGGTAGAAGGATGAACAGATTTTTTAATGAAAGATAAAGTAACCATCTGCACAAATACAATGAAATGTATATGTTTTATGAAGTCACAGATTGAGCCAAAGAAGAATATAATACACTGGTAAATAAATGGTTAAATAATAAATGTAAATTATTATAGAAGATGGAATACAAACTGCATTTACACCTGGGAGGTGTAAGTATTGAATCTCTTACAGTAAACCAGATGCATATATTTTGCATAGTTAGCACATTAGCACTTTATCATTGCAAAAGGAATACACTGAAGTAAAGAAAATAGTGATACAGTGGTAGATGGATGAATAATGCACGGAAATCATTACTTAAGTCGGGAACATACAGATTTTTTTTACTATGAAGTGTTTGTACTGTACCTGATTGTTGCAAGGTCGATTGTAAGTTTTAATCATTGAAATCTCAAACTACTTGCAATTTTTTTATTTTAAAAGTTTGCAATTGATTAATACAATAAAGTATTTACTACTGCTACTACTATAGTGGTTTCACGTTTCACATAAATCAAGAAATGTTTCAGCAGAACAAGTCTTGAAACAATTATGGGCCCTAAGAGGAGGCAAGCATATATCTAAAGCCAGGCCAATGGATGTTGACACATGGTGAATAATAGACTATCTGATAAAAATTTCTATACCATGAGCCATTTTTACACAGAAAGCTGGCAAACAAGATTGTACCATGATCCAAACATCATGCTGCTGCATTTGCTGCAGGCTGATTTGCAAAATGCAGTAGCAATATTTACCAATTTTAATGAAGGAGCAACTACTTTGTTCAACAACCTACTGGATACAAATGGTATGTTGCAATGAGAGATTGCATGCCCCAATGTGTACATCTTTTCCACTATACTGAATCTATGGTAAAAACAGGAATTTCCTAATATCTTTCTGTTTTTCAGCTCTGGATCTCTTCATTTATAAGAATTGAATCATCACAAAAGTGTCTAAACTTAGCAATGAAAGATCGCAACTTTAAGGGCAGAGTAGAACTGAAATGCTCTCATCACCAACCATTGGAGAACATGCTCCAGAATCATGTTGCAACAGAAGTGATTGCCTCTCGTTAAACAATTAACATTAAAAGTCACGTTCTGTTATAAAAACAACACCTGCTGCATCACCCAAAACTACTGAACAGATTTCACAAAATAACAAAAAGTGTGATCTCCATAACAAAATTTACCTTTTTGCCAAATTTGGATAATTTCATCAAGACGTTTGGGTTGCACACTTGTTCAAAGACTCCATGAGAATTAACATAGAAAGCACATTTTTTTTAACCCTCTTCTTTATCTCAGCTCCTGCTTGACGTATCATCTGAAACTTTCTCATGCAGAACTATAACTACTGGCATACTTTCGAGAGGAATCCTCAACCGGCACCAAAGATACAGTCAAGTTAAAAATGCTTAAAATTCCCTTTTCAACCCAAAACCCATACCTAACATAAACCCTAAAAATTCCCTTGCCCCCCTAAAAATTCCCTTGCCATCCAAAAACTCATACTCACCCAAAACCCTAAAACTTCCCTTGCCACCCCAAACTCTAACAGATCCCTTGCCACCCAAAAAAACCCACACCCACCCTAAACCATAAAAATCCTCTTGCCACCCAAAATTCCATACCCATCCTAGAGCCAAAAAAATTCCCTTGCCACCCAAAAACCCCACACTAACCCTAAACCCTACATATTCACTTGCCACCAAAAAACCTATGCCCACCACTAAACCCTAAAACAATCTTTACCACCTAAAAACGCATAACCACCATAAAGCCTAAAAATGTCCATGCCACCCAACAACGTATATCCTATACCGTAAAAAATGTGCTTGCCACCCAAAAACCCTTGGCCACCTGAAACCCTAAAATATCCCTTCCCACTCAAAAACCAACACCCACCCTAAACCCTAAGAATTCCCTGGCCACCCAAACCTAAAACTTAACAAAAAACGTTACCACTCAAAAAAACATACCCACCTTAAACCCTAAAAAATACCTTACTACCCAAAAGCCCATACCCACCCTAAACTCTAAAAATCCATCGCAACAGAAAACCAATACCCACCCAAACAGTAAAAACGCCCTTACCCTAACATATTACCAACTGACTTTCGCCAAGAGGTAGTTATAGTTAAGACCATGTTTTCCAATGAAAAGTGTTGTTTGCCTTGCCTATATTTTTGCTGCGATTTGAAGAATCTTCACGAAATTGTCACAAAAAAGTCTCAAGTTCAGTCTTGTTGTGCATAGGAAGTTTAGGGGTGATCCGTCACGCGAGGGTTGAGAAAAAGGGGGGGTTTAACCCCTTCCATGCTGATATCGGCCATTTGCCGACGGCAACGCTACCTCGCTGGTGCTACCATCGGCCAATGGCCGACGCGGCCCCGCCTGTTTTGCAGAAGAGCTGCACTTCCGCAAAATCGGCCGCGCAGCCAAGGTGTTAAAAAGAAGTATGTTTACCATGTCAATTTTCTTAGGAGGTTTCAACACAACTACAGCCCGTACTGCGTAATGGAATTACATCCAAATTTAGTTGAAAGTATATTTGGCTATGGAGATCATGCTTTCACTTATATGGTATAATTCTTTTAGTAGTCTTTGGGATACTACATAAAATTCAAATTTGAATATCTACGATCATTGCAAATCCACGTCGATTTGCAACAATTCACGAACACACAAGCCAAGTTGAATGCCATTAATGGTTGGCAGCAACCTGAACAGAGAGTTGCAGCAGCTATATTACCTCATCGGAACAGTCCTCAGGATGAAACAAAATGTCAGAAAGGGGTATAAGGGGTCAGGTTGGATGAATCCTGACCCCATGAATTAAATATACGGGTGTCTGAGGAAACTCTGTTGTGTTAAATATGTGGGAAAACAGTTTTTTTTACAGGTGATATATGCCAATTTGCCTTGCTCGTCCTTGTGGCCCCTCATGTAACTTTACAGTGAAATCACAAATATTGGCAATAAAAAAAATACATTCACAGACTCATTCAGACACTAATGCAGTCACTCATAGATGCACTCAGTGACTCATTCAGACACTCTCAGACCCACTCAGAGACTCAAACACCCACTAACACAGAAACACATGCACCCACTCACTCACCCTGTCAGAATCTCATGCACACTCACACACCCACTCAGAAATGTATGTACCCACTTACAGGCCCACTCAAAGACTCAATTACCCACTCAGACTCCGTCAGAAACTCATGCACCAACTCACAGACCCAACTCAGATAGTAATGCTCTTACTCACAGACCAACTCAGATACTCTTAGGCCCACTTGGAGACCCACTCAGACATTCATGTAACCTCTGACAAACCCACTTAGACATTTGTGTAGCTACTCCTAGACCCACTCAGAGATTCACACATACTTACAGATCTTCTCGGACACTCATGCACAAATTCAATGTCATGCTCAGGAAGCTACACACTCACTCATGGACCTGCTCGCACACTCACGCACCCACTAAGAGACTCATTCAGAGACTCTTATACCCACTCAGGGACCCACTCAGACACTCCTGCACCTACTCACAGACTCAGCCATAGAGTGGCACACCCACTCACAGTCCGATTTAAAGTTCTATGCATCCACTCAAAGACCCACTGAGAGACTCATGCACCCACTCATAGAACCACATAGAGACTGATGCACCCACTCACACACTCACTCAGAGACCGATACCCACTCAGAGAGACACACACCCTGAATGCAATGGGGCGAACTGTGCTGGGATGAGAAGCAATGTGCTCACTCCCTCCCTGCACTCAGAGATTCATGCACCTATTCACAACCCACTGAGACTCTCATGCACCCACTCACAGACCCTCTCAGACACATACACTCCCACTCAATTCAATTTTAATTTACTGTTATAAATTAATAAAAACTGGCACAGTGTATTTCAGATAATACAAGATAATAAAAACATTTTGAATTAAATACTTCATAGTCTGGTTTGTCAATTTCTTAAAAGTTTACTGTGTTATTTTGCTGATATTAAATGTAGTAAAACCATTTAGCAAGTCAGTTATTGTTGTTTAGGTTTTTATTGAAATAAAATAGTAATTGTCTTTCAACTAAGTTATTATAAAGAGTCATTGTGCGTGAAAGTGTCAAGTTGGATTTTGTTTCAATTTACGCAAAATACCATAGTCCCAGGTTTTTAAAACAATCTTATAGCTGTCTTCTATTCTTAGTCATCTGGCTGCTTGATCGTTATGCAAAACTGCTTTCTCATGCTGGCACAGTGCCCTTAGTGCCCTGTTTAAGTAAATTATCATGCAATTGCAAAAATTTCAAACGTTTACAATTTAGCTGAGGGTCCGTATGGTCAAGGCTCCTCATTGTTGCCGTTCGGCAGGAACAAATCCACCTCTCGTTGAAGATGCATTGTAGCAGTAAGAGGCATGCTTTCTTTAATGTGGGACATATGCAGACCAAATGCATAAATTCCTCTTTAAAGGCGCTACATAGCCTGCACGTTTTTGGTCCTTTGTATCTCCAAGATGGTTTGTTTGCTAAGGATGGCAGTACTCCTAGGCGAATAGCCAGTAACCTTTTCTATAGATACACCGGATATGTAAAAAAAAAAGGTGTGCTGCTGGTTGCTGGGTATGCTCAGACGTGAGTTCTGTTCTCTCCATTCCACTGGAATCAAGCTATCCTGGCTGATGAGGGCTGAAAGCCCGAAACTGGTCCTAGGATGCTTGTTTCCAGTCCAGGGAGGACCTGGCTTGGCAGTTCGGGCTGGACTGTTCCCATGGGGCACAGGGTCAAGACTAATTTGCATATGGCTAGGTTTATACTGGAATGGCATGGTAAGCAAAAAAACGATGGATTTAGGCCCAGATCTCTGTACTGAGGTGAATGTTTAACACCGTTCTGCATTCTGTCCATCAACTGTTGTTTTTGTATTTGTCACCCCGAGTGCGACGGGTATGCTCAGAGGTGGGTCCAGTGCTTTCCATGCCACTGGAATCAAGCTATCGTGGCTGATGAGGGCTGAATGCTTGAAACCGGTCCTAGGATACCTGTTTCCAGTCCAGGGAGGACCTGGCTTTGGCAGTTCGGCCTCAACTCTTCCCATGGGGCACTGGGTCAAGACTGATTTGCATATGGCTAGGTTTAAACGGGAATGGCATGGTGAGCAAAACAACAATTGATTTAGGCCCAGATCTCTGTACTGGGGTGAATGTATGACATTGTTTTGCACTCTGTCCATAAACTGTTGTTTTTGCATTTGTCACCCCGAGTGGGACGGGTATGCTCAGACGTGAGACTTGTGCTCTCCATGCCACTGGAATCAAGCTATCCTGGGTGATGAGGGCTGAAAGCCCGAAACCGGTGCTAGGATGCTGGTTTCCAGTCCATGGAGCACCTGGCTTGGCAGTTCGGGCTGGACTGTTCCCATGGGACACAGGGTGAAGACGGATTTGCATATGGCTGTTTAAACTGGAATGCCATGGTGAGCAAAAAACAATGGATTTAGGCCCAGATCTCTGTACTGGGGTGAATGTTTGACATTGTTCTGCATTCTGTGCATCAACTGTTGTTTTTGTAGTTGCAAGGTAACATATGTTTAAATTGTCATCCAGGCATGTGATCGCCAAGAAAATATATTTTTATCTTCCATAAGTGAATTAATTTTTGCTGCTTTGTTGATCACACGGCAAAAAGTAGGGTGTGACATATTTTTTCCAATGACGTCAATAAACACTTGTTATAACTTGAGTTTGTGTAATTCGTCAGTGATTGCCATAGAGCGCTAACTAGAGGGCTTGACCAATTGTTTCGTATTCATGCCGTGATTTAATTGTGTGGTATCTTCTTGTTGTGTCAATCCAAATTCCAGGAAGATTTACCCTGGTGAAGCGTTACAGGAAGACCAAAAACACGTTTATGAGCATTTGTTTATCATTTATCCAAGATTTTGCATCTTTACTGTGCATCACCATGCTTGCATAAGCCAGCGTGGGAAGCAGTTTTGTATTGATGATTGCTAGTAATGACTGGAAAGATGGTAGTTCAAGTTTTTTTTACCAGTGCACAGAGGGCATGTATTAAGGCCTTATTTTTTCTGACCATGTACTGCTGGTGTGCCTGAAATGTGAAGTTCTTATCAATGTAGAAACCTAAAATATTTGTAGATTTTACCTCTTCTATGCTAGCGTTTCCTAGTTTGATTATCAGAGGAGCACTGGATCTGTTCTCTATTAACATGGCTTTTGTCTTTGTAATATTAATTTCCAATGTGTTGGTCTTTGTAAATACAGCAATTTTCACAATTAATCTTTGAAGTCCTACCCTTGTGTGGCTCAGCAATACAATATTATTGAGTATGAAAGATGTGATATGGTCAGTGGTCCTGATCTCAGAGCATGGGAGTTTTCCCGATCAAGCTGGGGGGAGGTAGGTCGGCCATACAAATAATAAATGGGAGTGGAGCAAGCACACACCCTTGCTTAAGACCCATGGCTGTTGGTATTCTCCTGGATAATCTTGTACCATCTGCCACCTTGAGTTGGATCTAAGTATCAGTATATAATGATTCAATGACTCTTAATTTATTTTCTTGATTGCCCCATCACCTTAATTTTACTCACAGGAGGATTTGGTCGTTTTGAACGCGAGCTGCTTCAAGGTCAATAATGCAGAGTTGTCGTTTTTTCTTTAGACATTTGCACTTCTCCACAATCGTTGTTACTGTTAGCATTTTAATGGTGGTTCCATACCCTTTCTGGAAACCAATCAGATGTGGTGGGATCAGATTGTTGGTGTTATACCAATCGGTTAAATCTTCCAGTATTAACGAAGCATAGTATTTGATTTTTGAGTCGATGAGTGCTATAAATGTGTAGTTATCTGCGGCTATGCCCATGTGTTCCATCTCTTTGAACAATGCCGTTATAGGATTTGTCCTGTATTTTGGATCCAATTTGTAAATTGCTTGTTGAATTCCATTTGTCCCTGGGGCACCGTCACTTTCGCAAGCCTTGATGACTTTTTCCACCATAATGGTGTACAAAATACGTGTTCTGAAAGGAGTGAGTTCTCACACAGAGGCAATATTGCAGAGTTATTTATACTGTCCGACACAATAGCTTTATTGATTTGGTACAGTGAATCCTTCTATTCATTAGCAAAGATCTTTGTCAAGTGAGCTGCTCAGTTTTTCTCTGTGACATTTGAAGCATTTGTCACTCTCACTACCCTCCCTATGCCATTTATTGTTGTCCAGAAGGCTTTGGTATTTGATCGCTTGCAGTTGTACAGAAGCTTAGTCCCGAAATCTTCTGTCATTCTTCTCCTCTCTTGCCAGAAATGTTTCTTGTATTTCTTTTCCAATTTTTTTCGTTTTTCAAGTGAGACCGTTTGTGTTTCAGATTTTCCAGCCTTCCTCATTTTGCTTCTCAGTTCTTTGCTCAGTTCTCTGGTTTTCTGTGTTACCGAACGTGTAGGTGTTTTGGACCCTTTTGATGCTATACTGGGGATGGAATTCATCAGCTGTGTCATAAACTCTTTCCAGGCTTTCAGTGCAGTAGGGAATGGCGCTATACTGGCCTCCATAATTGATTTCTATTTTCCTGCTAATTTTGGAAGCAAGTGATGTGACCAGTTCAGTCATTTTAGATGTGTTACTTCACTTCCCCCACTAACTACAGGTGCTAATCGGTGTCTGTCAGGGTTTAGGTTGATAGCTAGTTGCTGTGTTGAGTGACCATGTCTGTCGAACATGTGATTTTGAACTTTCTTAGATGTTGTAGTAACAGTAAAGAGAAGATTGTATAGTCAATTATTGATCCTGACGTTGGTCCATAATATGTGAATTTTGGAGGATTGTCATTCAGCATTCTGCCATTGACTACTCTCAGACCGAAATGTTTGAGAGGTGGGAGAGGTGGGAGAAGTGTGGTGCCGCTGCCAGGGCGACTAATGCTGGAATCTGGGGATCACGGTTGGATCCCCGGCGCCGGCGGCAGATTAGCCCAGCACCGTGTGACATTGGGCAATAGCTTGCTTCATCTTCCCGACGCCCCCCAGCGCCTTGAGACCCTTATGGGTGATTGTTTGTGCTTTATAAATGTGGATTATTATCTTTGAGGACAGTGATCAGTTCTTTACAGACTCTATTAGCACACTTCTGGGGATGGTTTGCTTGGAAATTTAATGACCAGATTTCATTTTCAGCTACTAGCTGCTCATCATCGGCTAGTGTGTATATTAAATGTGTATTGAAATCACCTGTCATTACTTCCAAAGTCTGCGTGCTATATCTTACTTCGGCTATCTCATGTATTAATTTTTCAAATGTTGCAGATTTATATTGGGCATTTGGATGGGCATAGATGTTTAACTGGATTACCAACCATGGCCAAAATTGAGCTTAATTATCTGTGTGAATGAGGTTGTCATTGACAGTTGCTTACAAATCGGTGTATTTTTTGGGCATCCACCTGATGAAGCGAGTAACAGGGCAATTGGAGTGGACCTGACAGTCAGGTCTCATGCAAGGCTGTGATGTTATTTTTAACATAGGTATCTTACAATGCACTGTCTATAGGTTTAGGACTTACACCCACTCACACACCTACTGAGAGACTCATAATGCCACTCACACTCTCTTTTAGACCTAGTCAAAGTCTCACAAACCCTCTGACAGAGTTTCTGAGTCAGTTATGCACCCTCTAACAAAAACACTCAAACTCTCATATACGCATCACTGACACACTCAGAGACTCATGAAAGTTTTTAAAGAGTTATTTAGATGATGATGTATCCAGTGTGATGCTCAGAATCAATTATATAGTTATACATTTTAAATGTGCTGGTGGCTATTAAATGCCTACTTTTGTTTTGTGAATAAACAATGTATTTGCGTATATTGTGAATTTTTATAAAAATTGAGGAAAAATATATTTTGGGGGGTGGGTAGCTCTGAGAATAACGTTTGTGTTCATTATATGTATATGACAGCTACACATAAGACCAAATGACCAAATAAAGAAATTCAGGTTGTAGAGTAAGCATGGGCGTAAAATCTGTTCCGCTCGCGGAATTTGCGGATTTTCGGCAAATCCGCAATCCGCGAATTCTCGCGAATTTCCCGAAAATACGCAAATTCGCATGTAGCGGATTTTTTTGCTTGGTGATACAATATTGCGGCGCGCGGCGTTCACTTACCGTCATTCAGCGTTTGCAGAGTTGTTTTTCTCCATGTTTTGCATGTGCTGCGCCATTTTGGATCTTGCTGCGTGATCCCGCGGGAGTTTGTCGACCGCGATTACGTCATCGCGGCTTGCCACCTTGCACAGCGAGAGTTTGTCAACGCGAGTACGTCATAAAGGCCCGTGATCACGCTTCGCAGGGGTAAACAATTGCGAACACGTAGATGCGGCGAGCAGCAAGAATCTCGCACTCGTGAAATTGCAAAATTTGCAATTTTGCACAAGAAATCCACCAGCAAGCAGCATAAACCTTCTGAAAATGATGATTTTTGGGGGGGTGGGACAAAGGAAGTTCCCCACAGTCTCCAAATTCCTCTTCCTGTCCAGCTGGCTCCTCCCAGTGCTTTGTTCATGTCCTGGTCACTTTGATTTGGATCTTGACCTGGAAAGATTACTTTTTGTGGATGCTGCTGGATATTTGGATTTGAGGCCTTTTTGACTTTCTTTGGATCACTTTTGGATTAGAAATTTCACAAGTAAGTTTGTTTGGGGCATTACAGTTGATGCAACTACAATTTTTGAACTTTTTCAGAACATTAAATAAAATATATTGTGGGTAGCCAGAGTATCCAATAGGACCAGGGTTAGTTATGGGTGCGTGATACAACTGTTTTGTTGAATTTCAACATGATTGAGGGCATGGATGGACTTGGATTGTGGTGATTTTTGTGTGTTTTTCGATTTTTGGGGGTGGTGTTGGGGCCTTTTGCCCAGGGGTACTCAGTGATGCATGGACTGAGTCTTTCTGTGGGGTCGCCTTAATGTAAACATCATGGAGGGCATGGATGGCATTGGATTGTGGTGATTTTTGTGTGTTTTTCGATTTTTGGGCTGTTGTCGGGGCCTTTTGCCCAGGGGTACTCAGTGGTGCATGGAAAGAGTCTTTCTGTGGGGTCTCTTTAATGTAAACATCATGGAGGTCATGGATGGCATTGGATTGTGGTAATTTTTGTGTGTTTTTTGATTTTTTGGGGTGGTGATGGGGCCTGTCCATGTGGGTGGGGGCAATTTTGAGGACTGGTACAGGCAGGGCCTGGCCATGTGGTGGGGGTCTAGGGGCCATTTTGAAGCCAGGCAGTGTGCTTTGTTGTGCCAAAGGCCTGCACCCAGTCTGCCATGCTTTCATCCATTACACCCAGGGGGACTCAGTGGTGCATGGACCTAGTCTTTCTGTGGGGTGTCTTGAATTTGAACATGATTGAGGGCATGGAAGGCATTGGATTGTGGTGATTTTTGTGTGTTTTTCGATTTTTGGGCTGTTGTTGGGGCCTTTTGCCCAGGGGTACTCATTGGTGCATGGACTGAGTCTTTCTGTGGGGTCTCTTTAATGTAAACATCCTGGAGGGCATGAATGGCATTGGATTGTGGTGATGTTTGTGTGTTTTTCGATTTTTGGCTGTTGCTGAGTGCCTTTTGGGTACTCAGTGGTGCATGGACTGAGTCTTTCTGTGGGGTCTCTTTAATTTAAACATCATGGAGGGCTAGGATGGCATTGGATTGTGGTGATTTTTGTGTGTTTTTCGATTTCTTTGGAAAGGTGATGGGGCCTGTCCATGTGATTGGGGGCCATTTTGAGGACTGGTACAGGCAGGGCCTGGCCATGTGATGGGAGTCTAGGGGCCATTTTGAAGGCAGGCAGTGTGCTTTGTTGTGCCATAGGCCTGCACCCAGTCTGCCATGCTTTCATCCATTATGCCCAGGGGTACTCAGTGGTGCATGGGCTTAGTCTTTCTGTGGGGTGTCTTGAATTTGAACATGATTGAGGGCATGGATGGCATTGGATTGTGGTGATGTTTGTGTGTTTTTTGATGTTTGGGCTGTTGTTGGGGCCTTTTGCCCAGGGGTACTAAGTGGTGCATGGACTGAGTCTTTCTGTGGGGTCTCTTTAATGTAAACATCCTGGAGGGCATGAATGGCATTGGATTGTGGTGATGTTTGTGTGTTTTTCGATTTTTGGCTGTTGCTGAGTGCCTTTTGGGTACTCAGTGGTGCATGGACTGAGTCTTTCTGTGGGGTCTCTTTAATTTAAACATCATGGAGGGCTAGGATGGCATTGGATTGTGGTGATTTTTGTGTGCTTTTCAATTTCTTTGGGGTGGTGATGGGGCCTGTCCATGTGGGTGGGGGCCATTTTGAGGACTGGTACAGGCAGGGCCTGGCCATGTGGTGGGGGTCTAGGGGCCATTTTGAAGCCAGGCGTGTGCTTTGTTGTGCCATAGGCCTGCACCCAGTCTGCCATGCTTTCATCCATTATGCCCAGGGTTACTCAGTGGTGCATGGGCCTAGTCTTTCTGTCGGGTGTCTTGAATTTGAATTTGAACATGATTGAGGGCATGGATGCCATTGGATTGTGGTGATTTTTGTGTGTTTTTCGATTTTTGGGCTGTTGTTTGGGCCTTTTGCCCAGGGGTACTCAGTGGTGCATGGACTGAGTCTTTCTGTGGGGTCTCTTTAATGTAAACATCATGGAGGGCATGGATGGCATTGGATTGTGGTGATTTTTGAGTGTTTTTTGATTTTTTTGGGGTGGTGATGGGGCCTGTCCATGTGGGTGGGGGCCATTTTGAGGACTAGTACTGGCAGGGCGTGGCCATGTGGTGGGGGTCTAGGGGCCATTTTGAAGCCAGGCAGTGTGCTTTGTTGTGCCATACTCCTGCACCCAGTCTGCCATGCTTTCATCCATTATGCCCAGGGGTACTCTGCCAGTGGTGCATTTTATTGGTCTTTCCATTTTGGGGGGTGGGTATAATAAAAATGCTTACTTGCAAACTATTAATTGAAGCGCTACATATGCAACATTTATTTAACTGATGTTCCTCTGGCTTTGTTTTGTTTTAGGTGGAGAAAGACGAATCATCAGCCTCATCGTTCCTCATCATCAGTGCAAGTCCTGCTGTGGTGTGTGCAGCACAACGTCACGTGTGGCCACAGACAACTCTGCAACTTGTGCAACTGCGGCCTGCTGTTCTGACATCTGAAGAAGATGGCCCCAAAAAAAGTTTCCCGTAGCTCCTCTAGCAAGAAAGTTGCCAGTAAGGAGCAGAAGAAGCAAGTGGCGCCACTTACCAAGGAGACTGGTGTGCCGACGCCGCAATTTTGGGGGAAAAAAAAGTACGCCTGCAGAAGCAGCGGGGTCTGCTGGGGACCAAGCTGGGAGCAGCACCCCCGCTCCATTGGGCTCAGTGCCACCACCACCATGCCAACTTAAGTCCAAGTCCTTGAGTGCTGCAGAGGCAGCCAGTATAGTTGTTCAATCACCATCGACCAATGATGTTGGCTCATCGCAAGAAAGTAGCAGCATCCCTCAATCAACACAGGTTGTTGTAACTCATCTGACGAGAGTTCAACAACCACAGCCGCAAGTACAAGCCCAAGTCCATGTAGAAGGAGAGGCAGCGCAAAGAGATGCGCAAGCAGGGGTGCATGGAGCGGCACAAGTGCCCACAATAGTTGTTCCTCCCGAAGTAGGGGCACATCAGGAAATCGACTTTCAAGCCGAGGTATCATTTGAAGAAGCCACTCCTCCTGATCATTCATTGTCTTCCTGATCCCTAGCAAGGAACAAAAGATCAAGGATGGTGTCTACATCTTCTTCAAGCCCCCTTCCTTCTGATGATATG